>NC_142687.1:20625000-21250000 GCF_056320005.1 Nelumbo lutea | reverse complement strand
TAGGGAGGAGGAAGACTAGGATCACATTATTTTAAATTGTCAAATAGCAACCCAGCAGGTATGGCGTCGGATGGATACCCACGATATCCATAATGGGTCCTCAATGGGATTTGATAAATTGGTGGCATGAAAAATAGAAATGATAAAATTTTTAACAAAAGATTTTCCCCCCAGGAAGAATTTTAAATGGACCCCACTTTAACCTAATACCATCAAAATTAATTTTGATGCACCAGCCAAAAAAAGAGAATTGTGTGGACAGTTGCAATGTGAGAAATCATAGAGAAGAGACTCTCCAAGCAAAAATGGGCAAATTTGGCATCACAACCATTTCAATGGCTGAAATGTAGGCTGTGCTTGAGGCCCCGAGCTCACTTTATAGGTAAATAGCCTGTCTATCACCACATAAGTTGACTCCCTCCTATTAATTACTGCCATATAAGTAATCACTGATTATTACTGTTATTATAAATTACTGTAATTTAATAATTAATGATTATTACAGTATTTTAATAAATATATAATTAGTGATTATAATTAACAATTACTGTTATTATAAATATTGTTAACAACTATTTATTTACTTTAAAATTATAAATATTGTTATTAAAATTACTGATTATTATAGTAATTTAATAAATATATAATTAATGATTATAATTAATAATTACTGATATTATAAATATTGTTAATAAATTGATATTTACTTTAATTTTACTTTAAATTAAAATTATAAATATTGTAATTAATAAATACTGTTGATAAATTTAGTAATTATTGTTATATTAAAAATAATTAAAAAAATTATTAAAAGTATTGTTATTGATTATTTAATAAAATATTATAATTACTGACTATTACTGATAAATTCTATTAATTTAATTTAATTTTGGTAATTATCAATTTAATGAATATTGTTAATAAATCCTATCCATAAATTTAATATTTACTGTTATATTAAAAATAACTAAATAATATTATTAAAATTATCATTAATGATTATTTAATTAAATAGTATAATTACTTACTATTATTGATAAGTGTTGTTAATAACATTCTGACAATCGACGGTTCGACCGTCTAGTTAGAATGGATGGCCTATTCTGACAAAAACAATTATAAGCAAAAACCTACGAAACCGTTCTGACAAAAACAATTATAGGCAAAAAAATGAGTTTGTGAGGTCATTCGAGCGTGTGACTCATACGACCCAAAAACGAAATTGTTTTGGCCACCGATTTTCGGGTCGACGGTTTGAATGAATGACTCATTCTGACAACAAATTTTACAAGCAAAAATTTGAGTGTGTGAGGTCCATTAAGCAATATCATACGTGTTATATAATTCAAGCGTGCAACTCATATAACTCAAAAATGGAACCATTATGGCCACTGATTTTCAGGTTGACGGTTCAACCACTCATATAACCTGAAAATGGAACTGTTCTGACAATAAAAATTAAAAAAATAAAAAAAACAGCCAAAAACCATTGAATGAGTCAACGGGTTAACGGTTTAACCACTCAGGTCAATGGTCGTTGACCGATTCAACGGTTTTTTGCCAGGAACTGGGATTCGGGTAAAACGGAACTGGTTGCCTAGACGATTCCCAATTAAAAAATAAAAAACGGATGACCCGTCCTGACAAAAAAAAATATAGGCAAAAAATTGTGTGTGAAGTCCATTAAGCAATACCATACATGTTATGTCATTTAAGCGTGTGACTCATACGACTTGAAAATAGAACTCTTATAGCCATCGGTTTTCGGGTCGACGGTTCGACTGTTCGATTCGAACAAATGGCCCGTTTTGACAACAAAAAATAAAAAATAAGAAAAACGATAAAAAAACCACTGAACGGGTCAATGGTTCGACTGCCTAGGTCAATGGATCATTGACCAATTCAACGATTTTTGGCCAATAACCAAGATTAGGATAAAATGAAACCAATTGCCTGGATGATTCCCAATTAAAAAAATAGAAAAAATGACCAAAAACCATTAAATAGGTCAACGGATCGATGGTTCAACCACTCAAGTCAATGAATCGTTGACCGATTCAACGGTTTTTTGTCAGGGACTAAATCAATGGGTCGACGGTTCCATTCCAGCCCCTGCAAAGCAGGGCCCCTCCGCTAATAAAGATTATTATTATTATAGGTTGCTCAAAGATTCCATGAAATGCAACTCGTTGGTTGAAGACTAAGCAGCTAGCTCAGTAGAACTCAGCAAGGATTGCCTACAACCACATCAATAGGGAAGGAAATGGTGCAGCTGATTGGTTGGCAAATAAATCCCAAAATCATGAGGAGTGCTTTTTTCAGGATTCCCCGCTAGGAGTTTTGATTTTTAGTTTTTTCTTAACGCCGTTGGCAGAGCAGCCAGAGCTCTCCCCACTAGTGCTGCTTTTCTCTCAATTTATAAAAAATAAACTTGCAATTATGCCGATTTGATCCCGCATCATACCTCCAGGGGATGCCGAGTGACAATCTCAGTTGTTGGGTATTTGGTAGGTCACAAGAATTCAAAAACTATTCTATTGCTTAGAGACTTAGGCCCCTTTCATTTACAAAATTTTCATTTATCTTGGTAAGTATATTTATTCAAGTAAATATTTCTTAGATAACATTTATCTAAGTCAATTTATTCATGTTCTTTTAATTCCCATATAAATAAGATGATGATTCTTTTACCCATAAAAAATTAATGTTAAAATGGGTAATATTGTCTCATTATGTTTTATAAATTTTCCCCTCAGGGGGGGAAACTATTCACTTGGGAGACTAATAAGTTTTACCTTGACAAATAAGGCTCTCTTTACCGTGTGGCCCATTACTTATTACAAAAAGAGCATTGTAAAATTGGTCAATGGGAAAAAAATTCCCATTGACCAACTTTCCCCCTCTTATTTAGCAGTAACGGATGGGGCCTTAATACTTGTATTCCCACCTCATTAGAGGCACAAGTCAGGCAGGTTAGGCCAGGTTTAAGCTCAACCTAGGTAAAAGTCTGATTTGTCCAACTTGAGCTAGCCCCCACTAAAATTTGATGCACTTGTAGTTGGGCTTGAGCTTGAGCTTGGACTAAGCTTGGTTGGCCAGTCAACCCACACTAAAATTTGATATAAATATATATGAATGTATGCATGTGTGACCTGAGGACCAAAAATTCAATCCCACTGAATTTATTGTACCCACCCAAATCGCACCCGTAGATCAGTTCCTCCACTTGAAAAAAAACTCTTAGAAATGCAGATTATAAACTACGAGCCTTGTGATAATGGCTGAAATAGTTAAATTAAATGACTTATCAAATTGTCTTTTTGTGATAAAATAATTCAATAATAAAACATTCAAGGTAATAAACTAGTATTGAACCCAACATCAAACTCAGCCACAAAGGAGCTTGAGATCTCCTGAATGACTTGTTCAAAAGACAAAGTAATAACAAGTCAATCAATTCAGGCACTTCAACTGTTATCAATGTCTCCTAAATTTAATTTCTTTTCTTGGTCTATGCTAAAGTAATTCTGCTCCTTAAATTGGTACTAGCATATAATTAGAATCGACTAATGACTGCCGTTCTGTTTATTTATATTTGACTATTGAAAGCACATGCAAGCTATTGAAAAGGTTTTTAGCTCAAGGTTCAAAATTTTGATATGATATATCCTGTATCGAACGTATTATATCGTATGTTTTGGGTCTTGATACACTTGTTTATAGGTGTTTCGGGACCCCACTATTTTCAATAAAAAATACATGATTTTAACTCTCCAAAAACCATTAAAAAAAAACTACAAAAAAGTATTTTTCTGCATGTATCTAAATATCGAGACGCCTATGCCAATACATAAAGGCATATCGATATTTTGAACCTTGTCCTAGCTGGCACATGAATCAATCCACATGATCGTAGACCAGTCACGTTCACACCCCATTTTCTCGTCCATTGTTATTTGTTGTGGATAGGGACCATCCACAGTGGTTCAATTCAAGAAAAAGGATTCGGTGTGTTGCCGTTGCCCTTTACCCTATTTTTTACCGTTGTAAAAGTTGTAAGCTCTGCCACCATTCTCCTCCAGCAGACGGGGCCTCTGCTCCATTCCACCACTCTCCTCCACCGGACCACTGCTCTAATTTGTGTGATTACTCTTTTTTTTCCATATATCTTACTAACTTACAATCTTTCTTTATTAATTTTGTATTAAATTTTATTAACTTTGTATTAAATTTTAGTAATATTTTATGAACATTTTCTTTAAATATTGTACTTATTTCATAAATTTTATACTACTTTTTTTGTAAATTATTTAAAAATAATAATTTCTGTAGATGTTTTTTCTTTCATAAATGTTAATAACTTCCGTTCTTTTTTTTTTTTTTACTTTTAGTCAGAGCTTAATATTACAACAAATTTCTAAACATTGAACTAATTAAATTATTTACCATTTTTTGTTAATAAAATATGATTTTCAATTATTACATAAATTCATAATTGATATATTTTATTCTCTAATATTTGCCATACTCGATAAATATATTTTTTATATTTATTAGTAATTACATATTAATATTTTATTTTTGCCATTGTTATTTTATATAAGAATTTTGTGTTTATCTCGATTATAAAATATAAGAATTTTTTATGCATAATTGTTTTTGTAAATTATCTATAAATTGTACATGAGATATATAGAATCAATAGATGCGGTGTGGATTTATCCACACCAGAGCTTGTCCATAATGGTGCGGTGTGAACCATCCCACACCACCCAATTTCTAATCCACGCTAGAAAATACCCCCTAAATGAATACCAAACTTGACCTACCAAGTGGCGTACATAATACACTTCCACTCAATTAAGTCTATATTTGCAAATGTTTAAACGCTACAACGTCATTGGATCAGGTTTGGCATAAGCAAGCCTCAACCCATATCTGACACAAGACTCGATTAAGGCTTAGTCCGACCCTAACCTGATAGGTTTGGGTCAATGCAGGTTTACCATTTAACCATACCCAAGATTGGCTTCAGTCAGTGCAAGCCCCCGTTCGAACAACCTTGCATCGGGAACATCTCGGTACTTCTGTGCTTTATTTCATAAGGAGATATTCCCAATGCAAGGCTATAATGGCTGTTGGAACGGGTTCTGCACTGACTGAATCCGTTTTTTATGTACAGAGCTTTTCTTTTTATGTCTGGGGCTGAGAGTGCTGGCATTGCTCAAATTACAAAGGTTATATTGCATTGCACCAACGGTGCACTTATTAACTGAGCTCAAAGAATCAGGGCAGCAGGATTCCGCTATCAGAGTGTGAATTACCTGCAGAATCAAAGATCCAGTGAGAACTTCTGGTTTCAAGCTAAAAAGTACTGACAAATGACAATCCGACCAATTGGCTTTCTGGATAATTTTGAGGCATCACTTCACAGGTACAACAAAAGAAATGACATGAGAAACAAACCACTTGTAAGAACTTCTGATCTTTCACAAATTCTTTCATCAACGTTATACCGTTTCTTTTACCAACTAGTTCATGAGGAATAGCAGAATGGCAGTTCTGATGCAATTATACTGGTTGCTCATTTTTGTAAGACATCAGCAGAATAATATCAACTGGCTGGAATTAGGCTGACACAGACCCAGCAAAACTGATAATAGCAGATAACAAGATGCATTCATGGCCTGAAACAGTGAGCAGTTATGGAGTTACAAACCACTGGTAACCGTTGCTAGAAGTGGCCTTCATGAAAACAAGGCGGCGAGTCATGGACATCATACTATCATAGATCAGACATGTCATCAAGTAAATTTCGTTTCCATGTGAATTACTACGCTCCCTGCAGAAGCCTGGTTTGCTGCACGGTTGCTCCCAAAATTCTTTCGATTAGATTCTCTAGCTATTCTGGAACCGAACTGAAAAAAAAAAAAAGTAAAGCGAAAAGTGTGAGATTTTGTAGCTGTTGATTTTGAAATGCTAAAATAAATAAGGTTCAGATTCATGAGATGGGTCTCTTACTCCTATTAGGCTCAAAGATCAGCTGGATTGGCTATAATTGACAAAGGGTAAAAATACCTTAGTTGGGAAGGTTCGCAGGTTAAAAAGAAAAAAAAGAAAAGTAATAATATTAATTAATTAATTTTTGCATGGATCCATAGTCTACAGATGAGAGTCATTTGTTTACCATATGTATTAACACAAAAAACATGCTTCTGATAATGTAACCATACATTTCTAGGGAACACAAGAACAGCATAAACCCTTCATTTTACCACCTATGGATGCAGGAGGAAATGCAAATGAAAAATTGGAATTCCAACATTGAAGGCCTTTTAAAAGTAAAGACAATTTTATTAAAAAGAGAGAGAGAAAAAAAAGAACAGCATACAAGATACATATAAGCATTGCAACTCAAGCTTAAAAGAAAATGGAGCAGGAAACCCCTAAAGGAGCAAAGAGTGGCAGAAAAGAATTGCAAACCCTGTCAAAACAAAATACATCCAATCCAAATAATGCAATTACGAAAAAAAACTAAAAGGATGCATCATAATTCAAATTCAAAATATATAAAAAACACCAAAGCTATGACTTAAAAATTGTATCTTGAATTTATATGATGAACTAAAGTAAAATGAATTTAGAGATGTAGACTGCAAGCTCCAAAATGATGTTTGATAGATTAAAAGAGATTATAACCTGGATTGCTCTCTTGGGAAGACTTGCAGCTTCTTTTAAGCCAAGTAACCATGCAACCTTCAAGCAATTTGGTACATAAACCAGTCAGCATTCAACACAAGAAGTTAAGAACCCATCAATTTATAAGACAACTTACAAGCAATCAATTTTGTTAATATCATTAACATATGCTTAAACTATCCCAGAAAGGAATTGTCAAGCACAACTTAATGAGTTGAATTAAAGCACAAAAGCAAAATTTACCTTCTATATGGAATAGCATGTACTAAGAAAGCATCACTGTTTACAATGCTAGGAAACTCAGGACAGAAGTCCACAAGATTCAAAAGAAAGACACTAAAATTGCTACAGAAGAAGCTGATAGTTTGGTTTCACAAAAGAAGCTTAAATTCAATGAAAAATTCTTCTAATCTCACATGTATCTTTTTCAGTATTGTGGATATAAGAGGTTCTGGTTGGTCTTCAACCACCATGGCTTGCACTATTGCACAGGCAAATCATGAGATAGAAAAAGCCCTCTTGGAGCTATAGAGAGTTGTGTTTTTAAGAAAGTCAAATAGGAATAAACATTTTAGTTCCTTATGATGCGCCACCATAACTTCCAAGGAGCAGCTGAACAATAACTGAATTGTAAACTCACAACCGCTTTTACCTGCTTTAATACTTATTAATGAATTATGTTTTCTGTTGCCGATAAAAAAAGGAGCAGCTGAACAAGCCAGCCATGTAGTTGCCTATCAGCCCATGGCAAATGGAATTCATATAGTTGGTTTTGGTCAATAATATGGAAAGATCCTGGAGGTACAAATATATCATGAGAGAAGTGAAGGGCTTGATAAGGGAGATAGGAGTGTCCAAAAACTAGGTTCAAAGATCAGTGTATGGGTTGGTTAGCTGATGCATTAGCAACAGTGTCAATAGAAGCCAGTTGTATCAGAGGATTGTTTTTCAAGCTGCTTGACCATAAAAGAAAATGTAAAAGATGCCATAAGGATAGGGAGTTGGGGCTAGCCTATCAAGACAGTGCTTTGTGCAATGTAAAAATTATACTTCTGCCATTCTTTCTTTACAATTAATGAAGTTTATGGTTGTTACTGATAGAAAAAGTAGCAATTTAGTGAATTGTCATTGTGGGAGCTTGCTCCAGGTATCTCTCTTCTCTGATGATTCTCTACTTTTTCTCCTAATCTTTCTCTATTAATTTGATTTTCTATATCAGATAGCAACTTTTTGTCTTTGGCTTTCTTTCTTTTAACCTCTTGTTGATTTCTAGGGTCAGCAATACCGCTGTTAAGAGATTAAGAATTCCCAATACAAAGACAATGTTGGTTTAGGATTTTCAAATTTTCAGTGTCATTAAAAAGTTTGAAAGAAAAAGGAGCAAAAGAAATAGCAAGCACCTCTCTCAAAATCTTCTTATCACCTCTTCCAATCGGCTGATCAAGGTCAGCAACCTCCCAGAGAGGAATATCCAGCAGAGTTCTGATAACATCTTCATCCAGGAAAGGAAATCTAGCCTAGAATACATAAGCAAACAGGCAATTACAAATTGTCACAATTCAATCAAGGAAAACCATATTGTTAGATTACCAAAAACTACCTCCTTGCCATTGTCAGAAATGCACCGATCATCTCTCCCTAGGTTTCTTTTCCAAATTCTATGCATATCCAATTTCATTTCTTCGTGCAGTCCAAGCCATCTGATGACAGAATATAGTTCCAACAGAATGAACAGAAACAAATTCAGAACTGAGAATATTAAAAGGGATCCCCCCTTCCTTGGTGGGGGGTTCAAGATGCCAGTATATAACGCAGGAAAATTACATTAACTCTCAAAATTTGCATACCATGAAGGTTAGTGCTCTTTTATTTGCAATGTGATATTTTAAATTTTATTGTACAAATGGATTGGCTTTTATCACAGAACATAAAGCTAAAGAAGACAGGCCATCCGAATATACAGCTGAAAATAGAGTTCCACTGGGGGAAAAGACCTCTGGCTGCTACAGCTCACAGAATGAACTATGAATTTACTTATTTGTTTTTGATGGGCAAACACCAGGACAAGCTGGGTGAGCCCAATTGAACCAGTTTAAACCAGAACGCTGTATTAACCAGACCATGTTGACCCATGACACCAAGGCACCCTGTCATGTGGCAACAACAAGCAACTTTACCAGATGAGCCACACAACTAGCTGGAATCTTCAAATTTAGGTTGAACATTTGTCTTCTGGAAACGGAAATTGCATTTTGTCATTACTTGTGGTGACTGAGATGCAATTCATATGAAAGTACATTTGAGGTCTAAACAATTTCCAAGCAAGAGAAGCAAAGATGCTTTTGAAAATAATCTGATGCAATCCACGTGAAAGTAAACTTGAACTCCTAACAGGTTCCAAGCCAGAGTAGAAATATCTTTGGGGCCAATAACCTGAGAAAGTGGACGGAAAATAAAAACCTAAAACAAGGAAAGGAAAAATAAGCCAATGGGAAGACATGTCCTGAATCATGCACATAATTTCTTACTTCACAAAGCAGTCATTATACCCATGCATGCTTTCAATAAAAGGTTCTAATAAATGGTAAGTCCAGGACACCTAGTTAGAACATAATAGATCTACAAATACTTCCAAAAATCATACAAATACACACATATCCGATAGTTCACAAGACGCATCACAAAACTTGTGTACAGAATATTAGAAACAAGCACTGATATGATAATCATACCCGCCCAATCTATATTTTGTTTTATGCCTGCCATATCCAGCACATTGCTCATCAGCACCAGAACCAACCAGAAGAATTTTGGCCTCAGATTTGTACATAGAACGCCCATGACCCTCATTATGATTATTTGAAACTCCTCTATCCACCCAACCATGGCCGCCAGCTGCCAACCATAATGCTATCCCAATATTCAGGTCCTGGAAAATAAAGAATGAAACTTACAGCTCTATGGATCTACAACTTATGCAATATAGTAACAACATCAAAAGTCCATCCTTGAGTTTGAGGTGCATTTTAGTAGCACTAGATGTCTGATTTATTTTTTTGGTGATGGGTTAATGCCAGAAATTTTCTGCAAGTCATTTATGCATCTGTCAGAATACACAAGGAGTTTAAGCATATTCTTCAATACACAAGAACTGTAAATTGAAAAAAAAAAGAAATAAATAAATAAAGTACTTTTTTTTTCAAAATGAAGGAAGAAATAATAACAACTGTAACCCATATAATTAACGCTTAAAAGTTAGCTACGTTTCCAAGAAAAATAAAGTAGTTGACCATGTATGTATTTGCAGGATTTATGAGTGACATGACATGCAAGGTTTCTGAGGTCAAATCTGACAAATCAGCATCAATTTCCACAAGGCTCCACCTGCAAATACAAAAATGGGAGTTCAAGGAACTTGGATGAGCAATATTTTTTTTTTATCAGTTAACAGGATAAAATGCATTCATTGATAATGAAAACAAACAAAGGTAGTGCAAGGATCAATGGAGGGAAAAAATTAAGAAAGAGGGCAAGAAATATAGAAAAGACCAGAAAAGCAACCTCAGAAGACAAGGTAAGAATCAAATTGGAAGCCCAGGAACGTTACAGATATAATCCCTAACCAGGATACAAAATATTTTTTAATGATGCAGGACAATAATCAAACTTTAACATAAAAAAAAAGCAGAGATATCAAGTTTTAACAGAGAACTATTTCCCAATGTCCTATATTCAAAACAAGTGTTTTAGAAACTACCATGGAGATGCACCTGGAATATGAGCCAGACTGAAACCATTCAGTTCAACCAGCAAGGCAGACAGCATGTGCACAAACAGACATGCACACATTATCTTCTCATTCAATCAAATGTTGTAATTCACCCCCCCCCACCCCCCAACACACACACACCCGGGACATTGAAACATGAAATCTGACAGAATTTCACTGGATACCATCATGAATGGCAAATAGAAATGGTGCTGCTGGCCACAAGCATGCTAGATGGCCATAGCATAGTAAATATCGAAGTGGTAACTGAATTCATAACAAACCTTCTTTGTACCCACATACCCCCATTTTCCCAATGGGTGAAATGAAAATATCCTGGAATAAAAAAGATTCCAAGTATCTGTTAATATTTAAAAAATAATAATCTATTAACAAAATTTTTGATTTACTATGTACAAATATTCCAATTTTCTGTGAAATACAGGGTAAGTTTCACTAGTTTTGTAAAAACCATTGGAGACAATTCTGAGGCATAAAAAATGTTCCAACCACATTTTTGCATAAAATTAAGAAAAGGCATTTGGATTTCTAGAATCTAGAATTTCGGAGCATCTGCTTGAATTCAGTTTTCAAAATATGAAGTTCTTTTTAAAAAATTCATTTGAACAATTAATTTAAGAACAATCAAGTCATTATAATAATTATAGAATAATATTAACCATAATAATAATAATAATAATAATAATGATAATAATAATAATAATAATAATTAATATGACCTCAAAAGTAAATGTAGAGATTTTCTAATGAACCTTAAACTGAAAGAGTTCGGAATATAAGAATCATATTTGGCTTTTACGAATGCTCACTTTGCATGATAATAATTATATGTTCTTTTTGGTCCTATTTAAAATATTTAATCTTTCTCTTTTGTAATATACAGTGAGCTATTTTCTTTTCTTTTTTCAGGTTTTGAGTGTGTAATAATACATATTTTAACATTTCCTGAAGTTTTATAAATAAAATCCATATTCTTGTTAATATTTCTAATGTTTTTCCAATTTCCTCAAATTTTGAGATATTTGAGCAAATTTTATGAAATTTCCCCATTTGCACATGGCAAATGCTAACAAAATCTTGTTTGATCCATGAATAAGAGAAGCTGTAAGTCTTCTACCCAATTTTTAAAACCTTAACTAGCAGCCACATCAGGTTTAGTTCCTGGTCAATACAAGTTTATAGGTCCAAGAATTTAGAGAACAAAGCATTTCAGAGAGAGAGAGAGAGAACACTTCAGTATTTCTTTAGTATCATTAAATAATGTATACATTGAACTGATCAAGTTGGATAGGAAGAAACTCGGATATCCACATGCATTCAGAAATATCAGTTAGTTGGACATTAATCAAAAGGCCATTACCCAATGTGGTCCCAGCTATCTGGGGTCTTGGAAGGAGTGCACTGGATATGGTCCTGATATTTTGCTTTTTCTTATCTTTTTCTTTCTTTCTTTCATTCTTTCCGTTTTTTTTTTTTTAACATAAGGTGGCCACTCTCATACTCAAACTTGTGTTCTCACGCTTAAGTCTTGACGGCCCAAGATTTTACCATTACACCAAGTAATGGCCCCTTAGTTGGACACTAATCTCCAGAACAGCAATTGATTACTCAGTTGCTACATTTTAAAACACTTAGAGAATAAAATAATGGCATAGTAGCAAAATATAACAGAAGTACCTTCTTGAAGGTGCAATTCTTTGTAGTTCCTTTACCCCTGCCCTTGCAGAGATTCTATCTGGAGCAGACTCCCCATCAAAGCTTACATTAAGCAGATCAATCTCATCTGACAACAAAGATTCAATTAGCCATCAATTTCAGTAGAAAAATATAAATGAATAAAAAATTAATGTAATTACTAGGGAGCCTTCTTTAACCTATACATGAAAGAGATCATCCATGAACAACCCTTGTCTAGAATAAAGTCAATTATCATAGACATCAATTCATTTCACACAGAACATTATTCTACTTCGTCGAATGAAGTTGAAGGGAAGTACCTGCAAATTCTAGAGGACAAAAAATGTTCATGGGAGGCAGCCAAAAAGAATCTATTTAGATACCAACTATATAAACATGACAGCTTACTTTTAGTATGGTATAATATTAAAGTAATTCTCCACAAAAAATGGTGATATAGACTTCCAACGTTAACAACTAGTGCCCAAAAACAAAATAAACTCTTGAAATATAAAGCCAGAAGCATCAGATTATACTAAAGAGAACAATGGTAGGAACTGTCACTTGAAAAAACCTAGGCTCTGGAAGAGGAATGACAGCTTTTCTGGAACTGCATACCATCAAACTATGTGTTTCACCAATAAAAAGGCACATAACCAAAACAAATTCGATTGTCAAGCTTGAAGACAAAGTCAAAGGAAATCAGATAGTATGCATTCTAGAAGGATTTAAAGGTCAAACCTATGAAGTAAATTGAACTTACAAGTGCGATCCAGACATTCATCCAAAAGCGCTGCCAGTATCATAGAATCCAATCCACCAGAAAAAAGAACTGCCACTGGAACAAATTTCTCTGGTCTAACCTCATTGGCAGTTGTCTGCAAATCCGTTATTCATGAAATTTAGTCAATATGAAATTATCAGTACTAGTATCTAAAGGGAATATCTTGTTCAGATGGATTAAGATATCTATATATCCTCTAGAAGACAGTCTAGTTAGAAGATATTCAGGGGAGTGGGGTTGCATCGGGGAACATCCCTCCTGGGGCAGTCTATTGCTTTTTGCTTCAGTTTTGATGCACCATTTCTGCCTTGTCTTCTATTTTGAGAGGCTCTTGGGTGTGGTTTCTCCATTATTGGTAAACTGGATGATACTCCCCCCTCCCAAAAATAAAATAAAATAAAATAAAATAAAGAAAACACACAAACACACTCAAAAACGAAAAAGGATATTCACATCAACAGAGCATTCCTCACCCGTGAACAGCAAATTAGAGAAACTAATTCAACTAAACATTATTAGAAATATGCAGAGTCAATTTTATTTAGACCTGAAACATTCTTTCCAGAGTGATGCGCCGTTTAACAGATTCTTTCAAAGCAAGAAGCACCCTCTGTGCTGGTAATGAATCAGAGCATTGATTGACCCCTGCATTAACCAAAAAATCCAGTCAAGGTCCTTTCTTTTTCTCTTTTGCAACATCATCGTAATCTAAGATTAGACAGCAATTCACCTTTGTAACTCAAACAGGAATCTGAAAGGATGGTATTATTCACTGGAACAGTTGGAATATCTGTTTTTACATGCTTTACATCATGATCAAGACTCAACTTAGAAGGCATCCCATCAACATAATTTGAATGCATTGCATGCTGATCCCCTACAACAGGAAGATGGGGGAAATTCAAATGTTCAGATTTTGGTTCCACAAAAGTTCTCTCCCATTCAATCAGTTCCTTCAGTTCAGGATTACTCCATTCATGTTTTCTAACTTCACCAACTAGACAATCATTGGCTTTTGAAGCATCCAGACATATACTGTATATCCCACATGGAAGCTCTTCCCAGAAACTGAGGTCACTCATATTGTCTTCAAGCTCTAAATCTGGGCACATTATTACAATAAAGAATTAACATGCATATAAGCCTCCAGAAAATACTCTTAGGCTATCACCAAATGAAGAAAAAACTACATTAGCAGCTCCTGCATGTAAATAAATATTCAATCTGTCAAGAAAAGGAAGCCACTGGTGCCTTTGGTTCATGTTCTTGAAGGGAGGGGCATCTTCTAGGGTGAAAAGAAAAGTACAGGAATCTACTTCTTATTCATTGATCCCATGTTGGTTTCATATAGCTAATTGGGTTGGTATGCTGGAACCCCACAACCATATTTTTGCAGTACAGGATGTCAGCCAATTCAGTTACAACTTACAAGCTCAAATTCAACTTTCTTTGGTACTGCTAAATGGACAAGGGAGCAATGAAAAAATTGTTTCAGGCGTGGGAATTATTGCAAAGCTAAAATCAAGAACAAAATATTGAAACCTGATGTAATTTGTATTATATGCCGCAGAGGGGCATTCTTGTCCTTTTCCTTTTATTTTATTTTGTTTAGTCGCCCTACTATTTAATATAATAGAACTGGCACAGCCAGCTTTTTTTTTTTTTGATCAATAACACTTTCATTAAATCATCAATAGAAGATTTACAAGAGGAAGACAAACACACTTATCTTCCAAGAGCAACAGAGGACCTCAAGAAAAGGAAAAAGAAAAGGAAAAAACACTAAAGTTACAACTTAGCCCAAAACAGTGAATCCCTTTCTGCCCCTTGTTTAGCTAAACCATCAGCTAGGGAATTAGCCGATCTTTTAACCCAACATATCTTAACTTCCATCTCCCGCACCAGCCACTTAAATTTCCTCCTCTCATTGTTGTACTTCCATAAGCCATTGTTATCTTTATTCAGCCACCCTATCACCACCTCTGAATCCCCTTCAATTATGAGTTTCCTGATGTTCAACTCCTTAGCTTTCTGGACTCCTTCCACAACTACAAAGATCTCAGCTCTAAGGGAGTCACCACTCCAATTGGGCTTGAGAACATGGCAGAAATGACCCCATTCTCATCCCTAAAAACACCCCCAATCCCCGATTGTCCCAGATTTCCCCTACTACACCCATCAAAGTTTAATTTCAAGAATCCAACAGGTGGAGGGGTCCAAGACACTCTCACATCCTTCGTCTCTTCTTCTTCTTCTCCTTCTTCATCTTCTTTCTCTTGTTCTCCTAGCCGAAAACATGGTATCAGAGCGGAAGATACTCTCTAAATCCATTCTCTGGTCGTAGCACATCTGAGAACATTTTGGCCCAGCCCTGAGAAGGAACAGTACCAGGAACAAACTCGTCTCAGCCCTGAGAACACTTCGGCCCCTCTTCTCTCAGAACTCGCCTGAAATCTAAAAGAAGGCAATTCCAGAAATCTGTGGATGGTTGACTGAAGTTTCTTCTAGAGGTCGGTGGCTTTCTTTTCTTTCCTTTTATTACTTCTGGGTTGCAATCTTCAAAAAGGTCTCGTACTGAACAAGGGCAAGAATATTTTTCTTTGTAGCCTCGGTTCTTGGCAGTAAGTCCAAGGATAGGCTAAGTTCTGCATTGACCGAATGGTGTAAGGGGTGTTTGACCCTTCTCTGTGGATCTGTAGATCCAAAACTGTAAGGTTTGAAACCTTGTAGGTCATGAGTGACCTGGTTAAATTCGTACTGCAGTAGCTTCCATTGATGCTTTTTTATGTGGCTTGTATTGCCTGGAAGAGGTCTGAATGTTTGACAGACCTTTACACTGGTGTGTATTAGCTTTTTGTGGTTGACTGGTACAGCAGTTGTTAACCTTGGAGACCTATTTGCTCTGTCAAAGTGTATTTCTACATAAGTTGAAATTGGGTTCTGACTGTTAATCACTTAGAGTGAGGGCTGTGAATTTCTCTTTGTGGGTGTGTATTGACTGAAATCATGAATTCTGAAGATTCTACAACTTCGGGAACCACCATGAATCAAGGTGGAATGAGTAGTGGTCATGACTCCATGAATTTCCCAATGACTATTACCCCATTGGATGGTAGGAATTACCTGGCATGGTCTAAGGAGATGCGGCTGTATATCACAGCCAGGGATAAGGCAGGATATATTAATAGGAAAATAAAGGAACCTAGGGCTGGTACTGCCGAATACGATAAGTGGGACCAAGAAAATTGCATTATATATGTCCTGGCTTTTGACATCCATGTTACCATCCGTCAAACAGAATTTTATGTGGGCCGAGACAGCAAAAGAAATATGGGATCAAGCGCAAGCAACTTATTCAAAGCAGAGGCATTATGCTAGAATTTACCAAGTACAAGCAGAATCTTCGACATGTAAGCAGGGAGAAAGGAACTTATCGACCTATTACTCTGCTCTCACTTCAGTTTGGAAAGAGCTAGACTATTATCAAAACATTGATTGGGAAAGTGAAAAGGATGCTAAAGCATACAAAAAGTTAGTATCACAACGAAGGGTGTTCGCTTTCCTTCAGGGTTTGAATCCAGTGTATGAACCTATTCGTGTTTAGATTTTGGGCAGCAAGGACCTTTCGTTTATTCAAGAGGTTTATGCACATGTTCAGTCTGAAGAGAGTAGGAAATCTACCATGAACCCTCTTGAGGGGGAGACTATTGCTCTTGCTGTAAGGGGTAACACTGGGGCACCAAGAAGAGGGGAAAATCAGAAAAAGATAGATGATAAAGACAAACTATGGTGTACTCATTGTCAAAAATCTAGGCACACCCGTGAAACCTGTTGGGAATTGAATGGGAAGCCAAAATGGGCACAGGAATTGGGTAAGAAATCAGCACAAGAACCAAGCAAGAAGCCATACTAGAAGAAGTTTACTTCGGCAAACCTTGCATCTCATGAACATCAGAGTACTTCTAAGAGTTGGCCCCCTTGTTCTGACCCAAAGGAAGATATTATCAATTCCTTCCGTGACCATTTAGAGCAATATGGTAGGGCTTAGAGCAATATTTACTTTACCTTTTCCAAAAAAAAAAAATGGTAGGGCTCTCCGCAATGCTGATTCTAGACCCACACCTACTTCTTTTGCCTCCTCTTCAAGTAATTCTCTGCCTCAGCTTTCCATGTGTCTACTGATTACCTGGAATCCCCATGGATTATTGATTCCGGTGCATCCAACCACATGACTGGTAAGTCAACCTTATTTCAAACATATTCTCTTCTCTTTGGTAGAGATAAAGTGAGGTTAGCATATGGATCCTTCTCCTCCATTGCTGGTCAATGATCTATATCTTTGCCTCTTGGCCTCCCCTTATCTAATGCCCTACATGTTCCAAAGTTATCTATTAACTTGTTATCCATCAGTAGTATTACTCATGCTTTGAATTGCTTAGTAACCTTTCTTCCACACTCTTGTGTTTTTTAGGATTTGGCTACCGGGAGGACGATTGGTAGAGGGAACATGGTGGATGGTCTCTACGTGCTAGAAAACAAAGTTGGTCTTATAGCTTCAGAGTCTTTGAGTCCGTTGAGTAAGAGTCAGATTGTTCTTTGGCACCACCGTTTGGGCCATGTGTCTTTTGAGTCGTTGAAAATTTTGTTTACAGATTTGTTTCTGTGTCTGTTAGTGATTTTCAGTGTTAAGTGTGTCAACTGAGTAAACATTGTAGAACCTCATTCCCTTTACGTAATAAAAGATCAGAATTCCCTTTTCATATTGTGTATTCAGATGTGTGGGGACAAGTTAATATCCCAACTGAGAATGGTTACAAGTAATTTATTTCCCTTACTGATGACTTATCTCGCTACACTTGGGTTTATCCTATGCATTCACGGGAGGAAGTACCTAAAATTGTAAAAGACTTTCAGCGTATGGTTTACACCCAATTTCAATCCGAGATTCGAATATTTCAATCAGATAATGCTAAGGAATACTTCCATGGAAACATCACAGAGTTCTTTGCATCCTGCGACTCTCAACACAGGAGCTCATGTGGCAGAACCCCACAACAAAATGGGGTTGCAGAGAGAAAAAATCGACATTTCCTTGAAGTTGCTCGAGGATTAATGTTACAAATGAATGTTCCCAAAAGATTTTAGGTGGATGCTGTCCTGACTGCTGCTTATGTCATCAATAGAACACCATCTCGAGTATTAGAATATGGGTCCCCTCATCAGCTCCTCTTCCCTAAAGATCCTTTGTTTCCTATCCCTATGCGGGTCTTTGGATGTAAATGTTTTGTTCATGATCTCTCCCCTACTCGTGGTAAGCTTGATCCCAAAGCTATTGTGTGTATTTTTCTTGGCTATCCCCTTGCTCAGAAAGGCTATCGTTGCTTTGACCCTGTGTCTAAAAAACATTTTGTTTCTATGGATGTCTCTTTCTTTGAAGATGTCCCTTATTTTCCCATTTCTCCTCAAGGGGGAGAGTGGAGTTGAGGAGAAATAGAGTCAAACTCAAGTTTTGTTGCCTTCTATTCCCGATCCTCCTCCATTTCGTGTCTTCCGAAGATTACGCTACAAAAATCAAGGCCAACAAAGTTCAATTGCCACAAAGCCACCAGAAACTATGCCACCAATGCCATCAGAATCTTAGGGGTTGGATCCTTCACCTCACCCAGGTATTATTGTTCCAGTTGATATTCCTGAACCTATTGATATTGACACTTCAGGTTGTGATTTGAACCTTCCTATTGCAAAAAGGAAGGGTGCCAGATCATGCACCACACACCACCCCATATCTTACTTCTTGTCATATAAGAATGCCTCATCTTCTTTTCGTGCTTTTCTATCTGCCATTGATAGTGTTCCCCTTCCCAAGAGTGTTGCGGAAGCCTTACTTGTTCCTGAGTGGACAAATGCAATGATAGAAGAGATCAATGCTCTTCACAAGAATGGCACGTGGGTGCTGGTAGATCTTCCTAAGGGAAAGGAGCCTGTAGGGTGCAAATGGGTGTTCTCTATAAAACATAAGGTAGATGGGTCTGTGGAAAGGTATAAGGCTCGGCTAGTTGCAAAAGGCTTCACACGGGTGCATGGAGTTGATTATGCCGAGACTTTTGCTCCGGTTGCAAAAATGAACTCTATTCGGGTTCTCCTGTCTTTAGCTGCAAATCTTGATTGGGAGCTTCATCAACTTGACATAAAGAATGCCTTCCTGAATGGTGAATTGGAAGAGGAAGTGTATATGACTCAATCCCCTGGTTTCTGTGCTAAGGGAAGTGAACAAAAAGTCTGCAAATCCCCTGGTTTCACCAAGCAGTTCAACAGATGGGCTTTAGGCAGTGCCAATCTGATCACACACTTTTTGTGAAGAGGGAACAAGAGAAAACAACAACCCTGATTGTCTACGTAGATGATATTGTCATTACTGGAGACTGGGTCTCAGAGATTCAGAGATTAAAAAAATTCCTTACTACACAGTTTGAAGTAAAGGATTTGAGGTACTCGCACTACTTCCTTGGTATTGAAGTTGCTCGCTCTCAACAAAGTATCTTCATTTCCCAAAGGAAGTACACCTTAGATCTCCTAAAGGATACAGGGAAGCTAGAGCTAAACCTGCTGACACACCTATAGATGTGAACCATAAGCTTGGGGACTACAATGGTGAGCCCTTGAAAGATCCAAGGCAGTACCAAAGACTTGTGGGCAAGCTTCTTTACCTATCCATGACCAGGCCAACATTGCATATGTTGTGGGTGTCCTCAATCAATTCATGCATGCACCAAAGGAGGCACACCTAGAGGCAACAGACAAAGTTCTTAGGTACTTGAAGAGGCTCCCAGGAATAGGTTTACTCTTTAAGAAGCATGGGCACATGGGAGTAGAGGTGTACACAGATGCAGATTGGGCCAGCTCAGTGGATGACAGAAGATCCACCAATGGATATTGTGCCTTTGTTGGTGGAAACCTTGTGACTTGGAGAAGCGAAAAACAGAGTGTGGTGGCCAGGTTAAGTGCAGAGGCAGAATACAGGGCTATGTCTCATGGAATTGCAGAATTACTGTGGATCAAGAACCTATTGAGTGAATTAGGATTTCCTTTTGATGATCCTATGTCACTTTACTGTGACAACAAAGCTGCCATCAACATTGCAGCCAACCCAGTTCTCCATGATAGAACCAAGCATATTGAGGTTGACAAGCATTTCATTAGAGAGAAAATTGAGAAGGGGCTAGTGTGCACCCCCTACATTAGTTCTGATGAACAACTTGCAGATGTTCTTACCAAAGGATTATGCTCACTACGGCATTATGATCTTTGGGACAAGTTGGGGATGATTGACATCTACGCCCCAACTTGAGGAGGAGTGGTGTAATCTGTATTATATGCCATAGAGGGGCATTCTTGTCCTTTTCCTTTTATTTTATTTTGTTTAGTCGCCCTACTATTTAATATAATAGAACTAGCGCAGCCAGCTAAGATTTCTTCGACTCTCACATCCTTCTTCTCTTCTTCTCCTAGCCGAAAACAAAACCAATAGGAATAAAAAATTCTATCCATATCAAACAAGCAAAAACAACCAAATTCTCGCCAACAAATAATTTATACATTAACTATAAAGCAAGTCGGTCTACTTCCTTGCTCACTTGTAAGTAGTTAGTGCCAGGCTCACAAAATAAAATTTAAATAGAAGAAATAGGTAACCATCCACTAAGTTATATACCAAGATTTTTCTTGTAAGATAAAGGTGGTGATACAGAAGATAGCAGAAAGCGAGAATCATCCACAGTTGGCCAATGAACAAGGAGGCTCCGCCTTCCAAATGCATCACGACCAAACCACATGGTTTTGGAACTATCCTATGCATGGTAAAACAGGAAAGATAAGAGAAACACAATTACATAAAAGATACAAGCATTGCACTATTTAGAAAATTAATAAGAAACTTACCCAATCAAAAAAGAGGTACCTGCCAATAAATTAATGCCCATGGCCCTTTGATTTTAGAAAGAAGCTCTAGCACAGAATTTTGCCCTCCTTTAGTGCAATAGCATGCTTTTTTGTCTCCTTGGAAGTTGCAAGAGCAGCATCTTCCGAGAGCATCCATAAGAATTGCAGTATCATTGTTATTACAACCAACATGAATTCCACCAAATATTTCACCTTTGAGAAACAATTTTGAATGAGATTTTCTATTGGAAATGGGGACCTTCAAAAAATAGACATTTTATAAATAGAAAAAATATATAAAATGAATGAGATTATTATTATTATGATGATGATGTTTATTACTATTTTATCCTCATCATTATAATTATATTAAAGCAGAAAAAGAAGCCTTACTGATGATAAGGGTGTTCAGTAAAATTGAGTGTCCAATCAACAGAAACATGAAAGCAGAGAGCAAATTTCACAAGATTGTGTACTGACATATTAATGGTTTGTAGGCACTAGGCGGTAACAAACTCAATCACCTCAAAAGTTATTGCAGCCATTTCCTGTGTCCCCAATAACACAGGTGTATTCAAATGCTGGTGTATTTTCCTTTAACTACGCACGAACCTGATGATGTTGACTGGCATTACCTTAACTATAACTCTCTTTAGTCGCTCTTTATTTTGAATGCCAGTGGCATGGCTTCCCACACTCCATAGGCCACTACAGCTTAAGCTGATGTCTAGTCAGAAGAAGGGTTGCAGTAACTACTACATGACAAACTTTTACCATATAGAAAATTATAGTAAAATATTAATAAAAAATACTAGTGAAATTAAATGTTGTAACATTTCTTTGATTGATAAGAGAATCTTTATTAAAATTAAGGATTATAAATAATTATACTACTGCTGTCTTCTTCTTGGCTTTTTTTTTTTAAACCCAAACATGAAAAATCGAAATATCTCAGCAAATGCAGACTTCATGTCATTTCATCAAGCTTCTAACTAAGAAGATGTATAGATGACAATATAACATCAACAAAAAATCAAAATAAGCCACCCAACTTTGACATGATAAGATGCAAGCCATTCCAAGTTCAATCTAACCTTCAAATTATATAATATCAATCAAAACATTATTGACCAACTTTGACATATTTCCAAAATGTTGGTCAACATCTAGTCATCTACAAAAACATTTAAGAAATTGATGCATTGAGGTGACAGATGTCGCATTTGTCATTTTTTTGATAAATGAGTAAACATTTTAATAATCTAGTAAATAAGAGTTACAGGCAACCCAAGGATAGGCACAAGATGTGACCTTTCCTTTAAAATTGATCACAGCATTACAAAATCAGATGAACCTATTTATAAGATAGCCCAAAATAAAGAATCCCTAGAGACCCCCTGTTTAGCAAATGAGTCAGCCATTGAGTTTGCTGATCTGACTACCCACTGGACTCTATCATATTTCTTGTTAGCCATTTGACTTTTTTAAGGAGATCTCTATAGCCCGAAATCAGAGTTCGGATTCAACAACCATCCCACCACCACCTGAGAGTCCCCTTCAATAAGCAAATGCTCTATCCATAGCTGATTTGTGAGCTGGATTCCTTGTACAGCAGAAAGAAATTCAGCCCTTACAGAGTCACATTTGTCATTCTTATATGAAGCATTTACACAAGCTTTTACTTTTTTTTTTTTATCAATAACAGAAACTCATATATTAAGAAAAGAAATGATTATATACAGCACTCTGGGAAGAGGTAAAATGACTTAACTCTCCCCAAGAGAACAAGAAAAAAAATACAAAATAGCCCAAAACATTTGCTCCATTCCCACACCTTGCTTTGCCAATGTATCTTCAAATGCATTTGCAGTTCCCTTCACCCAATGATACTGAACTTCCAGCCCACTGGATAACCACTTAACCTCCCTCCTTTCATTTGCAAATTTCCATAAATCACTATCTTTCCCTAAGCAGAACTTTAAGTCTCCTTCAACCACTAACTTCTGAACGTTCAGCTCCTTTGCCTTTCTTAACCCTTCCAAAACAGCGAACATCTCAGCTCTAAGGGAGTCGCCAACCCCAATGGGGCCTGAGTACATAGCAACCACCTTCCCATTTTCATCTCTGAATACACAAGCTTGAACCATTCCAAGTTCAATCTAAACTTCATAGACTCTGAAGTAGTGCAATCACATCATATTCATGGATCTATGGAACATATACACAAGGTTCAAGCCTGGATCTCATTCTTATATCTTTAGGATGAAAGCAAATCTAGCTGTAATGTTTTGCATTACTTCTAAAATCTTGTCATTTAGACCCTAATAATTAGTAAATACAATTTCTAATTTTGACCTAAATCCATGTGACAGATTGAAAGCCATTATTGGTGTCTATTCAAATTAGTGGCGGTATATGGTGATAAAGTGGCTTAAAAGTGTGTTGATGATTCTTTTACCGTCTTCTGAAAATCAGTGGAGACTCTAAACATCTATGAAGTGCTTCCCATTCTGTAATGGTGTATGGAGACAATATTTGTGAAAGTTTTGCTGTTTCCCAGGCAAATGAGATTGGCACCTAATCAAGCCTTTAGCATCTTGACCTTATGACTTGCATGGACCTATTTTGTATTTTGTGTGAACTATAATGACCAAGCTACAAATATATTAAGACAAACATTGTATAGTATATGCAGAATATTTTGCGTGGGGAGGATAAGAAGCTAGCTTTGTTCATAATTCAGAGAGGAACAAAAAACAACATTGTACCCTAATACAATGTCAAATACATGCACAAAGGGTCTAAATCTGCAATAAGGTGTCACAATCAAGTGAGTTCCCTGCAAAATGATAGAAGAAGCACGTGTATCAACTAGCAAATGTAGACATGAGAGTGAATCCAATAATCCAAGGATAAATAAACACACCATTATAAATAAGAAGATTTCCATAACCATCCACCAGTGGCTGATAGACTTGATTGGTTCCCCGAAGTTGCAATGTGGCACCAAAGAAGAGCAATTCTGCAACAGATTTCCCCAGAATGCAATCATTGCTTTGTGCAGAAGTAATTCCACTGGTAGAAGGAATGCAATCATTTTTAATTCTGGAGGAATGCAAACAGGAGTTCTCTCTATTGGTTGTGCCATCTGCATTGAAGAGAGATATAATTTCTTCTTTCTTAGAAGAGTTTGAACTCTTTAACAGAAGTAATACCTCCTTGCTTCCAAAGTTGTCAGGACCCCTTCTTAGCAGAGCTGCTTTAATATCATCGAATGAAAAAACGGGCTGGTCCACCTGCAGACAGCAAATGCTAGCCACTTTATATGTTATGTTACCCATATATGCTAAGGACGAGGCTGATCAAGTTATCAGATATGGACTGTATACTAAAATTGAAGTAGCCAATGTGATACGGTACCATTGTACAGGTATTTGGGTATCACTATTTATAAGTGCATGCATGTTTTGTTTATGCAAATAAACAGAACTTCCTTACCCTGTTTAATTCTCCATCTTTCATGGAAAAATAGATGGAAAAAGGATGAGATAATTTTGTACAAAGAAAATAGTGCCCAGAAAAAAGTTGAGTCTACAATTGAAAGATAGCTAGAATAGAATAAAAGGCCTTCAGCTCCACTGCTTGCAAGATATACTCTCAAGTCCCTACTTACATGCATTGGCTACTACAAACAGTATCTTAGTTCCATTTGTTATGTAATAACGATGATTCTGAATTTATGAAAAAAAAAATAGTTATTCTGAAAGGGGATGATATAAATAATTTATTTCATCTTTTCTTTTCCCTGTTGAGATCATTTTTCTTTTTTTTTTTCTTTACTATGTTTAAGGCAAAGTTAAATTTACTTGATCAGAAATGGGTAAAAAACAGAAGATGACTGATTGTCTGGTATAGTATTATATGCTCTTATTTATCTCTCTTGTTTTTATATATTTATCTTGATAGGCCCATTGGAGGTTGATTATTGTCCAATTAGAAAAGTTTGACGACAAAGTTTCACGTTAAGTGACAGCACTGGAAGCCTTTGTTTGTAGTTGAGGACTGACAAGCCACCCTATTTTTATTTCTGGGTTTCAACTGTATAAAGGAAACTAATCCCACTTCTACATCTCTTCCATTGTGATTATTACACTTCTCCCTTTCAAATTGCTCATAAACATAGCCCCATTCTGTTTAAATCCCAAAAGACATCCTAGTTTTTCCATGAATTGACGCTTGACTGATCTCCATTGACCAGAAGAATCACAATTTCAAGGATGCTGACCTCTACAACCGTGTGACACTCAGAAGTGGAGGCTGATGTGGAACAAGTGATCAATGCTATTACCAATAGTAGTAGTAATATTCTAGAGTGGAACATTGGCTCGGTTTTGGACAATATCAGATTTCTAAATACTTATTTTGTATATATTTTCTTTAAGTTGGCTTGCTAATAGGATTGCTCATGAGATGGCCCGTTGAGCTTTTTCCAGTAGCGACATCTTACTCTTTTCTGGATGCCCACCAGAATGGCTTAGACTTAGAAGGTGTACAGCGAGAGATACATAGTTTCTCTAGTTCGTTTTGTTAGTCGCTTTTGGTGATCTTTTGCCTAAGAAAGAGTCAAATTTCATATGAACCAGCTACAGATATGACCAAAAAACACCTCATTTCCGAACAAACTAAACAAGATAAACCTGCAGCATCATAAAATATTAAACTCCCAACTCTCATCCATATACTTTTCAAGTCCCAAACACTAAAAGTTAAGCCAGACAAAAAAACAAATACTTGGGATGCATAACGAGAAGCAAAGAAGCAGCTTGCTTTCGCAGATAGTTTGCGTCTAACAGAACAAACACTGGCTATGAACATATTTCTTCCTTCGAAGATAACTGTTATTCAATGTAAGAAAACTAATCAAAAGTTGCAGTTCAGAAATGGTAACTAGCTATGTTTGGACTTCAAAACAAATCCATTTATCATTTATTTACATCGCACGAGACAGCTGAAGTCTTACTTGTTCAACTTGGGGAAGTGAAGATTTAAAATCGGGAAGTAAATGTAATAAATCGATGCGAACACCGGAGACGATCAAAGCGATTCCGCACATGTCTCTCTTTTGTTTTCTCTAGTTAGAGAGAAAACATCGTTCAGTTCAAAATTATTTGTTCCATCGAATTTGAGGTTTATTGTCTGCGAACTGCAAACATTGTTTATCTAAGAAAATGAAAATCTTCATATCAGCGACTGCTTCCGTAGCATAGTGGTAGTGCGTTCGCTTCGTAAGCGAAAGGTCGCGAGTTCGATCCTCGCCGGGAGCTTAAATGTACTTTGCTCCTTTTTTAATCACACTAACTGAGCGGTGCCAACTGGGCAACTGGCTCAATTGATAAGTCATTCAGTTTAGCTCAGCACTTCAGCATTTATCAAATGGATTATAATGTTTTTATTAATTAAAACTGTGTTCATCCAAATGCTTGTTAGATCAGTTTAACAAGTCTGGGTGATTGCATTATTGCAAAAATAAACTACAGATTAATGACTAGTAAACCTTCATTTTTTTATGTTAATAACAATTTAAAACTTCAACTTTGATAATATAACCTTAATAAAAATGACAGTAAAATAGGAAATTATTCAAGTATTAATAATTCAAGTGATTTTAATTAAAAGTATTTTATACTTTATTTCTTAATTGATTTAAAACGTACAAGAACAAGCACTTACCCAATTATTAATCAAAACAAAATCACAGACCCAAAAATGCAATAATTGATTTGATCGATTTAGTTGGATAGGGTAGAACTGACCCGTTAACAGCCCTAAGTCCAGATACGTCCTACTTAAGATTTAAGAGATCGAATATACCAAAAACCAGATAGGTCCTACTTATGGCCTGAATCAGGTCCATAAGATCTCTTCACTTGTAGTTGTTTCTTAATTCAGATTAAAAAGTTAGCTCATATTTTTAAAATATGAAATTAATTTTAGTTTAGCTTCCTAAGTCAAATAAAAAACCTAACACAAAGGCTGTCAAAATGTTTTATTGGGTTAGATCCAATTCTTACAAATCAAACCTAATTTAATCTGCTAAATCATATAAAAATACCCAATATAAATAACTTTCGAGGCATTTTTGGGGGTTTTA
Source organism: Nelumbo lutea (assembly GCF_056320005.1). NCBI lineage: Eukaryota > Viridiplantae > Streptophyta > Magnoliopsida > Proteales > Nelumbonaceae > Nelumbo > Nelumbo lutea. Next base: position 21,222,961 of record NC_142687.1, on the reverse strand, counting down.
AGACAGCTTTGGCCCCCTTCAAGGGCAAGGTGTTATATGCGAGACATACACATAGGTTTTAATATTGTTTCTACCTAAAACGTTTTAGATTGATCAATACAAATTGGTAAGAAATATGTGTTGTCACATTATATATGAAAGTTACTTATTCAATTAGAAAAATGCATGTGTAGACTTCAACCATGGGATCATTTTAGGTAGAAACAATAATTTGTACTGATAAACTCAAAATGTTTCAAATAGAAGCAGCAATGGTACCAAATATACAACCCTATTTAAAGGTCAATGGAATTAGCGACAGCCAACAGGGCACATGCAATAGTACCAAATTTGTCCTCATGATGGGTTATGCTTGATTAATTTTCTTGTTTTGTAAAGTTGTTTTAAGGCTCCGTTTGCTTTTTGGTAAGTTATTTTATCCGGGTAAGTGCATTACACATGTTCTTTTATTTCCCATGTAAATAATCCAATGACCATTTTAGCCATAAAATTTCATTATTAAAAAGGGACATTTTTGTCTCATCCAAGTGTTGGCAACTTTCTCCCAGGTGGGAAATTTAGGCCCTGTTTAGCATCGTTCTTACCTCTTTCTCTTAGAAAAATTCCTATTCAAAACAAGAATCATGCTTCTTATTTATTCCTAAGAAATAACTTAATTATTTGGCAAATTGTTCTTAAAGAACATATTTCCGTTCTATAAAAATAGAAATGATGTTTAGATAGCCATACTATTTCTTATGATTAATTCTTCATATCAATATATATACAAAAATCATAATAATAGTTACTAATTTATTAGGCACTTCTCTTTTAAATTCAACAAATTTAAACTAGATGATGCAATTGCTCAATAACATAGAGCTGAAACACTTCTTATAAAAGAGTAACATCCAATGAACAATAGAATGATAAAACTTGGGACTCTTCTTAGGATCTTAAATTCTACAATATAGGAAAGCTAAAACATTAAATCCCAAGATTCAATTGTAGAAAACATGGATATTATCTACCAAATAGGGGAGGGAGGGGATTAATGCTAATCCCTATTCCAAAATCATGAATGGAACCAGTATTTCTAGATTACTACTTTAGGGAACAAATTAAAATGAAAATTTTTCTCTTTTGGATCAGGAATGGAAGCGAACTAAAATGAAAAGTTACAAAATATTCAAGCCATTAGATTTTTTATTTCAGCAAAACATAGGGTTTATCTTTTGGAAAGGGGATTGGCTAAGAGAGTTGAACTTAAGAAGTTCTACCTTTTTCCAGTGCGTTGATTGCTATTTTCAGGCTGAATTCTGGTTTAAACTCTTCAAATGGCAACGGTTCATCAAGACAGTGAATCCACAAGCAAAGAAGAAGAAAGTTCTGGCCAACTACTCTTTCTTGGTTGATGAACTGTGCGACAGTGGGATGAGGAAGTAAAGAGATAACTGACAATGGCTTGTTGTGCCCAACGTTTCTTTTATTTGAGCAAAATTACATTAACACCCCTCTTTACATGTGAGAAATACCCACATGTGTTAATTTTTAAAGTTGACGTTGTGGGAAAACAAGCAGTTCCGCAGGACGTGTTGGAGTGATAGTTTTGTTACTAAGGCTCCGCTTGGTTTGTAATAAGGCTGCAACTTGGACAGGTTAGGTTGGGTTGGGTTGATGCTCGAGTTAGGGTTAGGGTTAAAATTTATGAACCTGATTTATTTCAGTTGGGCAATCCGACCCAACCCAACCCAAACCCGACTCTATAGTACATATCATATATAAATATATGTTATATACATGATCATCCATTGATTTTTTTTTTAGATGTATGATAGTTGTATAACCACTACCACATACTATCATTTATTTCATTTAAGATAATCACTTCACTTAATACTAATTGGAAATACTAAAACCTTGATAACATTTTTTATGTTTTTTGAATATTTTATTCTTTATTTCCTCTCTGGTGTTTGCCACCCATATCTTGTTGCCCATAAGAGATCTATTATAAGTCATCATAATAAACTATAGTCATTTCAAACACTTTTTTTTCTTAATTTTGTATTTAAAGAACCAATAAAAATATCAACAAACAAATACTAATAAAACATAGGATTAATATATGTAATGAAAGTTGAGTTAAGATCTAAGATTAAGAAGTTCTACAATATTTTTAGGGATGGGAAGAAGGTAGGGTTGGGCTCAATCCGAAGTTGACTTTGGGTTGGGTTAGGGTTGAAGGAATTTAGTTAGGGTTAGTGTTAGGGTTGGGTAGGTCGGGTTGAAGGTCAGGTTGGGTTAGGGTTAGGGTTGGGGGTTTAGAACTTAGGGTTGGGCTAGGGTTGGCCTCAACCCAACCTAACGCGGCCTGACTTGCAGCCCTAGTTTGTAGGAAGATTTGGGTGGGATGGGAAAAGATGGGATGGAAAAGTGTAAAAATTTAACTTTTCATTGTTTGGTTTTATATGGGAAAATAGTAGGAAAATTGTCATCACAAAACAGAGTTCTACCATGGCAGAAAACCTCCAATCTGTGCTTGCGTTGATCTGGGTTCTACCATGGCGGAAACATCTTCAACGGTGGTGGCAGCAGAAGGTAGAAGGGCAAAGGAGATTACGCAATGGTGGTAGTGGTGATTACCAGCAGTGATGGTTGCGGAAGAAGGTAGAAGGGCAAACCCAACAGTGGTGGTGGCGGTGATTACCAGCAGCGTGGTGTAGCAGCGAGGGTGGTTACCAATAGTAGCAGCAGTTACCAGAAGGGAAGGAGAAAGTGAAGGTGGTGGTGGTAGAAGGTAAAAGGGCAAACCCAAAAGCGGTGGTGGCAGTGATTACCAGCAGTGATGATGCACCAGCTACGGGGCTGAGGATGAAGATGAAGAAACTCGAGTTTTCTCATGTTTTTCCACCGGGATCGCATTGTTTTGGTGAGACATCGATTGCACAATTTTGGGATCTCACATCTTACTTTTTTCTCATCCCATCCCCCTATTTCCATTGAAACAAATGAGAGAAAAATAAATATTTTTGAAATATTCCCTTTTTCTCATCCCCATCCCACAAATCAAATTGAGCCTAAAAAAACACACTCTTGCCAGCTTGTTCTTGTTCCAAAACACAGGATTTCTTGTGACAAAATGCATCTAAACGTATTTCTGATCCGTGAGAACAATTGGAACATAAGAAACGTTTCCATGGAACAATACCAAACATGACCTTATTTACCCACCTGAGAGATGGGTATCACTTACCCCGGTAAGTGTAAGCCATACAAAGGAAAAGATTGTAGTTTTGAAAAAAAAAAAAACTGCAATTACTTCTGTTTCATCACTGTCCCGGGTGAAAAACATTGGCCTAATTCATTAGTTTTTTAAAAATACTCATTTTACTCTTATGTATATCAATCCATATTAATATTTACTAAAATATCCTAAAAGAACTTTTAACTTTTAACTAAAAAAAGTTCCATAGGTCAAATTGAAAAGAGTAAATTAATTTTACTCTATAAACCCTGTCAACTACAATGAAATTTCAAAGGGCAAATCTAACATTTTGAATTATGTAGAGAGATGCCCTGATTAGTAGTAAGGGCGATTTCATAAGTTCAAGCTTTTGTTGTTGAGAGAATGACAGAATTGCGGGTTTTTTCAAAACTATAAGGGAGGTTTTTGTTAAAGTAAAATTTTAGGAAATGTTTATAAAAATGTCATAAACTTCAGGGGAGGTTTTTATATTTTACCTTTTTTTAAAACCAATGGAATAAGTCAATAAAAGAATGTCAACACAAGTTCTGCTAGAATATTGACAACAATGAAGAATCCAAGTTCAAGATATCACAACATATTTACATGGATTTAGGGGTTGTCTTTATGTTTATACATTGGAAGTCCTCCTAACATTCTCATTCTTAACACATCAACCTTGAAAAAAATTAAAAAGATTAAAATATTTCCCTTCAAAAATGCATGAAATGCCAAATTTTCATTTTATATGTATCGATACTTTACACCAGACATGCATGCACGAATTCACCAATCACCATCTTATGGTTGTCTTTATAGCCTATATATGCTCATGTTCATGTGAACCACCTATAAAGATGAATCTTAGATGGAACTAGAACAGACCAAGGCATCTACATTTTGAGTTTTAGCCGGCCTTTATGACCTACAACTTCAACCAACCTATCAATTTTGGAACTCTTGACTTGAAGGTGTCTTTGTTGATCAAAACATATTCTCAAGCCAAAAAAATAAAAATAAAAAAATAAAAAAAGTTCCTTTTAGGGATGCAAACGGATCAGATCGGAGTCGAACCAGGGTATATTTAAATGCAATCCAAATTTATATCAGTCAAATTTAATTCAAAAATCCGATTGGATCTTATAGTACTCAATTTGAATTTGAATCCTATCGGTAAGTAGACTTGTTCATGGGTCGGGCTTTCATTTGTCACTAATGAAAATATACTAGGCCCGAGCCCGGCTCGACCAACGGGCCTATAACTTGGGCCCAAGCCTGGCCCTGGTAAAAAGCTCGAAACCCGAGCCCGAGCCCAAAGCCCGACCTAATTGAAAAAAAAATCCCTATTCAAATTAGAATTAAAAATTCAGATAGTATTTTTTTCTATTTAAATGAACAATGGGCCTACAAGATGGTATTTTTCCCTTCATTTTATATTTTAAAACACAATTTTACATTCTTAAATCAAAAAATTTATTCAAATGGACATAATCACATAACTAATTTTAAGTTTAATATTAGGTCGGGCCGGGCTATTTTGACAAAACCCGAGCCCGACTTGAATTTATTACGGGCCGGGCTTTTTGGCCCGAATTTAAGCTCGCGGGCCTATAAGCATGTTCAAGCCCGTTCGGGAGTCGGGCCACCCGGCCCATGAATAGGTCTATCGGTAAGTCAGATCTTTGAATCTGATCCGATACGACTTGTTTTCTTTAAAAAATAATAAATTGTTAAAATAAAAATAAAATATATATACTAATTTAAATAAAATAAAAATAAAAAATATAAATATTTGTAATTATTTTCATCATATATATACATATTTTTTATAAAAAATAAATAATATAACAAATTTATACAAATATAATATTAAAATATATTTATAAATAATTCAATAACATATATATATATATATTGATGGAGCGCGATCCGGTTGGTCTTAGCTGTCTGCTGCCTTGCTTCCAAACGGGGTAGCAGGGAACCTGAAACGGAGGAGATGGGAAAGCTTCGGGGGGAACCCGGTGTAGAGGCTCCAAAGCTCGAGTTAGAATCCTTCAAAAGCAAGGTAGTACCAGATAGCACAAAGTTTGCATACCTCCGTTGTCGGGGGCAGGGGGCTCTTATAGTCACTTCGTGTACTCGTCCCGAGGCCCTTGTCAGATCGGGTATGATTACCCTTGTGCTTGTCAATTCGGCCGTCGTCCTTTCTGCTGAGACAAAACCGTCACTGCCTAACCGTCTAATTGGAGATGGCGGTGTCAGTGGCGGTGGCAGGTGGCCGTTTAGAGCGCTGCTGCAAAACGTCAGATCCCAAGTCAGTCAGGCGTGGCGCCCTCGGGCACGGAATTCCCTAGTGTCAGGCATGGTACGACTTGTTTGGTTTTGGTGCCCAGAAGGTGATGCGAAGTGTTGAGTGAGGCGGTCTTGAGCTCGGAGGTATCTATAGGGCAGGTCAGTTTCGGCGAGCAGAACTTTCCCTTAGACTTAGAGATATTCTCCTCTATCTTGATGCTCAAGAGACAGTCGGGTTCTCTTCCTGGGGGGAGACGGGCGTATTACCTTTCTCCTCGCCAGGGTTTCAAGCTTCTGCACGATCTTCCTAATAAGGTCCCGGCTTGGAAGCGGGACTACTTCGGCGTGCGAAGTGCACAAGGATGGCCCTTTCAGACCGGGTGGGGTGAGGCCGCTCCCGATTTGGGCGTAACTCTTGATAAAGAGACGGTGAAGGGTCTCCGGCAATGGGCACGGCAAGACTTAAAGTGCCACCACTACTTAACGGAGGCCAAGCTTATTGCAGCTAGCCTGAGTTCGGGTAGGTTTCTAGCTATGCGATTTCTTGCTTGCTTTGTTCTTTTTTTTTTTTGTTTTTTTTTTTTTTATGTCGAACTCGTTTATGTAGGTGTGATGGATGCGGAGAGAACGCGTGGGGGCGTTTGTTCCAAGGTATGAAGAGGAGGAAGCGGGTCGTCAAGCGAACTCGTATCGAGCTGCCCCTGGATGAGGAGCCCTAAGCCCCGGACCATACGCTAGAGGATCTGCCCAGGGAGCCCGAAGTGACTCCACCGGTGCACGAGACTGCCGGGGTGCCTTACGCTGAAACCACTCATACGCTGAAACCACTCATGGGGGTAGTTGTCAAGCATATGGCGGACTTGAAGTTGGATTTGCAGCATCAAGTCGAGTATCTTCAGGAGGACATCAGAGAGAGAACACAGATTTTTTCCCAAGGCATTGAAAACGCCAAGAAGAAGGTAGTTGAAGACTACATTGCCTCCCCGCGTTTTGACGATCTGATGGTGGACTCTTAAAGGAGGGGGTTCAAGTTGAGCCGGTGGATGATTCGGAATACATACCCCGACCTCGATGTAAGTGCCATAACCACTTCGCGTATAACTCAGGAGATGGCCAATGTTGCTGATGGCGAGTCGGACTCTGAAGAAGAGGCAGGGCCTTCGGGTGTTGTTGAAGTGCCTTCCGATGGCGAAGAAGTGGCTCCGGGCATGTAATTTTTTTTTTTTTGCCAATGTACTGTTTCTTGCAATGGAGTGTCTTTTTCCACTTGCTCATCTTCCCCGAGCTGTTTCTTTGCCGGGTTTTTAAATTTCCGTGGTCTTTTATGCCACGAACTGATTTTTTGCCGAGCTGATAATGTGCTGTCTACGCCGAAGTTCCTCGGCTTGCCTTGTGGCACATAGGGCCTGATTTCGTCCACTTCGCTAGGTGGTTTATAGGTAGTATCGACTCAAGTTCACGATGTTACACGTTCGGGGTACTCGTTTGCCTTCCAAGGTTTCGAGTTCGTATGCGCCCCCGAGCGCTGTTTTTACTTTATAGGGCCCTTCCCAATTAGGTCCAAGCTTGCCGATGCCGGGTTCGGGCACCATAATCTTACGGAGGACCAGGTCGCCGACTTGGAAGCTTCGTTGCTTTACTCTGCTAGTGTAGTAGCGAGCTACCTGCTGCTGGTATGCCGCTGTTCGGATGTGCGCGAGATCCCTTACCTCATCCAGTAGGTCAAGGTTGGTGCGTAACTCGTCTCCGTTCGTCCGATCGTCGTATGTTTCTAATCGCAACGTTGGTATTTTGATTTCCGCCGGGATCACTACTTCAGTGCCGTAGGTGAGGTTCAAGGGGGTTTCTCCCGTGGCTACTTTTTCGGTCGTTCGGTGAGCCCATAAGACACTTGGTAGCTCTTCGGCCCACAATCCCTTAGCTCGATCCAGACGTGCTTTCAGCCCGCGCAGGGATGGCTCTGTTCATTACTTCCGTCTGACCGTTTGGCTGCGGGTGCGCGACTGACGTGAAATTTTACCGAATCCCCATGTTCTGTCACCACTCTTGGAACTTGATATCCTTGAACTGTTTGCCGTTGTCGGAGATTAGAACCCGAGGTAACCCGAACCGACATACTATGTTCTTCCAAAAGAAATTCTGTATGTTTCGAGCCGTCACAGTTGCCAGAGGTTCGGCTTCTATCCACTTCGTAAAATAATCTACCGCAACAACTAAGAATTTTCTTCCGCCTGTTGCTGGTGGGAATGGCCCTACGAGGTCGATGCCCCATTGTGCAAAGGGCCACAGGCTGGCGAGGTATTTGAGTTCGGTGGCAGGTTGATGGTGGATGTTAGTGTGCTTCTGACACTTGTCGCATTTTCTGACGAGCTCGACAGCTTATGCCTTCATCGTTGGCCAGTAGTATCCTTGTCGAAGTGCCTTTTGGGCGAGTGCACTGCCCCCCAAGTGTCCGCCGTACAGGCCTTCATGAGTGTCACGGAGTACGAACTCGGCTTCGGTAGGTCGCAGGCACTGCAAATAGGGGAGCGTGGACGACAGTCGGTATAGCCGTTCGTCTATTAAGACGTATTTGGCCGCCTGGCGCTGCACCCTCTTGGCCGCATTGCGTTCTGCAGGGAGGGTTCCGTCTATCAAGAAGCTCGCGAGTGGATCAATCCAGCTCGGCTCTGCTTCTAAGACGGGAGCAACCTCCTCTGTCCCCCCGAGAATACTAGGCCGAGGTAAGTCCTCTATGTACACAGTTCTCATATTGTTTTGACTCGTACTGGCTAACCGGGACAGGGCGTTGGCCTCAGTGTTTTTTGACCTCGGGATTTGCCCGATGATGTGTGACCGGAAGTTGAGCAGGGCTTCTTTTACTTCGGCCAACTATGCGATCATGGAGAGATCGCGTGCTTCGTATTCGCCGGTAACTTGGTTTACCACGAGCTGAGAATCGCTGCAGATGACCAAGTGTTTTGCCTTAACCTTTCGCGCTAGGTCCAGCCCGGCGATTAGTGCTTTGTACTCTGCCTCGTTGTTGGATGCCGTGAACTCAAAGCGTAGTGCGTATTCTACTTTTGTGCCGCTCGGGCCGCACAAGACTATTCCATCTCCGCTGCCTTGCCAATTCGAGGAACCATCCACGTGAAGGATCCAGGGCTCCTCATCCCAATTCGCTCTTCGCCTGACCAGGAGAGATGCCACACTGGCTGCTACTTCATGGGGTTCGGACTCAATGGGCTCAGGAGCTCCGGGTTTGCCGCAATGGGGGACCTCGGGCTCGACCTGTGGGGCTTCGTGGCTGAAAGTGCACTCGGCAATAAAATCTGCCAAAGCTTGGGCCTTGATAGCGGTTCTCGATTTGTACTGGAGGTCGTACTCGCTGAGTTCGATGGCCCATTTCGTCAGTCGACCAGAGACTTCGGGTTTGAGTAAAACTTGTCTAAGAGGTTTGTCAGTTAGGACGATGACGGTGTGAGCCTGGAAGTACGGGCGGAGTTTACGAGCTGCTATTACTAGGGCGTATGCTAGTTTTTCTATCTCCGGGTACCTTGCCTCTGCTCCCTGTAAAATTTTACTAACATAATATATGGGTCGTTGGACCCAGTCTGTTTCCTTTATTAGTACCGAACTGACCGCCTCGTCGCTCACCGAGAGGTACAGATCTAAGACCTCGCCCACCTCGGGACGGGCTAAGGTTGGCACACTAGCGAGGTAACCTTTTAGTTCGTTGAACGCGAACTGGCAGTCCTGGGTCCACTCGAACCCTTTGCCTTTGACTGCCTTGAAGAAGGGTAGGCAACGGTGTGCTGACTTAGACAAGAAGCGGCTTAGAGCGGCTATGCGGCCGTTTAGCCTCTGAACCTCTTTTACTTTCCGATGTGGTTTCATATCTAGAATGGCTTTTATTTTGTCCGGGTTGGCCTCTATACCGCATCGATTGACAATGTAACCTAGAAACTTGCCCGAGGTGACGCTGAAGACACACTTGTTGGGATTCAACTTCATGCTAAACTGCTGCAGGATTTGGAAAACAGAATCTAAGTCTTGTATTAACTCTTGTGAAAACTGAGTCTTGACGGCCATGTCGTCTACATAGCACTCTATCTTCGTACCAATCAGGGGCCAAAATAGCTTATTTACAAGTCTTTGGAAAGTTGCCCAGGCATTTTTTAGTCCGAAGGGCATGACTTTGTAGCAATACAGGCCAAACTCGGTTATGAAGCTGGTTTTTTCCTCATCGGATGGGTCCATCCTAACTTGGTTGTAGCTCGAGTAGGCGTCTAGGAAGCTTAGCAACTCGTTTCCCGAGGTCACGTCCACTAAGCGGTCAATTCTGGGGAGGGGGAAGCAATTTTTCGGGCAAGCTCGGTTCAGGTCGGTATATCGACGCACATGTGCCACTTGCCGCTTGCCTTTTTTACCAACACCGGGTTGGCCACCCAGCTCGGGTAGTGGACTTCCCTTATGAAGTTTGTTGCGAGGAGCTTCTCGACCTCCTCGTCGACCGCTCTCCAGCGTTCTGGGGCTAAGTTGCGTTTCTTCTGTCTAACGGGTCTGACTACAGGGTCAATATTAAGTTTGTGAGTTATTAGTCCGGGGCTAATGCCGGGCATGTCGGCCGCGGACCAGGCAAAAATATCTAAATTTTGAAGTAAAAAACTCACCAGTTCGGCTCGTAGGGGGTCTTCGATGGAAGCTCCGATGCTTTGTGTGCGAGCTGGGTCTGTAGCTGAAGTCGGGATAGCGACTGTTTCCTCCGTGGGCGAAGCTCGCTCCTCACCTTGCTTCGCCGGCCGCTCCAGTTCGAGTTCGTCGGCCGCCTTGGTTTTTCCCTTCAGGGCGGCAACGTAGCAGTTGCGGGACTCGAGCTGGTCGCCCCGCGCTACCCCTATACCGAAGTCCGTAGGGAACTTCATGGCCAAATAGTAGGTGGAGACCGCCGCCCGTAGGATATGCGTGATCGGCCGCCCTATTATGGCATTGTATGGGGAGGGGGTCGTGACTACCAGAAAATCATGGTTGAGTCTGACCTTACAAGGCCATGTGCCGACTTCCACAGGGACAGTTAATTTTCCGAGGGGCCTGACTTCCTCTCCGCAGAAACCTATAGGGGAGTGTTCGCGGGCTTCAGCTCGCTCCTCTTTAACTGCAGCTGGTCAAATGCTGATTTGAAGAGGATGTCCGCTGAGCTGCCCGAATCTACGAGTACGCGCCTGACCTCGAAGTCGCTGATCCTTAGCTTAATGACAAACGCGTCATCATGGGGGTAAGGGACTCCTTGTGCGTCGTCCTCCGTGAAAAAGATTGGTTCTTCGGTCTTTGGTCTCTTTGGGGGGTTCCGTTCTTCAAGGGCCGCTTCGCGAACTAAAGTTCGGGCTGCTGCCGAGGTACACCCCGCTACCACCGAACCTCCCACTATTACATGGATGGTTCCCCGAACTGGCCTCTCTTCCGGAGGCTGCTTCTGCAACGGTTCGGCAGGTCTGTTGCTAGACTCGGGGGCATCCTTTTCGTGCTCCCTTTGCCGACATGCTTTATTGTTATTGTTGTGCTGTACAAAGTTTCTCAAGTATCCGCGACGGATGAGTCCCTCTATCTCGTCCCGGAGGTTATTACACTGTTCGGTGCTATGACCATGGTCTCTATGGAAACTACAATACAAATTCTTGTTTCTCTCGTTCGGATTTCCTTTTAGGCAAGGTGGCCACTTAACGTACGGAGCGTCTTTGATCGTCATTAAGATCTCTGTTCGCCTCGTGTTTAACGGCGTGTAGTCCGTCCGAACTGCTAGGGGGTCCCGGAAGGACTGGTTCGGCTTCGGCTCTCGGGTCAGGTTTTTTCTATTCACCGGGTTGGAGAGCTCGCCTTCTCTCTTTTCTTTTCTCGTTCCCGCCTTCGGTTTGTTGGTTGATTTCTTCCTCTGTCCTCATGAACTTATCCGCGAGTTTGAGGAATTCGGTCACGGTCGCGGGCTGGTTGGCCACCATGTGCCATTTAAACTCTTTGTGCGTCACCCCTCTTTTGGTCGCCGCGAGCTGCACTGCGGGGTCCAACCGCGGTATTTGCAAGCATGCTTCATTGAACCTCTTGATGTTGCCCCGAATAGATTCTCCTTCTCTTTGGACCACTCCGAAGATGCTTTCCTCTGTTCTGGGGCACCGTCGGCTGGTGACGAAGTGTGTGGTGAAGACTTGCACGAACTAGGCCCAACACTTTATCGACCCGGGGGCCAGGTTCCTGTACCAAGTGCGGGCTACCCCCCTGAGGGTGGTGGTAAAGGCCATGCACATGCACGATTCGCTAGCCCTGGTGAGGTGCATTTGTGACTGAAAGGCGTCAATGTGGTCGTTGGGGTCGAAGGACCCGTCGTACTTGTCCAGAGGTGGGAGCTTGAAGTCTCTGGGTAAGGGGACCGCCAGGAGTTCCGATGCGAGGGGGGAAGGAACGGAGAGAGCCGGGGCAGCCCCTACCTCGTCCGAGCTCGTTTCTTTGCCTCTGAATTCCGACAAGGCGCGGGTGGCGGTTTGTCGACTTCGCCGGCACCTTCGCCGTTGAGCGGGCCTTATGCTGGCGCTGCTGGCCTCCGTGTTACCGAGCTCGATGGGCCCGGAGTGCTGGTAGTCTGCCGCCAGGGCGCTGAATCGGTATTCGGTGAGCGGGAGCTCAGGCTTGGAGCACCGGGGTGCCGACCTCGCGGGCGAGGTTCCCGACCCGCTTGCGAGTTGCGAGGCGGGGATGACATTTTTCTCTCTTCGGCCTGGGGACGAGGCCTGGCTGTTGGGGTGGTTCTGGGGCCAGGAGGCCTTCGCCTGGCGGGGGCGCCCATCTTGCGGGGAGGCCTTGACCGGCCTCGGAGCGGGGTGGCGAGGTGGAAGTAGTGGTTGGTTTAGTGGCAGTTGGGGGAACTGCTGTTGATAGTGATACTGGGAGATGTTGTGCAGCACTTGGTGCTGGTGAAGCTGGTGTTGCTGGAACTGTTGCATTTGGGCTTGCATTGTCCGCATGCACTGCATCAGGTCCTCCAATCGGTTTTGGCTAGCTGCCAAGGGAACGGCAGTTGGTTCAGTGAAGGTTGTCTCAATGGGGAGAGGAAAGGGGACGTTTGTGGTAGGAGGGTTTACGGGTGCCACTGCTTGTGGCGTGTTCAAGATGGGGATCCCATCCGCCGAAAGGGGGATGGTGAACTGTCTAACTGGAGATGGCGGTGTCAGTGGCGGTGGCAGGTGGCCGTTTAGAGCGCTGCTGCCAAACGTCAGATCCCAAGTCAGTCAGGCTTGGCTCCTTTTGCCGAGCTGTTGTTTCTGCCACGTGTCACATAATATAGAGGTCGGGCCAAATCTTCCTTCATCATATATATATATATATGTATATATGTGTGTGTATTATATATTTATAAATATATAATATATCGGATCAAATCTTTTCGAATCGGTTAAGGAGGAATCCAAATCTGATCCAATCCGAAGATCCAAACAGGGATGATCCAAATTCGACCAAATAAGATCGCATCTCAAATCTGACCCATTTGCACCCCTAGTTCTTTTGTAGTTTATTCTACGGTTCTACCAAGTGGGAAGGTATGTGCATTGCATGTGATATCAAATGGTGGACGGAAAGGATAATAGCTCTGCTTTATGCAGATATTTTTTTTTTGTTGCTCTCATGAAGTGGGGTATCCGCTTCCATACTGCAAAAAGTGTAGAGAATGTACCACAAAAAGTACTTTTAATTATTTATATTTTTAAGGAATATATGCAATTTTAAAGTAAAAAACAAAAACACTTTCTTAAGTAATTGTATGATGTTTATGTGCATGTGTTAACGTGTGTGTGCTAGCTAAGAATTATACAAACTAAGATACAAATATATTCATGGAGAAAAACGTTCAAAATAGCAATTCTTTGTACCTTATACTTTTATTATGTTTTTATCTTTTTTTTTTTCAAAATTTTAATTTGAATTATTTTTATATTGTTTAATCATTGAAAAAAACAATTTCATTAAAACACCTTTAAATAGGTGTATGGAAAACCCAAAAATCAAAATTTTTTAAAGACTAACTTGTAGGTTGTGTCTATAAAGACTAACTTGTACTGTTGTACAAGGAGTTACAATTCTCGACCCATACCAACAATGTAAGCATTCCATTCATTTAAATTCATTTTATTATCTATCTTTTACCAAAAAAAAAAAGGAATTATTATTCACCCCAACCCTATCAACACATCTAGTCCAACATATAATTTGACCCAGATAACAGTAGGGTTTGGCAGCTTCTAACCCTAGTGGCAATAAGCTAGCAGAACATTATTATCTTGATTTCTTTCTGAATGGATGAAAGAATGCATTGCATCAAGCATTTCAATTATTGTGTGTTGTGAGACCAAAATGTGGCAACCCTTTTCTCATTTTTTTAGGGAACACAAATGGAGTCGCTTTGCAATTTTGGGTGAATTTTGATAATTTATGCTTGCTTCTAGGAAAAACCATCAATTTGCCCCATGGAGTTCTTTTCCAGTTTCAAAGACAATGTAAACAGTTGCAGAAGCCAAGGTAAATTACTATTTGCCCTATAGGTTCATTTGTTAATTGAACCAAACTCGAGCCCAATGAAATTCAATTCATGAAACTCGCAAGTTTAATTAAACTTTTATTATATAATATTTTAATTTTTATTTATATAATTTTTAATTTTTTATAAAGCTTGGATCACTATTGAGCTTGAACTGAGCTGAACTTGAATATACGAGATTCAGAGCCAAGCTAAATTTAAGCTTATATTTATAGCTCGAATTAAGCTTGAACCTTTTTTTTTTTTTGCCAAACTAAATTCAAATAACTAAATAAATAGCTAAATATTTGACTCAGCTCCACTAAAATCCACCCCTACTGCCGTGCAAAACCCAACTCATACTCAGCCAGTTGACACATCTCTCCATTTCTAGACTCTAAGTCAGATCTTAAAATAAAATGGAATTTGAAGTAAAGTATCTAACAAGGGGGACCAAACGTGAAAGTATGTGGTCCTATTTCTTGAATAGAGAACAGGACCACAACCTCCGAAACCCTAATTTTCTTGGGCCCCACCCCATTTCCTCCTCTCTCAGAGGACAGAGTCCACAGACAACTTTTTGTTTGATACCAGTTTGTCAAGAAAAAGCGTTTAACCCTATATATATACATTCAACTTGCCGTTGCGCCCTTTATTTTTCTTGGATCATGTGAACTGTTCATAGTTCCACGATATATCCTCTCTGTCTTACTCACACACCAAGCATCTGTCTCCACCCTTTCTTTTTCCATCTCGGAGCTTCGAGAACACTTTCTCTGATTCTCTGTTTATGCCGCGACATTGATACAGATTTCAGAGCAAAATGAAATTGCGGTCGCCTACTAGACGCTACCTTCCAGGGTTTTGAAGAAGTCGGTTATCATCATCAGCGCTTAGTGAAAACAAAACCTTGGAAATTCTTCCGGCCAAATTACTTTAGTGGATCAACAGGCCTTTTGCGTGCTTGCATCGACGCATGCATGGAGAGAGAGAGAGAGAGAGAGAGAGAGAGAGAGAGAGAGAGAGTGGTCAGCTTACCAGCTGACTGCATTTTTGACACAATGATTCAAACCCAACAGAGAACATATATAATGTATTATAGCCAAAATGATGTTCAAACTCAAGTCTGCATATTACAACAGATAGATGTCGCCATCTTTATTACTTTTATCCAAATATCATCAAACAATTTATATATGTTGCTTCAATCCTACTGGTACGAGGTATGTGCTAGCTGCACGGTTTATTACTTATCTATTCTGTTCCCAGCTGCAGAATGAAGCAAGTAACCTGGATAAATTTGATGACAGTATATATAGAAGGATAACAATGTAGAAAATACATATCTGACAGTATATATCTTTGCTTCTTCAATCGGCCAGGATTTAAAGAATACTTACGTCAATGCAGAGAATATATATATAACCTGAGCAAATACCCTTCCTTGAAAGCATTCTGCATGATCAGTATATATATAAAGCTTGCAGTAGTTATTCTTGGTTTGATCCAGGAACTAAACACTTGAGCAGGTAATATTGTTATATATGCTAGCTAGCATTGGATGCTTCAAGGGCCATTGTTGTCCTTATTATTTGGTTGCTGGCTCCCATTATTGTTCTGAGAATGAAGAAACTTAGGGTTTATGCTCAATTGGAAGGGTCTAATGGGTGGACCTGTTGATGAGTAAGCGGATTGTGCAAGAGAATTTGGTAGTTGGTTTTGTGAACTAGGGCTCAACATCTGAAAGTGGTTGACTTGTCTGCTAGGACCGCACTCCATTGAAGCAGTGATTAATGGAGGAAGAAAAGATGGTGTTGATCCAGATGGGCACACCAATAGTTGAGACCCAGTTGGTAGTGACAATGAGGATGATGACAATGATATAAAATTGTAGCTAAGGGGATCTTCTGATGAGTGCCCTTGGCTCCCTATATGAGACAGAGATAAATTTGAAGGCTCCAAATGATAATAGGAATTGCATGGCATTGCATTGTTTAGGAACCCTGGTAAGGAGGCATGATTATTATTGACTCTAGGAAAAGAGTTATGAGATGACAATTGTGCACTCTGACCTTCAAGACCTCCTTCTTGATTTTCTTGTCCATTTCTTTTCATCCAGTAGGGTTTCTCAGTGGGTACTGTTTCTCTTGCAACTTCCTTACATTTAGCCCTAGAAGGAGCACTTGGGTTCCAATATGTTGACCTGGGTGACAGCGTTTGATCTTCCCCATCAACATTGTTAGTGATATTAAACCCTCCCTTAGCAAGCAATAATGAGTGAGCTCCACCATCCTTTACATACTCCAAGTTTGCATCAACAAGGGAAGCAAGAGAGGATTGAGATGCACTTACTTCATGAGGAACCACCAAAGACTGAGGATATTGACAAAAGTTTGGTGGAATTTGGAGTGGAGGAAGTTCATCAATTTCATCTTTAGCAGCATTAAGCAACCAGTCGACTACCTTGCTGGGTTGATTAAGCCCAAGCCTGTCCTGAAGGTCATACAATTGAATAGCAGTAGGCACTGAAAGCCTAACACGCCTGTCTCTCAATCCTCTTATGGTACACACTTTGCTATGCCTGTCTTTTCCTCCAAAAGAACGCGAGACTCGAACAATCCGTGGATCCTTCAGTGCTGATGACCATGATCTTGAAGAGGATGAGGCCATGGTGACCTTGCCATAGTTGGTGTTGTCTTCCTGCTTTGCTTGAAAATATTTCTCTCTTGAACTTGTGATCATTTTATTCCTCTCTTCATCATGAGCAACCACAACTGAATCAACAAGAAAATTCTTTAAGGCAATAGGTTAGTCTTCTTTCTTTCCATATTAATTATCATATGGATTTGTTGCATGAATTTCATGATCCTACTTCTCAACACATGAAGAAAACAAAAACATCACCAAATCTATTCTTCTTGTGTGTTATTTTCCTAATATACAGATTTAAGTAGCAATACGACAATTTCCCTTTCAACAATTGAACTATATGTTGTATGTAATGTCTTGGCAAAAAGAATTAATCCCAAAAAATAAACATTACTTTGCAATGCTTTCTTTATATAACTCATTATATAGCTTTACAAGCACTACACAGAAAAGAGTGAAGAGAAGAATAAATAAGCATGGGTAGTTCTAAGTATTATTTTGAAATTTATGCTAATTACCATGCGATAGGAGTTGGACAATTCAGCAATAGTGACTAAAGATTACTGGAACACTTAAGTTAGGATCTGTAATCATAGAAGGAAAAACTGAAAAACTATAATATTGGATACCAAGTAGAGAAATGAGATATTCAGTAGAAGATGTAAAACTTGTTAACAAGATGTACATGCCTTCATTGTAAACAACAAAATCATACTCATGGCAGTGAATAGTCTGGTCTATTCTCTACTCATACGAAGAGCTAGGGTTATCAAAGGAACTTACAAGTGGAAGAAAGTTTGATGGCCTGCAGCAAATCGAGGTCTGATTCTCTAGGGTTTATACAAGAGAAGGATGATAATACCACAGCACTGTTGAATCTAGCTCCTCTGAATTTGCAACTGAATTGAAACAAATTTGTGCACTGATTTCAAGCTAGAAACATTTTTATCCCTAGAGAATACACTTGCTGCAGAAGTCAGCAAATTTAAGAAAGAGATGGACGAATTCCATGAAGCATGTTCCAAGATAAAGAAAAGGAAAAAGAAAAAGATATGGTGTATTTGCAACCATGTGGCATAAATTGACACCTGTCAAATAAATGAGCCAATTGTCCTTTATCTCCATTTCCTTTCTGTCAGTTTTATTAATTACCTTCCTTTCACCCACCTAATCTCTTTCCTGTATTTTGTATTTTATTTTTGCAAGGATTATATTACCATGTTAATACAAAAGTGTAATTGCTTGGGTAAACATCTCAAGAGTAGTACAAAGGCACTATAGATGGTAACTTCAACTTGGGACCATTTACATATGATAAAAGTGATGCCTGTAGCCTTCTAGACAAGTACCAAAAGCATTTTAAATTAACTCTAGCAAGCATGGATTGAAGAAGTGATGGACGTTTCCCATCCCATTAAACCCTAATATGGCATTCTCAACAGAAAATGTTTGCATTATACTGTCAAGAACTCTTAAATGATTTTAATTAGGGAAAATCTATGATACCAGAAAGACATGGTACTGGGAGCGCTCTGACCAATCAAAGCACCTCGTGAATTTTGATGAATAGCACTTGATTGGCAGTAAATTTTTCTAGTATTATAGTCAAATTCTTCTAATTAAGGTTCAAAATATTGCAATGTATCAGTGCATGTTATACAATAAGTATCATATTCCGGGGTCGTTGATACATGAAATACTTAGGGGGCGCTCTTTTTTTGGATTTTGAGAGGGGGAAAGTTGGTCAATGGGATTTTGATTCCCATTGACCAAGAATCTCATGTTCTTTTTTGAGATTTATGTGGGGACCAGGGAAAGTTTATTTTCCTAGGTATCCTGGGTGGGTAAATAACTTTCCCACCTAGTAGAAAATTGCCAACACTTGAATGAGACAAAAATGCCCCTTTTAATAATTGATTTTTATGGTTAAAATGGTCATTGCCTTATTTACATGGGAAATAAAAGAACATGGGTAAATGCACTTATACCTGGGTAAGTCTTTCCTAGGAAACACTTACCCGAATAAATACATTTACCTAGGTAAATAATTTACTGAAAAGCGAATGGGGCCTTAGATTTAGGCCTATTTAATGGGTTTAAAGTGCTAATAATCAACTGAAAATGTTCAAAAAAAGGGAGGATCAAAGTGACTATAGTATCAAGCATGTTGATACTTTGAACCGTGATTTCAATTATTGGATGATGCTCCCATATGTATCAAGTAGTTGCTATTGCAAGCTAAGAAATGCAACAAGAAACACCACAATAGTTTAGATAAAAAATGACAATGGAGAAAATTCACAATTAGATTTCAAGTTAGAAATGAACTGTATATAAAGAAATAAAGAAACAAAAATAAATTCATTCATTCATATGGCTCTCCAAAGCTGTGGTCTATACTGCAGAACTTTACCGTCTTGATGTGGATGATAACTACCTAAACCACTAAGAGGCACCCTTGTAGGCGAAGGACCAACCTAATTTCTTTGTAGCATCCACCAAATAGAGTAAGGACCACACAACTTTCCATTGTTGTCTGTTGAACAATATGATTTCATGGAAAGTTGAGACGAACAGCTGGAACCAGAAAAATCTCTCATTCATTGGAAATATGGCAATCATTTTTCGTGGCCTCTATCCTCCATTGTAGATGCAATATGTAACATTCTTTCCAGTTCTTCTGGGGGATTGGCATCTGGGTTTTTTTTTTTATCAAAGATCATAGAAAAACATCCTGCAGGTTTCTTACCCTAGAATGAATAAGTAGTGGATCCTGAATATTCTTATGCCTAGAACTAACCTCTGATCTTCCTCATATAGCAGGAGGTGATGTAAACCTCAGAACCCAGCTGGCAGATATCTTACTTCAACGAGTAAGTTTTGTCAATCACTTCAATTACCAATGAATGTGGCGCAGCCTTCACAGGCTTCATATATATGCTATATTCACTTGTGCCTGATCTTCATGCAAACAAAAAAGTAAGCCCAAAACCTAAACTCACCATCTTACCTTGTGAAACCAGAAGTAACCAGCAGTACACATCCAATAAGAGTATTCAATTCATTGTTAACATTAGAACAGCCTATGTGAGCTTTCTTCAATAAAATACATTGGCCTGTCACAACCTGCTGAAAGACATAGAATTACTTCATCAGTATAATCCATACCTCAACATTTACATCTCTTCTTATGCAAAGAAAGAACAAGAGAAGACATGACAACCCCTTCTATAGGGTCTCATTGCACCAAACCACTGTAATCTTAATCTATGTCTACAAGAACCAGAGAAAAACCAAAGGAAAAAGAGATTTGGTTTGTTGGAAATATGAAAAGCTGAGATCTCTTCTTCTGTGTGAACCAAGAAAAATAAGTTGGAAGTGTTCGGTGTTCACGACTATCATCAATGTCCTGGGGCTGCAGTTATACCAATAAAAAATGGATATACACTCGATTTTTCATGCATGGTATAACAGGAGATGCTAGGACCCAGAATCTGCTCCTTCTTAAAGTAGCAAAGCAAATACATCAAAAAGGGTTTCCAGGTTGCAGCTAGCAGCAACAGTAGTGCAGTACTGGTACACTGAATAAACTGTGGGCAGAGAAAAGGACTTAACAGATTGAAGATGAATAAGAGAACTTTTAATGCTACCTCTTTTCTGGGTTTTGAATTTCTTTGTCTGGATTTAGAATGAGCACACAGAATCGAGTGTTTTGTGTTCGTTTTGCATGAAAATTTTGTAACTACTCCTCTTCATTTCTCTCAAAGGAATTAGAAAAAGGCCATTTTTCTTTGCAAACAAACAAACAAACAAACAGAAAACTAATTCTGAATGAAAAAAAAGAAAAGAAAAAGAAAATGGTGTGAATCTCAAGAAATCTTCATGTTCTTCGTTTTAGGATACCAAATTAAAATTATTAATTGGTAAGGTCCCCGCTTTTCGGACAGCAGTTCTTGGCAGATAACCATTAATTGGCTAATCAGACTGAAAATTCTCCTCCACAAGTGGAACAACAAAGGACTGATCTTGAGGGAAAGACTCAAACTAAGCCAACAAGGCTCTCTTTAATTTCTCTTTTCCCCAACTAGTTATCTAAGTCTAATAAGCTCCCAAAAAGAGAGTAGTGAAGTGGTCACAGTCATAGATATCTTCATCTTGCCCAAGTTTTGGTGCAACCACACCAAATAGTTTAGGAAATTAAAATGGAAACAAAATCACCAAGAATCCTTAAGATACGTGTCTCGATTTTAACCAAAATTTTCATTTTGTCTGTGTTGAAATTTTTAAGAGAAATCCCACTCCTCATTCTTCAGTACTTGTGAATCTCTCTCTCTTTCTCTTTCTGAAAAGAGGGAAGAACTGCAAGAAATTAGGATAGAAAGTAGAAGAAAGCAGGAAGGTAGAAGGAAAGCGTACGTAAGGGGGGGCCACTTTGTAAAGAAAAAGAAGGATGTCAAATAATGATATAACATAGTAGCAAGAGCTAGCAGCAAGCAAAAGCATTATTTAATATCCTTCCTTTTTTCTGTCTTGCAGAAGGGACGTGCAGTTTCTCTTTCTCTGCGACCTTTGGATTTATTCACAGTTCACACTTGCACTGTTTCACAGCACGCATTTATCTTTGGTGCTGCTTTGATTACGTCTGTCATTCACTCCTCCCCCTTTTATCTCCTAGGGTTTGTACTGTCACTGTCACGGCCTACAGAAGAAATAAATTTTCCTCATCCCCCATGTAGTTACCATGGTGAAGTATCCCCTCCAACCAATAATAGAGATTAATGAAGGGTTCTCTCTCTCTAAGATGATGGTGATACTGAATACTGACTATGATGTTAGTTAGGGTGACGATGATAGTATTTTGGAAGTGGCACTTTAGGGCCCGTTTGTTAGATGGCAATCTAGTCTTTAAGAAACAGAGGTGACAGTTGAAGTCTTGTTGATAAGACCTATTTGGCAATGCAGGACTCCACAGCATTGGCAGTTCGTGGATACAATTGCAAGCATGGGTCCAAAAAAAAATGGAGGCATGGGCAATGAACATGGCAACATCAATCTGCTGTCTTGGAACAATGCCCCAACCAGCTAGTTAAGGAGTTTCTCTCATCAATTGTCATAAACAGAAAAAAGTTGTAAACTGGGTCACTTTTATAATTAAAGGGTATATTCAAAATGGAGAGAGAGAGAGAGAGTACGTGGAGTGGACCAGTTAGACTTGGTCACTGTTTGGATTGGGTAGGAAATAAGAGAGAAACAGAAATTTAAGAAAAAAATTGTAACAGTTCTTAAAAATTTTCTCTTATTTTCTATCAAACCAAACATAGCCTTAATGACCTCGTGCTAGCAGATCAATCATGTGCAGTAGAGGGATGCATGTATGCACTATTAATATTGAGTTGTTGGTCCTATCTTAACCAACAACAATAATGATCTTAAGGAATAAGGGAGGCCCTCCAATTCCTTGCCCATACACAAAACTAGTATTGGCTATAAATGTTAAATAGAGATTGCTATGCAAACTTGAACTAACCAAAAAGCTTTGAGGATAAAATCATAAAATGTATTCAACTACTAAAAATGCCATCACCCAATGTTGGTCCCAGATTTTTTTTTGGTAGAGGGGTAGACTGAATATGATCCTAACCTTTGGCATTTTTTAGCACAAAGTGGCCTCTTTCAGATGTCAATCTGCATTCTCACACTTGCCTGCAGCCTGAAATCTTACCATTTACACCAAGTAATGGCCCTTGAAAATTATGAGAAAATGACTACATTCAAAATGTAATAATTAGATTTAATAAGTGAAATACAAGGATAGTTAATATCTAATATTATTTCAATGGTCCTTATCTCATAACATCCTTTTATGAGATATTATAATGCTGCATTTGGTTTTGCCAAGAATTTTTCTCAACTTTCTGTTTTTTTCTTGTTTTCTATCAACCCAAACATTCTTCATTTGCTAACCAATCAGCAGCTTCTTTGGCCTCCCTCTATACATGCATGAACGTGAGTGGTCTTAGCCTCTTATAAACATGTGCAAGCATTCCTATCAAATTTCTTATTCCCCATAAAGATTGAGTCTTCCTTAGGCAATCAATAATCAGCTTTGAATATGCTTCAGTAACAACCATAGTGTTTGAGTATTTACATGCCGCTTCTATGACATCCCATACTTGTATTTTACATTCAAAATTCAATTTTCCTAGGGTACTAACATGGATCATTGTTTGTTCTCCTAAAATTTGGGCTAAGGCCCGATTTTGTGATCTTCCTTCCGCGTATCGAGTGCATCCATGACTAATAGGGGTGCTCATAGTTTGGTTAACTAAATCATGGGCATATTTTGGAATCGAACCGGTACTACCAGTTTTTGGAAAATCGATAATCAGAACCGAATCGAAGCCAGTCGGTTAACTGGTTTGGTTAACTGTCGGTTTTTCCGTTTTTTAATTTTCACAATATATATTATAAAATATATATATAAATATATAATAAAAATTATAAATCTATAAAACTATTATATTTTAAATAATAAATCATATATAATATATAATATATATAATATACATAAATATATAAAATAAATAGATATATATGTATATCGGTTGGCTCAGTTAACCGCCGATTTTCTATATTAGTTAACCGAAACTGAACCAGTACCTTCGGTTTTTTAAAAACACCAAACCGAAACTGAACTGATAGGTTCGATTAACCGATTTTTTGATTTGGTTTGGCAAGTTCTTCTAGTCGGTTTGGTTCTTGTTTTTTTTTCTCACCCCTAATGATTAAAACACTGATTTGTGATAGGGAAAAGGCAAATACCGAAGTTTCTGTCCCCCTTAGACTGCATTTTATTTGGTTGAATTTTTTTGGGGGGTAAATTTTACATAAACCCCCCATACTATGGGGTCTGTAACAAAGATAAAGACCTCTTATACTTTTTTGCGACAAAGACCCTCTTAAACTTTGATCATTAGACAAAGACCCCCTCATTAACGTTCGTCAGTTAACTTGGAAAAAAATTCTCATTTGTACTGTTCATCGTCTTTCCTCCACTCCCCTCTCATTCACCTTTCTCGTTAGAGGGCCTCCTCCTTGTTTTTGAATTTTTGTCTTTTCCTCTTCCCACTCTTGAGTGCATGGGAAGATTCATTGTCCCACATTGTTTGGGAAAGGAGTAGAGGTGAAGTATATCTATAGTTCTGCTTTCTCTATGGGTAGGGACCCATAGGAGGAAAGCATTACAGATATCTTATGCATGTAAGGGGGGGTTGGGGTGCTTTTCACAAGTGTGTGCTGAGCCAGGCTGGGCCGGGTTGGGGCATGGGCGAGGGCACGGGTGCGTGTACGTGTACGTGTACATGCACGCGATGCACTGAATCGATGTTGCTTTTAACTGAATAAACTTTTGAATTTCAAATTTAATTTTTAAATGTTTTTCTTTTTCTTTTTCGTGTCTCTTCCTTTCCGTGTCTCTTCAAATAGATGCATTGTTTTGAAGAGGTCCTTGTCTGAAAGGACATCTCTAAGAACACTCTAAAAAAGGAGTGTTAGTCGACCCAGTCTACATAACAATGCCATGCCAACATTTTTCAACGATCTTCTCTTCTCTTCTCTTTGATAATCTGAACATCAATTCTTTGTGGTTCGCGGATGTTTGGTAAGCGAGTGCACGTCTACCAGTGGCTTGTGGGCTGTTTTATCTTGGCAACCAATTTGCAATCACTCGACAGCATCGTAGGGGGCAAATGCGATTTTAAGGAGAGTGACCAAGTGGCACGACTTAGCCCTCCTTCTCTCAGTTTCGCAGTTCTGCAACACCACACTCCTGAAAGTTCTCGATTTGGAAAGCAATTACCGATAAGTTTCATCTGTCTTCTTTACTAATTTTTCCAACAGTCTTTAAACTGCATTTATGGAACCTATCTCTGCTAACCCTTTCATGAGAAACCGAATACTGCCAACAGTTCCCGATTTCTTTAAGATTGAACCATTCAATGGAACCAACTACAAGCGTTTGAGTCAACGCCTGCTATTCGCCTTAGAGCATTTAGGGGTAGCCTTTGCTTTGATTTAACCAAAGCCATTAAACATGGAGTAATCAGCCTGTTCTGTTGTTGCAGAACACTAGACTACAGTCGACCACCTTTGCACCAACCATATCCTCAACTGTCTGTCCAATGAACTATACAATCTTTACTCTTCCTATAACTTTGCATATGAAATTTGGAATGTATTGGACAATAAGTATGCTCTGGAAAATGTTGGAAATAAAAAATATGTAATTATCAACTTCCTACATTTCACCATGAAAGAAGGCATGGATGTGTTTGCCCAAATAGATGACTTTTAGGTGCTTGTGGGGGAACTAGCAAAGGAAGGCATGATATTGCTAGATGAATTCATTGCTGGTTCTCTCATAGAGAAATTGCCACATACATTGAATGATTTCAAAATTAATATGAAGCATAATAGGAATTACATTACTTTGGACCAAGTAGTGGTTCAAATCAAAATAGAAGAAAATAACAGAAAGAAAGATGATGATCAATTTTCCAAAACTAATATGGTTGAGGAAAAATGTACAAAATTCAAAAATAATCTGAATGTAAAAAATTATCAAAAATTCAAGAAGCAACAAAAGAAAAAAATTATTATGTATGTGGCAAACCTAGACATTACAAGAAGGATTGTCGGTACTAAAAAAAGGACTTTGGGAAATCAAAAGTCAATTTGACAAAGGATGTTAACGCAGCTATGGTAATTGAGGCAAACTTAGTTGATAAGTCAAAGGAGTGGGTACTGGACACTGGTGCTACCAAGCACATATGTGGGGACCGTAGCTCATTCTATGAGTATATAATTCAGTCTGAGGGAGAGCAAGTCTTCATGGGAAATTCACAAACTTCGAAGGTCATCGGCAAAGGAAATTCACAAATTCACCGTACTCATTCTATGAGTATACTCATTCTATCAGTATATAATTCAGTCTGAGGGAGAGCAAGTATATAATTCAGTATATAATTCAGTTCGGCGAAGTGTATCCCGAGCTGTTACAAGGTGGGTCAGTTTGGCGAAGTGTATCCCGAGCTGTTACAAGGTGGGTCAGTTTGGCGAAGTGTATCCCGAGCTGTTACAAGGGTCAGTTCGGCGAAGTGTGTCCCCTTGTTCCCGCCTAGGCTTGGCCCCTTTTTCTGAGCTGTTGTTTCTGCCACGTGTCACATAATAGAGAGGTCGGGCCAAATCTTCCTTCATCAATTGCCCCCAACTCCTTGTGTCGGGGGTCTTGCCATGGTGCGGGGAGTTTTCGTGAGGTAGCTGGTGGATTTGTCCCGTCCTTCGAACCTTCACTGTACGAGACGCTTTTGCTAGGGTTCTTTCGATTTCCGAGAAGGCTAGAAACGTGCTTACTCAAGAACGCTGGTGGTTGTGACCGCGCGTTTTAAATTTCAAACCAACTCGCGCCGCTGGGACGTGACAGCGGGTCATTTCAAAAAGGCACGCCACTGCTGTACGTGCGCGGTCGACTGTCAGGGAGATGTGCGGCGCGTCAGTTTCGAAAAGACGCGTGTCGAAGCGACGCCAGTTTCAAAAAGACGCGCTGACGTTTCGCTTTTTTCGGAAAGACGTGCGCCAATCACGTCTCGACCTTAAGGGTTGTGCGGTCGGTAAGAACGTGGGCCGTCGGATCGTCTTCGGTCTGCATGGTTGATTCTTGGTTACTGTAGATATAAATAGTGGGAGACCCCGGTTGTTGTCACTATGCGGTTTGTCTACTGAGTTCGCGTCCAACCCTTCAGCTCGCGTCCAAGTCTTTTCCAGCTCGCGTCAAGGCTGGTTATACAGTTCACGGTTCTTTGGTATTTCTTTAAACCTTCCGGTGATTACTTTCTTGAATTCGTCTTTTCCCCAATGTCTAGCTTTGATAGCTCAGACGATTCTTCGAGTAGGGCCGATGTAGGTTCCACCAACCGAGTCGTGTCCCCCGACTGCCTCAGTGATCCTGAGGTGGAGTTTGAGGACTACGAACCAGTAGGTCGAGTCGCTTCGGGCAGTTTGGCGTCTACCTCCTGCCGAGGTCGGATGCTAGACCGGTTTGGCCCTTCGACCATGACGCCTGAGGGCCTTCAATCCATACTTCTGTCTTACAATCTTCCTAGGGGGTACACATATTTTTTTCCTTCGGGTAGCTTTCCTTGGGAACACGGTCCCGACGAAATTGTGATTTTTTGAGAGCAGCTTGCTGTAGGGTTGCGACTTCCTTTCCATCCCCTTCTCGTCGAAGTCATAAACCACTTCAGTGTCACCATTGGCCAGCTTCATCCGAACTCTATTCGGAACCTGTTGGGGACAATTTCCCTTTTTTGCGAGCAGAACTTTCCCTTAGACTTAGAGATATTCTCCTCTATCTTGATGCTCAAGAGACAGGCGGGTTCTCTTCCTGGGGGGAGACGGGCGTATTACCTTTCTCCTCGCCAGGGTTTCAAGCTTCTGCACGATCTTCCTAATAAGGTCCCGGCTTGGAAGCGGGACTACTTCGGCGTCCGAAGTGCACAAGGATGGCCCTTTCAGACCGGGTGGGGTGAGGTCGCTCCCGATTTGGGCATAACTCTTGATAAAGAGACGGTGAAGGGTCTCCGGCAATGGGCACGACAAGGCTTAAAGTGCCACCACTACTTAACGGAGGCCAAGCTTATTGCATCTGGCCTGAGTTCGGGTAGGTTTCTAGCTATGCGATTTCTTGCTTGCTTTGTTCTTTTTTTTTGTTTTATTTTTTTGATGTCGAACTCGTTTCTGTAGGTGTGATGGATGCGGAGAAAACGCGTGGGGGCGTTTGTTCCAAAGTATGAAGAGGAGGAAGCGGGTCGTCAAGCGAACTCGTACCGAGCTGCCCCTGGATGAGAAGCCCGAAGTGACTCCACCGGTGCACGAGACTGTCGGGGCGCCTTACGCTGAAACCACTCATACGCTGAAACCACTCATGGGGGTAGTTGTCAAGCATATGGCGGACTTGAAGTTGGATTTGCAGCATCAAGTCAAGTATCTTCAGGAGGACATCAGAGAGAGAACACAGATTTTTTCCCAAGGCATTGAAGACGCCAAGAAGAAGGTAGTTGAAGACTACATTGCCTCCCCGCGTTTTGACGATCTGATGGTGGACTCTTACAGGAGGGGGTTCAAGTTGAGCCGGTGGATGATCCGGAATACATACCCCGACCTCGATGTAAGTGTCATAACCACTTCGCGTATAACTCAGGAGATGGCCAATGCTGCCGATGGCGAGTTGGACTCTGAAGAAGAGGCAGGGCCTTCGGGTGTTGTTGAAGTGCCTTCCGATGGCGAAGAAGTGGCTCCGGGCATGTAATTTTTTTTTTTTTGCCAATGTACTGTTTCTTGCAATGGAGTGTCTTTTTCCCCTTGCTCATCTTCCCCGAGCTGTTTCTTTGCCGGGTTTTTAAATTTCCATGGTCTTTTATGCCGCGAACTGATTTTCTGCCGAGCTGATAATGTGCTATCTACGCCGAAGTTCCTCGGCTTGCCTTGTGGCACATAGGGCCTGATTTCGTCCACTTCGCTAGGTGGTTTATAGGCAGTATCGGCTCAAGTTCACGATGTTCCATGTTCGGGGTACTCGTTTACCTTCCAAGGTTTCAAGTTCGTATGTGCCCCCGAGCGCTGTTTTTTCTTTATAGGGCCCTTCCCAATTAGGTCCAAGCTTGCCGATGCCGGGTTCGGGCACCATAATCTTACGGAGGACCAGGTCGCCGACTCGGAAGCTTCGTTGCTTTACTCTGCTATTGTAGTAGCGAGCTACCTGCTGCTGGTATGCCGCTGTTCGGATGTGCGCGAGGTCCCTTTCCTCGTCTAGTAGGTCGAGGTTGGTGCGTAACTCGTCTCCGTTCGTCCGATCGTCGTATGTTTCTAATCGCAACGTTGGTATTTCGATTTCCGCCGGGATCACTGCTTCAGTGCCGTAGGTGAGGTTCAAGGGGGTTTCTCCCGTGGCTGCTTTTTCGGTCGTTCGGTGAGCCCATAAGACACTTGGTAGCTCTTCAGCCCACAATCCCTTAGCTCGATCCAGACGTGCTTTCAGTCCGCGCAGGATGGCTCTGTTCATTACTTCCGTCTGACCGTTTGCATGCGGGTGCACGACTGACGTGAAATTTTGTCGAATCCCCATGTTCTGGCACCACTCTTGGAACTTGATATCCTCGAACTGTTCGCCATTGTCGGAGATTAGAACCCGAGGTAACCCGAACCGACATACTATGTTCTTCCAAAAGAAGTTCTGTATGTTTCGAGCCGTGACAGTTGCCAGAGGTTCGGCTTCTATCCACTTCGTAAAATAATCTACCGCAACAACTAAGAATTTTCTTCCGCCTGTTGCTGGTGGGAATGGCCCTAGGAGGTTGATGCCCCATTGTGCAAAGGGCCACGGGCTGGCGAGGTATTTGAGTTCGGAGGCAGGTTGATGGTGGATGTTAGCATGTTTCTGACACTTGTCGCATTTTCTGACGAGCTTGATAGCTTCTGCCTTCATCGTTGGCCAGTAGTATCCTTGTCGAAGTGCCTTTTGGGCGAGTGCTCTGCCCCCCAAGTGTCTGCCACACAGGCCTTCATGAGTGTCGCGGAGTACGAACTCGGCTTCGGTAGGTCGCAGGCACTGCAAATAGGGGAGCGTGTACGACGGGAGCGACCTCCCGTCTATCAGGAAGCTCGCGAGTGGATCGATCCAGCTCGGCTCTGCTTCTAAGACGGGAGTGACCTCCTCTGTCCCCCCGAGAATACTAGGCCGAAGTAAGTCCTCTATGTACACAGTTCTCATATTGTTGTGACTCGTACTGGCTAACCGGGACAGGGCGTTGGCCTCAGTGTTTTCTGACCTCGGGATTTGCCTGATGATGTGTGACCGGAAGTTGAGCAGGGCTTCTTTTACTTTGGCCAAATATGCGATCATGGAGAGATCACATGTTTCGTATTCGCCGGTAACTTGGTTTACCACGAGCTGAGAATCGCTGCAGATGACCAAGTGTTTTGCCTTAACCTTTCGCGCTAGGTCCAACC
The DNA here is from genome assembly GCF_056320005.1 of Nelumbo lutea. NCBI lineage: Eukaryota > Viridiplantae > Streptophyta > Magnoliopsida > Proteales > Nelumbonaceae > Nelumbo > Nelumbo lutea. The sequence goes on along the minus strand of NC_142687.1, from coordinate 21,193,190 downwards.
CAGCGATCAGTGCTTCGTACTCTGCCTCGTTGTTGGATGCCGCAAACTCAAAGCGCAGTGCGTATTCTACTTTTGTGCCGCTCGGGCCGCACAAGACTATTCCATCTCCGTTGCCTTGCCGGTTCGAGGATCCATCCAAGTGAAGGATCCAGGGCTCCTCATCCCAATTCGCTCTTCGCCTGACCAGGAGAGATGCCACACTGGCTGCTACTTCACGGGGTTCAGACTCAATGGGCTCAGGAGCTCCGGGTTTGCCGCAACTGGGGACCTCGGGCTCGACTTGTGGGGCTTCGTGGATGAAAGTGCACTCAACAATAAAATCTGCCAAAGCTTGGGCCTTGATAGCGGTTCTCGATTTGTACTGGAGGTCGTACTCGCTGTGTTCGATGGCCCATTTCGTCAGTCGACCAGAGACTTAGGGTTTGAGTAAAACTGGTCTAAGAGGTTTGTTAGTTAGGACGATGACGGTGTGAGCCTGGAAGTACGGGCGGAGTTTACGAGCTGCTATTACTAGGGCGTATGCTAGTTTTTCTATCTCCGGGTACCTTGCCTCTGCTCCCTGTAAAATTTAATAACATAATATATGGGTCGTTGGACCCGGTCTGTTTCCTTTATTAGTACCGAACTGACCGCCTCGTCGCTCACCGAGAGGTACAGTTCTATGACCTCGCCCACCTCGGGCCGGGCTAAGGTTGGCACACTAGCGTGGTAACCTTTTAGTTCGTTGAACGCGAACTGGCAGTCCTGGGTCCACTCAAACCCTTTGCCTTTGACTGCCTTGAAGAAGGGTAGGAAGCGGTGTGCTGACTTAGACAAGAAGCGGCTTAGAGCGGCTATGTGGCCGTTTAGCCTCTGAACCTCTTTTACTTTCCGATGTGGTTTCATATCTAGAATGGCTTTTATTTTGTCTGGGTTGGCCTCAATACCGCGTCGATTGACAATGTAGCCTAGAAACTCGCCCGAGGTGACGTTGAAGACACACTTGTTGGGATTCAACTTCATGCTAAACTGACGCAGGATTTGGAAAACAGAATCTAAGTCTTGTATTAACTCTTGTGAAAACTGAGTCTTGACGACCATGTCGTCTACATAGCACTCTATCTTCGTACCAATCAGGGGCCAAAATAGCTTATTTACAAGTCTTTGGAAAGTTGACCCGGCATTTTTTAGTCCGAATGGCATGACTTTGTAGCAATAAAGGCCGAACTCGGTTATGAAGCTGGTTTTTTCCTCATCGGATGGGTCCATCCTAACTTGGTTGTAGCCCGAGTAGGCGTCCAGGAAGCTTAGCAACTCGTTTCCCGAGGTCGCGTCCACTAGGCGGTCAATTCTAGGAGGGGGAAGCAATCTTTCGGGCAAGCTCGGTTCAGGTCGGTATAGTAGACGCACATGCGTCACTTGCCGCTTGCCTGTTTTACCAACACTGGGTTGGCCACCCAGCTCGGGTAGTGGACTTCCCTTATGAAGTTTGTTGCGAGGAGCTTCTCGACGTCCTCGTCGACCGCTCTCCAGCGTTCTGGGGCAAAGTTGCGTTTCTTCTGTCTAACGGGTCTGACTACAGGGTCAATATTAAGTTTGTGAGTTATCAGTCCGTGGCTAATGCCGGGCATGTCGGCCGCGGACCAGGCAAAAATATCTAAATTTTAAAGTAAAAAACTCACCAGTTCGGCTCGTAGGGGGTCTTCGATGGAAGCTCCGATGCTTAGTGTGCGAGCTGGGTCTGTAGCTGAAGTCGGGATTGCGACTGTGTCCTCCGTGGGCGAAGCTCGCTCCTCACCTTGCTCCGTCGGCCGCTCCAGTTCGAGTTCGTCGGCCGCCTTGGTTTTTCCCTTCAGGGCGGCAACGTAGCAGTTGCGGGACTCGAGCTGGTCGCCCCGCGCTACCCCTATACCGAAGTCCGTAGGGAACTTCATGGCCAAATAGTAGGTGGAGACCGCCGCCCATAGGATATGCGTGATCGGCCGCCCTATTATGGCATTGTATGGGGAGGGGGTCGCGACTACCCGGAAATCATGGTTGAGTCTGACCTTACAAGGCCATGTGCCGACTTCCACAGGGACAGTTAATTTTCCGAGGGGCCTGACTTCCTCTCCGCTGAAACCTACCAGGGGAGTGTTCACGGGCTTCAGCTCGCTCCTCTTTAACTGCAGCTGGTCAAATGCTGATTTGAAGAGGATGTCCGCTGAGCTGCCCGAATCTACGAGTACACGCCTGACCTCGAAGTCGCTGATCCTTAGCTTAATGACAAGCGCGTCATCATGGGGGTAGTGGACTCCTTGCGCGTCGTCCTCCGTGAAAAAGATTGGTTCTTCGGTCTTTCGTCTCTTTGGGGGGTTCCGTTCTTCGAGGGCCGCTTCGCAAACTAAAGTCCGGGCTGCTATCGAGGTACACCCCGCTACCACTGAACCTCCAACTATTACATGGATGGTTCCCCGAACTGGCCTCTCTACCGCAGGCTGCTTCTGCAACGGAGAGAGCCGGGGCAGCCCCTACCTCGTTCGAGCTCGTGTCTTTGCCTCTGAATTCCGACAAGGCGCGGGTGGCGGTTTGGCGACTTCGTTGGCACCTTCGCCGTTGAGCGGGCCTTATGCTGGCGCTGCTGGCCTCCGTGTTACTGAGCTCGATGGGCCCGGAGTGCTGGTCGTCTGCCGCCAGGGCGCTGAATCGGTTTTCGGTGAGCGGGAGCTCGGGCTTGGAGCGTCGGGGTGCCGACCTCGCGGGCGAGGTTCCCAACCTGCCTGCGGGTTGCGAGGCGGGGATGACATTTTTCTCTCTTCGGCCTGGGGACGAGGCCTGGCTGTTGGGGTGGTTCTGGGGCCGGGAGGCCTTCGCCTGGCGGGGGCGCCCATCCTGCGGGGAGGCCTTGACCGGCCTCGGAGCGGGGTGGCGAGGTGGAAGTAGTGGTTGGTTCAGTGGTAGTTGGGGGAACTGCTGTTGATAGTGATACTGGGAGATGTTGTGCAGCACTTGGTGCTGGTGTTGCTGGAACTGTTGCATTGCCCGCATGCACTGCATCAGGTCCTCCAATCGGTTTTGGCTAGCTGCCAGGGGGACGGCAGTTGGTTCAGTGAAGGTTGTCTCAATGGGGAGAGGAAAGGGGACGCTTGTGGTAGTAGGGTTTACGGGTGCCACTGCTTGTGGCGTGTTCAAGATGGGGATCCCATCCGCCGAAAGGGGAATGGTGAACTATCCAACGCACACTACGGGGACCTAAAGTTGCTCTCCGGTGGCGTTTGTCTCCGTGCCACGTCCGGTGTTGCTGGAGGAGGCCATGAGTGTTGGGTTTTTTGAAGAAAAAAGGGGGTATCGAAGTTTGGAGGGAGGCTTTTTGAAGCGTTTCCCACAGACGGCGCCAATTGATGGAGCGCGATCCGGCTGGTCTTAGCTGTCCGCTGCCTTGCTTCCGAACGGGGTAGCAGGGAACCTGAAACGGAGGAGATGGGAAAGCTTCGGGGGGAACCCGGTGTAGAGGCTCCGAAGCTCAAGTTACAATCCTTCAAAAGCAAGGTAGTACCAGATAGCGCAAAGTTTGCATACCTTCGTTGTCGGGGGGCAGGGGGCTCTTATAGTCACTTTGTGTACTCGTCCCGAGGCCCTTGTCAGATCAGGTATGATTACCCTTGTGCTTGTCAATTCGGTCGTCGTCCTTTCTGCTGAGACAGAACCGTCACTGCCTAACCGTCTAACTGGAGATGGCGGTATCAGTGGCGGTGGCAGGTGGCCGTTTAGAGCGTTGCTGCCAAACATCAGATCCCAAGTCAGTCAGGCGTGGCGCCCTCGGGCACGGACTTCCCTAGTGTCAGGCATGGTACGAATTGTTTGGTTTTGGTGCCCAGAAGGTGATGCGAAGTGCTGAGCGAGGCGGTCTTGAGCTCGGAGGTATCTATAGGGCAGGTCAGTTTCGGCGAGGTGTATCCCGAACTGTTACAAGGCGGGTCAGTTCGGCGAAGTGTATCCCGAGCTGTTACAAGGAGGCAGTTTCGGCGAAGTGTATCACGAGCTGTTACAAGGTGGGTCAGTTCGGCGAAGTGTATCCCGAGCTGTTACATGGTGGGTCAGTTCGGCGAAGTGTATCCCGAGCTGTTACAAGGGTCAGTTCGGCAAAGTGTGTCCCCTTGCTCCCGCCTAGGCTTGGCCCCTTTTGCCGAGCTGTTGTTTCTGCCACGTGTCACATAATAGAGAGGTCGGGCCAAATCTTCCTTCATCAACTTCCTTGTCACCTACTCCCTAGTTGCAATGTTAACTACAATTAGAGTCTTGTTTGCCATAGCATCCATTTATAAACTAGTAATTCATCAAATGGATGTAAAAACAACTTTGTTAAATGGGAAATTAGAAGAATAAATATATATTAAGCAACCTAAAGGTTTCACAATGCCATGACAAGAAAACAAAGTATGTAAATTAATTAAGTCTTTGTATGGCTTGAAACAAGCTCCCAAACAATGGCGTGAAAATTTTGATAATGTGGTAGTAATTAATAGATATAATAGAAATGATTCTGATAGATGCGCCTGTAGAAAATTTGAAAATGATAAAGGAGTCATGATCTATTTATATGTTGATGATATGTTAGTAATGGGAACAAGTCTAAAGGTAGTAAAAGAAACAAAACAATTTCTAATGTCTAAATTTGATACCCAGGATTTGGGTGAGGCTGATGTACTCTTGGGGATTAAAATCCATCAACAACAAGGAAACTTCATTCTCTCTCAATCTCAATATGTAGAGAGTATTCTTAGAAAATTTGGACACTATGACTTTAAATCGTTTAAAACACCTCTTGACTGTAATATTCATTTGAGGAAACATGTAAGAAAACATGTTTCATAAAAGGAGCATGCAAGCATAATTGAATCTGTCTTACTTAATGAACTTCACAATACCAGACATAATTATAGCTATGGGAAAATTAAGTCGTTTTACTCATAATCCCGAAAATGAACATTGAGAAGTTCTAGTAAGATTATTAAAATATTTAAAATAACTATAAATTTTGGTATACACTACTCAGGTTTTCTTCCTGTTTTAGAAGGCTTTATTAATGCGAATTGAATTTTAGATTCAAGTGATAGTACTTCCACAGTGGATATGTGTTTACCTTAGGTGGAGGAGCAGTATCGTAGAAATTGGTAAAACAGTCATGTAATACAACTTCAACAATGGAGGCCAAATTTATTGCATTAGAATTAGCGAGGTCTGAGGCAGAGTGGCTAAGGAACTTACTGACAGATATACCACTTTGGTCATGACCAGTTCCGTCTATATCTCTCCATTGTGATAGCCAAGTAGCAATAGCCAGAGCCAAAACCAAACTTACAATGATAAAAGAAGACACATCCGCTTAAGACATAATATGTTAAGACAATACCTTAGCAAAGGTATGAGTGCTCTAGATTTTGTAAGGTCTGAAAAGAACCTTGCAGATTCATTAACCAAATCACAAACTTCTGAGTATGAGGCATCGATGGGAATGGGATTGAAGCTTGTTACATAAGTCATTGGTGATGGACATCCAACCTATGTGAAAGGAGATCCCTGGAATTAGGTTGAATGGGTAAAAGCGAGTCGCTAGATGACTTGGGAAAGCATTATCATTTGTGTCCCATTTTAGATGTTAAGGTAAGATAGTGCTCATTGCAATTTGAGGAGATTGAGCATGAGGCTCTTAATCAATTAAGAGTAGTGTGTGCAGTGCACACTAATAACTAACCTAAGTGAGTGTGAAGTATGGCCGCTTCTAAGAGATATCTAGGGCTGACTCTAAAACACTCATGATTCCAAAAGGGGAAATGTCGAAATGTTCCAAAACAAAAGAACCACTAAAGAACTGGTGAACTGAGTTGGTTGGCAGGTTAGCTAGTTACGGCAAAGAGGAAAGGTTGAAAGAGTCAGACTCCACTCGTACTCTGTAACATAGCCTGCCATTCCTAAGTGTTTATTAAAGTCCAAAAGACATCACCCTGAATACTTTTCTCACTGCAATGCTCAGATTATTCGATCTTCTTGTAATTTTGAATCTTGTGGGGATTGTTGGAGGGAGATTCAAAATTTCAAGAATCTCTCTCCTCCCTCTCTTGTTTTTGAGTTTTGCCTTTTCCTCTTCCCACTCTTGAGTGCATGGGAAGACTCCTTGTCCCACATTGCTTGGAAAAGGAGTAGAGATGGAGCATATCTATAGTTTTGCTCTCTCTATGGATAGGGACCCATAGGAGGAAAGCATTATAGATATTCCATGCATGTGAGGGGGGTTGAGGTGCTTTTTACACGTGCGTGCCGATCTGACCCAGTTCGGGGCGTGGGCGAGGGCGCGGGTGCATGTACGTGTGCGTGCACGTGATGCATTGAATCGGTTTTGCTTTTAACCGGATTAAACTTTTGGATTTCAAATTTAACTTTTTAAACGTTTTTCTTTTTCTTTTTCGTGTATCTTCCTTTCCATATCTCTTCGAACAGGTGCACTGTTTTGAAGAGGTCCCTGTCTGAAAGGACACCTTTGTGTCCTTTTGGGTCTGAGAACACTTTATAAAAGGAGTGTTGATCGACCCAGTCTACATAACAACAACACACCAACATTTTTCGACAATCTTCTCTTCTCTGTCTTCTCTGATAATCTAAACATCAATTCTTTATAGTTTGTAGAGGTCTGGTAAGCGAGTGCACATCTACCAGTGGCCTGTGGGTTATTTTATCTTGGCAATCGATTTGCAATCACCCATTTGTACCGTAGGGGGCAAATGCAATTTTAAAGAAAGTGACTAAGTGGCACGACTCAACCCACTTTCTCTCAGTTTGTTGTTCTACAAGTTCTCGATTTGGAAAGCGATTACCGATAAGTTCCATTTGCCTTCTTTACTAATTTTTCTAACATTTCTTCTTTGTGCTTCATGTACTCCGATACCATCCAAATCCCCAATAACAATGCCTGCTATTGTTCCGGCCTGACACCGCTCAACCTTTGTGATTGAGTTCCATTCAGTTCATTGGCTTCATAGTCCTCTATGGGATGACCCATTTGCTGAACGGGTGGATTTATGCTCCACATACATTGCAGCTGATGCTGGTGCTCACCATATTCAAATTTCTTACTGCCTTGGTCTCTTGTGCAATTGCTATCAGTCTGATCACTCTCATTCCTTTGCTTCTTAAAGTAAAGGTGAGAGAGCGATTCTTGAAGAAGAAGAAGGCTGGGAGCTTAACAGACAAGTAGGGAAGATGAAGAAATTGAAGGAAGCCGATTTGCATGTTCGAGAGCTAACCCAAGAGATTTCAGAAATCAATGGATAGGCATACCATCTTGTACACCACTCTGCTCAAGTTGTCCAATACCTTGGACCTGCAGAACTGTGTTGTTTGGATGCCCAACGAGATTAAAATAGAGATGAACTTGACCCATTGGGATTTCTCCTGTGAGATGACATTCCCCAAGATTTGCTTCCCAAATTCCGATGGGATCCTTCCGACGAGCCTATTGTACGAGAGGTTCAAGTAACGGTCGCTAACTCCACCAAAATCTGGCGGCAACGACCTGTTAATCAGATTTGAAGACATGGGGGTATTTACTGATTTTCAAGGCATGGTGGTGACATTCAGTCAAGCAGAAAGTGAATCTGAAGCAGAAAAGGCAAGACGAACTTTCCAATTTTATATGACGGAGATGTCAGATTGCTAGCCGCGAACCATGAAAAGGAAAATATTTAGGTTAGTGAAATGGTGGAAGTCCGGATCTGATGCACACACAGAGAGTAGGGTTTCCAACTCCAATCAATTAACAAATTTGCTTGGGGTACGGATGTTGGGACTTGGAAGTTCCCAATCCCATTATCCCCAGTTTGATGCAGCTAATTACCATTTACAGGTTTCTTCGCCACCGTCTATGCCATTGAATGGAGATTGAACGTTGGGAAGGTCTCTTTACTGCTTTCCACTGCTGTGGGGCGGGTCGTGAGGATGAAGACAGAACAATGAGATGGGAACGGGATTACTCCTCACACATGGGCGCCTCATACGCACATCCACAGTGCAGTGGAAACATTTCCCGTGAATAATAATTTATAAGTATAGAAGATGTTTTCAATGCATGGTAGGATGTACATGTAAGATCAGTATGAGGCGCACTGTGTAAGGAGCAGATTCGATCTTGATGAGATGCCCCAAAACCACCAAGTATGTCCACATGGACTCCTTGCTCTACCCCGGAAGCCATCTCTGACCCTTGTTTTGGTGATTGTTCCAGGGTGTATCCAGGTGGAGATTCTGTCTCATCAGGCGGTGGGATGTTTTTTGTTGCATGGGTGGATTTTGACGTTGGAGAATTTTAATAAAGAATAGCAAAAGATGAAAAATAGAAAGAAGTGCATGGGGCATTTTGAAAATTTAATATTTTTTGTCATCTAATTTAATGGTCCAAAGGGTATTTATCGCAATATAAAAGTTTAGGGGGGTCTTTGTCACAAAAAGAAGTATAGGGGTCTTTATCAGAGACAATTAGATATACACAATATGTCGATCACTCACTCTCTCTATGTCAAAATGCATTGCTTAGTCTTTGTTTGGATCCGGTGTAAAACATCATCAGTGTAAAATCACTAATGACGTTGTACAATGAAGGGTATAATAAGTGGCCGTTACATTTTGAAAACCATGATAAAAAAGTATAAAGTTTTACATATATAAAATCAATGTATTATCGATGTAAAACTTTATGCTTAATGAGGTTTTACATTGATTCACAATGTAAAGCTCTACTTTATCCAAACGCCAACAAATCTAAACTGGAGTGGAATTTTACACCGATCTATATTTACACTCCTTCCAAACGCCAATAAAACCGAACCAGTATAAACTTTCACATCTATCTTGATTTACACCGATTCCAAACACAACCTTATTTGCTTGGTCATCTCGTTTTAGCAATGTTTCTGACCAAGAATAAGGGTCCATTTAGCATTGAATCGCTTCTTTAAGATGTGTTTTGGTAAACATAGGGAAATGACTGGTTTCCCTACCTTTTTTCTTTCAAACTCCAAGCTTTTGAGCCACCGGTGACTCAGATAGTTGGACCATTTGGCCCAATAACCATCCAGGCAACCGGTTCCATTTCACCCTTAACACAATTCTTAGCCAAAAACCGTTGATTTGATCAGCAATTCGTTGGCCCAGGCGGTTGAACCATCAACCCGTTCAATGGTTTTTGGCCATTTTATTTTAATTTTTTTATTTTTTTAAGTTGGAATGGGCCAGACTAGACAGTCAACCATCAATAGGAAACCAGTGGCCAGTACAGCTCCTGTTCCCGGGTCCGTTTTTAAAACCTTGTTCAAACCAAACACAGCCTAAAAATAAAACATGTTAATTGAGTCACCAACCCGGTGACCCGGCCAGTCAAACCATAGAGGCCAAATCAGGAAACATCCCCATGTTTGTTATATGGAATGATCAACTCTAATGGTCATATCAATAACAGATGTAAGTCCTCTAGACCTGGGATTAAGTGCTGCCTTTACAGTGCTTCAGTGCCTAGCAAAAGAACAAGAAATCACCACTCCAAACCATATGTAGGAGTTGCAGTCTCCATCTGCCCCAAAACGGTGGTTAGTAATTAATGGATCAACTACTTCAACTGGGATGTCTTCCTTGAAGATGTAAAGCTAGAAATAACTGAAAATTTCAAACGATTAAAGAACTGACTATACCTTTATTTTCCCATAAATCCAGGTTTTTTAGCATTTGAAGTTAATTTGGAAATATTGATCGACATTGATATAGCAAGGAAACAAAAGCACAAGCCTTGCACTAAACATACTGGATATAGAAGACCCAGCACCCCTGCTGGCCTCCTGCATTACATGTTAGCTGGGCACAAAATGCATCATTATGGCCTCGAAATATCAAAGTATTTCTACAGAAGCAACATAAAAATCCACAACGCATCACTGGAGTAAATATATCCCGCGCCACAGCTCAGAAGCCTGTTAAGAACCAAACGATGAATTAATTTCTTTAGCATTATATTTATAAAAAAGAATTCTTTGACACTATTAATACAAGAAAGGGTCAAAGTATAGATACAGGCGCATCGTATCGTATCGGCAGGGTACCCATATGCCTTTTTTAAGGTCAATCCCCAAATTTTTATTTGTATACGTTAATATATGCTTAAACCTACACCTCAGCCCTATTTAAAAATAAATAAAAGCATATGGTACAAAACTTGTGAACTGATTTTTCTATTACCTGTTAATAGTTAAGGAATCTAGGAATACATGTAGAATAAATAAATCAATAGTTTCATGTATATAAATAAATGATGTATAAGCTCAGAAATAAACAATAATGCATGGAAACCAGCCAACTTGGAACCAAGAGTAACCATTCCTAATTAGATATGACACATGATAGGAAGATTTTAAATGTATAAATGCCCACAAAACATTAAGATATCTCTTTTAACAGAGGTCTTGTGCACCTGTATTTCGAGGTTTTAAGGTCAAACCTTCAAGTATTAATGTCATGATAAGGGCAAAAGCAATTATGGCCACTGCATCAAACATAATCCCGACAAGTACGAAGTACCAAGTGAAAAGAGTTGATCCTGATATTGTTTAGGAAAAATATGTGCCAAGACTGGAGCCTTTGGTTATGATGATCACTAGAAATAGCGTGAAAGGCACTTGATTCTTTTATTCTAATCCTACTTTACATTCAACATATGGAGTTATGATGATGACAAATAGTACACTGGTGCCTCATTTGTTCTTCCATTCTAATCCTAATTCACATTCGACATGGCACATTGAGCAAACCAAGTTCGTGGGATAACACAAAACAACAAGGTTGCTATGTCCCCGCAAATATATAGTTGCCAGGCTAAGAAATCAGGGCTGGTAATGAGATCAGAAAAAGAAGTAACAAGAAAGGAACATCTAAAATGAAAACACAAGACCTTAAAAACAGAAAAGTGGGGGAGAGGAGGAAAAGAAAATAGGAGGCCCCAACATTCTTAAGTACAGATGCACTTTTAGATTCTTTCAAGTATGTTCTTTTCTGAAGATACCAAACAAGAACCTGCAAGGTTGCAATATGCATGAAAAACAATAGTCATGGAGATCAACCATAATAACCCTTTCCTTTTCCCAAAACTCACATGTCTAGTGGGGTTCAAGTGAAGATATGCAATTCCACAATTTCAAGAACAATACCCTTGTGCCCACCTTGTAAGATGATGCAAAAGAAGCACAGATGCCACAACGAAGCATGAAGCTAAGATATTACATTGACCAAGAATACCCTTGTGCCCACCTTGTAAGATGATGCAAAAGAAGTACAGGTGCCACAACTAAGCATGAAGCTAGGATCTTACATCAACCAAGAAAAAAAAAGTATAAAACAGTGACAAATCAATACCATAATAAAACAAAAGCAACTACCAACAGAGAAAGGGAACGATCAGAAATCAGAATACAATTCACTTCTCCATGGAACTTTGTTTGCCAAACTCATAAAATCAACCACAGGGGGTGGGGGAGTGCCAGTATGACTAATTGAATCCCCTATGGTAGGGCAAGCAAAAAAAAACTGTACAGAGCACTCTTATTGGCATAAGTGAAGAGAGTAACTGACCTGGGAACCATTGAGTCAACTCAGGAAGCCAAGTTGTAATTTTAGAGCTTTATAGAATATCCTTAATTCTTTTTCATCTATATATAATACATAATAAACACTCACTCCTAGTCAGATTGGATCTTTACCAGTTCAGGACAGGGTAGACACAATTGCAATCCGATAATCATCAGGTCCAAAACCCAACCTAGAAGGCTAGAACCTAGAAGCAACCCATAAGAACAAGGGGTTGTCTCAGAAATAGTATAATAGGGTTGGATCAATTCAGGTCTATCGCAAAGACCTGGAATACTATGACAACAGTAGTGTCTGCTGCTCTAAAGAAAAACCTAAGTGGATTTGATTTGTATTGTCATCTAAATATTACTGTTACCAATCACAATAAGAAAGCCAAAACTCTACTCCTTGTCACCTTGTTCATGTAAATTTAGGCCCCCTAATCCGGAGAATGACTTTAGTGATAAATCAAAACAATCGGTGGGTTTCCCTTTCTTAGGACTGTACTGTCCAAAATTGCAAGTAAAATTGACAAAAAAATGTTCATTGTTTGTTGTTTGACGTTTCCTAAAAGTCCTATTTATGTAGTTAGACTCTACAGGATATCAACTTTCTGGTTAGGCTTTACAAAGCAAGAGGACTCTAATACACTAAAACAAAGAAAGAGGAAGAAAAACTATCCGCATAAAACAAAGTTGACTTTATTCAAGACTTTCAAATACTCTAATATCCCATGGTTAGGCTGAACTAGAATCCGTTAAAAAAAAAGCATTGAAATTCACAGCCCTAATGTCCGAGTGAGAATTTGATCAAGCATATTGAAAGGGGAGCGAGACAGAGAGAGATTTAGTTAAAGGAAGAAACTATTAGACAGAAAGAGGAAAAGGAAATTTTCATTATAATCTCTGCAAAGAAGTTTGAATGCCACATTTATAACCCTCATTCCAAAAATTGAGGGGGCTGTGAACATTAAGGATTTTAGGCCTATTAGCTTACTGCATAGTTTTTACAAAATTTTGGCTAAAGTCCTAGCAGAAAGAATGAAAGGGGTGTTAGGCAGTATAACCTCAAATAATCAGAGTGCTTTTGTGCCTGGAAGGCAGATGGTAGACTCAATTTTAATTGCCAATGAGTTAATTGATTCTAAAAGAAGAGAGGGAACCCCGGGTGTAATTTGTAAACTTGATATTGAGAAAGCATATGACTTCATCAACTGGAACTGTCTGGATCGTGTGCTGGATTGCATGAATTTTGGACAGAAATGGAGAAACTGGATCAGAGTATGTACTAAAACCCCAAAATTTTCAATCCTAATTAATGGGCAATCCATAGGGTTTTTTGGTAGCTCTAGGGGTCTGAGGCAGGGAGATCCTCTGTCCCCTTTGTTGTTCATTTGTGTAATGGAAATCCTCAAACTTTTTAGCAAGAAGGCTGCAGGTTCTGGATTATGGAATGGGTTTGCTATCTCCCCTGGAAAGGAGAAAGTCAATATAGAAGCCATGACTTGGCAAATGGGAGACGAACAAAGAATCTTGTGACCAAGCTAGAGATAGGAGAAGAGGTGATTACCAACCAGGATGGCATAACCAGAAAATTTGTGGACCACTTCAAATCGATTTATAGAAGACCTTTGAGTGAGAGAGTAGTCGTGGATGGGGTGGAATGGCCAAGAATTGAGGACGGGTTGGAAAGGGATTTCGAAGAATAAGAGATTAAGAAAGCTGCCTTTCTAATGGATAGATCCAAGGCTCCAGGTCCAGATGGCTTTACAATGGGTTTCTACCAAGTTTGTTGGGAGGTGTTGAAAGAGGATTTAGTTGAAGGCTCCAGGTCCAAGGCTCCAAGTTTTTGGGCCCTGGAATTAATGCAACTTTTTTGGCTTTGATACCTAAGAAAACTGATGCCAACCACCCAAAAGATTATAGACCTATTAGTCTGGTGACAAGCATCTATAAAATTCTTGCTAAAGTGCTTTCTTTGAGGATCAAAACAGTTCTCCCCTCTATCATTAGTGAAACCCAGGGGGCTTCCATTCAAGGGCGACAAATAACAGATCAGATCCTAATTGCGAATGAGTGTGTGGAGGAAATGAAAAGGTCTAGGAAGAGAGGTTTCATTTGTAAATTGGATATTGAAAAGGCCTATGACTTAGTGGACTGGGAGTTTTTATTAGAGGTGATGTGAAACTGTGGATTTGGGGACAAGTGGTGTAGTTGGATAGCTAGGTGTATCAGTACCTGTCACTACTCTATTCTGGTGAATGGTATGGCGAGGGACTTTTTCCAACTTGTAGGGGTGTCAGGCAAGGGGATCCACTTTCACCCTTCCTTTTTACCTTAGTAGTTGATGTGATTAGTAGGATCATTACTAAGGCTGACAGTGAAGATGCCATTAGGGGTTGGAGAATAGGGAGACACCAAGTCCCAGCCACCCACCTTCAGTTTTCAAATGACCTAATGATCTTTTGTGAAGGAGGTTTTGGTGAAAAGGTAGCAAACCTAAAGGAGTTAATCAAAGGATTTGAAAGTATTTCTAATCTGAAAATAAATCTAGAAAAGAGTTGCATAGCGGGTATAAATTTGGAGGTAGGAGAGGTCAAGGCTATTGCGGAGTGTCTTGAGTGCTCCATCTCTGCTTGGCCTATGTCTTACTTAGGGCCTAGGGAGAGTAGATTTTGGACCCTAGTAATAGAAAAGTTTGAAAAAAGATTAGCTTCGTGGAAGAGGATTTATATCTCTTTGGGAGGGAGAATTACCTTAATAAGAGCTACTTTGGCTAACTTACCAACCTATTTTTTGTCTATCTTTAGGATACCAGTTAGGGAAGCTAGGAAGCTGGAGAAGTTTATGAGAGATTTCATGTGGGAGTCGGGATAAGAAAAAAAAAAGGATCATTTAGTTAATTGGGAAATTCTGTGCAGAAGTAAAGAAGAGGGGGGTTTGGGACTTGGGAGGGTGACTAAAAAAAATCAAGCTCTTTTAGGGAAATGGTTGTGGTGATGGCCATTGGAAAGTGAGAGGTTGTGGCATGAGGTGGTGGGAAGCATTCATGGGAGATTAGAGAATAGATGGGATGTTGGTGTATCAAGGCAGGCTAACCTAGCAGCACCTTGGAAGGCCATTCACAACACCCTTCCTCAATTCCTCAAATTTATCAGGTATGAAGTTTGTTCTGACAACGTTGTTCGCTTTTGGGAGGATATCTAGGTAGGAGACACCCGTTTAAAGGACTTGTTCCCTTTGCTATTTTCTATTTCTTTGTATAAAAAAGAGGTGGTCTCAAAATTTGTCTCATCACTGGGAATACCCTTAGCTCCCAATTGTAGCTCCTAATTGAGATTTTGGGTTTCGTAGAGGACTAAGGGATGTTGAAATTGAATCTCTCTCTGTCTTGCTATGTTGTCTTAATCAGTTGTGTTTGGATCCCTCCAAGTCAGATAAAAGGGTGTAGACTCCTAGACCCAATGAAACCTTTACTTGTGCTTCTTTCTTCAAGTCCATCTCTCAACTTTCTACTCAACAACCCTTTCCGTCAAACGAAAATTTGGTGCAAGCCAGTTCCACCAAAGATTATGGCGTTTTGTTGAGAAAAATTCCATGGGAAAGTAAACACTCTAGATAACCTACAAAAGAGAAGACCTTTCCTTTGTATTTCTCCCAATTGGTGTATCCTCTGTAGAGCTCACGGTGAGGATTGTTACCACCTATTAATATCTTGTCCCTTTTTTGCAGACCTTTGGGCTTGGCTACTTTCATTGTTTGGGAGTAGTTGGAGTCTACCAGCAGAAGTTCCCATGCTCTTCAACCATTCTACTTTCTTTTGGCCTACAAAAAGAGGGAGACTTTTGTGGAGATGTGCTCCCACTGCCCTGATTTGGACTCTTTGAGAAGAAAGGAATGCTAGAACTTTTCAAAAAAGGGAAAGGAACAGTCAGGAATTGAAAGACTATGTGCTGAATAGGGCAATACCTTGGATGAAGACCTTGGAAATCTTTCATAAATTCTCTTTTAATGATCTTTGGAGAAATTGGTCAGCAGTAGCTAGGTGTTCATCCCTAAAGGACAAAGCAATTACAAGTTGGTTTCCTTCATCTGAAGGCTCATTGAAGTTGAACTTTGATGGAAGTAGCATTGGTAATCCAGGATTATCCGGAATGGGGGGTGCTTTGAGAAATGAGAAGGGAGATATTTTGTTGCTCTACTCAGGTCCCTTAGGAGTTGGGACTCTATCAGGGCAGAGCTATCGATTGTTGTACAAGGGGTGCAATTTGCAAACCAGCTGGGGGTACAACACCTAATAATCGAAGGGTACTCCAAAGTGGTGGTGGATTGGTTGAAAAATCCAGAAGAGGCTATATGGTGCTTCAAGAATGAAATGAAGAAATTCAGCTGGTTGACAAGGAATATGTTGGTCACTGTACAGTGGGTGGGGAGATCAGAAAATACTTTGTCATATGTGGTAACCAAGCAAGGGGTAAATAGGGAAGAATTGTTTTGGGCTCAGCTGTGATTCCTGTATTTCTTTCCTAGTTTGCAGATGATACCCTCTGTTTTGTGGATGCTTCTCTAACTCAATTGGATTCAGTGCTTAGGATTCTGAGCCGGTTTGAAGTGGTGTCTGGTCTTAAAGTCAACTTGTGTAAAAGTAAGATCATCCTAGTGGGCCATGTTTCAAATTTAGAGGATTGTGCAAAAGTGATGGCTTGCCAAATTGATTTCCTCCCGGTAAAGTATTTGGGTCTGCCTCTCAAGGCCAAATACTCTTCCTCCTCAATCTGGTACTCAATCATTGAGAGAATGGAGAAGAAGCTGGCCTCTTGGAAGGCAAAATACCTATCTTTTGGTGGTAGGGTTACATTGATTAAGAGCACTCTCTCCAACCTCCCCACTTATTTCCTATCTCTTTTTCCCATCCCAAACAAAATTGTAAATAGGCTGGAACAGCTCCAAAGGAACTTCTTATGAAGGGGTTGGGAGGATGAAAAGAAGATTCACATTGTAAAGTGGGAGCAAGTGTGCCTTCCTAAGGATGTTGGTGGGGTAGGAATTAGGAAGTTGAAAGAATTTATTTCTACTCTTCTCAGTAAATGGTTATGGAGATTTGCTTCTGAGAGGAATGCATGGTGGAGAAGTCTTATTGCGGCGAAGTATGGAGTGGTATGGGGTGATTGGAGAACTCTGGATCCTCATCCAATTGGGGGGAAATCTATTTGGGCAGGCATCTCAAAGTACATCCATCTCTTCCTGAATGGGATCAGATTTAAGGTTGGCAAGGGGGACAAAATCAAATTTTGGAAGGATCCCTGGTGACTCCACCAGGGCATCTCAAAGTCTTTTCAGTTGCTGATAACATAAGCATTTCTGGTGATTCCACCATTTGGACTCCTTTGTGTAGGAGAAATTTGTTGGATTGGGAAGTGGAAGAGTATGTGGTGCTGTTGGGGCTCCTTCAAAATCAGAGGATTGACTTGAGTTTAGAAGATGAATGGTCTTGGAAGTGGAATGCAGATGGCAGCTTCTCAGTTAAATCCCTATTTCTTAAGGTGTGCAGTTTAGGTCAGGAGAACATCCCTGCTAGGCAGATTTGGAACCCAACTAGTTCCTCCGAGATTAGTTTCCTGGTCTGGACAATGGCCCTTGATAAATGTTTGACTAGGATTAACCTGGAGAGATGGGGTGTTCAGATTCTGGATCTCTCCTGTGTTTTGTGTGGAAACCTTGCAGAATCTACAGAGCACTTGTGTATCCATTGTCCGGTTCCCTCTTCAATATGGGGACATTTTTTCAAGATTTTGGAGATTAGCTGGTCTATGCCAAGATCTGTGAAGGAGCTGCTAATGTGTTGGAGAATTGAGGGTCTCAGTAAGAAAGGAAAGCTTGTTTGGAATACCATTCCGCAAGCTGTGCTTTGGTCCATTTGGACTGAAAGAAATAACAGAATCTTCTGTGGTCAATTCAAAAGCCCAGAAGAAGTAGTGCAGAAAGTAGTGGGCAAGATTTGTTCCTGGGTGTCGGTGAATGAGGAATTTAAAAACCAGAATGTATATCTTTTGTTTTGCACTAAATCATGGATGACCTTGTAATCTGTTTTGGGCCCAGGCAGAATTAGTGGTCTGGGCCTTGTTGTAATTTTCTCTTTATTCTGAATAAATTACTTTACCTTTTTCCAAAAAAAAAAGAAATTTTCATTAAGCATGAAGTAGAAATGTTGACCAAGTCTAAAGTAAAATAAACTCTTCCTAAAGGATAAGGAGCTAATCCAACCCCCCCCCACCCCCAACACACACACACACAAAGTGGACACTCTCAATTCTCAGACTTATCAGCTTGAGATTTTACCACTGCACCAAGCAATGCCAAGAAAATAAAGGACTAAGCATATCCAAACAAAAGGGAAAACACATAAACCAAAAAGGAAAAAAAATATTACAATGAAAAACTAATAGGCAGCAAGAGGAAAAAAAAAAAAAAAAAAACTAAGATCTGTAGACCAAGCCCAAGAACTGTATCATATGCATACAACATTCTTTCATATCAATGAATAAAACTGCACTGTACCAATACGAAAACCGTAGACCAAGTCCAAAGAAAACCAAAATTCTTTTTTTTATATTCAACAGCAAAAGAAATTTTATTAGGTTAACAAAGCTATCTAGTTATGCCTTCTTTGTTTATTAAAACTAAGCAAAGCTATGTGACTATATTCTTCCTAAAAGACCAATCAATTAAGAAGTATCTTAATTTATCTAACCGGTTGAAAATGATGAAGCATCTAGACAATGATAGATTTCTTAGAGAGATATATGGTGGGTTTTGGAAAAGAAAGGAATTTAAAATAGGTATGAGGACCTAGTCAAGGATATATATGAGAGTGCAACAACAACCAATGTTAGAACATTTGTGGAGGAGACATCAGAATTTACAGTTATGGACCAAGGCTCGGCACTTAGTTCTTATTCATTTGCACTAATTATAAATGAATTGACTAAACACATTCAGGAGGATGTCCCATGGTGCTTGTTTGCTAATTACATTGTTTTAAGATGAAACAAAGAATTAAATGCAAAATTAAACTTATGGACAAATACCTTAAAAACAAGAGCTTTTAAAACAAGCAGAGCCAAAACAAAATATATGCTATAGGATTGCAAATCAGGGTACACTTAGGATTGGAGACCAAGAGAATATGTAACCTTTTCCATTACCTTGGTTCGACAATTCATAACAAGGAAAAGATCGAGGAGGATGTCACTCATAGAATTAGAGCAAGATGAGCATAATGAAGGGATGCATCCAGAGTCTTATGTGATAAGTGAATACCACTCAGGTTAAAAGGAAAATTCCATAAAACAGTAGTAAAACCAGTAGTGTTATATGAAGCAAATTATCGGGCAGTTAAGAAACATGACCAAAAAATGATTGTGGCAGAAATGTGTATGCTGAGATGAACAAGTGGAAAAACTAGAGAGGATAGGGTTAGAAATGAAGCTATTAGAAGGAACCTAGGAGTAGCTCCAATAGGTGATAAAATGAAAGCAAGTAAACTAAGATAGTTTGGTCATGTGCACAGAAGACCATCTACAGCACCTGTAAGAAGAAGCAATTTATTGCAAGTTGAAGGGACTAGAAGGGCTAGGGGCAGACCAAAAAGGACATGGATTGAAGTAGCAAGAAAAGATTTAAGCACTCATACTTTAACAATGGGTATGGCACCAAATAGAATGGAAAAACAAAACAGAATTCATGATGATTATGATGATGGAAAAGCAAATGAACTTGGTTAATTTGTTGCTTCATGCACAAGTATCCTGGAATCAATAGGATAACTTCCCCAAGGTCAGGATCCAAAAGAACAATGAGGATCCACCTCGTTCTTCAGATCTAGCAGTGCCAATTGCTAAATTCCACATCCATGAGTTCATCAACTTCCATATAATTTCTCTTGCTTCCTTTCCATTAATTCCAATGACCAAAACCTCCAACAACAACCTTTTTTTTAAGAAAAGGCAAATTTTATTTATATTACAGAATTATAAATGGGAGTGACTCCTTCCTCAAAAAAAAATGAATGGGAGTGACTCCCAATACAGGGAGTGATGTTTTCACAAAAAGTATACTAGTTAACAAGAAAAATAACTTCTTTGATAAATACAAGAATAATAACTTGGCTTTCTATTACAGGGCATCTTTGCCTAAAATAACTAACTTCTAAATGAAGGGGCCATTACTTGGTTTGATGGTATATTTTCAGGCTAGAATTCAGGATGGAAAGCATGAGGAAACAGGTTAGAGTCTGAGAGTAGCCATTTTGTGTATGTGCGTATGTGTGTGTTGGGGGGGGGGGGGGGGGGGGATGGCCTTTTAACTAAATTCTACCATGAGTTGCACAACGTGTTCAAGTGATGGTCCCAGCTATCCAGGGTCTTGAGAGGGGCAGACTACTGGATATGAACCCAACCTTTGGCTTTTTTCTTCAAAAAGTGGCCAATCTCGGGCCCAAACCTGTTTTCTCATTGCACCAAGAAATGACCTCTACAACCTTCGACAAGTCAATATTAATAAAACCCTGTTATCTATCAGAAAAAAAACCCTCGAAAAGTTTTCTGACAAACGCATTTTATTTACAACTGTAACCAATACATCAACTACCTTTGCTTTGTCAGAAAATTCAGAATAGGCATTTGGTTCACGTATACTACTTTTTTTTTTTTCATTTTTTTGGTGCTAAATGAAATGGCCACTGGTTCACAAAGTGTCCAGTCAATATTTGCTTCTATTTGCTAGATGAAATGTGTCAATCTACCCAAGAATCTCATCAATCTTGTCAACATATAAACTTGTGGAAATTTGGCTAAACAGGTGGAGTTTGTTGCATGACCCACCCACTATCTGTCACACGGATAAAGAAAAAGAACATTGCTACATTGCACACTTAATGTACGGATAAGTAAAGGAATCCTTCAGGCTTCAACCTGGAGTAAATGATTGAGAAAACTACGCTAGGCATCAAAAGAAAATTTGACATGTGCTCATGTCACATGGACTCTCTTAAATGGATTAAGTGTCCATGTTGGATGCCCATGAATGGCTAATTACACATGTCATTTTTCCTATAAAACAACCTCGTGTTTTCATCCTTTCAAGACAGGCTCCTGGACATGGACACATGTCAGATTCTGATTCTTGTGTCCACGTCCATGCAACACTGTAGTGTGTAGTGCTATGATATTGGAAGACTAACAATGCTTTGCAAAATTCGATGACATATGGAGCTTAAACAGGCAACCATTTTATTAGCAATCCCACTCCCTAGCCCTCCCAGGAAGGATGCATATCAGTAAATGATAAATGTTAGCACCAGAAAAGCTTTGCCGCCCGACACTGTAATAGCTTAGGCCATTTAAAAATCAGATCCCGTCTAAAACATCTAAACATGTGTCCTAAATGTTGAGTGCTTGTTAATGAAGGGCGATATTCGGCATGCTATTGCTTGAGAAGGGAAGAATTCTTGCAAACTTTTCAGAGATTATCAACAGAGTCACATACATTCTCGATATCATGCTATGTTGTGCAAAAACAGATTCCTGTAAAGTGAAACAGGGAAGCCTAATTTCATC
The DNA here is from genome assembly GCF_056320005.1 of Nelumbo lutea. Classification (NCBI taxonomy): domain Eukaryota; kingdom Viridiplantae; phylum Streptophyta; class Magnoliopsida; order Proteales; family Nelumbonaceae; genus Nelumbo; species Nelumbo lutea. The sequence continues at coordinate 21,171,955 of NC_142687.1, read as the reverse complement.
GCCAAATAACGTATCAGCTGGCAGGTGTAAGGGATTTCTACTTTCTACCTCCCCTTTGCTTCTTAGCTACATATATTATGTAACTGTAAGTACTCAAATGTTAAAAACTAAACTTCATGGAGAGACAAAATTAACTCAAACAAAAAAAACGTCGACACTCCTATCATCGGAACACCGAAATTAAACCCTAATTGCATTCGAACTAGAAATTTATCATAACTGCGATGAAAAAAGAAGGAACGCAGATCCATAATTATTTGAATCCATGTAACCAGGATCGATAGGTAGATAGTTACCTATTTCTGATACCCTCCGCCCCTCGTATTGTCATCCTCTTCAACCTTCGCGGTCAGATAAACCGGAGGGAAATCAGAAACATCGAAAGTTTTCTCCTTCATCATCTTCTCGACGTCGGCCTTCTTCAGGATGGTCCGCCGGATGGGCGGGCGATTGCGTCGTTGATCGCGAGTGTAATACTTGATGTCGTAGACGGTCTCGGGGTTGGAGGTGGGAACGCAAGCCTTGGCGTGGGCAGTGGCGGGACAGAAGACACGGTACTCCAGAGCGCTCGGGAGTGCGCTCTTGTATTCGGGATCGGCACACGGGCCTGTGATCTCCCATGGCTTCTTGATGAATCGTTTCAAGGATTGGAACAGAGATTTTACCCCAGACGATGATGAAGATGCAGCCATGGCGGATTGATGTTATTGCTCGATCGGGAGCAGACAGAGCCTATAATGAAAGAGAAATCATGTATGCAGATGCAGGACGGGCCGGGGATCATATGTCGCAGTCGGCCAGACCACTGTTACAACCCGGTCCGTGCACGGACAGTGGTCTGGGCCCATGAAAGGCCGTGCCCGGGGCCATGTTTATAGATCTGCAGTGCGTTGGGCCTGTACTTTTTCGTATTTTTCAACCTATGCGAGCCGGGTCGGGCCCGGGCCTAGCCTAAAGCTGTTGTTATGAAGGTAAAACTCGACTCGGCCATGATCACCCCTACCGTTGATACTCGAAAATGCACAACACAGATTTTCATGGAGCAATCCGGCGGCACCTTCACTGAATAGAACCTTGAGTTACAGAGGTAGATCCTTGAGAGGTCTGGTCTCGATGAAGACACTTACCTACCAACCGTTGTTCTTCGTGTCCCTCCCAACCCATCAATGGCGGAGGCTGTGATGTTTGGAGCCCTCATGTTATTTTGAAGGATTTTCTAAGTTGCATCTTGACAACTACCGAGTACCGACGTTCCTTGATGGCTCTACTTCGACCACCTGTAGAATAGTAATTAGTCAATTGTCATAAAGCTTAAGATTACTTTAAGATAATACATAAACAGTAAGGGTAGAGTTAGTTAATTAATTAAAATATAAGGGTAGTTTAAGAAATTTGCCCTTATATACACACTAGTCGATTTGATTTTTTTTTTTTTTTATCCGTTTCATGGGGCTACACAACAAGGGGTAGTCCATCCCCTTTCCCTTAACCCCCCAACCCCGGGTGGCAGCGGGATTTGATCCTAGGTCTCTATTCTTACAAGTCAAAGAACTTACCAACTGAGCCACCATCAGTTGGCCACTAGTCAATTTGATTAACCATCAATTTTTTATTTCAAGTTAACCAAAAACCAACCCAATATCACAAAATTTTGCAAAAAACCAAACCAACCTGTTTTAACTAGCTTTTTTTCCCAATTTGGTTGGCCAAATTTTAGATTTTTATTGAACACCCTAATTGACAACAAGGCACCTAACCATAAAAAAAAAAAGACTAGTATGGAGATATTTCCAATGCATGATTGTAAAAGGTTGTAAGAACGGTACGAGCATGGTCTTTTGAACGCTAAATCTAAAGTTTGAATCACCTGCCAACAAAATATGTTCCAACACCCTATCAGCATTATTCGACACTACACAACTTATACATGGTGGATCCCACTTTATGATGGGCCTCAGTTCTATAACGAGATGTATAGAATCGGATCAAGTTGGTAGAGTGTTGGAACTTGTTTTGTTGATAGGTGATCCCAACTCCCAAATAAGATCTCCCTAGTTATACATCCAAAAACATCTCCTTTGGAGTTCAAATTTGCCTCCCACAACACATCTCCACCGTGTATTGTGAACATCTCCCAATGATGATATCATCACTTATGATATGATGTGACGTGGAACGTTATGGGGGGCAGATTTGCTCTCTCTCATTTGCCGTACAGTCAGCATGTATCTACGCTATCTATTGGCAGCAAATCTGTGTTCTTGTGTAGAAGTATCGTATTTAAGAGAAACTAATGGGCCTTTTATTTCAAGCATATAATTGCAATAGAAGTCAAAAGATTAGTTTAGTTCTTTTAATATAACTAGGTCAGAAGAGCTTAGTCAGAATAAAAGACACGATCATGTCTTGTGTATCAGCTGCAACGTTGGATTAGTTGTTGACTAATGGACGGGCTAAAATTCAAAGTCAATTAAATGGTATCGTGGGCTTAAATTTAATAATGTAAGTAAAATTCAATACAGTCCAGGGTCTCCAGGCCCAAAATGTGTTTCAACATGGGTGTACCGGATCCATGGACCATGGCGGCATGGTTCAAGTATCAATATGTGTATCCTGGGTGTTAATGGTTCGGGTATCATAAAATGGACCCGAACGGATTGGGTGGGTTTGGTTCCGAAATATATAGGACAATAGGATATTAGGATCTTTTTATTGATGATCGGCTGTGGTTCTTAATCTATTGTCTCAATTATTATCAGTTCGGGACTTATTTTATTCAATACTGAATCTATTCAGATTCGGTTCTGGGTCTAAAAATTATATACCTAAATTTAGTTTCGGGTTATTGTCTTATCAGGGTTGGTTCCGATTTATATACAGTCTCGACCCATATCCGACCCGTTGACAGTCTTACCTGAATCGGTTTTCAGGATGACCGAAAAACCATGGTTGGGCCAATGACGCCTTACGCATGATGAGTAAAAACCCATTTTGAGGACCAAAATAGGATACAGGGTATTCAACAAAATGGACGGTCTAGATCAATTATACACGAGATAATCATAATAGATATATGAGAAACTCTAGATCAGATCAATCGTGCACCATAGAAAAAATGTTCCAATAACTGGGGTCCATTATTTTTATTTAAGCTACTAATTTGGCAGTATGGAATGTGGACGCCAAGGTAGTTGAATAAGCGCGGGATACAGTTCACGCGAAATACATATTGTATCAAATCGACGAAAATGCCCTCAACAAATCGGAGAAAGCCGTGAGAGTGAGTCTGCCCTTTTAATGATCTGAATTGATGAATTTCCTACCTCCATCGTGCGCTAACTGTTGGGCTTCTCTCTCACTCTCTCCTCTCGCTCTCTGTGCTCTCTGGGAAAAAGTACAAACGCGCGCGCATCTTCCACCTCTTTCTCTCTTCATCTCTCCTGTTTCTCTCCGTTGGAGCGTCGAATCGCGCCAATAAGAGGTATTTTCTGTTTACTATTTATTAATTTTTTCTGATGTTTGTCTTTTATTACTGAATAGTTGTAGTGCATCTGCGTCGATTGTCAGACCTTTTTTTTGTTCCTATTTTTTTTCAGGGTTTTCAGCTAGTTATTAAATTTAAATTTTAATTATGTATTTTTTGTTCTAGGTTATTACTATCTTACTAACGATGATGGGCATTCAATTCTGAAGTCCAGTTATATTCTTATATTGGCGGATGCTTTTTCTTTATATTTTATTTATCTATTTTTGTGGTTTGCGGTTGATTAGTGAAGGAGTGGGGTTTTGTTTGTTGGTTTGTTTCAGTGTAATTTGTTGTTATTCAATTGTTGTTTTGGTCGGATGGTTTTAGTTCTTTCAGTCTTTTACGTGTTTAGTTTTGTTTAGATCTAGCTGGGTTTCTCTATCTCATCGGTTCTTCTGCGGGGATCGTGTAGTTGATCTATCGGGTTAGCATTTTTTGGTCATTCTGTGGATCGTCCTGTCTCATTAATAGTAGAGTTTTTATTTAAGTGATTGGGTTTGCCTTCCCTCCTCTATCTATCACAATTTTTAGGGTTTTTTTAAAGATGTTTCAGTTTGCTACTTTACTTATAGTTTCTATAGTTCCATGAATATTTGAGATCTACTATCGGTTTGGTTTTTCTCCTGTTTATTATTCCTTACCTGTTCCTATCTTCCCAATTAAATTTAATTATGCCATCCTTTAGTCATCATTAGTAGGTGCAGTTTGAGTTCATTATTTGATCATCGGTAACGGGTCCTGTTATCAGTGCTGAATATATTTGCGGTGGACTCTTTCTTTATATTTACAAGAACTTTTTTTTACAAAGACAACATTTATCGGTGGCATGATTTGGTCAAAGGATTTTTCTGGCTTTAGTTTCATATTGTTTTCATTGAGAAAGTTGAATATTTATCGGGCTTCTCTCCTTTTAATTCTTGATTTCTTCAGGTTTTCTTGCCTTTTCAACTAAGATATATTATGATGCACTTGAGGTCTGGTTTACTTAGTCGTTTGGGTTTCTTATATTGCACTACAATGAAAGGCGCAAATGCTATTTCTTGCATTTTAATGATCAGTCATTTGTTTTTAACACTTCTCCAAATTGGGAGGTATTACTTACTGATTCCTTTATCTTTTAGAAGTACCTATTGTTTTCCTATTTTTGTGCTTGAATCATCATGAGGTTTGTCATGTTTTAGTTCTCTTGAGATTTGAGATTTCCTACTTGCCATGCCAAATGGTTTGGTGGAACAGTGCTTGGAAGCTTGTTTTTTCAATTTATATGTTGGTACTTGATTTAATTGTTGTTTTTTATTTGATCTCCTTCCTATATCTATTTATTATTGCTGTTCCTTTTGGTAGGTGGGTGTTGGTAATCTTCCTTTGGTTCTCAATTACTAAATGTTTTTTCTGGTTCCTTTACTCTAATGTATTTGGGTAATGACTGGGACCCCCCCTGTACTTTGGTGGGTTTGGCACTTAGCCTCCTTTACTATTTCATTGCAATACTTAACCACTTTCATTAATGATAAACCCATGACGATGTTAATGATGAATGGGAAACTACATAATTGTCCATACATCATTTTTATGTTTTTAAGCAAAAATTGATATCGTGTGGCATTTGATGTTGGTTAATTTGCCACATATATTGGATGACCTAGACTATTTGAATTTAGTACAACATTTGGATGGATGAGATTAAAGCAATGATCTTAAGAGGTCACTTTGATAGCTCAGATCTTTGGGTTAATTTGGTAAACCATCTACATGGTTTGTAGTTTTTAAAATCTGGGTAATTTGGTACGCCATTTACTAGATTACTTGAAACCCTTGTACATCACTTGGATTTTCAAGATTGGTTGATTGATCCTTAGGCATAAGTTCAATAGTCTATATTTTTAGTAAGAAAATTATGACTAGAGATATCTCTTTAGTAATATTAAACGGGTATAAATGTGTAAAGACCAAGATTGTCTTCTAATGTAAAATGGGGGCTATTAGCCGAAAAATAAAAAGTAAAACAAGGGCATTTTAGGATTTTAAAAATATCTGAGAGCACACATTGTGTACAAATTGGTCTAAACTGTTAATCCTCTCATTGAATGGTGATGGAAGGGATTATTTGTTGCAAATTTGCAATATGAAGTACAAGGGGCTAAGTGTCACAAAGAACAGGTAAACACAGCTAAGTCTGAAGACCCCAAAGAACAGGGGGGTCCCTGTAATTTAACCAGTTTTTTGTTAGGAATTATTCTTGACACAGTATTTTGACTATTCTATAGAGATGGCAACCCAGACAGCAAGTCCCGCCCATGCTCCCAGTGCTCAAGTGGTTGGAAATGCTTTTGTGGAGCAGTATTATCACATACTTCATCAGTCCCCAGAATTGGTTTATCGATTTTATCATGATTCTAGCATGCTAAGCAGGCCAGAACCCAATGGTGCAATGTCGTCGGTGACAACCATGCAGGTAATTTTTTTTCCTCCGTATTTTGAAAAGATGTTATCTTGCACCTTGATATTTCTATGATTCGTTGAGGCCCATAAATTCCTACTTTAACCAGTTATGCTTAGATATTTTATAAAACAATAGAGGACATATAAAAAAGGGAAAAACTATTTCTGGTTAAATATTTTAACAACTATGTTTTGATAGCCACCAAAAACAAAAGGATTAAACAGAATTGAATGACAAAACAGGATTTATGTAGCCAATCCCTTGTAGTTTGGGGATAAGGCTTGAAGGATGAAAAAGACCAATAAAAAAAAGAATAGTTTATTAACGAAGTCAGATCCACACTTATTTTTTTCTACCTTGGCTCTATCAAACATGCATATAATTTAAGTTGTAAGTGATAGCTGCAGTTCTGGATTTGAAGATAAATGCATGCCAAGATGTGTTGGCATGTTGGGCCTTGGAATTAGTGTTAACTGACCATATAATCCAACTATTAAACCAAAACACCTGACACATCAAAATCAAAAAACACAGGACTGTTGAGACTAATGGTTAATATTAAGTGAAGGAATAGAAGTTTATAGATTGAGGTTTTATCAACTATTGCATTTTGTTTCTGTTTTTCTGTCACTTTTTTTTGGGGTTTTCCGTTATTAATGTCAGTGTTTTGTCTTCCTCCTTTCATTTAACCAAGTATTAGTGTCTGAAAGATGAAAAATTTTAGCATACGTGACCTTTACCTTTGTTAATGTGTTATCAAAAGCTTGAATCAATTATGATTTTGGCAATGGTTCAATGGAATAAACTTGCAATTTGTCTTGGAATAGGCCATCAATGAAAAGATCCTTTCCTTGGATTACAAGGACTATAAGGCAGAGATACAGACTGCAGATGCACAGGACTCTTATGAGAATGGTGTTATTGTCCTAGTAACTGGATGTCTTACTGGAAAAGATAATGTGAGAAGGAAATTCACTCAATCATTCTTTCTAGCTCCACAAGACAAAGGTTACTATGTTCTGAACGATGTTTTCAGATACGTTGATGAAAATGAAGCACAAGTCATCAATCCTGTGTCTGTTAATGCTGTTGGTGCAAGTGCTTCAGCAGATTCCCTGACCTCAGATCCAGGTTCTATTTATTGCTTTTTGTACTTTTCTTTCTTTTTTACATATTTTTGGATCTATTTTAACTTTATTCTTATCTTTGTTTGCAGAACCAGCTCATGTTCCTGATCATCCCGCACTGGACCAAGCAACTTCTCTCCCAGAGGAGGATCTGAATGATGGCGAGGAGGTATGTGATCCATCAGACAATGAGGAAGGGTCAGTTATTGAAGAAGAGGTTGTTGTTGAGCACCCAGATCATTCGAGTCAGAGTGAAGTCCATCCAGCCCCTGAATCAGCTTCTTCTACTGTCTCAGAGGATGCTCCTAAGAAATCATATGCATCAATTGTAAGTTCTTTGCAATAAATTGTCTGTTCTACGGTATTGAATTGAACGTTGAACTATCCCTCTGAATTTCTCACATGTCGAAACTTCGTTACAGGTGAAAGTAATGAAAGGGAGTACAACACCTACAGCAGTTTATGTACCTTCCAATACTGTAAGGACAGCATCAGCAAACACTGATCAACAGTCATATGGGTCTGCAGCACCTGCTTCAGTTTCTGAAACATCAGTTCCTAGTAGCTACACAGCTCCTGAAAGTAGTAGTACTGCTCCTGAGGAAGGTAGGTAAATCTGTTGCTTTGTCTTGATGTTGCATAACCTCAGTTTTTATATAATCATTTTGCTTATAACATGTGATAATTTTTACTACAACAGACTAATCTTTCCTTTCTTTTGTTGCAAGGACGCTCCATTTTCTGCAATTTACTCTCTTAGGCACCATTTTAAGATATGTTGTGTTGTATATTTTCTACACTTGTTTCTATTGTTCAAGAGTATTAGTTTATCATGCCATCTTTTTTACAGTTATTTGTTATTATGTAACTATTCCTTATCAGTACCCTGTACTTTAGGGGTTGTCCCAAACTTCAAAACGTGTCTCTGCAGTACCTGAACTTTCAAAATGTGTCTAATAGGTCCTTGCCGTTAACAGTATGTTAATGGATAAATGAAATGCCAGAAATACCCATCAGGTGTCATCTAATTTTCTTTATCTGCCACTTCCACATAAGCCAATTCAAGAACAGAGCAGCTTGAATTGGTAGAGCTTCAGATGCTGTGACTGTGGTGGAGAATCGTCACGTTTGTTAATGTTGAGGTCCACGCCTTTGGAGAATAAAAGCCAGAGCCTTGAAACTGGTGAGGGGGATAAAGAGTAATAAACAGAAATAAGGGAGAGGAAAGCTGGACTGTTGTCAATTGGTGGCCGTTGGTGAGGCCTGCGAAGGAAGAATTGAACAAGGCACTGCCTTGACAAAAGTAAGGAGAGGCGCCATGATAAGGTGTTGCTCTTTTTCATGAATTTATGGGAGCTGAGCCAGATTGAATGGTTTTCTTTTCTGCCCAAATATGTTTGATATTTTAATTGATGTTATGGTTTGCTAAGTTGGTTAGGGGTGATGGGTACCTGCTGAAATCCGAAGGTGGTGATGATCTGCCAGAATCTGACTGACAAGGTTGGACTTTTCCAATCCTGGGTTCTAATTGGAGTTCTCTAGTTCCAAATAGGGGTGGATTCGAGTCGAGCCGAATAGTAAGAGGCTCGAGCTCGTCTCGCCAAGGTTGTATAAGGGTCGAGCTAGAACATTGAGCTTGAGCTTGGCTCGAGTCAAAAACTCATCAAGCTCGGCTTGGCTCGAGCTCGATTTGAGAAAAAAGGTTTTATAAAAATAAAAAATATTTTTTATTTGATATTTAAAAATTAAGAATTATAATATTTTTATTATATATATCATTTTTTATAATTTTATTTTATATATATATATATATATACATATATTCGAGCTCGGCTCGTGGCCACCCCTAGTTCAAACACAAATTCAGAGTTGCCCGTTTGAATAAGAGGTGGTTTAATCTGGGTATGCAGCAATGTCAGGAAGCTTTCGGGCAGAATTTAGGTGCCATAGTAGAATCAACTTTACCATCCAAATGCCTATGGGGAGAACATTATGACACCCCATGAGCTACAAAGTTACTCTATAATTTAGAAATCAGAACTGTAGAGTGTAAGCCAGTTACAAGCGTTAGAACATACCTAGAAGCTGGAAAATCAAGAAAATCAGAGAAATACGAAAAAGAAAAGAAAAATCTAGAAAAGGAGAAGTTGGAACATACCCAGAAGCTCAAGCAAAACAAAATTCCTGATGCTTTGATGAACTTGCATGTCAAAATTATTTCTTTGATGATGATCCATTTCTTTTTCCTTACGTAAAGAAGCATATATGTCAGTTATTTCTTTTCAGCCGTTGCCGGAACTTGGTCAGTTCCCAGCACTGTCGTAGCAATGGCGTGGCTGTTCAGCGTCAAGGTGTAAGGCAATGAACAGTGCCTTCTGTCTCAAGGTAGAAGACAATGAACAGTGTCTTCTATTAAGGGTAGTTTTGACATTTTTAAAACTTTTAAGTAGCACATGTCATCATGTGATACAGATAACTGATGGATTTTAATGGCAAGGACCTATTAGGCACATTTTAAAAGTTCAGGTACTGCAGAGACACGTTTTAATGTCCGGGGACTGACTTGACACAACTCCTAAAGTACAGGGTACTGATCAGGAATTTTCCCTTTATTTTATATACTGGAAATGAGTTATGAGGTTGCAAAGGATATAATTGGATTAAGAGAACCTAGGGTAGCTACAGTATGTGACAAAATGAGGCTAAATAGGTTGTAATATATGAACTGAAAACCACCCACTGCATCCATAAGAAAGTGTTGCCTGATTTAGGGTGAGGGTTCCAAAATAGGTGTAAAAATCAAGAAGACATCAGGCAAAATACCAGGGAAAGATCTGTTGATTTGTAATTTGATAGAATATGGCCCTTGATATGATGGTGAAACATGATTTATGTTGCTGTCCCCTAATGCTTGAGAAAGTCTCTTCTTTCTCTGTGTGTAGTGTTCTTTGCAATAAATGAGCTATCATTGAGCATTAATATTCTGATATCGCATGTATACATGCTTCTGATAAAAAATACATGCATAATACATAAATGAGCTGTCATTGAGCATTAATAAATTCTGGTATCACATGTTATGATAAAAAATACATGCATAGATACGTATATATGTATGTTGCATAATCTGCTCATATTTCCATGCATAACAAGCTTTACTGTCTCAAGGCAGGTTTTGTGTGGAGGTAAGAAAAAGAAAAGAAAAGAAAAAGAATCTGATGATGTATAATGCTCTCTCATAGTAGTACAACAATCCTTCCCCAATTGTCAGATAATATGCTTGCGTTCATTTTTTCATCTATGCTTTTCTGATAATTGTGTTGCATTTCCTATAGTTGAGGGTCACTCGATTTATATTCGGAATCTGCCTTTGAATGCAACGGTTGCACAACTGGAGGAGGAGTTCAAGAAATTTGGGCATATTAAGCCTAATGGTATCCAAGTCAGAAGTAATAAGGTTTGTTCCAAATATAGTCATGCATGTGGGTGTGAGTGTGGATGTCTGATGGATATGCTTTAATCAACAATATCTGCAACATGCTAAAAAAAGTAGCAAAATATATATGATTTTTGAGCTAATTCTTTTTTTTTCATTTCTGTATCTCTTCAGGGCCAGGGGTTCTGTTTTGGTTTTGTTGAATTTGAATTGTTGAGTTCCATGCAGAGTGCAATTGAGGTATAGGCTCTGTGCTTTCTCATTTTTTAAGCTAAAGAGGATGTATCTGTGGTTGCTTTTAGAATATGTCCAATTAAGTGGACTTTTGAAGGTGACACCATGCCTTTTCCAACTACATGTGACTTTTTTGGGTTGCTCATACTTCTTTGCTGAGCATCACCATTTTGAATGCATTTTTTCTTTAATCTAATTGAACATTTCTCCCATCATATTTGCTTTCTGCTGGTGTTCCTTGCCCCTCCTATCTGCCTTTTTTCTGTTAGGCTATTGTCAACTCGATTGATTTGTGTGCCCTTTCTAACTCATTAATATAATCCTCAAGGCATCATAGTCACATACCAATTAAAAAATCACCATAATTATACTTCGATGGTAAAATGATTTTTCTGCCTTGAAGGGATGATCCAACTCCTGTTAGACTGATAATTTAAGGGATTGATGTGAATGTCTGCTTGCTCATGGACTTTAAAACTAATTTGTGTTTTTTTCCTGATAATTGAAATTTGAATTACCAAAACAAGCTTTGGAAGCTCCCTTTAAGATGGAAATGGGAATCTGTAATTAATTGTTTACTTACAATTTTCTTGTCAACATTTCATTACCATTCTTATAATCTGTAAATGGGGAAGTAAATCATGGTTATATGACTTTTAACTTGTTATGCTTATTGCTGTAGCTAAACCAGTGGCTATGATCTTTTGTCATCGTGACAGCAGATTTTTTTCTTTTGGTAAACAAAGCAGATAGCTTGAACACTTCTAAAGCTTTGTAAAAATGACCCTATGAAATATTTATATGTGCTATAAAGTTTATTAAATTTGACAAGATTTAAATATTGAGAAACGATACTTGGCTTGATTATGAAGGAGAATATGATACATAGTTTGCAAAACTAATATATGGAGCATGGTATCACACTATGACCTTATTGAATGGGATACCTGTACCTATTTCTGTATCATTGATCTCAAGAAAGAGTTCTTTATTTTAATCATCAAGAGATAGAGTTGTTCCTTGTTTCCTGTATCTATGATTGCATGGTATTTAGATTTGGGCATCTTGGATGGTCCAAAACAATTATTGTGTTGCTTTTTATTATCACATCGCAAGCTCATAGGGGCAGCTCATTATTCCTTAGTTTCTCATCAACTTTTCCTTTCTGAGTTATACATCTCATTTCACTAATCTTTCTAGGGCATAGCAGTATTGTCAAATAAAAATTTTCCATATATAGAAAACTTGGTTATATTTTATTATGTATAAGTTGTAGCACACATTGAGCTGTTTGGATCCAAGACTGAAATTATTATATTATCTTAATGACTCAATCAAGTATTCAATGATTTGGTACTGAGACAGGAATGGTTGTTCTTTGTTGTTGCATGATCTGGTATTTTAATTGAACCCATAATTAGTTACATCTAGCAAATGACTGGTATATGATATGTAATTATGTCTTAATAAAAGCAAATATGCAATCCATAGGCTTTCATTAGATACAAAAAATTAATCAATTCAAGTCACACTTGCAAATGTAATTTCATTGGAATGGTAGCTCAACTGTGTAGACTTACTTATTCTTTAACAAAATATAAGTCCTTGGCTCCTTGTATGCCTGTTCCTTTGAAAAGGTGGGCATGAGTAGTTAAACTGGTTTTAGCCGTCATCACGCTTAGTTGGTAAAGCCTAGGGGGACTTGAACCCTAGACCTAGGATAGAACCCCTCCATCGTTCTAGTTGGTGATCACTAGTACTTGAACAATTGCCAAACAGGGGGTCTCTTGGGATTCTTTATTTTGGGCTACCTAATTCATGTTCCTTTTGGAATTGTGATTCTGTGATCAATCTTAAAGGAAAGGTCGCATCCCGTGCCTTTCCTTGGGTTGCCTGTAACTCTTATCTGTTGGATTAATAAAACTTTTACTCATTTATCAAAAAAAAACAAAAAACTTGAACAATTGCTTAGCAATGAAGAAAAAATAGAAAAGAGAAAAAAACCTGGTGGTGGTATTATCTTGTAATTTTCATGATCTTGTTATTACTATTGAACCCTAGACCTAGGATAGAACCCCTCCATCGTTCTAGTTGGTGATCACTAGTACTTGAACAATTGCCAAACAGGGGGTCTCTTGGGATTCTTTATTTTGGGCTACCTAATTCATGTTCCTTTTGGAATTGTGATTCTGTGATCAATCTTAAAGGAAAGGTCGCATCCCGTGCCTTTCCTTGGGTTGCCTGTAACTCTTATCTGTTGGATTAATAAAACTTTTACTCATTTATCAAAAAAAACAAAAAACTTGAACAATTGCTTAGCAATGAAGAAAAAATAGAAAAGAGAAAAAAACCTGGTGGTGGTATTATCTTGTAATTTTCATGATCTTGTTATTACTATGATATAACTCCCTAATGGGTAATGGTATTATTCTTTTTTGGCTGAGTTCTTCAATCATTTTGGCCTTATGAGTAGCAATATTGATACGTTTCTCTTGGAGGTATAGAGATAGGATTAGCTGAATGCAATAGACCGTTCAGCAGGCTGTGGAACCAATAATAATGCTCCACACCAGTCATAAAATACATGGGGCAGCTGCTATCCTCTCAACCTTTAAACCAGTTGAAAGAAGACTCTTGGAGCTGGAACTGGACTACGGGTGGCTTATTTTGTATCAACTCCTTTGCTAGGAACCTAGTAACTGGAGGCAGAGTTGATATTCCGGCAAAAAGAATCCGGTACCTCCTTCAAAAGTTAATGCTTTGATGTGGGCTGTGGTGCTAGACAAAAGTCTCTCTAAAAGGAACCTGGCCAGGAGAGGAGTTCAAACTACAAGATTTGCAGCGTGTGTTGTGTGGCCAAGAAGAAGATGACAACAATCATCTTTTTTCTGCCTTGCCCTTTGTCTGCAGAAATTAGGAACCATTATCTCTTCTCGGTGGGTGTAGCCTGGGGTCATGCCTAGTTGCCTATGTCTGTGAAGGATCTGCTTTGGTGCAAGGTGCTCTGAGGTTTATCAAAGTTGGCTAAATGTGTGTGGAAGACAGTTCCACACACAGTTATTTATACTATTTGGTTGAAGAGAAAGAATCTTCCAAAACTGCCTAATCTCTACCTCCTTTGGCAAACTGGTCTCTTGGACTGCTACAGCTAAGGATCTGCAGGTCAGGGTGCCGGGCACCCAGTTGAGGTCTACTAGTCTGTTTGATCTGCAAATGTAGGGCTTTTAGCCTGATCTGTAGCCCTTTTCAGTCAGGCCCTTTGTATTTTATGTGCTATTTAATAAAATTACCTTACCTTTTTCAAAAAAAGGGGGGGCCCACAACCATTCAAACTTTAACTGTGGGCCCCTTATATTTTATCACTGGTGTGGGGCATTATCATTGGTTCCACAGCCCTCTACACAGTTAATGTTTTGAGCTAATCTGAATTAGTATAGGCATTTTTGTTGGAAATATAGTCACGGTCTGAGATTCATTGAGCTGATGTATTATTTGTAGCATCCTAATTTTGTTGCTAAGTTGATTTCTATGCTTAGAATCACCTCATGGATCATGATTAACATTTGATATGTGTATTCTAGAAATGTTAGAACAAAATGGTCTTTAGCAATTGGATCTTGTATCAGAATTGATAAACTCTTCCAAGTCCAAGTGCTATTTAGTGTGAAACAATCTGGAGGCGTATGTATACATTTTCCTGTACTAGAAGGTCTAGGCATCTAATGTATTTTCACATTGATTTCACGTAAGACCATTCATATTAATGAGATAAAAATATCTTAGAATTAGGCTCATATCATGTTATAGTCTTATGTACTTGTAAGAAGCTTTGGTTCCATGATATCATATTCTTTTGTTTGTTCCAGTCCTTTCTTTATTTCTGTTCATTTTTGTTAGTCCTTCTTTGTTTCTGGTCATGATTGTGCAAATTTCTTAGGCTTCTCCTGTCATAATTGGAGGCCGTCAAGCTTTTGTCGAGGAGAAGAGAACTACATCTCGAGGTAAGTTAAAATGTCTTAACAGATTCTGAATTTTCTGTCATGTTATTTTATAGTAATTTAAAAGGGGAGTGATTTGGGGATTATTAAAAAAAGGGAGTAATTTGGGCATATCCCATGTTCGATGAACTTGGCACATCCTACTTAAAAAACAAAGAAACACGTGTTGGTTATGAAAAATTAAACATGGGGCATACACTTTTGATTAATTAATTAGGATGTGCTCCTTTTGTCAAAAATGGAAATTGGGTTTGCCCAAATCAATCCAAGGTCTTGGGAGATGGTAGACTGGATATAGACCCAACTGTTGGCCTTTTTTGACACAAAGTGGCCAATCTGACTTGAACCCACTCTCTCTCACTTGTCAGACTGTGATTGTACTACTATTTTACCGAGTAATGGTTCCTCTGAGCGTCTGACAACTGTTTATTGTGATACTTGGCCTCAGCAGAATCCTTGTCTTTGAGACTCACTATATTGCTGGGTTCTTGCAGTTACAAGTGGCAGCGGAAGTGAAAGTGGAAGGGGAAGTCGGTTCCCACCTGGAAGGGGTGGATATAGAAATGACAATTTCAGGGGTCGTGGGAACTACAGTGGTGGCCGGGGCTATGGCAGAAATGAATTTGGAAACCGAGGTGAATTTTCAGGCAGAGGGAGGGGTCCATCTGGACGTAGTGGAGATGGTTATCAGAGAGTGGATCAGAATGGGAATGGAAGAGTTGGCCGTCAAGCTGGAGTAAACCAGACAGCTGTTTCTGCATGAAATTGTGTCTGCGAAGTTGGGAGAACAGATTAATTTTTCACGGAAAGGAGATGGGAGTATTCTGAGTTCTCAGTACATACCGTGAAAGTTTGTGATTAACAAATTCAAGTTTGGATGAGTTGATTCTTTTGACTAGATGAAGTTAACCTTTGAGATGAGAAGGTATCTCGATGTAACGTCTTTTAAAATTTTGTCAATCTTGTCTCGGCAGCAGGAAACGGAAACCTATGCTAAGCTAACTTGTGCAATACTCGAAAATTTGCATCTTTTAAAAGATCCTTGCCAATGGAATTGAACGACTTTTCAGTGGTGCTATCATTGTTGGATAGTGCTAAAGTTTCTTGTGTAAACCCTGTTGTTCCAATAAACATGCTAGCTTAAATTTTCGGAATTCAAGTGGGTCTTGATTTACGCAGGAATATGTTTGGGAACTAAGCTGTTTCTTTCTAGGGGTTGACGGTATAAGAACCTTTTCTGTGGCTACTGTTAACAGCTTAATAGATGCGACGGAATGATCGGACTATTTTGTCCATAAAATTCCCTTCAAGAGAGTAAAACTGTAGGTCTGTCAGATGTTTATTATAAGAATAAGACGACCCTCGTACCTGCTATAATGTTTGGAAATATTTTCTTAACGTTATATAATATTTGGCAAGTTTTTCCATGTATATCTTTCAACAGCCCAGTAGACCAAAAGATGTATTGAATCTTTGGAGTTAACCACTGTTTGGTAAGTATCTTAGTCCATCCAACTGTTAAAAATTGATTAGAAGGCTATTTGAAGCACAGAAGGGCCAAAATTTATCGATTTTTGGCTGTTTGGTTCTTCCTGGGTGCTTATCTTTTGGTTTTTCGTGTCTTATTCCTGAAGTGTCCTGTTGATGTCAATTATTTGATTTCCAAGTTTCTATTTGAAACCATTTGGAGTTTAATACTCCTAGCTATTAGTATTATTTTTAAACAGTTTAACCTAGGTCAGACTTGAATCTATAAAGCTACAACCTTGAGGCCCACAGCACATAATTCTAACCAATCATTCTGATAGAATTTACTTGTTTCAGAATTTTGATTTGCATGTAAGTATTTCTTTGGATTTTTTTTCATTATAATAAAAGAAGAAATCTTTTTTTTTTTTAGTTTTGTTGAGGGCCTTGTGGAAAATAATTTCCCCATTCCGAAGATTTGAATACAACGCTCTTTGCAATTGAAACATGAAGAGTGGAAAATGCTTAAAGGCTATCTTGTACTATTACAATAATGTCAATGAGGCATTGCATGAGTCATGACTATTGCAATAGTTTCTTCTTTCTTTACAATTTTCTCCGAACAGATGATCAACTCAACTCAAAGTCTTATCCCAACCATACATGAATTCTGTTCCATCATTCAGCTTTATCAAGGGCCATTTTCCAACACCTACAATCTCCTTTAATAATAGGGTGTTGTTGTTTGCTAAGCTCCTACCATAAAATGATTTTTAGCCATTTTCATTATAGCCTTTTTCGTTTCATTGAGAATATATACCCACCATCCAAAATAGAAACTATGAAACCAACGAGTTGTTTCATTTCTAATCGAAAGATAAGGATTCCATTTTTGATGGGGGCATTAGCATTATGGGTTCAAATGCTAATGAAAACCAAGAAGAAATCGTTTCATTTCAGTTGGCAGCAGAGATTATACAACCAATGGCATTGTTGGGGAGCACACTATACCAATACACAATTCCAATTAGTATCCTTCAGTACATATTCAGAAGAAGGAGAACAAAAAATCAATCTGATTTCTGCAAGTTGGATACCAAATTTGAAGCCACAAGAGCGGCAGATCCACCAGCTACACAAACCAAGGCAACTGCAACTTGTAACACCACCTCCCATGGGTACTCTTCAGGCACAAAGTATACAAAGACAGGACCCAATACCAGCAATCCTAGGCTCAGACTCAAGAGAGTCCCTGGGGTCCCTGGATCTGTTGCTGCTGAGAGGACTCCTAGTTCCTCAGCTTTTGAGAGAAGACCCAGTTTCTCTATGGTTGACAAAGAAAGCCCAAACTTTTCTGCAGCTGATAGTATGCCGGCTTTCTCTGCCTTGCTTAGAAGACGAAGCTGTTCCACCCTTGTTAGTAGCTTTATAGGGGGTCCAGTTGTAGCCGAACTAGTCCGTGGGCCTGGCTCACCAAGGGGAAACACTGTTGATCCCTGCGTTTCAATGGGTAGTTCTTTTCAGTTTTTGTTTAAAATGCATATAGCATGCAATAACATATGGATAGGATAAAAATGTGAGGTGATAAAGAACTGGCATATCTTGGAATTTCCAGACCAATTGGGTATTAATAAATGCAAATTCTATCTCAATAAAAGCAAGTTCGTCTGCATATGATACATTGTAAATCTCTGATACATGGATATAGTATTGCATCTGAAGTCTGATTAAACTGTCATGTTGGAGTTATTGATCAGAGTGGCCACTGCAGTTTCTTCTATTAAAACATGGGCATGAGGGTTGTTCTTATCATTCTAAAAGTTATGAAATGTTAAAAGAGTAAGCCTGTAAGAGGAGGAAATATATACCACTAATATAGTTATAAATGGTAACCCCATTACTTGTTATAAATGAGCCTTTCTATACACTGAACAGGGGATAACCACTTACATCGATCATTAGTTTCAGACAAACATGGCAATGTTTCATATTTCCATGCAAATATCAGATGGAAGAAAATTTTGTTGAACTTCACAATTAGAGCTATGATCCGAAATACACTCCCTAAACCCATTGAGGTTCATGTGCAACAAGAATCCATGTCTTAGAGCTGGGTTGCCTGTGTTGAGTGCCTCCAGTGACCACAATAATGCCATATAACTCAGCCTTATTGAAATGGGAATTTAGTTATTCATTTGAAATGGGGAGAATAAATTTAATTAATTCAAAATGCAGAAAATGGGGGAAGCATAAAGCATGGGATTGGATCTTAACCAGTGAACCAGTGTCCTTTCTCTCTATAAACCAAAATTGAGAAATAAGAAGATAATTCTGCAGCCTATTGTTTCCAACATAACTTTAAATGTTTATATACAGGGAAATTCAAAGAATCACAGGTGAGGGTGCTCATTGCTTAGTACCACCATTCGATGGAAAGGTACAAACTATGACTAAAACTCAAGGAGGAAAACCAAAAGAAAATTGAAAAGCAAGCTAAATCGCAACGCCATGAGTGGACTCACAACTTGATGAAGGAAATTAAGGAAATGGGATCAACATCAAAGAACCAGTTTCCGCTTTTGTAAATTTAGAAATGAACTTTCTGGGTTGAGCTGACCTTTCTAGTGCCAACAGTTCGAGTGGCTGAAGAGGGCTTCTGGGTAGCCATGGATTGAATGCGGGGAGGTAAGAAAGTTGCAGTTGCAGAGTGGTCTGGGCTCGATTTGATTCTTTTGGGTGGAGATGAGATGAGCGAGATCCCTCTGCCGCTGCTACAAACTCCCATCGCTTCCATCTCCTCCTCCTCCTCGTCAAATTCGGTTTGCTTCCACGAGGCTTAAAAGGCATTCACATTTTGAGTGGTGGACGAACATGTTTACAGATTTGGTACACGTGTCGACCGAAGGTTGGCTTCCAGCAGTAAAACAACAGATGAGTGATGACAATGCAGTTGCAGTATTACTGCTAGCGGAGTGGTAGCACTACGAACCGTGGCCTTCATAGACCTCTTAGGCACAAGCGAACTATGCTAGAATCACGGACGTTCGCATTGGTCAAAGAAGGACAAGATGGGCCGCACCTCTTGGGTCAAAAACTCCAAATTCACTTCGTGGGCCTTGAAGGATTTCATTATTGGGCGAGAGCAAGGTTCTGTTGGATGTGGGCTCTGTAGGTTTGCCGTTTGCGAAACTACACTGGAGCTCCTAATTGTCCTATTCGTATCGTGGGCCGTGATCCCTTATTCAGGTAATAACATTCTTCAAACATCTACTCGAATTGTCGTTGTAGTATAGTGGTGAGAATTTCCGCCTATACCTGTTCATGGGCCGGGCCGGGCTTTTACTATTCATGAATGAAAATTTGTTAGGCCCGAGCCCAACAGTGATTGTATTCGTGGTGACTATGAACTACGATTTTAATAATGAAAAGTGTGTCAATTTGCGACTAAGAGAGGAGAGAGAGAGAGAGAGAGAGAGAGGACTCACTGTTGAAGTTGTTGTGTTGGTGAATGTCGCCGCTTCGCTGGTTGTGTGGCTGCCTGAGAGTGTGAGGATTGAGGAGGATGTGAAGACTAAAGAGAAGAGAGGTTTGGCTAAGGGGAAAGAGGTGAAAGAGAAGAGAGGTTCGGCTTAGGGAGTTAGGATTGTTTAAGTTTAGTCTATAGGTCGAGCTCGGGCCAGGCTATTTTGGCAAATCCCGAGCTCGGCTCGAATTTATTGTGGGTCAGGTTTCTTGGCCCGGGGTTAAGCCTGTGGGCTCATTTGCGTGTTCAAGCCCATCCGGAGGCCGGCCTGTCGGGCCACCCGGCCCATGAACAAGTGTACTCCTGCCTGTCACGCGGGCGAACCGGCCCGTCAGGCCACCCACCCGTACTACTTTGGCTTTTTATCTTTTAAAAGCACAAACCCCCTCAAAAGCACGAAGTTGACTTTTATTACTCCGTGCTTTTGATATTGTTTTCAAGTCCTAACCTCTTTGTTGTCGTAAGTATTATCATTGAAAATCATTGCCGGAAACAAGATCCTTATTGGAATTGCATGTGTGGATCCCGATTTTATATTTCCCCCTTTCTTTTAATGATTTTCTCCATTTCATGCAATATTTTCAAGCTTAATGGTATGTTTATTATATGTTTACCGTGCTGTTGTCGATTTTTTTTGTTTCCTAAACTATTCTTGAAGCTTAATGGAACGTTTTTATAGCTTGTTTACTATAATGTTATATAGCATGATATCTGTATAAAACCACTTCGTTTCCTAAACCAAACGCCAATTCTAAGTGGTTGCCACATATAATGCGTACACATGGCATGTGTGTATCTTCAGTGTATGAAGGTGGCTAATCATGGGTAATGTGGTATTTGTCACGTATAAGATTAGATGAATCACATGATTGATAGGGTACGTGTTTTTGCCAAACAAAAGAATGATATTTTTGTTTTAGAAAGCATGCTTTTCAATTTTTTTAATCTAAATAGTTTTAAAAGCAAAAATAGTTTTAAAAGTAAAAGTTGTATTTATACTTTATACTTTGGTACTATTAAAGTATAAGTATGCTTAAATATAGCCTAAACATTCTTAATATTTTTTTATAAGGATGATATCTGAAAATTGGAATCATAAACATGATAGAGAATAAGGTGTTATTTATCAAAATTCATGGATGGATTTTGATCGATCAAAAGTCTTTCCATATCATATATTTTCCGTTTTATAGATTTTTCCTTTTTATAAAGATACAAAAGGAGAGATTTTCAATGGGTTGTCGTCGTAGTATAGTGGTAAGTATATAAAAAATAGAGAAAATCTCTTTTGGGGTGGGCGGGTTATCAAATGTCTTCTATTAACGAATGGAGGATTTATTGCACTCCGTCGTTGTGGTATAGTGGTGAGTATACCCGCCTGTCACGCGGGTGACCCGGGTTCGTTCCCCGGCAACGGCGCTTTCACTTTTGGTACTAAAGTTAAAAATCTCATAATTTTACAAGGATAGCCGAGATTTCTTTTTTGGGGTGGGTAGGTCACCGATTGTATTATGGAACGCAAAACATGTTCATGTTGTCGTTGTAGTATAGTGGCGAGTATTTCCCCGGCAACGGCGCCTCTCTTTTGCCGTAATAAGAAAAAAAAGCACTCCGATGAAATCATACAGATCCCCAAGAATTCGCTCCCCCAATGTAGAGACGCAAGCGTCCTTTCGAGCACTCTACCGATCGACACGTAACTAGTCTTGTATTAAAACATGATTTTGTTTGTCAGGCTATTTGATTACGTGTCTGTCAGTGAAATGCTCAGAATTACATTTTCGTCCTTCGTGGTTTTAGCGAAGACCAAATCGTAGATCCATGAAAAAACCCGCCAAAACCCAAAACCCTACGGAGCCATAGACACTAAGAAAGTCACACAGCACTGACCCACAGCCTGATTCTCTTCAAATGGTAGACTCTGTTCTGTCTATGGAGAAACCGAACGGATTCTGGAATTCGCAAGTTCAGACCGAAGAGAAATCGACATTGAATTTGGTACTCTTCGCGCCTTTTTTTGTTCATCCGTTTAGTAGATGATTTATTTACCTGTTCGATCTTAACGCATTCCCGTCTTAACTTTCGTTGTTAGCCTTGGAACTGTATCTCTATAAATTTGGAAGATAAGGACAAATGCAGTTGAATTGTATGTTTTGATTAACCATAATATTTTGTTTTATTCTTCTTCTTTTTTTAACCTGGAATTTTCATGTAGTTTTCTGGACCTCGATTTAATTCGCTCTCTGAGTACTGTTTTAACGCTTACTTTTTTCATTTACTTGTGTGGTGGGAATATCATTGTATTCATCTATAGAGTTAAAGTACTGTAAGAGTCATATTAGAGAATTTGAAGATCTAGATTCGTCACTTTTCTTGAAACCAAGTTTAAGGGGTCGAAACTTGTCTGTTTCACTTATATTGGTGTCATTGGGTTTTTCGGTTACTTACGTAACGAGTCAGTTCTTGTCAATCTGATATGTTTTGGTAAAGCTATGGTTGTTTTAGAGTATAAGTTTGTGATGCGATTTAAAACTCTATATTTTCTGGTTAATCTTAGGAATTTTTCTAGTTACTAGGTTCTAATAGGATTACTAGTGGATATTTGGAGGTAATAAGCATTTTAAGTCCACATTTGAGTGTCCTTATCAGTCATGTGTGGTTTTACTTTGTACAATTAGAAGTCATTTCTGGTATTAATTCTTCATTAATCTGGATTAACTCTTGAGTCTTTTTTGCCTTCTTTCTATCTTCTGGAAATTTCTTCATTTTCTTCCATATCTCCTCATTCCTTTACTAGTACAATCTATCCTAAAGGAGCATAGGAGGAAAGAGTGATTCCTTCATCCCCAAGTGAAAGCCCATCCCTGAAGACCCTAACTATCATCTGAAATTCACCTTAACATTGTGACATTGCAACATCCATTAGTTTGCGGTCCTTTAACAATCCTAGCAACATCCCCTGAATCACCCCTAGACCTCACAATTCTAGTTTTATGCGCTATTATGGGCAGTCTGATTAAAGACACTGATATAGAGTAGTATATGACTTATTTTCTTCCTTTTCTTTTAAAGTTTTGTGTCATTTAAGAGCTTGGCTCTTCCATGACCTTGCACCATGAGAAAGGAACTGTTTTAATGCAAATTGATGATTATCAAAAGGAAAAAAATAGGTAAAATTCACCTATTTCACCTAAACCTGGATTTAGTTGGGGAAGAAAGATGCATTAATTCATTTATGGGAAAATTCCTGATCAGTACCCTGTACTTTGGCTCGAGTGACAATTTTCAAAATGGATCAATCCAGTATCCAAACTTTCAAAATCTGTCAATCCAGTACCTGCTGTTAATCAGTCCGTTAATCAGCTGTTAAGTGACATTTGAAAAGTAAAAAATGCTCTAAGAATGCCATCTAATTCTCTTTATCAACCATCCAACCATTGGCAATAAAATGAACGGCCCCAAATTCTAGATTCTTCTAAACAGTCACCAACTTTTTTGAATAGAAGAGGCTAGGATTTGGGACTGTTCAGTTTTTTGTCAATGTTTGGATAGTTGATAAAGAGAATTAGATGGCACTCGAAGGGCATTTTTGACTTTTCAAATGCCACTTAACGACTGGTTAATGAACTGGTTGATGGCAGGTACTGGATTGTCACATTTTGAAAGTTCGGGTACTGGATTGTCGCATTTTAAAGTTCGGAGACAAAATTGTCACTCAAGCCAAAGTACAGGGTACTAATCAGGAATTTTCCCTTCATTTATTTAACAGAACTTATAGCAGAAAGGTTTATGAGATTCAAGCTGCTGATGGTGAAAGGTTGGTTAGATATATAACTTAGTAGGTGCAATTGTTTTAGTATCTATAACAGCCTACCATATCAATAATTTCTTGTTTTGACAGATTTTCAGGAAAGGGATGTTCTAAGGACTCTAGGCTTCATGTTTTGCCCGTATATATTCCAGTGGTGTTTAACATTTGATTTAAAATCTAGATTTCAAAGCCAGGTAAAGCAGGACTTGTGACAGAGTAATTGGAAGCAAGGTTTAAAATATTGATATTCACAACACACACTTTTTGCATATTGTGAGTTGTGAACAATCGGTACTATTTTTTAAAAACTTTTTCAGTATGATTTTTCACAGGGATAAGCATGTCGGCATGGGAATTAACATTCCAAACCATTAAAGTGCCCAAACTCTCATTATTTATCATACCCAGGACAGTTGATACCGAAACAATACACATGACACAATGCAATATGTAAATACTTTGAACCTTGATTGGAAGCATATCTCTAGAAAAAAAAAACCATTTTGCCAAGAGGAGTTGAGGAGAGGATATAGTTACTTGAAAGGACAATTTTCTGGCAACTCTGTTTTACGGTTTAACTCTTGGCATGTTTTCATTTACTTCAATAGATCAATCTTCCCTGTTGAACATCCCTCTTTCATTTTTGAGCTTCTTAAGGAAAAAATAAATGAAATATAAGTAAAAGGAAAGCGCCACTTCTCCCTTAGTAAACAGCCGGGTTTTGGTTATGGTTCTGCTAACTACTATTTGGTATTTAGGCAAGTTTTATTACTTCTGAGTTGAAATGATTTCATTATATACTTATCAAAAAAAGGTTTCATGGTTTCCATCTTTCAGCTTATGACCAGTTTGGATGGAAAGGTAACATCTTTGTTCATAATCATTGTCAGCAGTTTGGATTTTCAAAAAGAAAGCCTATTATGCACAGAAGTTGGGAAGTTGGTAAAAATAAATTCAGATTTTTTTGAGGATTATATATAGAACATTAACTAAAAATTGGAGATATCCCTAATCCCTTGATGCAATTTTATTGTTGTTGTTACTTTTCTTTTTTTTTTTTTAGTTCAGTCAAACAGCTGTTGGTAAGTAGGATCTCTTTATCAAAGGGTGGGCAGAGTTTCGCACTACACCAATAAGTAGTTGGCCTTATACAAAAAAAAAACAAAAAAGGCAAGTAGTTGGCCACTTGGCACATGTACTTGGGATAACGCTTTGTTGAGTTGAGTTTTGAGGTGGAAACCTTTCATCATATGGGTATTGTGATGAAAACGAACATGGTGTTTTGGAATCATGTTGTTCACATGATATCAGTTTCTATTGTTTTCCGCTGTTGGGCATTTTTCACAAACTTTTCTTGATTAAGCTTTTATGTTCCATATTATTCAGGATTGTGTATTTTCTTTTTCTGGCAAGTTCGTCATCCTTAAACCATTAATGGCTACATAATGCTGTTAGGTTGCAGAATTGCTGCACTGGTTCAACTTCATTCTCTTCTTATTTTTTCTTTATTCTGATTTTGCTTTTGGGATATGTTATGTTCTTTTGTTGTTATGTGTGCTCACGTGGAACCAAAGACAGGACCCAATCACAAGCCTAGGTACCGACTTCCCTCAATAGAAGAAGATTTTATCAACTAAGCTAATAAGGAAAGGAAAAAATGCAAGGATATTTAACCCATTCTGTAATTTGTAAACCGGAAAATATTAAAATTGTTATAGACTTGTTTCCTACATCCTATTGTGCAATAGGATGTAGTTGACGTGCATTCTAGCTAGGAATGGCAATGGGGCGGGGACGGGGAGGTATTCCCCCATCCCTCTCCCTGCGAAAATCCCTATCCTCATTTGCCCCATCCCCACAGACGGACAGAACAAGGTTATACCCATCCCCCACTGGGATCTGATTTTTCATGATGTCAAATTCAATTTATTTTTTTATTTTTATTTTATTTAAAAAATTAAAAATAAAAGAATTACAATTTACTATCTTATTAAAATAGGTTTAAATATATTTAAGTATATTTTTAATAATATTAATATACATACATAATCTGGGATCCCCATGGGGTGAGGAGTGCTCTCCCAACCCCGACCTGTCCCAACCAATGGGGATGAAAAATTTTCCATCCCCATCCCCACTCCATTCAGGATTGGTCCCCACGGCTTTGACATATGCAGCAAATAAAGGAATGTACAGCTACTATTCTCCATTCGAGTCTTGAGTGTGCACGGCTGTCAATCCATTCAGGATTGAGTCCCATCCTCTTTGACATATGCAACAAATAAAGGAATGTACAGCTACTATTCTCCATTCGAGTCTTGAGTATGCACGGCTGTCAAATACATCCTAGCTTTTGCCTATTAACCAGAGATATAGATTAGCCTCTACATGTTGCTGAAAGTCTTCGATTTGATTTCCTGAAGTTTCGTAATGAATAAGAAAGTGGTTTAATTTTTGGGTTGAACGGGTACCCACAACCCAGACCTCCAGATTTTCTTTAGAAGTGGGCGTGGGTATAGTGCCCCGAAAAGTTAGCCAAATTTGTCTCACCCCATCATGGTTGTGGAGGTGTTTTAAATCTTCTTCTTTTCTACAGAAAAGGCATTCCCCCTCGTTCATAAGGCTCAACTTTTTTAATCTACTCTGTTTTGTCAATAATTTATTACTTAGGACTAAAAATATAAAATAATGAATTTTGGGATGGCTTTTTAATTTTCAGCTTTTATTTAGTCATTTAATTCTCTCATTGTTGTTTAATCTTCCTTCCAGGAGAGGAGAGGGTATGCCGACTTCGTGGAATATCCACCATTGGGATCAAGTTTCCAAATCATCTTATCCTCCACGTCCCTTGATGGGACTATAGCACATGGACATCTTTTAACACCATCGCACGGGTCTCCTCTAGTAAAGACAGGTGGGATTTGTATTGGGCCGGGTTGTCCAAGGCCTCAAACTTTAATCCGATATTTTCCAAGTTGGATCTTGGCTAATATCGTCTGGATCCTAATTGTTTGATAGACAGACATTAGGATGGTCATGGCGTACTAATCGCCTTTAAGGCTACCTGGGCCTGGGATATTCTTGGCCCTGGCCGGGGCCCAATAGTTGTGCATATTTGAAGCGGGTCCGGTCCGGGCAGAAATGATTGACCCTGGTAGACACGACAAAAGAAGGTCAGAAGAGTTGGTATTTTGATTTTTGAGGCAACTCGGTGGCTTCTTCGTTACTGATTCCTCAGCCGTCTCAAATCTCAATCCAGTCCAGGCCCAAACGACGTATTCATTATTCAGAGTGAAGTCGGACATATTAAAAAAGAAAGAATTGATTTGGGTTGGCTTTGCAGGTTCTAGATTGTACATCCTGTAGAGATGCCTTCTGCTCACGTGTATGAGTTTATGACCTTGGGTGAGGAAATCTGAAATGAAATGACACACACACTTCCTTAACTTTGGACGTGAAAACAAAGGGAGAAGCGTGGACGATTTTGGTTCCCATGGGCATGGGGGCCCATTGCCTTTTCTCGAAGCAAAATTTTCGGACGGTTCACGTGGCCACTCTTTTGTATGTTTACCAGTCGGGAACTTGGGATGGGTTGCCATCCTTGTCCATCCTCACAACGGTGTAACGGGGCCCACCGTTAAGAATTAAGATCATCTTTTCCCTACCCACTGGATCCTGTTTAAGGGTCCCAGCTTTGAGATGAGTACAAATACAAAAACGCTTGTATAAATATAAAGGTTAATAAAAAATGCAAAGTTGGTTTAATTTTGTAATCGTGTTAAATGATTTTTAGTTGTTGATGACCAATCGTCTGATGAACGGCTGAACTGTTAATAAAATAATGTATAATTATATTTTAATATTTGTCTAAGTATTATTTAATATTTATTGTATATTTTATTGTAGTTTTTGATTTTTTTATTAAAAAAGTGTTAAAAATTGGGATGAGGCCAACAAGGGGTTTTATTGGCAAAAGTAATGGAGCAAGAATCTTTCATCGCTTGGGACACATATCTTGAAAAGCTATCCAAAATCTAGAAAAGAGATCATCAAGTTTGCATATACATTAAATATGCAAACCATGACCTCATAACTAAGTTGAACAGGTTCAATCACTCAGATTGAATTATGGTCAAGTGACAGTTTTGAATGATTTTATTGTCTAAACAAGATTAGGTTGAAAACATTGATGCAAATATGTCTTAAAATCCATATTTATTGTCATTTTCAATAAATAAATCCGTTTTTATCAAATGCCTGTAAAATTGAACCAAAACTCACGTATGCTTTCTTCCCAAAGGATGTATTTGGTTTGAAAGAAATAGTAGGGAAAGGGAAATCTATACAAATCTTGTTTAGGTTCCCTACCTTTTCCTTCAAACCAAACATAACAAAAAAGGAATGGATTTTGACAGGAAGGCAAAGAAACACACCAGTGCACCACTTCTATAAGCCTATTTTCAAATTCCTAGGTTTTCACCAAACACTGCTTCATGGCCTTTCAGGTTCCTCATTGCTCATGTAACGCCAAAAGTTGCTGCATGGAAGGCTTCATTTGGGAGGGTTTTCATGCAAAGGCTTTCAGCTTTGCAAAATGAGCCCCACATAGAAAGCTCGAAAGCTATACTTGAAGAAAAACTCAGACAACCCAGATACGTTTTCACTGCGTTAAGAAATTAGCTTTCGCTGAAACTAGTTTTAATAATTTCTTCAAAGCTTTTTAGTCAATGGCAGTCAATCAAAGTTGAATTCCCTTTAAATGGCTTAGTGCCTCTTAAAAGGGCTTTCACGCAATGGCTTCTGGTTTTACAAGGTGAGCCCTAGGGATACAAACTGATTAGATTGGATTTAAATTTGACTATATCTGAATCTTATCCATAGAAAATATATATGATTTATATCCAATGTTTTCGAACTGCTACTGATTCAGATGGTTGGACTGTTCAGTCTGGGAACTGTCTAGGCAACCAGTTCTGTTTTACCCCAAACCTTGTACCTGACCAAAAAAAACATTAAATTGGTCAATGACTCATTGACCTGGGCAGTTGAACCGTCATCCTATTTAATCACCTAAATTCAAATTTAAGTTTGACGAGAAAATAACTAAACTCTCTATACGTTACACCATATTCCCACAACCCATTAGTTAATCCATCTTATTTAATCCCCTAAATTCAAATTTAAATTTGATAAAGAATAACCTAAATTATTCTCTTTACGTTACACCATACTCACCTAATTAATCACTTAATTAATTACCATTAGTTTCACTTTGATCCATCTTATTTAATCACCTAAATTCAAATTTAAGTTTGACAAAAAAAAACCTAATTCCCACCACCTAAATTCAAGACCCCCCCCGGCGGCTCTCTCTCCCTCTCACCTTGGGTGCAAGTGGATCGAATCCGCTCCAAAGTCCAATCGTATATTCTTGGATTTAGATAGCCCCACTTTGGATTTATAAATCGGATCGGATAATAGGATCCAATCAAAAAGCATATTGAATTTGAATCACCCCTATCCAATCTAAGAAGATTCAATCTGATATATATGTTATTTATTTGTTTTGTAAATTTGTTACATTATTTATTTATTTTTTATAAAAAGCATGTATATATATGATCAAAATAGTTGGAAAGATACTTGTATTTTTTTTTTCTTTATTTAACTTGTTATATTTATATTTATTTTAATAATTTATTTATTTAAAAAAATCAAATCGGATCGGATTAGATCCAAAGATTCGATTGCCTCATCGGATTCAAATTCAAATCCATGTTTATGAGATCTGATGAAATCTACAATTAATAGTGTTGGATTGGATTCAGATATATCCTGATTCAAATCCGATTCAATTCGTTTGCATCCATACCTCTCTCTTCTTTTTTGGCCTTTTGAATATTATAACTTTTTTATCTATTATTCCTTCTATCAGGATCAATGCTTACTCTTTTTTTTTTTATTTCAATGAAAATGGTGACTACTCTCTTATTAGATCAAAGTAATTATTGCTACACGGAACTTGTTAGAGATTACCATATATCGACCATCACAATAAATTTTGTATCTTTTTTTCTTCATGGAGTCATTGGCTACCCTTTATTGTTTCAAAGTGATCTTATAACGTTGGTTACCTCCCCCTTTTCCTTTTAGTTTTTCCCTTGTGTTAAAAATTTGGGCAAGATATTCAATTCCAAAAGAACCTATTTTAATATAATAGAAACTTGTCTCCTAACATAGCTTTCTCTTTCTACCTATTAATGTTTTTTTTTTTTTTTTAGGGATCTCCCTTATTACCCTGTTTGTAATTGGAGGTTAATGTAAGTGTTGATCTTTCGAGAGGCGGTCAATACACCAATTTCTTCAGTGGTTTGATGATCTGATCCAATTTGCTACAAGGAGGTCTACACTGATCCATGCACCAGGTTTTTAGTTTTTGTGATAATATGTTCATTTAATGATAATTTCTTTGATATCCCTAATTCAATTTATTTTATGGGGAAGGTTTTTATAGGGAATGGGATATGCTCCTCACACATGGGTGCCTCATAGGCACATCCATCGTCTATTGGAAATATCTCCCGTGAATAATAACTTATAAGTACGGGAGATGTTCCCAATGCATGGTAAGATGTGTGTGTGAGGTCGATGTGAGGTGCCCTCTATGAGGAATAGATCCGGTGTCTTTTTATAGGGGGTGGGTGTAAATACATTTGAAAAATAAGTAAAACAATTTTCGAAAAGGACTGAACTCTAAAAAAATATTTATTTAAATATTTCATTTATTAATTTAAATATAATAAGTTTGATTTGATTTCATTTGATAACTCTATCATTTTTTCTCCCTTTCGTGTCATAGAGGTGTAAATCAGGTCGTGCTGCTCGCAGCCCGATACGATGGCACGCGGATCGTGTTGGGCCTAGGGTTTTAGGTCCGCAGGCCAAGTCGACATGGCATGACCAAGTGGGCCGTGCTGCATATATATATATACATATAATTATTGTATATATAAGCAATCATGTACATCAAAATTTATATAAAATTAAAATTTTAAATTTTTTTCAATTTTTTTATATAAATAAACAAAAATAACTTTAACCCGACCCATGGACCAGTCCTGCCTGCGGCATGGCACGGTACAACACAAGCCCATACAGGTTTGGGCCCTGGGCCGTGTCAGGCCGACTCCTAAACTTTTCATTGGGGAGGGCAGCATGCTACGGCGCAAGCCACCTGTGGGACATGCCGTGCCAGCCCCGCACAACCCACTTTACACCTCTATCCGTGTGTATCGCAATGACTTCTCGCTAGTATAAAAAAACCTAGAATATATGCTTGCCCTAAACCTAAAACCTAGATCCGGAGTCGCCTCAATAAGCTTTCGTTCAATCGACAAATATGGTTTTCGGTGAAGCTAGTTTCAGTAGCTTCAATAATTCTCTGAAAGCCACCTCACACAAAGCGATTCAATCAAATCTGGTGCCTTTCAAAAGCGGACTCGTGGGTTTTTTATGTTTTCTACGTAACCCAATAAAAAATGAACACATAAGTTATCATACAAGTACTAATTGTACGACACGCTGGCGTGTTTGCTCTTGATTGAGTTACGTAGCCCACTATTCACGCCCTTGTTTGTGGTTGATCCCAATTCCCAGGTGATTGGATAAGGAATGAGAAAAAGGAATTGTTTTCCTTTTCTTTTTCCGTTTGGATAGGTGGAATAGTTTATTGGCTAATTTCACAATGATGGACGCAGGATTCGACTTCCGCAGAACTTACACCAACTCTGCAACTTCTGGAATTTGAGGTTTTAATTCTAACTCTGCCTTGATATATGGAGTTCTTTTGACCCCTTGTTCTGAAACAGAAAAATCCTTCTAGGAATGTCAATTTCAAACAACCTCCACTCCTTTCCTGCAGGTTGACGTGGCCGAAACAGAATCAACAATTTGTGGTGGGGTTCCAGGGAGAACAAGTTGAAGCAGCTGTCCATTTCTGTCTCTGTAATTGGACGTTCACTAGCTTGGGATCTCCTCAGCCTCTCTTTTCTTTGATGCTGACGACTTCCAGTGTCAGAAGTTTGATGGTTTCCATTTCAGATGAGATTTTCTTGCTTTCCCTGATTAATATATCTATCTAAGTTCAGTGCATGGCTGAGTGCACCCCCATTCATTAAACCTCCCTGTTCATGAATCAGAGACAGAGAGAAATGGCCTAGATCAAGTGAATAAGACTGACAAAAGATTAAAGAAGATGTGGCCTTATCTATTTATATAAACTCCAAAAAGCAGAAAGTAAAATCACTAGGAGACTTTTTGAGCTTGAGTGTCCAGTTAAATATAACACGAACAAGCATAAAGCAAGGTATGGGGGGTGGGGAGGCTGAACTTGATGAACCTCTTCCGCACTGTTTAGGACTTGGCTCCTTTTACTGCAAGTTGCAACTGTCACTGCCTTAGCTTTTGCACCAGTTTTCCTTCTTCACTTGTCTCCATACAGTGTACAAGATCAAGCCCATAGACATGCTCCAGCTGTTTGTGAGTGTGCCCACAAAAAAATATATTCCTTGTTTTGAATCAGGAGAAGGCTAGAGCCCAAGCCTGCCTCTTACTATCAGTGGCCTACCCTTCTCATGTGGGCCAAGGGCACTCAACATATCTTGTTTGATGAAATGCCTCCATGTGGCAATTCCATAGGGACTGAGAGTTCTAGCCAAGGGAAATTACCCTGCTAATAAATATCTTAATGGTCACTGATCAGCTTTGTCCTTCTATTTCAAGGATTAATTTGATAGTTTCAGTTGAGTTCCTTGGTTTTTTTAATATAAATTCAGATTAGGATGTTTGATTTGAGAATGATGTGGGGAATCAACTTACAAATTTTAACTTCACACATGACAAAGTCCTCAGTTCATCTGCTCAAGTGAAAGTGACTACCTTAGTAATGAATTAGGGCTTCTCCTATCCAGCCAGATAAAATATATTACACAAGAGGAAGGATTCTGTTCTTTTTTCTAGTCCCAAATAGTCATCTGAAGCTGAAGTTTGCCAAATGTGGAGAACCTTTAGGCTGCCACTAGGAGTATCAACAGAAGACAGTGACATCCCCAGAAAAATCATGGTAACCCTACTGAAAATGAAAAGCCTGATTAACCCAGATTACATCATCTTCTCGTACCCTGTTGTTGCATGGCACGTGAAGTGGGGATCACTGGAACCCACTAGATGGGTCATGGGATTCTCTTGCTCAACACCATATCCAGCCCATCTTCAGTACAGTTCTCTGCTGTATTCTGTATTTTGTCCTCAACAGGAGAGAAATAATAAAGAGCTGATAAGCTCACCCAGATTCTCTTAGCTTCTTTAACTGGCCACGTATTGCATGGATATTTTGATATTAAAGACTGACATTGAATGGGTCTGTCCAAGGTCTGCTTCATCCTGTGCTACAACTTGCTTTCACAGTTCAAAATGTATACATTGTGCCCTATTGATACCTGTTTCATCCTGTGTGAAACACATGCCAGATTAAGGGACAGAGACTGTTTTCAGGCCCCTGTAGCCGAAGATTGAAGCTTTTGACATTTACTCTTGAACAGAGAAACAGAAGAAAATTATTAATCAAAGGCATCTGTATTTTCTAGAAATCCATTGACTTCCATAGTTTTGATGATTGGGCCATTTGGGTATTTTTTTCCTTTCTTTGCAATCAATACTGGGTGTAAGTGGGGTAGACATATAACCCGTATAACCCGGTCTAATAAGACCGAAAGTGACCCATGTTGCAAAATAGCAGCCAAGAAGATCTAAGAAAGAAGTGATGAAAGCAATATGAGCATGGTAGGTGGCTGACAATTGGTCCCTAACTGGCATAGCAACTTGCCAACTTGCACTAATGTGGCATAATTGAGAAAAGATTTCCTGCGATCATGGTCGCATGCAACCCCAATGAAATACTAACATACGAGTGCTTTGAACCAAACACCAGTAACTGATGGGATGTTTTGTTTTGGTTTTTCAAACATTGGCATGTTTACATTGAGGGGTTTCCAGTTTGTCTTGCAGGTCACCATAACTGATTCTAAAACACTTCTTCACTTTGGGAGAGACAAGGAGATTATATAGGCGGTGTTGGGATCGATGCCGTCATATTGTTTTCTCAAAAAATGTTTTTTTCAGGTTTTTTATTTGGTACTTTTATTGCTGCCACATAGGCATTTTTCAACACCACATCAGAATACTATTGCTAGCAACAGTAGAAAAAACGGGAAAACATCAAAAAGAACGTTTTTTCAGACCACACCTTTCCCGACTTCTAAGGCATGGTCTGAGAAACCGTTTTTCTTAAAAACGATCAACCAAACAGTAGGCATTTTCTCAAAAAACAGATTTCTGATGTAGGGCAGATGTGGCACAGTTTTATGAGAAAATGGCATCGATCCCAAACACCTACATAAAATTGTTTTGGTCTCTAGGAAGTAGGAACAGCCACTACAATCCCATTGGCCCGTCTTACACCAGGCAATGAACGGAAAAAGAATTCCCAGTTTTCCCTGTTCAATGGGTGCAAATCTCAAACCCAGATAGTGGAAGACAGCCAATATTAAAACTTTTGCGAAACCCTCCTGAATATGGGTTTCTAAATTTCTAATCAATTGTTAACATTATCTCTACATCCCTATCACTCCATCTTCCTACTTCTATTAAGTATTAACACAGTTCAAGCACCGTAAACAAAAAGCTTCTTGCTTCTTCCTTTTTTTTCTTTTCAAAAGTACGAGAAATGTCTATTCTAACCATGATAGGACTGGTACAAAAATCATCTAATTGTACTATATAATCTAGAGTGTGGAATAGGGAGGGTCCCCTGAGTTCTACAGTAAAAGCTTTTGGCCCGGCAATGACCACAGGCCAAAAACCACTGAGTGTAGTTCTATTTGTATTTATCTGGAGCCTGGGAAAGTGGGAGGGTGAAAAAAAGTTTTCTAACACTGAATGCTCAAATGGACAAATTGTTCAAGTCATTTGTTTTGACGACTCCTGAATCCTGCTGATATTTGGCCCGTAAAATCTCTAATGAAATTTGCTCAGTGTACATATTACTCGACCATGTATTGGATTTTTGTAGTGAGAAAGAGTACTGTTTTCCTTGTCTGCTCACATTCTGTGTCCTCGGCGTGGCTGGAATAGGTTGTCAGACTAGGGTAAATAATGTATTAAAAACATCAGTTTTGGGGTCAGTAATTCAACCATCCGGTTTGAATGGATGGCCCATATCAAATTAAAAAAACAAAAGAAAATCAGCTAAAATCATTGTCCGGGTTGAACAGTTCAATCATTTGGGTCAACGGATCATTGATCAAATCAATGGTTTTTTGTCAAAGAAAAGGTTAGGGGTGAATTGGAACTCGTTATCTGTACAGTTCTCAGGCCAAACGGGTCTGACCGTCTAGATCAACCACAATTCAAGAATACCAGGATTAAGCAATACAAACCCTCAAGGCGGTTCAGATCTCCTACCCACAAACTGTTTTCACATCCATACCTAGAGGTGTAAAGTGGGTCATGCCGGACCGGCATGGCACGTCCCCCGTGTTGGCCCACGGGCCTTTACGAGTCGTGCCACCCTCCCCAGTGAAAATTTTAGGGGTCGGCCCGGCACGACCCAGGCCCGTGCCATGTTGTGCCACAGGCCGGGCTGGCCTGTGGGCCGAGCCTTGGGCTAGGTCGAGCGGTGCATCGGGCCAAGGCAAATTATTTGAAAAAAATGACAAAAAACTTAAAATCTTAATTTTATATGAATTTTGTGTATACAATTGCTTATATATACAATAATTAAATAAATTAGTATAATAAAATAAAAAATATATTTATTTTATTAATATATTACATACTATATATTATCATCATATAATTATAATTTATATAAATATATAAATAATATATATGGGTCGGGCTGCGACCTACGGGCTGGCACAACCCGCTCCCATGGACCTAAAACCCAGGCTAAGCACAGCCCGCATGGTCATGCCGGGCCATGCACGACCCTTGGACCGTCGTGCCGGGCCACGGGTGGCACGACCCGATTTACACCTCTATCCATACCCATAAAACATTATATGCACACATTGGAAATATCTCTTTTGTGGGAACAATTTGTGGACAGAAGATATGGAGTGCCAAAGGGCCTCAACTCAGACTCCAGATCTCCTGCCTACGAGAACTCTTCCCACGCCTACCCACAATACACTACCCCCTCTGAATTGGGAACATCTCCCCCCCTTCATAATACTATGCAGGGGATGAGATGTTCTCCATATATGGCTACAGTAAATGTGGGCAGAGTTCTCATGGGCATGAGATCCTGACTCCTCACTGAAAAAGACTTAGCTTATCTACCCAATAGAACCAAATTGACCGTTCTGGTTGTTTTTAAACAATTAAGAACCGAATCAACTATAAAGTTAATAATATATAATAGTCGTCTTGATTTTTTTTTTTGTAATTTTTGTTATATTGTATCTAAAGGATTATTTTGATAGACACTATATAAGATAATTTTGATAGACACATGAAGGAAGATTTGGCCCGACCTCGTAATTACGCAACACGTGGCAAGGGCAACAGCTCAGCACAACAGCGTGCCCAAGGCGCGAGCACCATAGGGAGGAACCAGTGGTTCGAACTCCCTACCAGCGGTCCGAACTCCCTACCAAAAGTCCAAACTCCCTTCTTGGAGCCCGAACTCCCTACAAGGAACCCAAACTCTCCCTTGGGCCCTGAGCCAAACACAAAGGGCAATAACCCGAACTGGCCTGCCCCATGGCAGTTCGGGACACACCTCTATCCGAACTCAAGACTTCACCTTGCTCACCACTCCAGCGCTTCGCCTCCAGGACGCCGAACTGAACAGTCGTACCATGCCTGACACCGAGGAAATTCGTATCCAGGGGCGACCCACCTGACTGACTTGGGATCTGACGCTTGACAGTCGCACTTCAAACGGCCACCTGCCACCGCCATTTCCAGTTACAGAGATGACTCTGACAAGGAGCAGTGACGGTTCTGCCCCAGGAAAGGGGATGACACCCGGACTGGCAGAGCACAGAAGTAATCATACCCGACCTGACAGAAGCCTCTGAGTGAGTGCACGAAGTGGTTATAAAAGGCTCCCTACCCCCCAAGAACAAGGTACGTGAACTTTGTGCCATCTAATTTTATCTTGCCTTTGAGAGAATACTAACTTGAGCTTCGGAGCAATCTCACCAGGTCCCCCCTGGAGTTCCCTCATCTTCTCCGTTTCAGGCTCCCTGTTACTCCAGTTGGAGGCAAGGTCGTTGACAGCTAAGACCAGCCGGATTGTGCACCATCAATTGGCGCCATCTGTGGGAACTCTTCTAAAAGCTTCGGAGCAATCTCACCAGGTCCCCCCTGGAGTTCCCTCATCTTCTCCGTTTCAGGCTCCCTGTTACTCCAGTTGGAGGCAAGGTCGTTGACAGCTAAGACCAGCCGGATTGCGCATCATCAATTGCCGCCATCTGTGGGAACTCTTCTAAAAGCCTCCCTCTAAAACTCTCATAACTTCTTATTCTTCCAAAAAACTCCAACACCCATGGATTCTTCCAGCAATGCCGGATGTGGCACAGAGACGAACACCAGCGGGGAACAACTCCAAGTCCCCGTGGTGTGCATCGGACAGTTCACCATCCCCCTTTCCGGTGGATGGGATCCCCAACTTGAATGCGCCACAAGCAGTGGCGCCCCTAAACCTTCCTGCCCTGAACATCCCTCGTTCACTCCCTATCGAAACAACATTTGTTGAACCAACTGCTGTCCCCCTGGCGACCCGCCAAATCCAGTTCGACGATCTGATCCAATGCATGCCAGCAATGCAAGCCCAAATGCAACAGTTCCAGCAACATCAACTCCAGCAGCACCAAGTACTACACCATCTCTCTCAACATCACTATCAGCAGCAGTTCCCTCAACTACCCCTGAACCAGTCACTGCTTCCACCTCGGCACCCTGCTCCAAAGCTGGTTAAGGCTTCCCCTTAGGGTGGACGCCCTCACCAAGGAGAAGCCTCTCAACTCCATAACCCCCCTAATAGCCAGGCCGAAGGGAAAGGAAAATCACCCCCGCCTCGTAGCTCGCAGGCGGGTCGGGAACATCACCTGCAAAGTCAACACCTTGGCGCTCCAAGCCTGAGTTCTCACTCATGGAAAACTGGCTCAGTGCCCTAGCAGCAAACTACCAACATTCCGGGCCCATCAAGCTCGACAACACAAAGGTCAGCAACGCCAGTACGAGGCCCGCTCAACAACGAAGGCGCCGACGAAGTCGCCGAACTGCCACCCGTGTCCTACCCGAGCTCAAAGGTAAGGAAGAGATGGCTCGAATGAGGTAAAAGCTGCCCCAATTCTCTCAGTTCCTTCCCCCCTCACATCAGAACTCTTGGCAGTCTCCATGCTTAGAGACTTCAAACTCCCACCTTTGGACAAGTATGATGAGTTCTTTGACCCCAACGACCACGTTGATGCTTTCCAGTCCCAAATGCACCTCGCTAGGGCCAGTGAATCATGCAAGTGCGTGGCCTTCACCACCACCTTCAGGGGGGTGGCCCGCACCTGGTACAGGAACCTAGCCCCCGGGTCAATAAGAACCTGGACCCAGTTCGTGTAGGTCTTCACCGCACACTTCGTTACCAGCAAGCGGTGCCCTAGAACCAAGGAAAGCATCTTCGGAGTAGTCCAGAGGGAAGGAGAATCCATATGAGGCTACATCAAGCGGCTCAATGAAGCATGCTTGCAGATACTGCGATTAGACCCCACAGTACAGCTCACGGCGGCCAAGAGAGGAGTAACACACAAGGAGTTCAAATGGCACATGGTAGCCAGCCAGCCCGTGACCGTGGCCGAATTCCTCAAGCTCGCGAACAAGTTCATGAGAACAGAGGAAGAAATCAACCAAAGAACCGAAGGCGGGGTTGAGAAAAGGAAAAGAGAAGGTGAGCCCTCTAACCCAGGTGACAGAAGAAACCCGACTCGGGAGGCGAAGCCGAGCCAGCCGTCCCAAGCTCCTTTAGCAGTTCGGACGGATTACACACCGTTAAACACAA
Organism: Nelumbo lutea; assembly: GCF_056320005.1. Lineage (NCBI taxonomy): Eukaryota > Viridiplantae > Streptophyta > Magnoliopsida > Proteales > Nelumbonaceae > Nelumbo > Nelumbo lutea. The sequence continues at coordinate 21,133,272 of NC_142687.1, read as the reverse complement.
GGCGGACCGAGATCTTGATGACGATCAAAGACGCCCCATATGGAAAGTGGCCACCTCGCCTAAAGAGTAAGCCAAACGAGAGAAATAAAATTCAGTATTGTAGTTTTCATAGAGATCACGGTCATAGTACCGAATAGTGTAATAATCTCCGAGACGAGATAGAGGGATTCATTCGTCGCGGATACTTGAGAAATTTTGTACAGCATAATAATAATAATAATAATAATAATAATAATAATAATAATAATAATAATAATAATAATAATAATAATAATAATAATAAGGCAGGTCGACAAGGGGAGCATGGAAAGGATGCCCCCGAACCCAGCAGCAGACCGGCCGAAGCGTTGCAGCGACAATCTCCAGAAGAGAGGCCAGTTTGGGGAACCATTCATGTGATAGTGGGAGGTTCGGTGGTAGCAGGGTGTACTTCGGTAGCAGCCCGGATTTCAGTTCGCGAGGCAGCCGAAGAAGAACAGAACCCTCCAAAGAGGCCGAAGACAGAAGAGCTGAACTTCTTCACGGAGGACGATGCGTGAGATGTCCACTACCCCCATGATGACGCGCTTGTCATAAAACTAAGGATCAACGACTTCGAAGTCAGGCGCGTACTCGTGGATTTAGGTAGTTCGGCGGACATTCTCTTCAAATCGGCATTTGACCAACTACAGTTGCAGAGAAGCGAGCTGAAGCCCGCAAACACTCCTCTCGTGGGCTTCAGCGGAGAGGAAGTCAGGCCCCTGGAAAGATAACAGTACTTGTGGAAGTCGGCACATGGCTTTGTGCGGTCAGACTCAACCATGATTTTCGGGTGGTCGTAACCCCCTCCCCATACAATGCCATAATGGGGTGGCCAATTACGCATATTCTGCGAGCAGTGGTCTCCACCTACTATCTGGAAATGAAGTTCCCCACAGACTTCGGTGTGGGGGTAGCGCGGGGCGACCAACTTGAGTCCCGCAAGTGTTATGTTGCCGCCCTGAAGGGAAAAACCAAGGCAGCCGACGACCTCGAACTGGAGCAGCCTACGTAGCAGGGCGAGGAATGAACTTCGTCGACAGAGGAAACGGTCGCGATCCCGACCTCGGCTACAGATCCGGCTCGAACGCTACAGATTAGTGCTTCCGTCAAGGAGCCTTTACGAACCAAACTGGTGAGTTTTCTTACTTCAAAATTTAGATATTTTTGCATGGTCCACGACCGATATGCCTGGTATTGACCCTGGCCTTATAACTCACAAACTTAACACTGACCCTGTAGTCAGACCCATTAGACAGAAGAAACACAACTTAGCCCCGGAGCGTTGGAGGGCAGTCGATGAGGAGGTCAAAAAGCTCATCGTAGCAGACTTCATAAGGGAAGTTCGTTACCCGAGCTGGGTAGCCAATCCAGTGCTGGTGAAAAAGGCAAATGGCAAGTGGCGCATGTGCGTCGACTACACCAAACTGAACTGAACTTGCCCAAAAGACTGCTTCCCCCTCCCCAGAATTGACCGCTTAGTGGATGCAACCTCGGGACATGAGTTGCTAAGCTTCTTGGATGCCTACTCAGGCTACAACCAAATCAGGATGGACCAGTCCGATGAGGAAAAAACCAACTTCATAACTGAGTTCGGCCTGTACTGCTACAAGGTCATGCCCTTCGGACGGAATAATGCTGGGGCGACCTTCCAAAGACTTGTAAATAAGTTGTTTCGGCCCTTAATTGACACAAAAATGTTATGTAGACGACATGGTCATCAAGACGCTGTTCTCGCAGGAATTAATACAAGACTTAGATTTTGTCTTCCAATTTCTGTGTCAATTTAGCATGAAACTAAACCCCAACAAATGTGTCTTCGGTGTCACCTCAGGTAAGTTCCTAGGGTACATTGTCAACCGGCACGGTATTGAGGCCAACTCGGACAAGATAAAGGCCATCCTAGTAATGAGACCACCCCGAAAAGTAAAATAGGTTCATAGGCTAAACAGCCGTATAGCCGCTCTAAGTCGCTTCATGTCCAAATCGGCAGACCATTGTCTGCCTTTCTTTAAGGCAATCAAAGGCAAAGGGTTTGAATGGACCCGAGATTGCCAGCTCACGTTCGACGAGCTAAAGACCTACCTCGCTATTGTGCCAACCTTAGCCAGGCCCGAGGAGGGTGAGGTCTTAGAATTGTACCTCTTGGCAAGCGACGAGGTGGTCAGTTCGGTACTAATAAAAGAAGTAGATCGGGTCCAGGGGCCCATCTATTATGTTAGTAAAATTTTGCAGGGAGCAGAGACAAGATACCCGCAGGTAGAAAAGTTAGCATACGCACTGGTAATTGTAGCTCGGAAACTCCGCCCATATTTCCAGGCTCACACCGTCATCGTCTTACTGACAAAGCCCTGAGGCAAGTCTTACTCAAGCCCGAGGTTTCCGGTTGGCTGACGAAGTGGGCCAACGATCTCAGCGAGTACGACCTCCAGTATAAGCCACGAACTGCCATTAAGGCCCAAGCCTTAGCAGATTTTATTGCCAAGTGCACATTCAGCCTCGAAGCCCCTGGGACGGTTGAGCCCAAGATCCCCAGTTCGGGTGAACCCGGAGCTCCCAAGCCAATAGAGTCAGAACCCCGTGAAGTAGCAGCCAGTGTGGCATCTCTCCTGGCTAGGCCACGCGCGAACTGGGATGAGGAGCCCTGGATTCTTCACGTAGATGGCTCCTCGAACCAGCAAGGCAACGGGGCTGGAATAGCCCTACGTAGCCCGGATTGCACGAAATTGGAATACGCACTACGCTTTGAGTCCGCGGCATCCAACAACGAGGCGGAGTACGAGGCACTGATAGTCGGGCTGAACCTAGCGCAAAAGGGAAGAGCAAAGCACATAGTTATCTGCAGTGATTCTCAGCTCGTGGTCAACCAGGTTATGGGCGAATACGAAGTACGCGAGCTCTCTATTCCGCAACACTTATGAAGGTCTGTGCGGCGGACACCTGGGGGGCAGACCCCTCGCCCAAAAGGCACTTCGACAAGGATACTACTGGCCAACGATGAAGGCAGAAGTTGTCGAGCTCGTCAGAAAATGCGACAAGTTTTAGAAGCACGCCAATATCCACCATCAGCCTGCTTCCAACCTCAAATACCTCACCAGCCCATGGCCCTTTGCGCAATGGGGCATCGACCTCCTGGGGCCATTCCCACCAGCAACAGGTGGGAGAAAGTTCCTAGTGGTGGCAGTAGATTATTTCACAAAATGGATAGAATATGAACCTCTGGCAATGGTTACAACCCGAAACATACAGAACTTCTTTTGGAAGAACATAGTATGTCACTTCGGGCTACCTCGGGTACTGATCTCCGACAACAACAAACAGTTCAAGGATATCAAGTTCCAAGAATGGTGCCAAAATATGGGAATTCGTCAGAACTTCACATCGGTCGCACACCCACAGGCAAACGGTCAGACAGAAGAAATGAACAAAGCCATCCTCGGCGGACTGAAAGCACGACTACACTGAGCTAAAGGGTTGTGGGCGGACGAGTTACCGAGTGTTCTATGGGCTCACCGAACTACGAAGAAAACCGCCACGGGAGAGACCCCCTTTAACCTCACCTACGGCACTGAAGCGGTAATCCCAGTGGAAATCAAAATACCTACACTACGACTAGAAGCATATGACGAACAGACTAACGAAGACGAGTTACGTACAAACCTCAACCTACTGGATGAGGTAAGAGACCTCGCGCACATCCGGACAGCGGCCTACTAGCAAAAAGTAGCTCGGTACTACAATGCCGGAGTAAAGAAGCGAAGCTTCTGAGTCGGTGACCTGGCTCTCCGTAAGATCATGGTGCCCGAACCCGGTGTGGGCAAACTTGGACCAAATTGGGAAGAGCCCTACAGTGTAAAGACAACGCTCGAGGGGGCATACGAGCTCGAAACCTTAGAGGGCAAACAAGTACCCCGAGCGTGGAACATCGTCAACTTATGGCGATACTACCTATAGACCGCCAAACGAAGTGGACGAAATTGCTATCAGAGCACAAGGGCCAGGATGCCGAGCTAACGAAGCGGAGACTTAAGTGTTAAACATCAAAACAGGTCGTGTAGGTATAGTAACCCGGGCAAGAAACAGATCGTGCATATGATCAGTTCGGCAAATACGATCAACTTGGGAGAGAACAACCAACACTTAACCAAAAGAAAAATCATTCCATTTCAATATAAGGGAGCGTACATTTCGGAAAAAAATTTTACATTTCATAGGCTCGGAGCTACTTCTTCATTATTAGAAGGCACTTCAACGGTACCCGAAGGTCCTGCCTCACCCTTGGAATCTGGCTCACCATCAGCAGAATTGGTCATCTCCTGAGTTATGGGCGAAGTGGATATGGCACTGATATCGAGCTCGGGGTACGTGTTCCGGATCATCCATCGGCTCAGTTTAAAACCCCTTATGTACGAGTCAACCATCAGGTCATCAAAGCGCGGCGAGGCGATGTACTCATTGACGGCCTTCTTCTTGACATCTTCGATGCCTTGAGAAAAGATCTACGTCCTCTCCCTAATGTCCTCCTGAAGGTATTCAACCTGATGCTGCATATCCAGCCTCAGGTCTGCCATGCGCTTCACAACAATCCCCATGCACTCGAAATCTCTCTGAGACCTCATCTGCCTGGCCATTCGGCAGTACGGAAAGCCTCTTCGGCAGCTTGTGCTTGCCTCGAGCTCCTCTCCACCTGGGCCGCCAAGGCATGGATAGAAGAGTTCACCTACCAAAAGGAAAAATAAGTGATTAAAAGAATGACAACAAGAGGGATAAAAGCAAAGAAGCCCGACAAGAAATCTGACTCACCACCATAGCATGAGTAGTAGTACGACAGGCGACCTGGTTTAGAGGAAGACCGGACCACACCGCGATCTCCTCGGGGAAGGTAGCCTCCCTACTCTTCTGAAGAGCGTAGTTCGGCGACAGCACGCTCCTGAATTCCCATTGGGCTCCCGAGCCTGAGGGCCCAGCTCGCGTATACTCGGACCCAAAGTAAGCGGGAGCACTAGATTAGGCGGGAGCTCCCGTGTGAGTAGTCTCGGCATAAGGGCTCCTTGCCGCTTCTTGCATTGGAGGAGCCACCTCGGGCTCCCTGGGCGGATTCTCTGACGGGTAGTCTGGTACCTGAGGCTCCGCATCCTGGGGCAGCTCGGTACAAGTTCGCTTGGCGACTCGCTTCCTCCTCTTCATGCCTTGGAATAGGTGCCCACCACGAGTCCTTTCTGAGTTCATCACACCTGCAAAAAAAGAGTTTGGCATCAGAAAAAATGAAAGAACAAAGCAAAACAAGAAACCTCTGAGCAAGGAACCTACCCGAACTCAGGCCGGCCACAATGAGCTTGGCCTCCGTCAGATACTGATGGCATTTTAGCCCTAGACGTGTCCATTGCCGGAAGCCCTTCACCGTCTCTTTATCAAGCGTAACATCGGAGTCAGGGGCGGCCATCCCCCACCCGGTCTGAAACGGCCACCCAAGTACACTTCGCACCCTGAAGTAGTCCCGCTTCCACGCCGGGACCTTGTTGGGAAGTTTGTGTAAGAGCTTAAAACCCAGGGGAGGAGACAAATAATATGCTTGCCTACGCCCGGGAGTGGGACCCGCTTGTTTCTTAAGCATTAAAATATAAGAAAATATCTCCAAGTCTAAGGAAAGCCCTATTCGCAAAATAGGGAGATTGTCCCCACCAAGCTACGAATGGAGTTCGGTGAAGCTAGCCGACAGTAACGCCAAAGTGATTCATGACTCGAGAAGAAGGTGGTGGAAAGGCAGTCGCAGCCCCGCAACGAGCTACTCCCGAAATATCACGATCTCTTCAGGACCGTGTTCCCAAGGAAAGCTACCCGAAGGTATGAAGTAGGCATACTTCCCAGGCAAGTTGTAATATGTAACAAGGGATTGAAGCCCCTCAGGCGTCATGGTCGAGGGACCAAACTTGTCTAACATCCGACCTCGACGAGAGGTAGACACCAAACTGCCTGAAGTGGCTCGGCCTACAGGTTGAAACTCTTCCTCAAGTTCTACCTCAGGTTCGCTAAGGCCATCGGGGGATGCAACTCGGTTCGTAGAACCTGCATCAGACCCACTTGAAGAACCATATGAGCTATCGGAGCTAGACATCAAGGAGAAAAGATGGATTCTAGGAAAGTACTCACCCAGAAAAAGGTTTGAACGGACTACGGGTACTAGAACACAAGCAAAAAACTTGAAGGCAAACTAAAAGCCTGGACACGAACTAAAAGCCTGGAAGCGAGCTGAAACTGGAAAGCGAGCTCAAGAAGCAAAGCGCAAAAGTGACAAAGCAACTGGGGTCCCCCACTATTTATACCCACAGTGACTGAGAACCAATAGTGTAGATCAAAGCCAATCGGACGGCCCGCAGTCGCGCTGACCGCACGACCCCTGAGACCGAGACGTGATTGGCGCACGTCTTACTGAAACTGACAAAACGCCGACACACGTCTTCCTGAAACTAACAGAATGCCAGCGCACGTCTTTCTAAAGCTGGCAGAACGACAGTGCACGTCTCCTCGCATTAAAAACGGCAGCAGCGTGTTTTTTCAAATTCGAAAAGACCGCTGTCACGTCTCCTAGTGACGTGCTTTTTTGAAATTTAAATAAGCGTGCGCCGCCACGTCTGTCAGCATTTGTAGGCAGGTTGGCACATTTCCCGTCTCTTGGGCACTCGAGAAACCTAAGAAACCCTCACAACGCACCTCGCGCTATCAAAATTCGAAGTACGGGGCAAATCCACTTGCCACCTCGCGAACTCCCCGCGCCAGGGCAAGACACTTATCATGAGGAGTGGAGGGCAATTGATGAAGGAATATTTGGCCCGACCTCGTAATTACGCAACACGTGGCAAGGGCAAAAGCTCGGCACAACAACGCACCCAAGGTGCGAGCACCAAAGGGAGGAACCAACGGTTCGAACTCCCTACCAGCGGTCTGAACTCCCTACCAGTAGTCCGAACTCCCTACTAGGAGCTCAAACTCCCTACAAGGAACCCAAACTCTCCCTTGGGCCCCGAGCCAAACACAAAGGGCAATAACCCGAATTGGCCTGCTCCATGGCAGTTCGGGACACACCTCTATCCGAACTCAAGACTTCACCTCGCTCACCACTCTAGCGCTTTGCCTCTAGGACGCCGAACTGAATAGTCGTACCATGCCTGACACCGAGGAAATTTGTATCTAGGGGCGGCGCACTTGACTGACTTGGGATCTGACGCTTGATAGCCGCACTTCAAACGACCACCTGCCACCGCCATCTCCAGTTACAGAGACGGCTCCGACAAGGAGTAGTGGCGGTTCTGTCCCAGGAAAGGGGATGACACCCGGACTGGCAGAGCACAGAAGTAATCATACCCGACCTGACAGAAGCCTCGGAGTGAGTGCGCGAAGTGGTTATAAAAGGCTCCCTACCCCCCAAGAACAAGGTACGTGAACTTTGCGCCATCTGGTTTTATCTTGCCTTTGAGAGAATACTAACTTGAGCTTCGGAGCAATCTCACAAGGTTCCCCCCGAAGTTCCCTCATCTTCTCCGTTTTAGGCTCCCTGTTGCTCCAGTCGGAGGCAAGGTCGTTGATAGCTAAGACCAGCCGGATTGTGCACCATCAATTAGCGTTGTTTGTGGGAACGCTTCTAAAAGCCTCCCTCTAAAGCTCTCATAACCTCTTGTTCTTCCAAAAAACTCCAACACCCATGGATTCTTCCAGCAATGCCGGACGTGGCACAGAGACGAACACCAGCAGGGAACAACTCCAAGTCCCCGTGGTGTGCATCGGACAGTTCATCATCCCCCTTTCCGATGGATGGGATCCCCAACTTGAATGCGCCACAAGCTGTGTGGACCACCAACCGTGTGGTTTAGGTGATCAGTAGGCATCATCTCCCTCGAGAAAGCACTGATTCGAATAAGCCAAAACAGGCTCTTTGTGTTATGAATGCTGGTGGGGCCATGTTCATCCGTGTTAGTTTGCTACCAATATGGTTTAAAAAAATGACATCGAAATAGAATCATTCTGGCCACTGGTTTTTGGATTGATGGTTTGATCATCTGATTCAAATGGATGACTGATTTTAACAATAAAAATTTAAAAAATAATAATAAAAAATAAAAAATGGCCAAAAACCATTGAACAGGTTGATGGGTCAATGATTCGATTGTCCGAATTAATGAATTGTTAACCGATTCAATGATTTTTTACTAAAAACCGGATTTAAGGTAAAACGGAACCGATTGCCTGAATGATTTTTAAGCCAAATGATCCAACCATCTGAATCAACTGCAGATTGAAATCCATTGTCCGTAACCACACTAAGCAGCCAATTAAACAATGTCTAACACGAAAGCCACATCACCATGGCACCAAAAAACCAATGATAAAATTAATAAATAAACTGTCTTAATATTTATTTCATGCTGCACATATACTTGTATAAATGGAAATTAAGATTGAAAACCATAAGATTACTAAATAATAAACAATTCAAGGGGAGCTTGCAACCTCTTGAATAATTTAGGCAGCGTTTGGTGAGTCATTTTGCACAATCTTCTAAGCTTTGGCAAGTTTAGGAGATAAAAAATTGGTCTTTTTTGGTTTAGTAACCAAAATCTGGTAAGATTAGATGATACATACTTGGAAAGACTTGAAATGACCAAAAAAACATCAAATTTTGGTGAGTTTCAAATGAAGCTTTCTGGTCTTATCACGTTATAGCTTGTAGAATTATTTTTAAAAGCCTGATAGACTGAACTATTTGCCAAATAGTAGACCTGTTCATAGGCCGGGCTTTAGACTCAATTTTACACTGTCTCGAGCTCGGGCTTCGGGCCAAGCCCATTAGAATTTTGACAAAAGCCAACCTCGAGCCCGGCCCGTGAATAGGTCTATCAAACAGTCTTAACCTTTAATGACAAGACCCCAAATAGCTGAATGCATCTTTTGGTCATCTAGGTTACTGGAAGACCTTTCTAAAAGGACTTCCCAAACAACACCTAGATATGGCCATAAGTCATTAAGGTTCTGTTTGAGAAATCTTGCAATAGCGTCGATGGTCAATAGACGTACTAAACCTTTGTAGTATTGTCTTTAAAGATCAAGGCATTAATAAGTAGCTCAATCTATCGAGCTTTTATAACCCATTTAGGGGGCGTTCTTTTTTTGGATTTGGAGAGAGGTGAAAGTTGGTCAGTGGGATTTTGGTTCTCATTGACTAAGAATTTCATATTCTTTTTTCAGCTTTATGTGGGGAATAGAGAGTTTATTTTCCTGTGTATCACTTTCCTAGTAAAATAAACTTTCCCTATTCTTCTAGGTGGGTAATTTACTTTCTTGCATAGAGGAAAATTTGTCAAAACTTGAATGGGACAAAAATACCCCTTTTAATAATGTATTTTTATGGCTAAAATGGTCATTGCCTTATTTACCTAAGAAACAAAAGAACATGAGTAAAATACTTACTGGGTAAGTATTTCCCAAGAAAAAACTTATCCAGATAATTAGATTTACCTGATTAAATAACTTTCAAAAAAACGAATGGAGCCTTAAAGGCTATCAAGATCAAAAAATTTCATTTGAAATTTCTCAATTTATGGCAATTTCAATATTTTTGGGTCTTTTTGAGCGTGTCTTTTGGTCCTCTCGGTTTTCTTTTGCGGTTTTATCAAAACAAAAAGGCCAATTTTTGGTCTTCGGAGTTTAAGTTAAGTCAAAGCTGTTGCAAAACGGTTGAATCAAACAATAAAACAAACCGACCAACCCAGACCAGGCCCACAACTTATAGGGTATCCGTGACCGTGGGTAATAAAACCCAAGGGCCAGAACCAACCCTATTGTCAACCGGGCTTATGGGGTCGTCTGTGTGACGTGGAACAGCGTGGAAGCACCATCTGGGGTCACATCAACGTTGAACATATTATTATGTTTTATGTGGGAATTTGTGAACCTTCTCTATTACCTAATTTTTCAATTATTATGTATTTGGAGACATGTTCTCCCCTTAATTTCTTATTTTATTTTTCAGCACGAGGAGACTACCGTATATTGGAAAATAAAAATAAATAAAAAGGAAATAATGGCCTAACGGTACTAGATGGACCCCTGGCCCAAAATAATAATAATAAGGAAATTTCGTGTATAAAATCACTTCAAAAGAGAATTCCCAGTTCAATAATTTCTTCCAAGGCATCTATTTTACTTCGTTTTCTATTTTATTTCTCCTCAAAAGTTTTTTTTTTTTTTTTTATTTCTAAAGGAACAAAGACCGACAGTGAGAAACTCGTATTCACCCACTAATTCAGTAATTCTGGTAATCGTTGAAGCTGGAGTGTTTGGGTCAAATTGATCTCTTAGTGGGGATCTACTCAACATTGGGCCATCATCTTTCCAAAATGAGATGCATGGGTATAGCTGTGAGGAATCCAGTTCACTCCATTGGTTGCTCACTCTTTGTGAACCAAACCCCACCTAAGATAGTGCCTTGTTAAAATATCTAATGTGGGTCCTTTTATTTGTTGATCATATTTGTTTTGTTTTTTCTTTTTCAATCTACTCTTAAAACCCTAGAAGAAAATATCTTTCTTACAATGAAAGGATTTCTTTCCCTAAATTGACAATCTGAAATCCCTTCTGCTTCTAATAAATAGATCTCTTGTTCCTTGCAAGCGATTGCTAATTGCTTGATTGGCCATGGACCAGTAAAAACATCTTCAGTTTAGGGTATTTCATAGTGGATTTTGAATTCCTTCTTCCTATTTGCACCATACGATTTTGTACTTACCCAGACTAGAGTACGTGGTTAATATTTTTATGAAAAGACCATAACACCCTTTGACTGTTGTGTTGGTAAAGCGTGACAATCTGATCTGACACCCAAAGTCTCTTCGCCCAAGACACTTCGTTAGTTTGCTTGTACCCGATACGCATCGTGTTGGATCGTGGAGCTGGCATTGAGCGACACCTGCTCTTGCTTCGACATTAGAATCCCATATTTGGCTGCCCAACCACCCCAAGAGTTTCTTTTCTCTTTTGTCGTCCTTTTATCAACACGTGGCGTCCAAAGCTGGATTGGAATCTTGCAAATCCACGTCAACGTCGCTGACGTGTTCCCTCCCCAGATTATCTTTCAGAAAATCCTCCCTCTCTCTCTCTCTCTCCAGAGTTATGATTAAATGAGCGCTCTCTCATTGAGTGAGACGTATTGCCTCCCAACGTGTTTATTTATAATTGGCTGAAAAGTAAAATACCCTAAATATTCTGATTATTTTTATATGAGGTCCAATAAAAAAGAAACACGTGCCTCGTACGAGATCCCCAATCCTCTCTTTTACTCCCTCACTCTCGCTTTCACTCCCACCCATAACTATGTCCGACACTATGCGTGCGTGCGACAGCTAGTGATGTCAGCGACCTACGCGACAAGCGTGACACGTCGCCCTCGCAACTTGATACCTTCTGGGGTGTGGGCCTACCTTATTCTATCGCCACGTGGATATCCGCAACATTTCTTTGACACGTGTCCCCCTCTTCCGCATAGCCGTACCTGCTATAAAAAAGTGCAACTTGTTACGGCTGGGCCCTACTACTTCGACCGGGGCACGCGTCCCCTTCCGGCTCCCGGGACCACGTACACCCTCTATTCCGCTTTCCTAGCCGATTTTTTTCATGATTCATTTCCTCGTGCATTTCGTGGGATTCGGGATAACTTCGGTTGACGAGTGTCAACAGTCGACGGTCGTATATCGATTTCGGTTACCATGTGCATGCCGGTTACAAGTTAGGTGGATCCTGAACATTTGAACCATCAGAGCCGTCCGATGGGCATAATGGAATCAAGGCTGCAATAATATGATCCTGATCCTGTGACTCATGCCTTGTCAGATCCATCCAATCAAAATCATTTTCGGATGATGGTAAGATCACTACCCAATAAAACACAGTAGCGTTTCTGTTGAAGGCAGGTCAGCTGGGCAGGTGCCACTTATGTTTGCCACGCTTCAAGGCGCATGTTAGCAGAAACTATTAGAATCGGATTCCCCATGATCCTCGGCTATGGATGATTCCTCGGCCTAAGAGACACGGACGGAAACTGCGACTCGAAAGGCGAGGTTGTCTTCCACGTGTCCATCTCTGAGGCTGTTACAGCCGGTAGTTCTGGAAGACAGCTAAGAGGAGAGAGAGAAAAAGACGTCGCGGCTTTACGAGGACGAGGCTCCCAGACTGTTACCGACACGTGCCTGTTTTCCTCTTCCTGACATTAGCATAATGACACGTGTTCCTATGACAGCCCAATCCATGACGCCCTCTCTCTAAAGTTGGCGGTGGCGACGCTTGTTTGGCGTCGCTCCCTAAACCTGGCTCCGAACCACGTGTCTTCGCCAGGATTCATCGGATACACGTGGCTCCCTGTGGTGCGTTCCCTTGTTTTCCGTGAGGGCTTTTTCGTAATTTTAATTTTTCGGCATTCTAAAACTCTCTTTTCTGCTTTTTGTTTCCGTTGGTTTTATCTCTTTTCGTTCCCTTTTGTAAAATCTTTCTTGTGTTTCCGCCATCTTCTGTCATGGCTTCCTCTGTTTCTCCGGCGAGTCCATGCCGTAATCGTGCCGGATAGTATGAAATTCTGGTCTCTCGGCGTACTTTTGATCGATTGGGGACCACTCTTAATCGAAAACATGAACGTATAGGTTTTTCCGATATCCTTTTTCTAGGTTTTCTGATGCTTTTCATATTCTGCGCGCCTTCCATCGTTTCTCCGGTCGTTGCGCTTCTTTCGTGAGTATTCAGGAGAGCAGTTTTGCTTTATGATCGAGGTTTTTGCTTTGGGTGAGAAAAAAAAAGATTAAGAGAAGTGTTTTAAGGCTTTAGTTTCCTTCTTCGTGGTGAGGCACGAGAGAAGCAAGGGAAACTGAACCCAGTGAAATCGAGCATCTTCCTGTGCAAATGAGTGGACATCCGCGAGATCTGTTGAAAAGGTTCTCAGCTACTAACTACCGACCAAGCGAATTTGCGGAGGCAAGAGAAGATACTGAAGAGATCGAACTTAATCTCGGGCTTTCTTTGGGTGGTTGCTTTGGGGTAGACCCAAGGGAGAAGAGGCTCGTACGGTCGTCATCGATCGCTGGCTTAACGACTATGGCGAGAGACGAAGATGCCTCGGCTCCTCCTCCTGCGGCATGCTCCGCTCTTACACGGACATGTTCGCTCCCTACGGAGACGGAGGAAGAGCGCAGGAAGCGAAAAGAGCTGCAGTGCCTTAGGAGGATGGAGGCAAAGAGAAAGCGATCAGAGAAGCAAAGGAATTCCAGGGCAGGTAAGGATCGAGCCTCCTTGGAGGGAAATTGCGAGGAGGATAAGAGGTTAGACGATGAAGTTCTGTTGTCATTGAATTTAAAAGGGAAGGTTGAGAACATTACTAGTTTCCAGGGTTTTACAAGCAATGCTTTAGCGAAACAACAGCAGCAGCAGCAGCCACAACCGCAGGAGCAATATATGACTGCCAATGGCTTCACTTCATCGGCAGCTCCGACTTTTGGCCTGCTCACTTGGGCTGCAGCTGCCCAGGGAGCCGTTCATCTACATGGGATGGATACAAGCACGAATGGCAAAGGTAACGTTTTGGCTGCCGCCGCTCCCATGCGAGGATACCCACCACCGTCCTCACAGGGATCGCTTGGATCGCAGGGCAGTAGCTCTTCTGGGGTTTCTGAATTCGAGAGTCGACCAGTTCAAGGTACCACATTGTCTTCCTATATGTACGGTTTTTCTTTTCTTCTATTTGTTTGTTAAACATTCGCTTCCTCTCTGTAAAATAGGTAATTGCAGTGATTAGATGTTCTGCAACCCTTAATTTGCTTTTTGGGGAGATTAATTCTTGCATTTGTTCTTTTCTTTTCTTTGGATGCCCTGTACTTATAAATTTACTGTTATTATCTATCTATTCTTCTTCTTTTTTCTTTGAAATTGGGTGTGGAGAATTTTGAGTTATTCTGTTGTACAATCATGGCAAACTTTCCCAGAAAAAACGATTTATTTCTAAAGAAGGAAAAATAAGAAAAAAAATGGAAAGTGGATTCTGTTTGCTAACAAGTTGCATAGATTTTACGAAGGCTCCATTTTTGTTGGTATTTTGCATAAGAGTTCTGTTTCTGTCACCTTTTTTTTTTCTTTTTTTTTTTTTCTTTTTTTGATATAGCAACAAAAAACGACAGTTATCTTTTTGAGAGTGTACTAGAATTTGCATATATTATTTTTTTCCGCGTTGCCGATGCTTTCCCTGGGCATGAATGTCTTTTAATTTCTTTAATAATTGTGGAATTTGTTGCGTTCATTCTTTGTAATTTGGTTTTCAGATCTCAAGAATCATTTAGATTCTTTGGGTTTTGTCCTGCTTGTCTTTTTCTATTATGTTCGATTCAAATGGTAATTGACTACATTATATCTTCTGATCAAAGGTAAAAGAACGTTTCATTTCTAAAATTTTCTGAAGAATTAGATGTAATATATATTGATTCAATAGTTCAATTTCTTTTTGACCTCAATGGATAAATTCCTTCCCATACAAGTATATTTACCCCTTCTACTCCTGGCCCAGGGTGGTCAAAGAAACTGAGGCTGAATCTTTTCTTTCTTCCTTTCCTTTCTTTTCCTTTTCAATTCAAGTCATTAGAACATCATGGTAAACAGAATGTGAAGCTTTAGTAATTAAACTTGATAAGACTTGACAGAATTCACCTTCGCAACCTTTTCAACTTTCAGTCATTGATTTGTGGGGGGCATCTGAATCTAATTTCCTTGAGTCATTGCTCATACTTTCAGCAAATTTAATCTTGACATATGATAGAATGACTTCCATTTTGTACTATGATGCCCGGATCCTTTATTTTTCCCTAAAATACTCACTTTGACACAACATAGCATGGGTATGGGTATGGACTTTGTGTTATATCCTTCAATGAGGGTTCACAAAAAAAAAAAAATCCGCAACACATTCTTTATAAATTGTTAATATTGTTACAAAATACTTAAGTTAGAAATTGAAATTGAACTATTCAATACCCAATTAGGTAATTTATTTTGCAATATAAGATTTTAGCATCTTATCATGCTTTGAGTTTTTAATTGTCATGCTGCATGTTCATTATTATATTCTTTTGTTGGTAACTTTTCTTTTATTAGATATCAATAAAGGAAGGCATATAGGTTATTTAATATAGTCCGCTTGCATGGTTGCATAGTACCTGCATAGTTATTGCAGTCTTTGTAGCATATATGAGTCCATGTACTAGTTACCTGTTGATAAATCTGTCTTTCTTGACTCCCTGAAACACAAGATCTTTCTGATCAAGTGGACCCACTCCTAGACACATACCCAAATCCAAATCTGTTTGCTCCATGTCTTTGGTTTACATGCACGATAACTGTACTGATTGCTGAATTGATCCCTTTTAGCTTAGCTTGATGGTCTGACTTCACGGTGAGTGCAAGCCTTCTATCACAACAAATCACTAAATTGTTGCATCTTGTTATGTAACCCAAGTGAGAAGAGCATCTTGTTTAAAACTCACCTGTTGTTGAGGATTGATATGCCCATTGTTGCAGACGGTTCTTGCTTGGTAATAACCCTTTCTTCAGTTTCAGATGTAAAAAAGAGGCCAAGTAAAAACAAAGAACAGTTTGCTTGAATTTGAGCATAATAACAAACATAGATATATAAATATATAAAGGAAGCACAGGTTATTTGTCATCACTTTTGGCGTGCATGTTCACACTGCATTTTCTGCATCTAGCATTGATATGGGGGCTCGGTCCTCACCTGCTACAATACATTCTCCTTGGATCTAAGCAAATTTTTTATGTTTTTCGTTCTTGTTCTTTTGGTGGGTACATTACAGGATTGAGCAGTTGCAGTGAAGCAAGAAGCCCTACCAGTGTGCAGTCATTGCCAGAAAATTGTGAGCAGAAACCAACGGCCAGCCCTGCCAAAACGTTGGATGAAATGCCAAGCAAGTTTGCTGGAGTTGAGATGGAGACATCAAAGAAATCGAATGTGGTTGACAATGGACTGAGGGAGTTGGGGAGAAATATGATGGATGAGATGCCTTGTGTATCTACTAGGGGAGATGGCCCCAATGGGAAGAGAATAGAAGGGTTCCTGTACAAGTACAGGAAGGGAGAGGAAGTTAGGATAGTCTGTGTGTGCCATGGCAGCTTTCTTTCTCCAGCTGAGTTTGTTAAGCACGCAGGTGGCGGTGATGTGGCACATCCCCTGAGACATATAGTTGTCAATCCATCCCCCTCTTCTATTTTGTAATGAAAAATGAGAAGAGGTACGACAGAGAAGAAAACAAAGTGCAACAAATGTTCAGGAGTTTTTTCCCCTCTTTATTTTTTCTCTCTTTTTATTTGTATTTGTTACATATGCCTCCTTTTGTTGAAAAACAAAATGGTCGAAGTTAAAAGAAGAGATTTTCACATCTAACTAATGAGGCTCCTTTCTCCTCTCTTATCTTGCCATTTCCTATTCTTCAGATGCTCTTTTCAACTTGTACTTGGAGCAAATTCACATGGATGATTCAAATATGTAGCTTATGGTTGATCGGGTGGATTGATGAGATTGAAATGGAGAAGCAGGCCTGGAATATGTAGGTTGCTAGGTTGGACTCTTGGATGCAAGTGGTGTATTGGTTGGTTGGTACCAGAGATTTGAGTAGATGGAGCTTGTTGACTTTATCTGATATGTAGTTGCTATCTATTTGGACAAGTAGACAAGCAACTCGCAATTTGGATAGTGACTCATCAACAGGTAAATATAATTAATGGTTACATTGAATTTAATCAAGTTGTTCTTCCATGTCCCCATTTGCAAGACAAAATCTGTGGTGGAGCTTTATCACTATAGATGGTATCATGGGACTAGCTAATGCCTAATGGAGACGCATGCAGAACTCAAAAGCTAAATCTAAGTAGGCTTCAACGTTGTGAACTAGTGCAGAGTGAGTGAGTTCTCTGCCCTGGGCACCCATGTCATGATCCATATTGAATTGGCATAAAACCCAATGCTGAACATATCACCAATCAATGCTCATATGTGCCCTTCATACGAGGGGCACCTCATAGAATGGTCCCTAAATGAGGGAATATAGTAAAAGCCACATTAAGTGATGAACTCAAAGATAATGCAAGTGACAACCATGAAGTGATGATTCTAAAACGGGCAAATCTCGCCCCATTCTCTTTTTTATAATATTCATGTTCTTTTAGGTAAATAAGATAATGGCCACTTTGTCATAAAAACCCATTATTGAAAGGGTCATTTTTATCCAATTCAAGTGTTGGTAACTTTCCTCCTGAGTGGGAAAATGAATGTAGGAATCTTGGTCAATGGAAACAAAATCCCATTGACCAACGTTCTCCCGCTAAGTTTTAGGAACTTATAAATTATCTTGAAGTACCCTTTTAACGTTTTTAACAATTGATTAAATCCTCCATTACCATTAGCAACTTAGTATTCCATTACAATTTATTTCACATGTAATACCACATGACATAATTTTTTTTATATTTTAATATTATCCTTTTATAGTCAAATTTACCCTTCATTATTCTTCAAATTTTCAAAATAAAACTCAACAAATGCAAATTTTGTACAATGCTCCATCGTCTCTGATATCTCCGGCAGTTGATTTCCCTTCCCAGGGATATTCTGGTTCGTTTGATTTTTTTATCTATTGAGTTAGTTGATAATGCATAAACATCCTTGGCAAGAACAGTTTGTAAAGGAGGATTTGCAGGTGAGGGAAGATCGTCTCAGCACAGTATTTTGGGACAGAGAAATCTTCACCATTGTTGCATCAGATTTTGTCAGCGTCTTTGCAAAAGAGGCAGGTTTCTCTGCAACATCGCATCCGTTAGTTCCAAGAACCCATCATGATCATAGTCTCGGTGTTCCAAAAGTGTACCAACCTTATCTTTGCATAAACCTTGTTTGTATCCATGAAGTGCATTCGGACCACATGTCACAATTGCTCTGCGACCATAAATTCAGATTCCATTAAAGCAACATTTTTTCTGTAACCAACTTGTGGTAGTTAGCCGATATTTGAAAGAATTGTGTAGAATCATGATAATGAAAATCCCTCTTATAAAAGCATAAAAACCCCAAACAGCCAATGGTGGTACTCAAATGCCTGTTTGATCAATGATAAAAGGATACGTGCATTTTGTGTAACCTTCCTGAGTTTGGTGCCTACATTTCTGTTAATGGCAGGTTTATCCAAATGTTTTATTTTAAAAATTTAAAGAAAAATGATAGACAAAATAATCTTTTCCGTTTTTATGGTTATAGATGTTAACAGTAGGGGAGAGGATTTAGTCAATTGTCAGAAAACTTAAGAATGGTTTAAATAGTTTAAAATAATTAAAAAAAAAGAAAAGAGACAAGGTTCAAAATATCAATACCAGTGTATCGGGTCAATCGATACACATTTTTATTGCTTTTTTTTTTACAACCGGTTCAGGAGGGCTGGTTTGGGTATCCTCTACCCCCTGAACCGGTCAAACCTCCAATACACCCACTGTAGGGCGTATCGGAGGGGTTCCAGAATGATACGTATTGGCCAATATGGGTCGATAAGTATCGATACTTTGAACCTTAGATATAGAAGACTTGGGATTTCTTATTCACTTTTCCTACACACTCTACCCGCCGTGAATTGGAGCCAGAGTTTATAGAAAAAGTTTGTAGGAGATCTGGCTCGATAGAGAAAGTCAATTTCTTAAAACTTAGGGATACTCTTATTAAGAGATTTCCCTCCTTAATATAAACAATGAATTACCCTGGGTTACCAAAAAAAGGGAGAAAATGAAATAACAGAAAGGGTGTTCATTTTTCAAATAGTTTATGCTCATGGAGAATTGAGTCGCAGTGATCTCTCAAGCCCTACAAATGTATTCCAAACACGTCTTATTTATGAAGGGAGATGCAACACTTTTTTATTATCCTGGAAAATATTTGATTCCATTGCATTTTTTCATTGTGATTTTTGGAAAACGGCACCATATAGGAGCCACATCAGCCACCATACTAGAAAATGTTTTGAGAAAACGGCTAACCAAACATCACATATGCATTTTTAGTTATTTTCTCAAAATCTGATATAGTTTGGACGGGGCACCATTTTCTCAAACACCACCTTGGTTGTCCAGTTGTCAAATGTTTCTCTTATTTATTTCTTTATCATTTTATTTTGTTCCCTATCAATATAGAGACATATGAGAAACCGACCTATTGGTTCGGACTTAGCCTTTGCCAAATTTTGAATGGGGCAGGCCCAAAGCCCGGCCGTGAACAAGTCTAATGAGAAAGAAGAGTAGGAATAAAGGGTTTCCAGAACACATAAAGTCAAAATCCACACAAGGTTTTTGTATCAGTTTTTGAACCCACCGATATGCTAAATAGTGGGAGTTATGACATGTGGCCACTTTTGAAGGATGATGTCCTTCTATCTTATAGAGATGTTCTGTCTAAAAATTTCAATATAAGGCCTCATTTGTTTTTCAGTAAACCGGGATGGGTAATTTGGTCAATGCGAGTCTCATGAAAGAGAGCGATTCTAGGGCAGCTCACGTATCTGGATAAATATTACCCTTCGTCCAATTAATAAATAATTTCCCCATCCGCGAAAAAATTACTTAACACATGATGGGACAACATCACCCCCTTCAATAATGATATTTTTATGGATAAAACTGTTATTATTTAATTTTACCTGAGAAAAGAAATAAACACTAATAAATATAAATATTTTCTAAAAAATATTTATCTGAATAAATACATTAACCAAAGTAAATTACTTCATCAAAAACAAACTAGGCCTAATTGTATCACTACGTCTAAATGTGCACGTATCACACACATCAATACTTTCAAGTTTGAACTTTGGTAGCACAAAAGCCCAAATAGCGGAACTGCATGCACCAAAGCCTGTCCAATCCATGGAGTTGACCTTTTGGGGTGGGGGGGGGGGGGGGCTGCAAATTGGGCCCACCTAAGAATTTTGTTGGATCCGGAAGCCTGAATTTTTATTAGATGGGGCTGGTGGTCTATAACCCAAGCTTACTAAAAACTTGTATAAGCAAGTATAAGTCCATTCGACTTGTGCCCTAATCAAATGTGATGACCATCTAATAACGCAAAGTATTGTCAAATCCACAGGTATCGCCAAGGAGGTTGTCAGTGATTGTTGCTTTTGCCTTATTGATTTAGTTGGTAGAGGGAGAATATATGAATAGAACATACATTGAACCAAAATGATAACTACAGAAATGGGGTATCACCATGGCCCCCACTAAGCCGTACCAGAATAGGAAAGGGTAGTTACAGAATGATCACGGCGACATGCCCAACTATGGACTTCAAACAGAGTGGGGCGATGTGAGGAAGGTCTGCATGTGATCTATTCAACTTGTTTCATTGAGAACAAAACCTGTGACGCAAAAGATTCCTTTTGCTCCATTCCTCTGTTCAAACTTCAAACCAATGAAGCTGTGGTTTTCCTCTATCTGTTCCATCATCACTTGCATCTTTACCTTGAACAGCACTTGGGAATCCCAAGAAGGATGCTATGGGGCCCTATAGCTTGCCACCTGACCCATATTGGAGTCATCAGTACCCAAAATTATGAGTTTTGATCTGCTCCTCATGTAGCAATTCTCACACCAATCTCATAGCATGTATCAGCTGCACATTGGGGATATAAAGGTGCAATTTGGGCTTGGGCTGGCCCACTCCGAGCCCAAACCGACCCAATTCAGAATTTTACTCAGGTTGGGCTCGAGCCCAAGGAGTCGAGGTTTTTAATTTTTTTTGGCCGGGCTTGGGCCTAGCTCTTAGGTAGCCCAAACCTGGCCTGAGCCCGGCCCAACTATATACATTTATATATATGTACGTATATGTAAATGTTGCATACATATATATATATATATATATATATATATATATATACACACACACACACACGCATACACACAAATATATGTATATATATTTGCATAAATATAATTATATATGTATAATTTTAGATTGGGTTCATTGACTAACATGAGCTTGGCTTTGGCCCGAACCTAACTCAAGTGCATCAAATTATAATGTGGGTTGAGAAAATCAGGCTTGATGATAGATCCCAATCAAAGCTAGAAAGGAAAAATTATTCTTCTTAAGGTGAGAATAAAACTATAAAGTTTATTTAACTTCCAACTATGCCCATCCATGTGGTTGGACGGTGTTTAAATACAAAAAATTCTAACTGACCACTGAGATAGTTTCAAAGTAAGGGATTAGCCTTCTAACTACATAGCCGATCCCTATACCATCTCATAATAACAAATTAACAAAAATAACAAATTAACCTATTTGGCCAAATCTCATGCCATGGCAAATTAACAATCAACAACTTAACAACCTAACTTCTTGACCGGTTCTTGTGGCTAGCAACCTGACCTCCTTGACTGATTCCTGCTCTGCTGGGCCATGCATGATGGCTTTTATTCTATGTACTTTGGGTTGTGTGTAGTCACCCTGCTTTTATTCTACGTACTTTGGATTGCACGTAGGCACCCTGTTCGACCTTCGTGGCCTATCACTTGACCTCGGGCTTAGTCTTAGCACGAATCTTAGACCCAAGTTTTAGGGCTGGGCCCAAGTTGACTTGTATGCACATATACATGTGCATTGTAATTTGATAGGAGATATTCCCGTTGCACGGTGGGATGTAGCTGTGAGGTTGGGGTGAGGAGTGCTTTCTGAGGAACAGATCCCGATACAAAATTATTATAAGGGCGACTTCCTCTGGTTTAATGGAAGAAGAGCAGAGCAAGGGTTTACAGGTTGGTTTAAAAGATTCTTGCATGTTGCATGACACCCGGTTTCGTAAGCATGTACTTTTAGTGCAGTTTGTATACTGTATATATCAACTTACTTTCCTTGGTTTGAAATCTTTTTCTGTTTATTTTGGAGAATGTAAGCAAAATATGGTTTGAATTAATTTCTACATACCCCAATTCTTGCTGCATGATCTCAGTCCCCATATCAATGGTGAATGAAATAAAAAAGTTGCCCAACCAGCTTTTTCATTTTTGCCTTCTTGTGGGAAGTAAAACGAAAGAGAATATATGGATGGACCAACCAAATAAGAATGGCAAATGCAAATATAGAGCCGGGGGTTAGGGCTTTTAATGGATTCCAAAAGTCCGATACCTGATTTGGTTTGGCTTTGAATTTGATTTTTCCATTTTTGGATTTTAGAATTTGTATTCGATTAATAATTAGATTTGATGTAGATTTGATTAAAATTCAATTTTAATAAAAGTTATTGTTTTTATGTTATATATATGTGTATAGTATAATTATGTATATATATGCACAGAGATATTATCTATAATTATATAAAATTTATAATTGATCATTTTTATTTTTATTATACTTTACAATTAATTTTTAAAGTTTTATGTCTTTTTATACACAATGAAATGAATGCGGATTAAATCCAAATGCGATCCAAAGTCCAATGTCAGAATTGGATTGGATTCAAACCCAAGATTTGATGATTAGATGCCGATGTAAATGTACCTTGATTTGATTCAAAGCCAATCTGATTGCAGCCGTGGTAGACTGGTAGTTAATGTAAATTGCTTTTTCTAGATAAATTATAACCATGAGGTGTGAAAACAAATTGTTTCTTGAAATAAAATACACAAAACATGTTATTGGCTGTAAATGTGTTTTCTTCCTAAAACTAAAACCAAAAATCATTTTTTTATTTTTTTATTTCTGATTCAGAAAACTTGTTTTTGCTTTAAAGCATACAAATATATATCATCATGAAATTATCTTTCATAAATCATGCAACATCTGTATTTCAATATTGTTTTTTTATAAAAATAGAAATTGTTTTTTTTTTTCATAACAAGATCAACTTATTTTTGCTTCTTAAACTGAAAAAAAAGGAAAACGTTTGTTTCATTTTTTTTTTGAAGTATAAATACAAAATAATATAAAATATAATGTTTTGTACTCTAGATATTTGCATTTATACTCCTTTTTGAAGTCTCAGTTTGGAAGGAATGCAGATATAAATATACATACAGTACAAATACATACAAAATAATACAAAATATAAGATTTTACACTCCACATATTTGTATTTATACTCTTTCTAAACTGAGCAGAAATTACAATTTTAAAAACAAATGAAGACAAAAAATCATTCACATTGAAGAAAACCTCCCAAGTGAATTCTCTGAAGGTGTGATGAAAGCAAGTGAACTGGTGGAAGTAACTAGAGAGTAGTGGTGAAACTGAAAATGATGGTCTAGAAAGAAACATCAAAATGTTATCGCTGATCTCTATTCTGGTTAACAAAAAATGTCATATATAATGCCAATATTGGCATTGGCTTTACGTCCTAGGACATAAAAAGTAAAATTTGAATATTTTAATATCATCAAAATGTGTTTTGCTCTTTAGATCCAATTTATGATTTTTTAATCCAATCAAAGAGTTCATGCATTAAGGAAATACTTTGATGGTTGAAATGGGAGTGCATCACTTGTGATGGGAGATTGGAGTTGGTCCTTACAACCTTTTGCAGCCGTGCATATCATGGTTTTCAAAACCGGACTAAAAAAACTGGAAACCGATTAGGTGATCAGTTTCGATTATCCCAAAATTGGGTTTTTCATAAAAACTGTTGATTTTGGTCAATAAACCGCTGACCCGAGTGGTTAATTGTTTGAATTGTTTGAATCGTTTGAATGATTTTGATCAGTTTTAATTTTTTTTTTGTTAAAATGGGCTGACTGTTCGTCGAAAGGTCAGCCTTCGACCCGATAACCAAACCCTTGCCCGATTCAGTCTCCGGTCATTTTTTTTTTTACGGGAGATATTCGCAATACACATTTACAAGGGACTGAGCAGCTTAGATAAATAAACAAAACTAACTTAACCAGAAAGTCAATTTTGCAGCTCAATGACACTTTTTTTTTTTTGGCTTTATGGGGTTTTCATCAAATATGGCTTCTTGACTTGACTTTTTATGTGGTGTCTATTTTGTTTCGCAAGGTGGGCCCTACATGCATGCTAACAAGACATGTTCATTGTAAAATCCAAAAGAGTTCAAAATTTATTTAAGTTAAAAAATTGACTTTCTAACGAAGCTAATTTTAGTAGCAAATATAAGCACTTCAATGAAAGCTTGAACTCACACCCAAACCAAGTTTGGATCTATTGACTACACAATACATTGTTGGTTACATTCATTCAACTACACATGAGAAATATCTCTTGTACTTTGTAGGCGTTTGGCATGTGAACATTGCATAGTTTTCTCATAAAAACAGTGTTGGGCATGGGCATGTAGAGTTGTAACGAAAAATTGTGCTTATTTTTTGTTTGAAACTGGTGATTGACATATAGGCATTTTATGAGAAAACAATATTAGTTTTGTTTGGTATCAATGTTGGCATCAATGTTTTCAACATTGATTTATATTATCCAACGTCCAACATGATGCCACATCATTACACTGTTGACATCAATACACCATTTTCTTAAAAAACATTGAATTTGGCATTGCTCCATACCACACTTTCTTGATTTCCAATGCGTGATTTATTGCCAAAAAAGATTTCCAATATGTGGTCTAGAATAACCTTTTTTTTTTCTTTTTGAAAAAAAAAAACAATACCAAACATGAGAGTGTTATTAGAAACACTGCTTCTCTGACACCATTTTCTCAGAAAATGGCATCAATGCCAAACACCCACTTTATCTCGCTCTAATATATATCGTTAATGTTTCAGATATATTGATGTGTTAATATTAGATGTAAATTCAATGTTAACACATTAAGAGTTCATTTTGATCACCGTTTTCAAAACCAGACCGAACTGGACGATCAGACCAGAAAAATCGAGAACCTTTCGTTTTCCTCCAAAACCGTGATTTTGATCAACAAACCGCTGAACCGGCCAATTAACCGTTTTGACCGTTTTCCAAATTTTTAATTTTTTTATTTTTTTGTCAGAATGGGTTGGCCATTCGGGTGGCCTGAACGACCAGATCATTCGAACTGATAGACCCCTCACCGGTTTGTTTTTAAAAAACCATGATTTTGATAATAATATTGGAGTTGGGGATTTGAAAAATCACATAAGAATGATGGAAATATTATTTATAATAATTTAATAAAAAGACGTATATAAATTGCATTCGAATATTCCAACAACATCGATAGAAAGAAGTGGTTAAAAATTAAATAAAATTTAATTTAAAAAAGATAAGGAACACTCCTTAAACACTCCAGTCCAACGAATATACCACTAAGATTGTTGATTAAAAAGAACGAATATACCACTAAGATTTGATTCACTATATTCTCGTTTAATCAGAGAAAACCTATGACATGATCACATGACTAATGAGCGCAAGATCCAAATTCGATCAATGGTATATGATCCATGGCGGTGGGGCCGCTTAAACTAGCATTGACTGGCCCACACCCACACCTATATAAGCGAACGCGGAAAGCAATGAAAACAATGGTGGTGGGCGAGGACGTCCGTGAAGGGAGGAGGAGTCAAAGGAAGAAGAGGAAGAGATCAGACCATGAATTCAGTCTGTAAGCATGAACTGAATAGTTACTGAAAACCCTAAACAAATTAGTCTTTCACTTTCTCCACTCTGACTGCCTTTTTCTTGCTTCTTCGCATAATTTTTGGTTGGAGTAGATTCGACCACTTTGATCTGTGCAATGCGGGACTGCTTTCGAGTTGTTGATCTTTTCGTTTGGATCGTTGCTATTCGTATCGATGGTTTTTCGGTCTTTTTTCTTGATGGTGGAATGAGGATTTTGTTTTTCGCAGCTGATTGTTCTTTTTGTAGCTTTTTTTGATCGGTTGGTTATTTTAGTTTTGTAGATATGTTTGTTTGGCTTCAAATTCTCCAATGAAATCTGGATTTATTTATTTTTTTGTCTGTTCTTTTTTTTTTCCTGATTGAAAGGGCTAGCTTTCTGAACAAATTCGGGAAGGTTCCTTCTTATTTCGTGACATTTGGATTTATACGACGGTAAAAGCCGATTACGTACTTGTGTGTAACTGTTGATAGATGGCCTCAAGTGTATGACAGGATATGGTTATAGGTTGTCAACGCCTTGGATTTTCCTATCGTGGCAAATGGTTTCCCTGGAATTACCAGATTCGATGGCGGGTTCATGGTGACTGCCTGTTCTATTTAGGGGACAGGGTAGTTTTTGTATTCACCCGTTTGTTTAGCACAGAAGTTCAATGTATAGTTTCTAGGATTCTTTGATTGTGGAAAAGCTCTTAGTTATTGGTTGCACGATATTTTGGTTGATACTGGATATTGAAATGTTCTGGTTGTAGTGCTATTTTTCATTTTGAAGTTGGAGCATTCTCTTTTTCAACAGGCACTAAAATTTTTGACAGTGGAAAAGGTTAATAGCTTAATAGGTTTGCACCGTATTTTGCTTACTCTGGACATGGAAACGCTTTAGTTGCTGTTCTATGTTTCTTTTTGAAGTTAGAGCATTCCTTCTTACAAGAGATGCTTGTTATTTATTAAGGGGAAGGCATCCTCCCTCACAAGCCAAAAGTACTATTTGTAACCACCAACTACATTTGGCAATAACATGGGCATGGCTCCCATAAAACTGCAGTATTGGGAACTGTTCAATCTATAGGTGGTTACGTAAGAGGTTGCACCAATAAAGAGTTGAGACATACTAGATCATTAACCATCCATTCAAAGACATGGATTTTTATTTCATTATTTGCCTTCTTATCCTTTTCTTTTGTCCAAAAGAACACCTGATGATTACAGTCATTAGCTCAAGTTGATATTTAAGCTATAATATTTCCTTTTGTGCACATAGAATGCAGGTTCCTAACTTCAACATGTGCTTCATGTTTTCTCAAGGCCAGGACTTCAGATTATTCTTCATATTCTTACAATATTCTTTATGGTTATAATGATTAATTCAATACTGAAATTGGATTTTCTGAAGTATTTAAAAGTGAGAAGTGTAGCTAAAGCACAAGAGCATCCTATAGCCTTAGGTGGAAGGCAAGGTTCAGGTATGAACAAAATCAGGTGCTCTTTCTAAAAAAGAAGACAAAAGGAAACTTTTTTTGATAGGTAAAAAAAGGAAACTTTTTTTGATAGGTAAAAAAAGGAAACTTTAATATGCAAATCTAAATTATGTGAAAAAAATATTTCAAAAAATTCTCTTAGTACAACTGATTAAGGGTTTTGTTATTAACATGAAGGTTTTAACATTAAGTCAAAGTCATAAATAGGTGGAATGATTTGATTTTAATGCATCATAGGTACACCCAGCAATATGGTAAATTACATCAAATTCAAGGTTAATCAAAAGATATAAGCATCCATGCTAATGCACACTTCAATTCAGACTTCAGGCAAGGTGCACTTGACAAAATGAACCTCACCTGTGAAGAAAATAATTGGTTCATTTCAAATTTGCAGGGCTTGTCCCATTTGTATTTCTTTTGCTCCTTGAGGAATGTGTTGGAAGGCCTTTTTATCCACTTCCAAGCAAAGTAGCTGAAAGTAATAAACAGCCCCTGCAGACGTTTCGCCCATATAATATTGCACATCGAGGATCAAATGGAGAGTTTCCTGAAGAAACTGCACCAGCATACATGGTAAATATCAATCAAAATGCTGGTTTCATTTGTATGGTTGATGTACTTAGAAGATGCACTCCGTCTCTCTTGTTGTGTTACATGTTTGGTTTAAATATTCATATGGGGATGAGCAATAAATAAGTCATAATCAGTTGCCTTATTAGTCTGAAATGATATACGTTGCTTAATGAGTTTACATAATTAAAGAATGATTTTGTTAAACATATGTAATTGATTTTGTCTGTTAAACAAGTTAATTTGAATTATTGTTTTTTAATATGGTAATGAAATTGCTAAGCTGTCTTTAAAAATTTGAGTGCATTCCTTTTTCTTTATAACCAATGTTAGTTTGTTCTTCCATGCCACAGAAGGATGCATATATACTTTTGTTTGTTTGTTCTTTATCTCTTTACTACTGTAGAAAGAACAGGCTCCTAAAATTTGGTCGGTTCTTGCAGAGAGCTATTGAAGAAGGTGCTGATTTCATAGAAACAGACATTCTTGCCTCTAAAGATGGTGTCCTCATATGCTTTCATGATGTCACCCTTGATGATACAACTGATGTTGCAGAACGTAAGGAGTTCGCAAATCGTAAGAGGACTTATGAAGTCCAAGGGGAGAACATTACTGGCTGGTTCAGTGGTATACAGACAAATGCATATTTCCCTTTTCCTCATGCTTGAGATTATTTTTTCTTCTTTGTAAGGCTAAACCACTAAAGATAAAATCAATTTGTTCTGATGTCAGGTAGTTAATGCGTTTAATTGCATAATCTGTAAATAACGCTTGCTCTTTTTGGGTTTTTAAGTGTAATTAATTTACTGCTACTGTGACACCTTCCATAATATGTGTTTTATCTAATGTTATAATTTATTACCTACTGCTTATATTGTTTTTTCTATAAAAAGTACAAAAGTAAAGCCATTATCCAATGTTGGTCCCAGCTATCCAGGGACCAAAGCTGGTTAGCTAGATAAACTAAATAGCGTTTTGACTATGTGCAGTTGATTTCACACTACAAGAGTTGAAGTCATTAGGAGTGAAGCAGCGGTACAAGTTCCGGGATCAACAATACAATGGTTACTTCCTCTCTGTATAGAACTTAAATCGTTTTCTTGTCTTAATTAAACAGTGGAATATAAGATACTTGAAAAGTGAATCTGTATTTCTGATATGCTGTATGTATTCTGACATATGAAAATGATTAAAACATATCAAGAGCATACTCCAGCTCAATGGTCTGTAGCTTGGACCTTATTTTGATACACATACATAATATGTGCAGTGAATTTGATATCAAATAATTCTATCACCGGCTAAGAAAGATTTCTCTAGATGATGATGATTGCTATAAAAAATGAATACTAAGTGATGATTAATACGATTATTCTCAAGAATGACTGGGGAAGTTATGCCTCCATGATTTAGGTTTAGCAAAGTTTTAATCTCATATATTTTATTTTTGCATTTGCCTTTTCTATTCTTTCAATAATTAATTTACAGAATGATGGTAGAGAGAAAAGAGAAGATACAAAATGTAGAAAGCAGGTGCTTCAGCAGCATACCAGACTAACCAAAGCTGTTACCTCAGCATATAATGCATTCCTTCCTACCCTGATTTGTCAAGCTCATATGCCATGACATCAGCCTCCATTAGAACAAAGCAAGGCAAGATACTAGTGGAAAGTGCTCTAATCTGGACTTAGCAAAGGATATGAGATTGCTTCTAAGGGTCTCTATCCTTTCCATTCTCCTATTGAATGATTAGATTCCTCCCTGTTCTTTTTGATAACCAAATTACATTGGTATCCTATGTACTAGGGCAATAATATGTAGAACATCTGGATAAAAATCAGTCTTTCCTGGTGAACCGCGGTCAGAAAATGGTGATTATAATTTATAACAACTATTCCCTATTCACTTCACCATGACTCCTGTAGTTTCCATGGGCATGTTCCAAATGTTTATTGATCAAGATTGCCTCAAGTATAAAGGCTCTTTTATTCATAGGGCACCTGTACCTCTGGATGTTGGTACGAATCTAATGTGTAGTTTTGATACTCAAGAATATTAGTGGTTACTACATAATTAAAACAAGATTTAGTATAGTACAATAGACATTTTACCAACTTCTTGTTGGTGTCTCATCTTGGTTGCACAATGACACTTGTATTTTAATGCTTGTGCTGTACATTCATTGGTTAGGTGCAGTGGTGGTTACTTTTCTTTTGTTTCAATTTATTATACAGGGAAGTTCTCAATTATTACATTTGAAGAGTACATTTCTATTGCACTAGATGCACCCAGAGTTGTAGGGATCTATCCAGAGATCAAAAATCCAGTATTTATCAATCAGCACGTGAGTAACTCTTCTTGTAAATGTGAATAAGAAATTGTTGGAAGGATGCGGGTTATTTAATATTGAATGGTTTTCAAGGAATGAAGGCATTGTGTTCAGATGCTTCAATTTATAGTCACTAACAGATTTATCTGGTTGAGTGGTTCTATGCTTCTTATTGAGGGGCTTACCCTCAAGAAAATTAGGTTATCCCTGGATGAAACTTTCAGTTTCATTAGAACATTTTTTATTTTCAGACATAATCTTACCACCTTATGAATAATAATTTGGCATGTCATTGTGAGCAAGATTTATAGATATCATGTAAGCATAATGCTAAAGCTTCTATTTTCAACAGGTCAAATGGGCAGATGGGAAGAAATTTGAAGACAAGTTTGTGGATACACTTAAGAAGTATGGATACAAAGGTTCATATATGTCAAAAGATTGGCTGAATCAACCAGCATTTATCCAGTCATTTGCTCCAACGTCACTCATTTACATTTCAAACCTGATAGACTTGCCAAAAATCTTCCTAATTGATGATGTGACTGTGCCAACACAAGACACAAATCAGGTTTTCTATACCTTCTTCTTCTTATTATTATTGATAAGTTATACATTTTCTTATTTAATGGCTCAAAATAGAACAACCATGTTCTCAGTTTTGAAACAACTGGAGTCTGAAGTCAACATGGTTCATAGTTTTCACCACTTTGGGCTGCATGGCTTGCTATATAACTTGCTTTGGACTTTCCACATGATACTAACAATAAAACTTAGATCTGTTTTTGAAGCTTACAAAGTGTAATGCAGAAATGTATGAGATCTTGGAGACATCTACCAACAGGCATAGCCAGCACCCAGCAATTTTTGTAACTGGGGAGAGAGATTGACTCAGTAGTCAGTAAGTGATGCACAAGTTGGTCCAACTGGTCAGGCTAGTGATCTGACCTAAATGGAACTGCTGATATCATCTGTACTGAAAAATAAAAACAGTATGAACCAAATGAAATACACTAAGAGCGAAAAAGTTATTTTTTACCCATTTCAGTGAATTAACTGGCTTTATCTAATGGATTTTTCAGTTCAACTAGCCCACCAGTTCAAAGTTTCAATCCAGTCTAGTATACCTGATATGGGATCAGATCAAACCAATGGGAGGCTAGTCAGCTTAGGTATTAAGGCAATTATAGTCACCCATATAGCAAATATACGAGGGATTAGGACATCTACTGTATTTCCTAGGTAAAAGAATGGATTCCATCAGATAATTCTGAGCATCAGGTCATATTGCATATGGTCCCAAAAAGATTTTACAAATTGTCTGTTTAGTCATTTATAAGGAGAATTTTGGAGCCAGAGATCTCATATAGTCCTCTTTGGTTGTGATCTACTAGACTTTTGCATTGGGTTTTTTTTTTTTGGCAATCTTGCCTAAAATGATAAAAGCATTCTCAATGTAGAGCCATGTTTGAAGATCTCTCTACCTTTATAAAATGTGCTTATGATCATATAATGGAAGAATTCTCCTAGTATTAATGTAAAATAGCAAAACAAACAAAGTTTGAAGGAACAAAAGGGGGATCTGGTATCTGAATGGTTCATTTTGTTAATGTTCATATTCTTAATTTGATTAGCTATGTCAATATACTGGAGATAGTTGGCTATGAAAAAGAAAGGAAAAAGCAAGTTGGTGATTACTGTGATTGCAGTTCCCGGTCTGTTTTTTATTCAATTTGCTTCTTATGATAAAGGTTTCAATTCTATAATTATACCTAATAGCATGGAGTGGCAATTTTTTTGTGCAGTCATACTGGGAGATTACTTCAGATAGTTACTTTGAATTCATAAAGGAGTATGTGGTTGGAATTGGACCCTGGAAGGATACAGTTGTCCCTACAGCTAATAATTATTTGTTAACACCTACTGATCTTGTAGCTAAAGCACATGCGCATGACCTACAGGTGTGCATATCTTCCCACCAGAACTGCAGTCATTGTCTTGATCTCATGTGCGCATTCTTAACAAATGACATTTAGTTGCCGGTCCAAATTTTGTATCAGCCCCTGGATAGACCACAGGTCAAAGGTCTTTTTTTGGAAAGCAATCAGTTGTCAAAATAATAAATAAAACAGTGGAAATGGCATATGGTTATTACTTATTACGGCCTACCAAAGAAGTGCCTTTTTGGGTCTTGATCCTGGCCATCCTAATTAGACCACCTTCCAGTTTGGCAGGAAACAAAAGGCTTGCTCTATATTTGATGATCATAAGTCATAACAGAACAACCGTTGCATCAATTTAAGATGTTTGGTATATGGTTGAAGCAATTTTGTCCAGTTTTTGTGCACCGGCTATTCTTTTAGGTGTTTTCTGGCTAATTGCACCTTATTAAAGGTGCGGTCTGAAAGGGCTTGATAGGAGGAAGTTCTAACAATGATTCCATTTCAGGTGCACCCATACACGTACAGGAATGAGAACATGTTCTTACATTTCAACTTTCATCAAGACCCATATGCAGAGTATGATTACTGGATAAATACCATTGGAGTCGATGGACTCTTCACAGACTTCACAGGGAGCCTACATAATTTTCAGGAATGGGCCTCTCCCTCTCCCAGTGACGGCAATGCAACCAAGTTATTACATAAGATTGCATTGATGATCTCCACCTATAGAAAAGTTTGAACAAATATCTGTCTCTTGATTGTAAGTTCTATGCTAGTTATGTTCCACATTAAGTTGCTAGTCTATTTATAGGATAGCTTCATTTTCTCTTTTTCCATTGCTGGTAGAATTTTGTTATTCAATGTTCAGAAAGCAGTCTGTAAAGTTACTTGCAGCTTGAAAAGCAACTACTATTTCAGTATCTGACATTCTGTTTCCTTGAAATAATGCAATTTCAAACGTAATTCCTTCGAGAGTTGGTTTCTCTAAATATGAAGAGAACAAATTTCAGACTTGGAAAGGCATAGCAGCAGTGCATCACAGCAGACCATCAGATTTTGAACAGAAAGGGTTTAATACTAGTATAAACAGTGTTTGCATCCCTGATCAGTAGTGCAGCACAGCAGACTTGGAAAGGCATATCAGTTCACAACCCTGATTACCGATTAACAGTGTTTGCATCCGCCACTTCCTAAAGAGGATAGAAGAGGAGGGGAAAAGAAACGGAAGATTGTGCATGCCTTGTCAAAATCTATGTATTTCCCGGACAAATGAGTAAAATATGAGGAGCAAGCTTGTATTTGGAGCTACAAGACGGATTTTTAAGGCATCGATTACCTGAGGTGATCTTTGGTACCGTGGTGGTTTGTACCTGAATAAACAGTTGAATGACCTCGTTCTTAGTTCACATCTTTTGTGGCAGTGTGACCATCAAAAGATCCGGTAGTGGAGAGATATATTCTGTTTTATCACATACTAGCAAAGATGGATATGCACCATTTTTTTTATATGATGTGATGAGTATGCACCATTGAATACCCACAAGTCCTACCTCCAAAGCAAAGGTTCTCTTTCTTATTTTGTGCTTCTAGAACCATTAGATCTACAATCTAGATGCTATTCTGTGTAATTAGTGAGCCAATCATTAAAAAACATTTATTTTTAAGGTTGATCATTTCGATGAGAGATCAGGGAGGGTGGGCCTTGGCGCAAGGTTGGATTGCCCCATTGTGACTTGGGTTATCAGGGTTCAAATCTTGGAAACAACCTCCTTGTATATGCAAGGGTATGACTGTGTACATTTGCCCCTTCCAAAATCCTAGATTAATAGGATTCTTGTGCACTTGGGGGTATTTTGTAGTATGGATGAGAAATTGGTGGATGTGGATTAGTCCACACCACACCTTGTGGTAGGGACCAATCCACACCATACCAAGTCTACAGTTCTAAATTGTAGATAAAATGTGTGGATTGGACTAGTCCACACCCATGGTGGTGTTCTGTAGGTGCACATTTTTTTATTCCATGTATCTCATATACATTTTATGGGAGATCTACACAATCGATCATAAATGTCTAATTTTTGCATTTTATATGGTAAATAAATTGAAAAAAAATGCATCAATATATTCGCAAAAATTGCATTTTTTAAATAATTTTAAATATTAAAAAAATAAAAATATTATTTTATTGATAAAATATAAAAAAATAAAATTTAAAAATTATAGATTATAAAAAAATTAAATAAAATGAGAGTAATTGGACCAATGTAACGTAGGTGCATTACACTGAAATCTTTTCACAAACTGTCCACATCATAATGTGGACGATCCACGAGAAAATACTATGGATGAGAAATTGGGGTGTGTAACCCATCCCTATCCACGTTATTCTGTGGACGGGGACCATCTACACATACCAGAACACTATATCTTACCATGGGCATGACCAAAATGGTCTCGTCCATGATATTTACACACTATCGAACGCCACCTAAGCTACCCATTGGATGAGAGATCACTAGATCAACATGGTAATGATGCATGAGCGAAAGAGTGAATATTAGAATTTTATGTATTTTTGGATATTAGGGGTATTTTTGTCGTTTTTGATTTTTTGTGGGGTCCAATAACAGGGTTTGATTGTCAAGTTGTAGTTTGTTTATGTTTAAAATTTTAGTCATTACATAAGTAGGATTAAAGTTATTGAGTCTTCTTTGAATTGAAGTAGGATATAACAACTTAGTTTGAGTCCTAATAGGATTGTTGAGTCTAATAGTGTGACTCTTAGGATTATTATGAGTTTAGCGTCTAAAACATGTATAGACGTTTTACACAAAGGTAAAGAAATATGTTTGAGTTTTCTTTAGCTTATGCTAGCTATGGGGAGTGATTCCCATGCCCTAAAGTCATTCTAGGCACCTTGTGAATGATTCTAAGTATTTTCTCTCTTCTTTCTCTCCCTATTTTCTCTCTAATCGTTACAGCCATGAATAGCCATAAAACTCTGATCAAGAAAACCATTCAACATTCTCTAAGGACTAGAATTGAGCTGGTCCTACATCAGTTGGTATCAGAGCTAATGGTTTTTTCACTATGTTCTCACAAAGTGACTGATTCTATAGGTTTGGGGTATCTTCTAGACAATCTTATGGGTCTACAATCAATGATTATTGGATTTCTGAACCATATGAAGGGTCTTTGGTTTACTTATTTGAGAAGATGGTGGAAGAAAACAGATCTAATAATGTTGGCTATGGGAATAAGGTTTTCAAACATGTTAGAAGATAAAGGAAAATATCAGATTTCAAAGGAAATGATAATCCACAAGCATTTTTTTTATTGGGTTGCTGAACTAGAAGAATAATTTGATTGGCATGATGTATTTGACAAACAAAGGATTAGATTTGCATGAATGAAGCCGATGAGTCATGCTAAAGTATGGAGAACTCTTGAGCAACAATTAGAAAATAGAAGTGATGATCCAATTAGTACATGGGTAGAGATGAAGAGGTATTTGCAAGAGAAGTATATTCCACTAAACTTCCATGATGATCTATATATGGAGTTGACTAATTTTGAGCAAAAGAATAAATATAGGTTACAATAAAGAACTTGAAGTCAATGGAAAGAAGGTACAAAGTTGAAAAGAAAGTAGATGATTCCTTGCAAGTTTATGCTTATCCTAGAGTTGAAGTTGAGGATGAAGCTAAAGAAGAAGAATTTCAAGCTTTAGGAGTTGTAGATATTAAAAATCAAGAGGGTGCAGGCCAAGAAAAAACAAAAATTATTCAAGTTTCTGACGCCCATGATCAGCTTGAGGCTAATGATCAAGAAAAAATAGAAGTTGAGCAAGCTAAAGAAATTCAGGTGCAAGATACAAATGTGTTGATTGTAGTATATCCTAGTAAGGAAGTAGGGAACTTTACCTTTCAAGTTCAGTTAGAACCAATTCAAGAATTACAACTTGACATAGCACAAGTTCCACCAACATTAACAATGGAAGGAGTCCTAGAGATTGTTGAAGAACTAAGGATAGCAGAACACATAGAGACAGTGATTCCTAAACTAGAGGTTGAAGGAAAAGTTCCAAAAGTTGCAGTTGAGAGTTTGGATAAGCAAGGGGAAGGTTCATCACAACCGCTGGTTGATGAATCAAGTGTTCAAGAAACCAATGTTATTGGTGATTTAACAAAGATGGTTATGGAGGGCAGTGTTTCATAAATACACTTATTTCAAGATCCTTCTCTAGTTCTGTGTATGGCATCTACTCTACAGTCCAAGCGTGTAACTGTAGGAAGCTTTTTGTAATTGGGGCATATCAACTTTTCATCCTCAAGTTTTTCAATACTTGAGGATGATTTTTTTTGAACCAGGGGAGAATGGTGCAGGAGATGAAGAGACAAAATTAGAATTTTATGTATTTTTGTATTTTTGGACAATAGGTATTTTTGCCAATTTTGCAATTTTTTATGGGGTTCAATAATAGGGTTTGATTGTCTAGTTATAGTTTGTTTATGTTTAAAATTTCAGTGTCATTGCATAAGTAAGATTAGAGTTATTGAGTTTTCTTTGAATTGAAGTAGGATATGACAGCTTAGTTTGTGTTCTACTAAGATTATTGAGTCTAACAGTTTGACTCTTGGGATTATTATGAATTGAGTCCATAAATATGTATAGACCTTTTACACAAAGGCAATGAAATATATAGAGTTTTCTTTAACTTATGCTAGCTATGCTGAATAATTCCCATGCCCTAGAGTGATTCTAAGCACCTTGTGAATGATTCAAAGTACTTTCTCTTATTCCTTCAATAAGTTGTTACAACCATCAACAGCCATAAAACTCTCATCAAGAAAACCATTCAACATTATCTAAGGATTAGAACTGAGCTTGTCCTACATCAGGTAGAGTGGTATCACATTAAATATAAGCATTTCATTTAAGCATTTCAAGTACCAATGGTAATACCAAATACAATACTGCTCAAACACTCATTCAAAACCTAGCCAACATAAGTACCAACATCCGTATCCATTGTCTCCCTAAAAGTTCGAGCCTGAACCTGAAGTGTTACCGCAACCTGAAACTTGCTGCATGTTCTAAGTTAGGGCTGAAACCTATCCAACAACCGGCCTAACGGTGTCCCATTAATTTTATTTAACCTACAATGATACCATTAACAAGAACCCTCATCGGTCTTGCGTTGTGTTCCGTGGCCCAGAAGCGATGACAGACGAATAACGAAGCCAGCTTACCTATTTGCACACCCAACTGGATAAAGCAACTTGCAACGTTTTCATGCACTGTACGTAGGAACACCACCCTCGCGAATGACTGATTCAGAGTTCAAACCATCTACAAGCCAACGGAGGAACCGGGTTGAGTGACAAATTCAATTTTAACCATGGTTTTCAAAACCGGACTGGATCAGACGGTCAGACCAGAAAAACTGAAAACCGGTCACTTGACCGGTTTTATTTTCCCCAAAACCGTTGATTTTGGTCAGCAAATCGCTGAATCGACCAATTAACAGTTTGAACAGTTTTGATTGTTTTTTAATATTTTTTTATTTTTTGTCAAAATGGGCCGGTCGTTTAGATCGAATGATTGGATCTTTTGAACCGATAACTGGAGCCTTAACCGGTTCATTTTTAAAAACCATGATTCTAACAAACTACGTGTGAGTGTGAATAGTAGGGCTGCAACTTTTGTTGAGTTTGAAAAAGTGAGATTAGGTTGGATTAAAAATTTGGGTTAGTGTTAGGGTTGAAAAATATGAAACCATTTAATTTTGAGTTGGTTAGGGTTGAGGCATTGACCAACTCAAACTTAACTTCTTATTTGGATGTACAAACATCATATAAACATGTGTTTAGATATGTATATATATATATATATATATATATATATATATATATAGGGGCGGAGGTAAGATTTTTTTATTGGTAGGGGCCAAAGCATAATAAGCATAGATAGGGGAGGCCAAAAGATAGAAAATATGCATAGAAGGGGCAAAATATATGTGAAATTTAAATGGCTATTATAGGGAATTTCAAGGCATAGGGGGGCCATGGCTCCCCTCTGCCACCCCCTGGCTCCGCCCCTGTATATATACATCTTTTATGGACACTTTGAACCAGATACATCTTTTATTTTTAGCTTTTATTTCAAAATTTCACAGAAAACCTTGTTTTTATGTTATTTAACTATTAAAAAAGAGCTTTCAGAAAAATCTTTAAAAAGGGGTATTAATATGGTACCCCAAAGATATGATACTATACTCTCTACCTTGGTATTGGGGTCTGGAGGAGGAATACCCGTCATGTAGACACTACTGAAAAATGCTTTATATATATATGTATGAATTTTTCCTGCAAGTATTTGTGTTTATAAATGTGTGTATGTATTTGATGTATATTGTATGTCAAAATTTTAAAGGCAATTTTTTTAAAACATGATAACTATGTTCCCTTACACGCAATAATGCTCAAATTAAATTAACCTGAACCCATGAATCTGAAAAATAAGAACATTTGGGTAAAAGTAGTGAAATCAGACCAACCCAAACCCAACATGAAGTTTTAGGATTGAGTTTGGATTAGGATTGGGGATTCAACAACTAGGATTGGCTTAGAATTGACCTCAACTCGATCTAACCAGGCCCAACTTAAACCCCTAGTGAGAAATCTACAAATGGCTTACATGAATAACATGTTCCATCAATATCCCCATCCTGGGAATGGAGATTTTTTGCCAACAAAATACATGCCAACCCTCTACCAACTTAATCCAACACGGGACATGTCATTATGAGACTGGGACCTGCCATAAAAGTGGGATCCGCCATGTTTGAGATGTGCAGTGTAAATGATATTGGTAGAGGATTTGGAACGTATTTTGTTGGCAGGTGATCCGGGCCTTCAATTTCTCTAAGTGGTGAGAAGAAGTGGCCTCTGCCAATCACATATTTCTTCGTGATCTGAACATCCCCCATTAGGAATTTTGAAAAGGAAAAAGGGAGTAGTACAGTGGCGTTGCAATTTTATGATAAATGCAGTGGTGTTTTGTTGTCATTGCATTTTTTGTCGATAAAAAATTTATAATAGAGATTTTTTTACCTTAAATGTTTTGAATTGATCAATACAGACCAATATTTCTACCTAAAACAACAAATTGACATCTCACACATGCATTTTTCTACTTAAAATGAATGATAGTCATATATGACATGGCGTCACATATATCAACTCAAAACGCTAACACCACTGACTGAAGAAAGGCAATATTGCCAAAAGCTAGTTATGGGGCAAAGATTCACCGAAACCACGTCCTTGAGAGTAATCCGTATTAGCTTCCCAATACACCCCTACAGGGGTTGTATCGGGCCAGCCACTGGTTCAGAGGGTAGTCGGGCCTTAAACCAGCCCGAATCGATTTAAAAAAAAATAAAAAAAGTAAAACATAAAAAAAAGCACCGACACAGGCCGATACTGCCCGTGTCGATATTTAGAACCTTGATTCTTCAAAGTTTAGCTTTTCATCTTAACTGGAGGAAAATGAAAATGAACTGACGTACAAATGCGCAACAGAGTTGTAAAAATTTGTCCATTAAGATTTAAGAGGTCGGAAATCTGCATTCTTCTGCAGATTCATTTAGCAGGGTTTCCCCTCAGAGAAGAGATTTGAAAAATAGCTGTGGAAATATATTACAAAAAAGGAATAAATACAACTCAGAAACCAAATCTCAGGGGATGCCAACAATTGGGACTGAGTGCAAGAGCACGAATTACAACTCAATTTTTACCTTCTAAAATGTCAAACGAATGTTAAAATCAAATTATGATGACCTGTTACCTAGCTAGCATGAGGGTGGCTGTAGTTGTTTCAACCGCTGAACGACTTGCTTCATTGTAGGCCTGATCGACAATGAATCAACAGTACACATAACAGCCAAGTGCAATGTCTCTACCAAATTATCATGGGGGCCTGAATCCCATAGACCTGCAGTGAAGAATTCCTTAGCCCTGCCTTGTCGCAGAAGCATGCATCCCCAGGCAACGATATTGAAACCATTCCCATAAGAAGAAAAGGATGGGTCCAGTGCTTTCTTATCTGAGATCAATTCCATGAGTACCACACCATAGCTGTAGACATCGGCCTTGTCAGATACACGGCAAGTCATTGCATACTCAGGGGCGACGTATCCAAATGTTCCTGCTACACCAGTAGTTGCATGGGTTTCAGAAGTCCCCAGAAGCCTGGCCAACCCAAAATCAGATAGATAGGCATTATAGTCATTGTCCAACAATATATTGCTGGGCTTGACATCGCGGTGGAGAACGCGTGGCACACACTGATCATGTAGATATGCAAGTGCACGGGCTATGTCTAAAGCAATCTTGTGTAGTATCCTCCAATCGACAGCCCTTTTGGACCTTTCCTGTATAAATTTCTCCAAATTTCCACCAGGTAAATAATTGTATATCAGGAACATCTCTGATTCACTTGCATGGTAACCTATCAAAGTGACAAGATTCTGATGACGCATCCTCCCTAGGATTTTGATCTCTGCATGGAATTGTTGAACACCTTGGAAACGTCCAACTGAAAGCCTCTTTATGGCCACTAGAACTCCAGGAGAGATCTCAGCCTTGTAAGTGGCCCCGAAACCTCCACTCCCTATGCAATTGCTTGCATTGAAACTACCTGTGGCCCGCACAACATTTTCATAAGTCAGTGGAACTCCAATGTCAGTGAATACTGTCACCTCCTTTCTCCCAGCTGCTCGGATCCTGGACCTTGGGGCACACTTTCTGGTGTATATGAAGAGAACAATAAGAGCTAAAAGAACAGAAACAATGGCTGATGCAGAAGCTATTGATGCAATCTCAATAGAATTGAATCCACTTCCCTTGACCACACTTCCTGGTGGAGGAGATGTATAATTTAGTGGATCCTCGTTTCTTCCCTGCTGATCTGAAGACGAACCAGTTAGAGAAAATATATGGCAAGACTGAAGAAAAGGGTTCCCAAGGACACTGCTGCATTTGATTAAATTATCATTCAATGGAATAGGCCCAGACAAATTATTGAAGGACACATTGAATTGATCAAGTGATGTCACATTAGCCAAACCAGGTGGGATCTGCCCAGAGAGTCTATTGTTGTTGAGAAGAAGATGAGTTAGGTTCTCCAAGGTCACCAAATCTTTTGGAATCTCACCTAAGAGTGAATTTGAAGAAAGGTCCAACACTTCCAAGGACCGCAACTGCCCCAAGCTGGAAGGGATGTTGCCAGTCAGGTTGTTACCAGCCAAAGAGAGATACTTCAGACCCTTTACATGACCAAGACACTCTGGAATCTGACCTTGCAACTGGTTCCAACCCCAGTAAAGACTAACCATAGAATACAGATCCTCAATAGTCTGGGGTAATGAACCAGTAATTTGGTTCCTCGAGGCATCCAAAAGCATTAGAGAGCTGCACATTGTACCAATGTTCTCAGGAATTTGACCAGACATCCTATTGTTGCTGACATTAGCGATCATTGCATTCAAACCATCACACTTCTCAAACAGGTTTCCCGGGAATGGTCCTGTCAGCTTATTCCCACCAGCAAGAAACACATACACAGTTTGCTTCCCTATTCTTCCAGGTGCAAGTGGCAAGGATGGGAGGGTACCAGTGAAGTTATTCATACCGAAGTTGTGAAAAACGGCAAGACTGCCACTAGCTCCAAGAGATGGCAAGGGACTTCTAGTCCGAGTTCTACTTGTGAAAAAGGACGAGTACGCAGTGGATGAGTCATAAGCATTCAACAAGGGTATCCGGGGACAAAGACTACCTTGGTTGAATGTAGGGATGGATCCTGACAAGAGGTTATCACTTGCATCAAATACGGTCATACAAGGAACTGGAAGGTTTCCATCAAGCACTCCCGTCAGCTTGTTTGAGCTCAAATCAAGAAAATGAAGATTCTTGCAGCGTCGAAGCAAATTTGGGAACTCTCCAGTGAAGAAGTTCTGAGCCAAGTTAACCATTTCCAAGCTGTTGCAAGCACCCCAGTCGCTAGGAATGTTGCCCTCGAGCGTTGCTCTTGGAGCCCAAATAATTCTGAGCTTTGGGAGGTTTACAATTTCAGCAGGGATGCCACCTTGAAAATAATTGAAATCATCATAAGCAGGACTAGACAGACCCAACGAAGTCGCCCCAGTTAGATTTTTCACGTCTGTCAGGGGATCATAGAGATTTGAGAGAACGACGACGGACAATTCGACACAGCCACCAAGTTCTGAAGGTATAGTTCCGCTAAGACTGTTCCTCGACACATCAAGCACTTGAAGCTTCAGAAGCCGGCCAAACTCAGGATGAACGGTTCCTTCCAACATATTGGAAAACAACAGCAGAGACCGCAACTGGTTGCAATTCGCCAGACTAAGTGGAATGACATCGACCAGTAAATTTGCAGAAAGATCAAGATGTTCAAGATTCCGACAGTTGCTTCCAAGCTCAGCAGGAATAGACCCACCCAGACGATTAAGAGATAAGTAAAGCCCCTTTAACTCCGAAAAACTGCCAATAAACTGAGGGATCGTCCCATTCAGTCCATTAGCAGCTAAGTTCAAAATCTGCAAGCCCACACAGTTAGAAAGCGAGGTAGGAATCTCCCCCGCAAGCTTATTGAAACCGAGATTAAGGACCCGCAACCTCCTCAGGCCTCCAAATTCAAGGGGCAAGGTTCCAGAGAGCGAATTTCCCTCGAGATCAAGCACTTCCAACTTCTGCAATCTCCAGATTTCAAGAGGAATCTCACCGGTGAAATCGTTGAACGGCAACGACAAAACCCTAAGCTCAGTGAGCTTCGCGATAAGTGGCGATAGCTTTCCCCCCAATTTTCCACCGCCACCGGAACAACTCCTGATTCCAAACCCATAAAGCGGAAACTGAGAAATCTTGGAACAAGAGAAAGCTTCCGAATTACCTCCGACGCTGTTGCCATCTCCGCCTCCCGTTATATTGAGAGCTAGAACCCTCGATTTGGAGTCGCAGAAGACGCCAAACCAAGAACAGTGATCAGAAGGACCAGCACCGCCACCAGAACTCCACCCGGAGAGAAGCCCTGAAGGATCCGAGACAGAGTTCTTGAACTGAAGTAGCACTGCTTTATCGGAATCAACCGCATCAGCGGAAGAGAATGAGAAAATCCAGAACAGAAATAACACATGGAGGATCTCACGAAGCGAACGCCATCTTATCCGAGAGAACAACCGCATTATCTCTCAATTGAAATAACAAAAGCTGACAAAAACCCTAACCTCCAAGACCTCCAAAAAAGAAAACCTCCCTCTCCCTCTCTCTCTCTCTCTCTCTAGAAAGAGAGGAATTCAAGTTGCAGAGCAGCTGAAGATAATTTTTGCTTCCCGAAACCCTAACCCTAGTCTGTGAAGAAAATAGAGAAAATTAGAAAAACAGAAAAAAAAAGGGGGGGAAATTTACATGTTCTTTAGAAAAACGCGTTTTTTTCCCCTTTCAGTCCACTGCTGCTTCTCTTCCTGTTCTTCTTCCCAATCTTTTGTTTTTCTTTTTTTCCTCCGCTTTTGTTTTTTTTACTTCTGTGGCGGGGTCCAC
Source organism: Nelumbo lutea (assembly GCF_056320005.1). NCBI lineage: Eukaryota > Viridiplantae > Streptophyta > Magnoliopsida > Proteales > Nelumbonaceae > Nelumbo > Nelumbo lutea. Next base: position 21,089,614 of record NC_142687.1, on the reverse strand, counting down.
TAGACTTCCCCAGTAACAAGTGGGGCCAGACTGGCTATTACCAGTCAATTGATGCATCACCCCGTCAACGTTTAGTGGCTTTACCGGCTAGACTGACCGGATAAAGGATTCCCCTAGGTTTTGCACACGTGGCCTTTTTATATGGGTCCACGTGAGTTATCTGCCCGAAAAATTCTGCAGTTGGATTGTTTTGCCAGTGCAGTGCTTGATGCTTGATTAGGGGCCTTTGCTAAAAAACACTGGGGGTGTGACAATCGCCCTATTTTTATTTAACGTACGTATGACGAAAGCTTTGTTACTCGTGGCCTTTTTATAAATAATCGATGAAGTGGCTGAATGACTTATTTATTAAAAGACAAAATAATAAGTCATTCAGTTCAATCATTTGAGCAATTATCCAACGGCCATAAGTCGTCCATACATGAGATATCACACTTCCCATTCTCAACACGACCCCACCTATATCACCGCTGTTGTATACCCGACTAATACCCCCAATTAAATACGGACACGTCAGTCGTTTGTTCAATTTCGTAATATCATGTGATGTGATCTGCTTTCTAGTCGGGTCAGTTGAGCATGAATTGACATTTATTTGAACCCGGTCCAGCCAACTAGCAACCCAAAAATTTCCACTCCAATTATCATGTAGGCCGACGATGATCTTTATAAATTGTAATGCGAGTGAAATTTTTGCTTGCTATTTGGGTGAACCGGGCTTGATGAGATCAGTTATATGGCTTTTCACTGGGTGTTGGACATGGTTGCTTTTAGCTTTTAAAGCAAAAACTCTTGGCTTTGTTCTTGAAAACAAAAACAAATGCCAAATCAGTTGTTTTCAAAAATAAATCCAACATGTTCTCAACCAAGCATGAATCCGGATTTGCTCCTCAGAGTGTGCTTGCTCCTTACACCAATCTTACAAATTGGGATCTGCTCCTCACACCAACCTTGCAGCATAAATCAGCCCTTTATTGAAAACATATCCCATCAACAATATACAGGTATGGGAGATATTCCTGATGTAGGGCTGAGATGCACTGTGAGGAGCAGATCCGATCTCCAATCTTACCATAGAACATAGTTATTCATTCATAGAACATAATTTAACACAAATCTTAGATAATGTCAGAGACCACTAATACCAAGCAATCAGATAAGAGTCCTTTGCTTGTTTATAGCTCTTGTGACAAGCCAACCACCTTAATATCAACATTCTTTTCGTTATTCCTTGGAAAAAAGCCAATTTAATTAGTATTTAAACAGCGCTGAGATTAGCAAGATTGACGCACTTGAGTGGCCGTGCTGAATTTTTTTATTAATGGTGGGCAACTAATAGAAAGATCTTGTCAACCGCTCGAATATGTAATATCTCTTACTATTTTATAAGATAACTTGTGTGTTGGTAAACCATATCCATCCGATATAATAATTGTCGATCATTGACGTTTCAGAGAAAGCCATCCTGTCTGAATTTGCAGTTGCCATGTGAGTAGGAGAAATGGAATATCCACATCATCCATATATGATTTAACTATTCCTAAGAGTTTGCTTGTTGACCTAAAATTCATTCTTTTGCATCTTAAAGAAATGGATTAACCGTCCATCTTCACAAGTTGAACCCAATCAATGAGGTAAAGCCTCGAACTTTTCCCCCAGTTATAGAATTTCAGACATCAACTGACAGCCCATGTTTGCAATCAGTATCATTTCATTGATGGGCTGTTGGAAGATCAAATGGGTCTTCCGGTTAAATGCTAGATAGCCATTTAGAGACTAGCCTCCAACCAAACATGAATCCATCCTCCAAAAATGAAATCAAACCGAGAATCATATTGAGAATTAAAAAACGATACATGTCATTCCAAGGAACCCCTACACTATCAAAATTGTAAAACACCACCGATTTTCTAATCTGATCACAATGAAATAATGATGGTTGGGTCCAACATTTGGTAGCTTTTCTGCAACCCATATTTACAAATATAAAAGCACACCCAGCAATCAATAATAATCTGTGTTCAGCGAATAAAAGTCAAAAGGGCATGTAGTTTAGGAGCATTAGAATAGCCTGAAATAGCTGTTGAAGCATATATTACAGCAGAAACATGGAGCTATTACAAATTCAGTTTGGCCCAGACAGATGGTCCCAGAAAAGGATCATCTATCTTCTCAGACAGGAAGAGTTAGTATTAAATAGCAGAGGCCATACTTTTGAATGCAAAGAAGCCAAAACCATTTTCTATTCAAGAATCAAGACTCAGGACGCTTGTTGCATCTTAGAAATCTCCTCCAACAGAAATCTTGATTCAGCAGCAAAATCAAGAGGAGCATGATATTTAACTGTTATCCTTTGTCTTTTCTCGTTCATGTATTCATTCTGTGTGACACTAACTCGAAATAGATAGGGAACCCATGTAGCTTCTTTGAGTTTTAATTGATATGTATTCCCTTCTCCAATCTGACAATAAAACCAAAAATATTAGCACACAGCCTCACATAACTAAATCTTGATATTTAGCATAGCAACTCAATAAAAGAATTACAATCCGAAGTATTACGAGTACTCAGCAGGATTGACCACTATAGCACTATCATGCTATCATCATCTAAGCCTTGTCCCATCTATATGGGTTCAGCTACACATGCAAGGGCACAACACAACCACTAGCCTAAAACCCCTAATGTTCCAATAAGAAAATTGAATAAACCCATTGCAAATCTATAGTCTGCACATAATACATCAAACAGAGCACTTCAGCTCCACAAGTGCTGTCTGAACATTAACATCCCACAATGAAAGTGAAAGATGCATGGTGGTGTCTACACTACATGATTCCATCCGGGTAGCGGCATGTTGTATCAAACCTTCTAAAATTAATAATTTCCAAAAATCAACTAGTATTCAAATAACAAACCTTGTCACCATTGGAAGAAAGAAAGACAAATACAAATACCAATTAGTATCTTACCTGTGATTTCATCCCATCAAGCTCATCCGCAGAACATCCAATTATTTTCTCTGCTTGTTCGTTGAAAACAGAAAGCCAAGCCTCCCCACTTGGATCAGACACCTTCATTACCATTATATATCTGCAAGAGGAAGAGACAAAGCATTAAAATACAAACTCAATAGATCACCATAGTGTGGCAAGATCATTGCTTAATTTTCCAACCTCAAGCTGCATTCCTCATCGTTCTTCTGACATCCCTCACACCAATACCCGGATCCAATAGCTTCAGTCACTTTCTTGTTACATGTCTTACAAGCCCGGTACCACATTGGCTGATCAGGCTTGACGAAACTGACATAAGCTTTTATGCTGAAAAACGCAGGCTACACAGAACAAAACAATTCAAAGTTCATCATCTCCGACAAATATATCTAAACTTAACAAATCTAAGCAAGAGTCGTTCAAACCGAGTTGAAATCCACTTGGTTGAAACTTCCAAGAAATTTATCACTAAACTTAAGGTTAAAAAGAAAACTTAAAGTCCCTCAGAACCTGCAATGCATACCTTATCATCCTCACCCAAGGATGGATTACTGGTAATATGCGAAAGGAAGACTCTGTCAGAATACATAGACCTCGTTCCATTCTTTGTACCAGAGATCAGACCTGAGCCAACAGAAGCCATTGCAGTCCCTTTACCTTCAGATTCATACCTGTTGCAGAAAGGATGTATAAGGGCGAGATGTACTGATATTTCAAAATAACAAACAAGATAAGGTGCAATATCTCACCAAGATTTCAGCTTCTTTGATTCTGGTATATCTGGATTTACAAGCACGACACTTCTATTCAAAGATGATAAAGAAACACCTGTAGAAACAATCAGAAAAAATCTAATAAGGCTAAATTTTTAATTGCTAGATAAGGGTACTTTCTATAATACAGCTCACAGAGTATTGATGATATACCTTGGAAATCTCCAACTTTAAGGCTTTTCAATGCTACAATGGGAGAAGTTTCCGCCATGTCCAGCAATTCCTGCCCCACATTGGTAGCAAGTTCATTCCAGAGAGATACCACAACAGTCTTCTTTCTGCAATTTAATACTCCAGATTCTCAGAACATGAGTCAGCTTGAAAGAAACCCAATACCAGGAAAATATATTCACTTACGATTCATCAGCAATTGTTATATCACGCTTCGGGATATTTTCATTGTTGCTCTTCCTTCGAACACTCAAGGTTGGAGAAACATCTTGGACAACCCCGATAATATCTGAATAATTAAAACAAAAAATAAATCAAAGGAGTTCAAAGGTTGAATCCTAGAAATGTTCAATCAGTACATAAGAATTCAAAAAGAGCTTACCGACGAATTCCTTCCCATTAACATAGGGACCTAGCTGATCAATTGGAACAAAGTTGAATTTTGTTTCAGGAACAAAAGCCTTCTCTCCGGCCGCTTCCTCCACCTCAGAGTTTTCATTCAAGGTCATCTCGTAATCATTTTCGACCGTCTTAAACTGCTTGTTAGCTACCTTTAGAGTACCTCGGGAAATGTAATAAACCTTTCCCAATTCAAACTTGTCAAAGAACTTCTTTGCAGCGTCATTGAACATTGTTGCTTGTATTTGTGTGCCCTGCGTTAAACAAGCAAATTTACCAGCTTATATATGCATTCATAAAGGTCGAAGGAGGCAAGAGCCCATACAGAAGAGTGGAAACAACAGAAAACGATTTCAGTTGAGCAACTTGAAGGACATTAACAAACAGAAAATTAGAAAAAAGGTTGCTTACATCTTCATCAGTCAACTCAACGTTGAAAACGCAGCCTTCCCCTCTAGCATTTCTGTAAGTCCGCATGATGCCTTTATTCGTAACCCGAACCTTAATAGTCCAATTGCCTTGGTAAGGATTCAAGGAAACAAGAGGATGAATCCTTCGTGTCATGGCCAATCGCGCAGTAGGAGCCATGCTGAAGTTTCAAAGAAAACAGGAAGATCAATGCCCATATAAATCTATGCGAAACATAACAAAATGGAATCAAAACATCTTGTATTTTGAGCAAAATCAAAGGAATAAAACACCCCAGAGAGATCACCAAGAGAAACTCGATAAGAAAAGCGGATAACCAATCTGTGCTTGAAGATCAAAGCCACAAAATAAAAGCGATTACTTGCATTCACGTGTATGGATGTTATGCCAATTGCAATGGGGATAGAAGAAAGACGGAATTACTCACTTTCCATGTTGTTCATGCAGAATCTGTGCAGCAGATTTGGCTACTATTTCCTGCTTTGGCTTCAATAAGATGCCAGTTTGTTCTCTCTTTGTTTCACTTCCGATCTCCGATTTGACCACTATTTCTTCCTTTGGTTTCAATATAATGCCAGCTTCTTCCTTTTTAACCTCACTACGGATCTCAGTTTCAAGTGCAGGAGAAATAACTTCACATTTGGTAACAATCAAATACCTGAAACAGTTTAGATCCAACTAAATTTGTAAGTATTAGGCAAGGGAACAGAACGTTCCTAAGCAAATAAAACACTTTCAAAGGGTTTGAGATGAGGATCTAGATCATACTTCTCAGATTTGTTAGGAATGACGTTGAGGGTGTAATCAAGAATATGGATGAGCCCAAGGTTCTGGATATTTCCCGACTCGATCTCAGCTGACAAGTTGGACGGAAGAATTGCCTTAACCTTAGTCCTTCCATCGCTAGCCATAAATCTGCAGATGTAAATAACCAAATATTCAGAAACCCACATGAACCGTTTCATCACTAGTTCGACAAAACAGAGAAAACGGAACAAACATCACATTATTGCATGATTCAGACAATAAACGAGGAGAATGCAAAGGAACACTTACGTAAACCTGTTGCCGACTTGCTTGAGATCGACGACTTGAACAATGGTTTCCGCAACATCAGAGGGAGAATCGGGAGAAGGGTTTGCCAGTATGCTGGAAACGGCATCTGGAGTGATGGATTTCCCCATTTCGATTGTTCACTTCTCTCAGTTTCTCTCTTCGAAGGAAATTTTTGAAGTGATGGAAGAATAGCGAGGGAAGGAAATGGATACAGAATAGACAGAGAAAACGGAGGGAATGGGAGGCTCCTTATATGTATTTGACCACTTTGGCGGTAGGCAAAGTATTTTTGAATTTTTACCCGCGAATTCGCACATCGAAGCTTTGAATTTTTTTTTTTTTTGGGATTTCGCGGGGATTTCTCAACGCTCCTGAACAATTAACATGGGTTTCTAGACTTCCCGCCAGTGCAAATCGTTGCGCGCATTACCATAGATTGACTATTCTACCCTTTCCAATATTACAATTTACAGATTTCTAAATTTGTCCCGCACTTGCGTTGATGGGATGATTCCAAAACGTCTATTCCTTTTCTAATGTTAATGGTCTAATGAAGGGCAGAGGCTTGTTTATGGTTCTTGCCTTGGATTCCCATATTTGAAAATTTCAATTCCTCAAGGTTCTAAATGTGAATTAAAGTTCTGTTTGAATAAATTTCTCCTTTTTAGCTTTGGATTGTGGGTAACAAGAATGAGCCAACAAGAGAAAATAGTGAGAATGACCAATCAGCCCATATCAGAATTTTATAGCCCCAAAGTACTGGGGGAATGCATACTGACCATTTATTGATGTCAAATTCACGGGCAGGATGTGGTTTATAGGGGGAGAGGACTAGTAGTAAGGGGGCTGGAATTCAGAATTCTGCATCGTGTGTATTTGTACTTCTCTAAAGAAAATATTGGGAACAATAGTTATCTAAAAGACTAAAACCATAACCATAACACTTTTAAAGCCCAAAGCACAAAATTGAAAACTTTGTGCTTTGTGCTTTGGGATGTAAGTGGATCGGAACAGATTTGAAATTGGTATGACATTTTAGATTATCTGATTGGATCTATTATGACTTGGTCTGAATTTAAATTTTATCGGATCTTTGGGTTTGATTTGATTTGGCTTATTTTCTTTAAAAATATTGAATTATTAATAGAAAAAAAAACAAAAATGTACCAATTTAAATAAAGAAATAAACGAAAAAATACAATTATTTTCACCAAATATATACATGTTTTTATAAAAATTAATAATATAACAAATTTATAAAAATACAATATAAATAAATAAATAGCATATATATGTATTTTATACAAATTTATATTTATAAATATATAACACATCGGATTGAATCTTCTCATATCGGATAGGGGGATCTGAATCTGATTCAATTTATGATTGGATTATAGGATCCAATCCAATTTGATCCAAAGATCTAACCAGAGATTATCCAAATTCGACCCAATAGGATCGGATCATGATCTGGTCCATTTGCACCCCTGATTTAAAAGCACGAATTTGAAGCTCATCCAAACATAACTTGAAATTTGTTTTCAAGTGGGGCCTTGTTTGGGTAAACTTTTGGATTTTTTTATCATTTATGTTGCTAAATAATTTGAAATACTATACAAAAAATAGGAATTTGAAATAGGGGTGCTCATGGTTCGATTAAACGAATTGCAGGCCTGTTTTTGAAACTGAAATTGAACTGAAGCCAATTGGTTAATCAGTTGACCAATTTGGTTTGCCATTTCTTTGGTTTTTATATTTATAATACATATTATAAAAATATATAAATATATAATAAAAACTAAATATATATATAATATTATATTTTAAATAATAAATAATATAGTATATATTATAAATATATAACACATATTTATTAATTTATAATATACATAAAATATATGTATACCAGTCGCTACGATTAATCGTCGGTTTTCTATATTGATTAACCAAAACTGGATCGATACCTTTGGTTTTTTTAGAAATACCAAATCAGCCAGATCAGTTAAGCGAATTTTCGATTGGTTTTTTTGCTCACCCTAATTTGAAATACTATTAATAAATATAAATATTACAAAATATTCAAAGTTATTGTATTTAATAAAAAATAATGCAAATTTAACATTTTTTTGGAATTTTTAATTTTAACATTTGTCATCCATACACATGTATCTTACATGGTCGATTTGGAATTTAAACTTGTTTTTATAACATCAATTGTTGTAATTAATGAAAAAAAGGGAAAAAAAATAATGTCAATATTCGAGCCCTACGGGGCCTGCATGCACCTTTAATGGATTTCACTAATACTTTTTTTAGCTTCACATCAAGGCAACCATCCCAACATTTAGTCCATCGATTTTCCTCTCCCCCCCGCCCGGCTTGCTCTAATTAGGGGGTGTTAGGCAACATAATTGCTTTTGTCTTTTAAAACACAAAAACAACTGCCATTTTTGTTGATGTAGCAGCTGTTTTTGTCAAACAACTGTGAACTCAACCCCTGTAATACTGCTGCAGGAGGCTTCAATGCACACAAAAGGCATACACAAAGCGGACCTCCTGTATTTTCAGTTCACTTTTAATACCACCACATGTAATGCAGGTGCCTTCTGGCTAGTTCATGGTAAAGCCAAATAACATGTCAGGTGTACTTAGGGCTGTAATCAGATCGGATGGGGAAACTGATAGCGGTGATCTGAACCCCATCGGATTTAAAGATTTGGATTCGAATTCGAATCCATCGGATTTAATCCAATTCCGCTACAAATTTTCTAAAATATTAGAAATTTTAAAATTTATTTATTTTTTAACCTTTATATATAATAAATTAATATAAATATAACACACCAAATTTATTATAGACATAAACTCACATATAATATAATATATAGAACCTTCTTTTTATAATTTTAAATATAATTATATATTAAAATTAATAAATGCTATATCATAATCGAATACCGGAATTTAATCGGATTAAATGGGGTCAAATCCAAATCCGATCTGATTATTAATCAGATGTAGATTGTAACGTGTGAATTCGATCCAATTACATATATATACATCACCTGAATCCGAGATAATCGGCTTAAGTGCGGGTTGAGTCTCGGATTTTCGAATACCATTGACAGCCCTAGGTGTACGTAATTAATTCACCCTAATTTATGAATTCACCTACAGTCAAAGACAGTGATGAGATCATATGAGAATGGGACACCTTGTAAAAATGCTTTTTCCCTGTTTAGAGAAATGAGAAATGAGTATATGGTATTGTAAATAATATGGGGAAAGAGGTTTCAAATCTATGCATCAAACCCCTCAGACAAAGAGAGTAATGATTGGATTGGTGATCACTTGATCACTCTGCCTCAATCCATTTTCATCCATTGTTGTCAAACTTGAAACAGAAGACAAAGGTTGTATCAGTCGATGCAGTATTTCTATTACTTTTATTACAAAGACATCAATCGGAACTATGTTATTCAACCCCTTAAATGGTTCTAAAACGCGATGCAAAAGAGGTTTATATGGAAGCATCACCGTACTTTTTGATCATCTCCCAGTACAACAGCTATGAATCTGTATCTGTTGGTCCAGTTCCATATATATGAGTCCAGTCTAGAGTCCACTCCTCCCAAGACAGATGGCCTTATGGTCAAAAACCAAATGTTTGTGGTGAAGGCATGTAAGAATTTAAATCTAACAGTAATGGAGATAAGATATAAAAATAACAAGTTTCTAAATACCACTACTATTGTACATGGAGGTACAACTCAGGTGCAGTTAAAACTAAACCAGAACCAGATACAAGTTTCCTTTCATTCTTTACAGCATCGAATAGATAATTGTATGGAGATTCCTAAGCCATTCCCTTCCTTATCTTACTTCTTATTCTTCATCTCTTGGTGCTGTCCACGAACTGTTCTCACATACAACCAAATAAAACCAAAAGAAAAAGAAAAGAGAAGGAAACCGTATCTGAACAAAAAACTAGATTAAGAGGATGCTAAACTAACCAATGAGATAAGATTAGAACAAGTGCACGCGACAGCATTTGCAATTTGACAGGACCTATGATGCTAGGAATCAAGTCATGAATTTCATGTAGAGGTCCCCATTTTTGAATACTTATAATCTACAGGGCGTTAGGCAGGCATGCATCTGCGGATGGAGACACATCTTTAAGGATGTTCATTACTGGAGAATCTGGAACACACACACACACTCTCAGGAACAGAATGGGCAACAGGAGAAACAGGAAAACCAACTGGTCTGTGCTGGTTTTGGGGCTTCTGTTGTGGGCTGTGGTTGTGGCTGCTGCGTTTCATCCGATTCAACCTTCACTGAACCATTTCTACCACCTTCCGCTGTCAATCTGCAGATGGACAAGTTAATTAGTTGTTTGCCTGAGGAGACCACACAATGCAAATATAGAAAGTTGGACATCCTGACTTGTCTGTGCAGTTTTATGATGAAAACTAACTAATAGAAAAATGTGTCAACAATTTGCTGAAACACATGAATGCTCGCATGCAGGTTAACTAGGTACATGGCAATATGAGTAGGGAAAGAAGCATACCTTTATTTATAGGCATATATGTAGATCCACACACAAAGTTACAACATTATAATAGAAATAAACTCTACTGACACACAGTGACACAGACAAATAAAAGATGGCATACCAACATGGATGCAAGTGCTACATACCAAAGATGCCAAATTCATGTACACATATCATCTATGCATATATATATATATATATATGTGTGTATGTGCTGACACACAGAAGCATGCATGCATGTATGCACATAAATATTATCTTCATATAGACACTTTGATTGGATCTATTTCTATTAGTTTATGGGGTACGAGGTAATACAACTTACATGGGAAAAGCAAAAGACTTGATGCTGCTTCCACTCACATCAGAACGGTGAGACGACTGACGGACGACCTCAGCAGAAGGTACACTTTCCTTTTCAGCTGTTGCCCTTATGACCTCCTTCATAGTTTCAGCTGCTGCTTCAGCCACACCTAAGCTATCCCCCAAATCTGTATTGTTGTTACCATAACTCGGTGACATACTGACTGGGGATGGACTACCTGGAAAACTCAACTCCCCAGATCTGCCCAGCTCATCAGATCTACCCATCAAAAAGTCTCTGGAGAAACTGCTATTACCAACATGGATGCTGAATAATGACTCGTTGGAAGCCACACTCCATTCCATAGGTGTTTTGGACTTGCTTCTTGCAAATACAGAAGACGGGATCCTATATGGATCAGGATCTTCAGGTCGATCCATCATTTGGATTTGAGGGGACTGCTTTGTAGAATCACAGTCGAAGTTAAATTCAGCATTGGCATCAGATAATTCCGGTGAGGATGTCAGTTGTGGTGTTCCGTCCTCAAAATCACTTGATGAGTGAGAGGAATTTTCATCATCTTTAAAATCGGCCATATCAATTGATTCGACTTTAAGTAAACTTTTATCCACTTGGAACAAATCGTCAAGTGAATCTGATGATGATGATGACAATGACGATGGTCGTGGTTTTTTCCCTGAGAGAAGAAAATTACCTTCATCAGAAGTGGCTCCTGGATCTTTGGCACTGCCACTGCCGTGCCCAGATTCCATGATTAATGTTATGGAATCAGACACAGGTTTCAGGCTTCCTATAACATGTCATCCCTAAGGATAATATTCTGCAAGTGTGGAAGATATAGAATATGTAAGATTTCGAATTCCATTGCATTGTAAGGATAGAAATGTGCACCTGCAAGTTCATGTGTGCTAAAATTACTTCTTGGGTTTAAGATCATATCAGCAAAAAGAAAGGAAGAAAATGGAATAAACTCATATTTAAATAACAAAGGAAGAATGGACAGAGCAACAGCTTAACTAAACTAAGCCTTGGCCCAACCATATGAGGTTAGCAGATGGAAAAATAGGCACAAAATATCAATGTGGGGGCATGGGGCTGGCTTCACGAAACAAATATAGACAATACATAATTATTTTCACTTAAGGCTGCGTTTGGAAGGAGTGCAAACGCTGAACCATTGCAAAATTGTGCGCTGGTACAGCTTTGCATCTGTTTGGTAAAGGTTCAAATATCCTTCGCTTTTTCGATGTAAAAATGCACATAGGCCAGGTTTGTATCGAAAATAATTGCAATTTTTGCTTTCATAAAAGCAAAGCAAACTTTGCTATCATTCTCGGTCGAAGCATATAGCATGCCGTCTGCATTTCTGAAGATCTAGAGAGAGAGAGAGAGAGGGAAGGACAACTCCGAACCGAAATTCCACTATGCGATCTTCTGAAAAAGCTTGTGGTTGAATAACTCCAAATTGGAACTCCACCATTCCGATCTTCTGAAAAAGCTTGTGATCAAACTATTGCCTTTGACCTCTAAGAGAGGCAACTTTGTTCTCGCTCAATGTGGCATTTGATTTTCTTTTTGGTTTCTCATTTTATTTTATTTTTTCTTTGTTTTCAAGTCACCTACCTTGTCGGAAGAGAGGTTCAACCTTGTTTTGAAAATCCATTGGAGTAGTTGAAGTATCTCAAGCAAAACCTTCGTTAGTCGTAAACCTAAGAAGATTTTTCTCTTTTCTCAACCTTAAAGTTTCTATATCTGTGTATTTCCCTTTTCCCATGTGATTTGGAGCCATTTCCTCTCATTCTTATTTATTATTCTTATTCCTTCTCAGTTTTCTTCTATTTTGCCTTTTCATTGTTCCGTTTGAGTTCCAACACTAGAAGCTCCAGCAATAGCAACAACAGGTTTGATCGATTGTTTATTTTGATTTGTATTTATATTGAATTTTATTTCTATTGTTGCGTTAAAAATATTAGTAGTTGTGTTTTTCTCTTTGACATGATCAGCAAGTAGTCATATGAACAAAATAACTTTATCCATAATACCTCTCTCATTAGTCTCATTAGTGTTATCACTAATATTGGTATACATGATATGGTGACAACACCCATGCTTGTTTTTGGGAATTAAAATATGTATCAAACAACCCAATTGGAAATGCTTTAACCACATTGTATGTGGGAAATGGATCTATTCAAGATGGCTTTGCGGTGTTTAAGGTCATGGAAAACAGGGATCTAATTTCATGGAATGCTGTTTTATATGGAATCCGAGATGGTTAGTTTTGCAACCAAGGATTTTAACTGTCTCATCTATCTATCTAAACCAATTTAACAATATACTTCTTCATGTTTGTCAACCAATTATCAGCTATCTTATCTATCTAAATCATATTTAGCAGAATTCAAGCTATAAAGATTGAACTTTGACTCATGTATGTAGAATCGCATGAGTGTTGAATCATGATTCTTTATTAGCATGAAATTCATCTGATTCTGATCCGTGGAAAAGTTTCCCATAAACTTGAGTGTTGATCCCAACCCAATAAAAAAAGGAGGGAGACGGTGATACAATAGTGAACATGTGGGGATAAAAGTCATTGATTTATTCTAGTTAATCGTTCGATGTTGTAGAGAACTTCCTATACAAAAAAAAAAATGCATTTGAATATATGATCCTAACAAATAATTAATATTTATTGATGCCCAAAGATTACAAAAATTTTTGTGCCCAAATACAGCAAAAAGGAAAATCTTGGTGAAATATGCCCCAATACCAAAAAAAAAATCCTAGTTATCAAATGTTTTGAAAAGCAGGCCAGACATTTATCAAAAAAAAAGCCAGACTCCCAACAGCGAATTTTTGGATCCAATCATAGCGCAAAGTTGTACTGACGAAATTGATTGGTTGATGCTCTATTCTAGCTAGGCAAGAAAAGGAAGAATAGGGTAGTGGAGGCTAATTAGTCTTGTAGGGGTGCTTGGCACATTTAAACTAAATGCTATTCTTTACTAGAATTAATAGAATCACTACTTAGTTAATGATAAAAAAAGGAACTTTAATCCTTGATCAACTATGATTTCCTAGAGATTTCCTATCAAATATTAGGCTTTCTAGCATGATAGACAGGGAGGGAGGGCCCAGGAAATAAATGTTTGCATTCATGATGATACTCCTTTTTTTCCATTTTTGGTCAATAATGAGATGATAGGTTTCATTAAATACAAATCTATGAAAGGTTTACATTGGAGAATAAGGTGACCTCCAACTGTAATGTAGAATACCATACAAAATACAGAGATATTTCATCAGTTTGTGATAATTTCCTCCTAATTCTTGTAGAAGTTTGCTTGCATCATGTCTTGAACTCTTTATGTGTGGATGCCCAAACTTTAATAAGAGAGTTAATATTGTTAGAGAATTTGGTAAAATAGTGGCATAGAAAAATCTTCAAAAATTCTTCTATTTTGTTCATCCAAAATCCCTGAGAAGATAACTAATTCTCTATTTCGTGGTAGTTGAACATACTGTCATCCATCTGATCATTTCTGATGCATCATCATGTTATGCATTTTTAATTGTCATGTTACAATTTGTTTTATTTTTTCTTCTACTCCTAGAAACATACCTAGTCCATGTAACTAGATCCTTCTAGAACAAAGAAAAGCAAAGAATTGCAGAACTGCCATATCATATTGTCTCAAAAAGAACTCTAATTCCTAAACTATTGAATCAATGACTATGAAATTTCAAACACAACTAAACTATGACTAGACAAATTAGAAACAATGTCGGACCCCATAGAAACCATGCAAAATAATAAAAATATACTTCCTTTCTAAAACTACAAAATACATGAAAATTCAGAAATTCCATTTATGACTTATTTTCTCTTGCATCAATACTCTATAGCATTGCCAATGGAAAGGGATTAATGGAGAGCAGATGACAAAGAACAGAAAGGAGGTTTTGTGTCTATGTATGTGTGTAGATTGGATTTGTAAGTTGTTCTCCAAAGCCTGAGATACTGCAGTCAATTACCAAAACCCTGCTTTCAAACCAGAAATTGAAAGATCACTTACAACTACACCTGTCTCAAAAACACCCACAAGTACTTTGTCACCCACTGAGCACCATATTCACTCACAGTGTAGTCTAGGTGGTCAGTTGTTATCCCTCTCATTGACAAACTATGTGGCTATGTTGGCAGTACCTCGTTAGAGGCTCTTCTTAGGTGGTCCTATCTCCCAAATATACATTAACAGTTCACAACACTGCTACTGTATGGTTTAAAAAACAATTCATAGCATAGAAATAGACAAAACTTGCACTGCCTGTAAAACTATTTGCAACAAACCCCAATTAATGTTTTTAGTGCAAAAACAGGCTAACATAGAAACCCAGATCACTCTAAAGGAGAAGCACAAACAAAGAAACCTAAACCGAAACTTGGCAAAATCTTGGGTGGGGTCAACACCCTAGCCATCCTCTAGGACAGGGTAATTGCTTAGAATTGTTACCCTAGCTCTCATGAAGTGCATGAATTCTAAAAGAAATCTAAGTTCTCATTTTCTTCCTCCCAACTAGTTTATTTTTCTATTTTGTGGTCGTTTTATTGCTTTTCAATTAATTTTCACTTTTACAACCATGGTAAGATTTCTTTGATTGATCCAATGGTTTAAAAGGCACTCCAAGGTTTCACAGCACAGGCAATGATTCGGTGACATTCAGAAGGATCCAAGTTGTCAATGGCATTCAGGTCCTCTAACAATATGGGTCTGAGATCATTCGCCCCTCTGTTTGCAGTAAAAGCATGTTGTCAGCATTCTTTCTTAAACCCAAGTCATTAAAGTAGTAATTTACAGGTTGAAGCATCTATGAATTGAGGGAAATTAAATACTCATATTTAAATATTAAGGTGGTTGAATTGTAATTTACATATTGAAATGTGAATTGAGGGTGAGTAACGTTCAAGTGTTTGGTGTATGTTAGCGACGGTCAAGTGAATTGAGAATGGTGATCAAATGTTTTGTACCGGCCGAGCCAAATGCTGACAAATATGTATTTAGTATTTGCATTGACTATGCCAAACAAGATCCAAACATTTCATACATGTAAAACCAAGCCGATTTTGCATTCCACTAAACCGGACAACTTATTGTACTGTTCACTTTTGTATTTGTACTCTTTCCACAGCAGCCTAAACAATACAAAAGTTCTGGGAAGATATCATTAACCAGATAATAACGAGTAGATATGTACTTATTCACTTAAATAATGCATAATTACTTTCATAGTTTCACAATTACATGATATACGTAGCATTCAACACCTTTTTTATAAGTTAAAAGATATTAAGATAATATAAGCACAAAGAATAAATAAAGGTTCAGTACAAAGTTCAATGGCTATTAAATGGCGATAGGGAACCCAACCACACACATTGAACACCTTAACTATCGCAGCAATAAATGGCTATTAATTGGCCCAGAGTCGAGGAGAAAAGTTCAATGGCGATCATTTCATAATTGATATATACAAAAGATTCTTATCAAACATCAAAAGCTGAAATGATTCATTCCATTTAAAGAGTTTCTTCTTTTATATTTGAAATCATAAGTGCACCACCCAAGATGGATTGAAAGCAAGAAAGTTGATAAATATAGATGAAAACATCTTGGTATTTAAACCAAAAAAAGAAAGAAAATAAAATACATCGTAGATAATGAACTTCTGATTTCTGAATTCATAGGCCAGGGAAAATTCAAATTAAACTGATTTGGTTTCAAATTCCCACCTAATTAATAAAAATTAGTATCTCGTGTGAAAAGTGGCTTGTCAAAAATTCTCTCTCTCTCTCTCTCTCTCTCTCTCTCTCTCTGTATTTCTCTTCTGTCCACAACATTTTTCCATTTCAACTAGTTTGCATTTTTCGATCTACAAACATCTCAGTCTCCGTTTTACACCAAGTGTTTGATAAATTGAGATGCTAATACTTCCAGTAATTCATAATTTCTTGGAATTCCAACATGTAACAAGTTATTTAGAAACGAAAATTTAGGTGAATTAAAACAAAATGACAAATTTTCAAAGTTCCTTTGAAATGATAGTGCATCATAATTAAGTTTCAGAATTTCCCTCCATCTTTTTCTATATATTGATATTCTCAAGTAGGGAACCTTTCAATCTGCCTTTTCATTTCCTCCTTTATAATTCATATATGTGTAGCACTTCTCCTTCCCAACCTTAGCCACAGAAATTCTCACGAGGGTTCAACAGATCTAGCATGCTCTATTCTAGCTAAACACGACAAGGAAACATCAGCACTTTCAATCGAAACATAAACAAAATAATAAATGATCTTACGATGAACCCTTGTAATTCCCAACTCTGGACCAGTATTAAATCTGTGCAAATTAAAAAAAAAAAAAGGAAAAAACAATGAAAAGAAGCAAAACCCATACGCTGAAACCAACGCTAAAGCTTATTTAACATAATATTAAGATTTAGCAAAAGGAATTCTAAAGAAAAATAAAAGCTGATGAAAATATGAAATGGATTGAAGTAATAGAAATGGAATGCCGTCGTTTTTTTTAGTATAAACATACCTAGATTAAATGGGTCGATTGCAACAGGAATTGGAAGCGCAGGTAAACCCGTTCTTTCTTCTGTCTCTCACTCTCCTTCTTCCTTCCCTTTGTCGTAGGTGCTTCTGTTTGGAGGGGAGAGGAGGGGGAGGAGAGGAGGAAACGATGAGCGGAGGAAAGAGGCGAATTGGGGATTGAGAGGAATTGAATTAGGATTTCCGATAGAGGCCCGGACGGAAGGCCGAGCGACGTTTTCGACATTTTTATCCTCCCCAAATAACGAAATCTTGTTGCCTTTCGCGCCATTCACCAACTGCCTCTCTCTCTCTCTCTCTTTCAAACATCAAACATGCAACGCGCTTGATTTGATTTCATTCTGGGAAATCGTTTTCCTTTTTTCTTTTCCGTTACTTTTAAAAGAAAGTGTAAATTGCTAAACCTCTTCTAAAGTTTCGTAATTGTAATTATGTCTTGAAATTTCTGATACAGTTGAAAGACACGAAAATGTCCAATTTGCTTATAACCGATACATTTATTTTTCAAATTTGCCCCCGTATTTTCAAACCGTAATTGGCCTGGATTGTTGGATTCTTTAGCTCAGGAACCGTCTAGGTAGCCGGTTCCCTTTCACCCTTAGTTCGGTTCTTGGCAAAAAATTATTGACTTGGTCAGTGACCCCTTAATTCGGATGGTTGAATCCTCAGATCATCGATCTGAACAATAATTTTTGGTCATTTTTTAATATTTTATTTTTAAGTTAGAACATGCTGTTCATTCAAACTGGATAATTGAACCATTAACCTAAAAATCAGTGGCTAAAGCGGTTCTAGTTTTAGCTCAATTTTCAAAACCTTAATTTGCCCTTCCGATCAATCGCCACCCGAAATCCTTTCAATCTCTTTTTCAAAATTGATACCCCCTCCATTAAAAATCCCATCTTTCTCATCTAAGGGAAAATTTGGCAATTAAAAAACTCAGTTGCTAACATCAGCACACCCATTTCTCTTGTAAGAGCATTTGTTTTTAGAGGCCATGTAAGGGCAGTTGTGTTGTTTAGAAAATGTAGTTGGTGATATCTAACAAATTCAATTAGCTTTTAAATTGTGACCCAACGAAGGGGTTTACTTGAAATTATGTAAAGAAGTATACGGGAGGTAGTTGCAATTACTAAATTTTATGGGAGATTTCAATAATAGTTGGAAACTTCAAGGAGGTTTCAGCAATTTACCCTTAAAATAATGCCCTAGCTAGGGGCGCTCACGGTTTGGTTAACCGAACCATGGGGCATTTTGTGGAACTAAACTGATATTTGTGGTTTTTGGAAAATTAGTAACTGGAACCGAACCTAATCCAATCGGTTAACTTGTTCGGTTAATCATCGGTTCAGTTCATCGTTTTTTCAATTTTTTAGTTTTTACAATATATATTATAAAAAATATATAATAAATGTTATATTTTAAATAATAAATATATATATTTATATATAATACATATTTTTTAATTTATAATATATAAAAAGCATAAAATATATATAATATATATAGTATACATATATATATATATATATATATATATATATATATATATAGTATAGAAATATATGTATACCAATCAGTTCAGTTAACCACCGGTTTTTTATATTGGTTAACCAAAACCGAATTGGTACCTTTGTCTTTCTAAAAACACCGAACCAAAATTGAACCAACTGGTTCGATTAACTGATTTTTTTGTTCGATTTTGGTCGGTTTGGTTTTTCTGTTTTTTTTACTCACCCCTAACCCTATCCATGCATGATAGCTTCTCCCTCACACAATTAACATCCTATTTTTTCATTAAATAGCCCTCTTAAGCATAAGTCTATCCACATTTTTTTTTAAAAAAGAAAAATATGATAACTTCGCGCATGTGTACATATCACAAAAAGATACAAATTCCCACTATATCATAAAAAAGTGGGGGTGGTTGATTCCACTGTTTTCAAAACCGAACCGGACGGTCGGACCGAAAAAATTGGGAACCAGTCACCTGACCGATTCCATTTTCCTCCAAAACCGCTTTTTCCTCCAAAATCATTGATTTTGGTCAGCAAACCACTGAACCGGCTGGTTAACCGTTCGAACGGTTTTGACTGTTTTCCAAATTTTTTATTTTTGTCAGAATGGGCCGACCATTTGAATCGAACGATTGGACAGTTCAAACCAGTAATCGGACCCCTGACCGGTTTGATCACCAGTTTGTTTTTAAAAACCATGGTTGATTCTACTCACAAGATAGTTTAATTTGATTTTAGTATTCACTTTTTCAAGAAACGAGTAACCCATTTTCAAATTTATTTTCAATAATCCGCTTAATTTTTAATTTGTTTTGAGTTTTACCTTCAAAACATATCCAAGACTTCAAGTAACCAAAAGATGTGACCAACATTTGCATTCAAACTCTTTATTTATGGGAATGGACGAGGAATCCTTGTGAAACATGGGTGTGAAACCCTAGAGCCGCCCCCTCCACAATCTCCATGGTGAATCCCAATGGGGATCCATCCTCCTTTGAAGCTCTCCCCTCTCTGAAAAAAAAAAAAAAAGGAAATCTCCTCATATTCCCATTGTTAACACTACACTTAATCAAAGAGAACAACCTACTATTGTTTTCCCAAAACAGGTATCGTGACAGTCGTATGATTTGTTTAAATGGGCTCTCATTAAGGGTATCAATGAACCGGTTATGGATTGACCCCGTACAGTTCAAAATTAATTTGGATGGATTGGATGGACCAACAAGGCATATTGGCAATCCAATCCAAAATATTTATTAGATTGGACTGGACCTGATACATCTGTAATAAATTTATATTGGATTGGGTTGGATTAAGTCAATATCTGGGCCATTGATATAAGATACAAATATATGTGTCAATGAACTGAATTTGGATTAAATCCAATCTAAATCAAAATGAATTTGAACAGATTAGATAGTCTGAACATTGAATTGGACCGGTCCAAATTGGTCCAAAACATTCATTGGACTGAATTGGACCTGGTTCATTTATAATAGACTGACATTGGAGTACTGGATCGGATTGGACCAAATCCAGTCCAATTGACACCCCTAGCTCTCATCCGCAAGTGCATGCATGACCGACCCTCACTGCTAGAACCACATGATTTTATTTGCAAATCCTTTATGATAAAGAATAAGATTTGGGTCGCAATGTTGGACGCCAAGAACATCTTGATTCATTTTGCGGAGGAAGATCTTCACAATCTTTGGTTGAGAGAAGCCTTCAAGGTCAGATCTTTTATTGATCGACTTTTCAAATGGGTTCCCAATTTTACATTTAGTTGGGAACCATCTATTCTTCCAATTTGGATTAATTTTCCTTATTTGCCTATGAAAGGTTCCACATAGCCATCGTCATATTGTTGTTACCTCAACTACAAATTTGGAAATATATATATATCCTTAAACTATATATGGGAATGTCACATTTAGGTATGGGTGTTATTTTGATAGATTCTGATCCCAATCCAATGACGAACAACGATATATATTAGGTCTCCTCTATGGCTCTCGAGTCTTATGGGAAAGACACATGTATTGTTGAAGATACATATGACTTGTTTAATCTGATGATTTTGGATGATCTATGTTTGTGAAAATCTGATTCTCGTGGATTGATAAGGAAATATGGGCTAGTGTGTTGTAGGCACATCTTTCACAACAATGCTGAAGAAACTAGCTTCGTTAAGTACTGTTATGAGGAAGATTCTCATAAGGAAGCAGCAACAGAGTAGAAGAATTGGCCAGCTCTTAACAAGAAGTCAGTAATTCAATAAATTTTAGTTTCCTGCTTTCTTCTAAACCAGCATTTGCATGATCAAGACAAAGATCATGAGCGTGGGCTGAAGGACGAGGCAATTGGTGGTGGTCTGCCTAAAGGATGGTAAATGACTAGAAGGTCGGGTGGTGAAGGCAAAGGTGAGGGCTAGAGTGGGGAGAAGGGGATAGTGGAGGAGATAAGAATTAGGGGTGATTATTTCAGCCTGGCCCAGAAATTTTGGGTTTGGGCTTGGGCCCGGACTGGCCTGCATATATTTACACTTATACATTTTGTGTATAATGTATACATGTTATTTTACATTATATTATATATTTTATATATAAGTATTATAGCATGACATGTAGAATTTATATTATATGTAATATTTCATATTTTATAATGTATAAAATAAGTTTATATGCATGTTATGTCATTTAATATATAGATATTTAATGTTTTATATATGAGTGACATTGGCCCGGAATTAAGCCCGATGTGGCCTGAGCCCGTATACACTTGGGCTAGGGCTTATGTTTCAGGCCCAGAACCCCAGGCTGGGCCAGGCCTAGGCCCAAGCTATTGCCCTTATCATAAGTGCAAAGCCCAGCTCGGGCCCAGCCTGGCCCAGTCCATGATCACCCCTAACAAGAATGCTAGGGTTCTAGTATGGATCTCGGAATGATCTCGTGTTGGGGGGATTTGAACCTCTCCTATCTATAGATGAAGAGGAACCAACTATAAAAGGAAAAGAGGAAACTGATGGAGGGAACTTTCTTGTTTCGGAAAGGTAGTTAGAGTTTGTTATATCTAAGACGGGTAAGCGATTCAGGGTTTCACCACGTTTATGAGAATATCCTGATACCAGGACTTCCTGCCTATAAATGTGAGCATGTTTGTAGCTACAACCCCTTCTAAAGTTTATTTGTGGTTGCATGGTATGGCATCTCTCACAAAAGCGTCCAAGTGTATGGGAACGACCCATTGTTATGGTTGCATCGCACGTTGTTTTCATAACCTTTTTGTATGTCGGGTCAGGTAACAAGGTGGATGCAATAGCATGAACTCTATTTGCATATGCAGTGTTGAACAAGCCTAAATTTTCTAATCACTTTTTCTATTCACTTTCTATCTGCCAAGAGAGATGAGAGATGTATGACAGCAATTCACAGCGGATAGAGAATGGGTAGTAAATGTGAGTAAGAAATCCCGAGTGGTGTTGGGACGTGCGACTCTGCGTTTCTGATTCCCAAATATGCGATTCACACTTGTTATGGCGGTAGTCATAACCTCATTCACAGGCTTTTCTGCATTGGAATTACCTACATGTACTTACGATGACCACCCATTCAAGAAATATATTATAGCCAAGGTCATGGAGAAATATAAGAAATATAAACATACTTAGGTCAATAAGAACAATCAAAGCCATAACACCCATCATTCCCTCATACAGAAAATTATAACATGTTTTATGTGGTTGGAAAAAGGTGTGGCTAACACACAATTCTAAGTATGGTGTCTTCTAGAACCATTGCACCATGTATAGTGTGATGTGTTCTCGTATAAGACACATCAAATGATATGTTATACATTGTGGTGTGTTTTTAATGGGACACTTATACAACATAAATTGATACCAAAACGATTGATAAGACATCAATACATATATTTTCAACATATGTACGTGTTATATTGAAATTAATTTATTCAGATAAAGCATAATAAAATAATTATAAACAATAAAAAGTATAAGTATAAGTAATAAAAATAATTATTAAAATATATTAATTGTAATAAAAACAATTTAAGTAAATATAATAAAAATTGTTTGATCATAATAAAAATAATGATTATTTACTGATTATAAAAGACTAGAACTAAAAGAGTCGTAAACCAGAGAGAGAGAGGGGCACCAATTGACCAATGGTGGACTGGTGGAAGCTTATTTGGAATAGGGGGTTGAGAAGCATGGAATTTGATAGGACATTGAGCATGGGTGTGACTCGTTCCCAAACACTAGAAATTGGCGTAGCTGGAATGCGATATTTTGTGTCACAGCTTTGGAATAGAATGGGATAAGAATCTACCACGTTACTGAAAAGCCGCCCTAATAGTTAGTTGGCCACTGTCTGAACTTTGAAGTAGAGCTGATTATTTCTGTCTGGCCCAGAAATTCTAGGCTTGGTTTTTGTGTTTATGTTCGGTTTTGGCTTAATACTTTAAGCTTGGCTTAGGCCTGGCCTACTTTGCATATATTTAAATTTATATATTTTATGTATAATGTATATATATGTATATATGTTATTTTATATTATATTATATTTTATATATAAATATTATAACATGACATGTATAATTTATATTATATATAATATTTTATATTATATAATATATAAAATAAGTTTATATGCATGTTATATCATTTAATATATAGATATGCAATATTTTATATATGAATGACATTGCCCTTAAATCAAGCACAGTCTGGTTTCAGCTCATATAGACTTAAGATAATACTTATGTTTCAGGTTCGGAACCCTAGACTGGGCTGGGCCCAGATCTAAATTATAACCCTTATCATAAATGCAAAACCCGGCTCGGCCCATAATCACCCTACTCTGAAAGCATGGGATCAAATATGCATAATTGTAAGTTATCTACGTTAAGGCCAGTGGAAAACCTTGGACCTCAAAATACATGCAACCCTTTCCATCCCCACCCCTTAATCGCCCCTGTGAACGTGTAATATGTAATAGCACCAAAAAATAATAATAATAATAATAATAATAACACACATGGCTTTTGTGTGTATGATAGTATGGCCCACAATAGCACCAAAACGAGGTCATTCCACCACCTAGATATATGCATGTTGGTATAACCAAAACCATTATTTTGAAAATAGGATCGGATTGGTCGATTGGATTCATTGAATCGTGATCCGGGACTTTGGCTGTTTGGTCATATCATAATAATGGCATTTGATAAAAAATTGGTGAAAATTGGCTAATCGATCGGTTTAAATGGAAAACCGACAAACCAATCCTGATTTTGCCAAACCACCCAGGTCCTTTAAGAATTGAAGTTTTAAAATGTGTTTAGTAAGATTTAAATCCATGAATTTTAATTTCTGTATATTGTTTAATTACCATTAATTCATTTTTTATTTATAGAAAATATAAATTAAGAGATTTTAACTCTAGTCATTTGCTTTAAAAATTAAGGAAATTACCATTTATCTATCATATTTAAATA
The DNA here is from genome assembly GCF_056320005.1 of Nelumbo lutea. Lineage (NCBI taxonomy): Eukaryota > Viridiplantae > Streptophyta > Magnoliopsida > Proteales > Nelumbonaceae > Nelumbo > Nelumbo lutea. The sequence goes on along the minus strand of NC_142687.1, from coordinate 21,065,245 downwards.
TATTAAAAGTTACAACATATATTATATATAATATTTATATGACCCATAATATATATATATATATATGTATATACCATATCATCATGGTTCAACCCTGATTGAACATCTGACCCATGAACCTCTCCCTTCTCCCATTTTATGCCTACTCTGGTTTTCTGAACATTGACCAAAACCATTATGATTCGACCAATATGTATTCACACACTTAAAGCCGTGATCATTAGATGCTTGTTTAAATCAGTGTGATGTAGTATGTAGGATTGAAGGTTGAGTTAGTCTTGTGATTGAAAAAAAAAATACGAATCCAGCTTTGAATATATGCACACATCCATGCATATATGTAATTGTGTCGACAAATTCAAGCTTAGAAGGCAAAGTGTCTATTAACCGAGATAAAAAAAAAAAAAGGTAACAAGAAGTTAACAAAATTTGGCCAATCCGATTACAAGGGTTGGGAGTTCAACAATTTAAGTGATCTATAACTAGGGGTGTCCATGGACCGGTTTTGGGTTGGACTCCATCCAAATCAAAATCCATTTGGACAGATTGGATGGACCAATAAGGCATACTGAATTTTGACATATTGGACAGACCAATATGATGTATTGGACTGGATCTGGTCCATCCATGATAAATTTATATTGAATTGAGCCAATATCTGGTCCATTGATAGAAGATAAGAACATATGTGTCAATGGACCAGGTTTGAGTTGAAACCAATTTAAATTAATAGGAATTTGAACAGATTGAACAGTCTCTAGACTGGTCCAAATTGGTCCAAAATATTCATTGGACTGGATTGGACCAGGTCCATTTGTAATGGACTCACATTGGACTGGGCCGGATTGGACCAAATCCAGTCCAATTAACACCCCTATCTATAACTGCCTTAGTTTGACCCATCTTGCATTTCTAGAATCGCTAGAGACATCCTAAACCAAGGTTCAAAATACAAAGTATACCCCGATATACTAGAAGTAGAAGGTGCGTATCAAGGGTTTTAAACAATCCATTGCAATTTTTATTTTCAAATATATGAAAAAAATTTAAAACCTAATATTTTAAAATACGGAGGCGTGACGCAAGGCATTCTACTACCTAGAAGTGTGAGGTGTAGTTCATAACACAAAAGACATAAGCCTCCCAAACACAAGTACGCCTCCTTAAGAAGAGGGGATTAGGAGGGGGCTGAAGAGGAAGGGGGATCTAATTTTTTTATTTATTTTTAATAAAAATATTTTATATTAAGAAAAATAAAGACGCATAGCATTAGTGAAAAAAGGGGAAAGGGGTCATGTAAAAATAGAGGCAAGCCAACGAAACAAGCTAAAAAAAGAAAAAAAAAAAAACTATCGTAGCACAGGTCTTTTAAAACATTGGTCCTAGATAGTTAATTTTTCCCTTGACATTATCGTAGCACAGGGCTAAAACAAAAAAAATTATGGCCTTAGATGTATTGCAACAAAGCAAACGACTTATTTAATTGTTTCAGGGAAAATGTAGATTGCAAGTTCAATATCTAACTTGTGATTTAATTGTTTGGGATAATTTTAAATTTCGATTTATGTTTTTAGTTTGATTTTCTGAATTGTAGAAATCAAATCAAACTGTAAAGCAACGCACGCACACACACACATATATATATATATATATATATATACTTTATAAAATTATTATATATTATATCATATATTAATATATAAATATAATAATTTTCTAAATCCCACCGACAGAATGATCCAAACTGTATTAGAAACCAGACCAACTTGTAATAAAACAGTTAGGTATGATTTGGTTTATACACAAATGATTTAATTTGATATGAGATCTTCTCCAAACCGGATGTGCACCTCTGCTTGCAGTCCTAAGCACGTGTATTGTCATTTGAACCCACGTGACACCAAATCTCCTACTCATCAACGTGTCAACTGGATAGGTTTCTTCAATCTTTAGCCAGGTAGGAAGAGTCCCGATATGCTGACAATACATATTGTTAACCACTTTCTAGGGGTGAATTCGAGTTGAGCCGAGTCAAATATTTGGTTATTCGAGCTCGACTTGTTGAAATTGTGTCAGTCTCGAGTTTGACTACAAACCAATTTTTTTTTCTATAAAATAAAAAATATACATATAAAAATATTTGTTTATTTTATAAACAAAAAATTAAAAATTATAAAAATTATTTATTATTATACATATAAAAAGTAAAAATATACATATAAAAATACTTTTATTTTATATACAAAAAATAATAATTATAAAAATTTACTATTATACATAAAAATAAAAATATTATATATAAAATAAAAATTATTTATTATATATATTTATATGTATATATATATATGTATGTATATAATAAAAAAAACATTTATTTATTGTACTAGGCTTGCTAACCTCATAAACTGATTTTCACTTGCGAACCTCATAAACGATCATCCTCTATATCGAGTTTGAAGTGAACTTTTCACAAGTCAAGCGTAAATAACTTGTAGCCACCCCTACCACGCGCTCAACGTGCGGCTTGATGAGCGTGGCCAGCAGATCCGAACTCACTAAGAAGGTTAAGTCACGGCCCAGGATTGCGAAGAAGGCCCATTTCTGTCGGGATAATTGCTATGAGCCGGACAAGACCCATAGCTTGTTTGAATTGGGATCGGCTCTTAACAGCCACATCTTTGGCAACATCGGAGTGGGATCTGCTCTTCACACATGGGCGCCTCACAGAAACATCCACGTGCATTGGGAACATATCAGGAAATGTTCTCAATGCAGGATGTGCGTGTGAGGTCAGAAACATCTCCCGATGTGCGGCTGGTACATGTATCCCTAGACCCTTATTCCATTTGGTAAATGTCAATGAAGCTAGTGATGGCGGGAATCCGTTAATCCGGTGGTAGTGTTGTAAAATGTACTGTAAAGGAAGGGCCAAACACACAGAGCAATAGTGGTACAGATTTCTCTTCCTTCCAATATCCAACTGGATATAGGTGGGTTCTCTTCCTTCCTGCCTGCGTTCAGCTTATGGGTTTCAATTTTTGCGTGACAGAAAGAACAGAAGAATTTTGCTAGCACAGAAGGAAAATGCTGAAAGCTACAAGAGGAGTGACATCAATGGAGGGAGCTTTGGAGAAAAATCGACTCAACAATGGGCTTCACAACTTCAACTGTAAGTGGTGTACATTTATCTTCGATAGTGTCTGTGTTTTATCAGTCCTTTAATTGAGAATACGAAAATAAAACACTGGATGAGTTTCTGTTTCTTTTCTGTTGATTTACGTAAAAGAAGATGGATTTTTGACTGGGTATTGTGGAGTTTTGGTTCTTGTGATTAATGGGTTTGCTTTCGGTTTCTTGTTCTCTCACTTATCTGGACATTTGTGGGTTGATATCTGGAAGTATGTTAAATTAATGGTTAGAGTGCTACATGGTTGGTTGTTTCGAATATTGATATCCTCGTAATCAATACATGTAATTAGTTCGAACCGGGTAATGTAAGATTATTTTTGTGTCGATACTTATAAATTACAGTAAAATCGATCTTGGTTATGTTGTTGTGCTTGTTTTTTCTTCAAAAAAGAAGAAGGATAACCATGGAATATATAGGTAGTCTTTACTTTTTTTTTCCCTTCAAAGAAGCGCTTTCATGCTTATACCATCGAATTGCATATATGTTTTAAGTTCTTCCAATCCCATCTACCAGCTAGAGCTGCAAATGGCAACTGATTGTCCGAATTCGAATTCGACCCCATTAAGGGTGATTCATCTGAATTCAACCTGCTTATAATTGGATTGGATCAAATATGGATCTACCCCTATACATTGCGATATATCCGATTTGATTGGACTTAAATATGTATGCTCACTATACTTAAAATTTATATTGTATCTATTGGTAAAGTTGGTTTGAATGTTGCGTTTTTACTAGATTGTGATAGGTTCAGTTTAATATAAGTAATTTTCAATTCATTTTGTTTATGAAATACAATATCCAAGTCTTTTTTTAGTTCACTTTACTAATAATATATAATACTTTGCTCATTTTAAGTTTAATTTATTAACAGTTATTCATATCCAATTGTAATCCAAATTCAATATAAATCTAATGGATAAGATCCAATTTGAATTCGGATATAAACAAATCAAATTTTGATATATGAATATATCTATATCCGATCCAATTTGATCCATTTGCAGCCCTACTACCTGCTTCCTCCCCTCAAGCTTTTAAGGTTGGCAAATAGGGAACATGGTTTCATTAAAATATCCGAAACAAAGAAATCTCTTTTCCTCCAAGTTCCATCTAAGGGATTGCAAGCAGTCTTTTTCTCTTCTTAATGAAAGCCAATGACTCAATGTAGTACAAAGCAGATATTTTGGATTCCATGAATTGCAACGCAATCATTCTAATTTGTTACCATAATCTTAAGTTAGCTTAGAATCAGATTTACAATCAAGATTGGAAAATCTTTGCTCTGCCACTCACTAACAGTTCCATCTCTTTTGCCTTCTTTGCAGGTAAACAATTATCCGGTTGCTTCATTCAATCGTCATTTACTCGATCAAGACCAGTAGCTAAGAGTGATAAAATGGGCTCTTTGATTTATAGCACACTGCGCACAATGGAAAAACGGGACAAATTTCTGGTATAAGTCAACCATAGGTTTCCTGATCATGTTTGAGTAACTAGGACAGTGCCCATGCTTCATAAACTGCTAATGGAGTATGGTGGGCTGATGGTTTCCTTCTTACTTCTTAATGCCATCTTTCCTTTCTTATTTTAGCGTCTGTCTAACATTTTACACGTGCAAAGATTTGGAGCTTCATCCAATGATTTGAACCTATTATACTAAATCTTAACTCAAGAATGGGATATACTGAAAACTTACTGTTTTAATTTATCTGTTCTTTTTCCGTGTAACATTTTTTTTTCAAACATCATATTATTGTGCTAAAAGCAAAAACTCCCCTTTTTCTTGATTGGAAATATTATCAGATTTGTGCAATGAGGAGAAGAAGGGCATATTTACAGACTGATACGTATGTCCTTCTGGAGCCTGGAAAGGGTGAGGAGTTTGTCTCTGAGGAGGAGTTGAAGGCCAGGTTGAAATACTGGCTTGAAAACTGGCCTGGCAATGCATTGCCCCCTGATCTTGCAAGTTTTAAAACCATTGATGATGCTGTTTCTCACCTTGTAAAGTCTGTTTGTGAATTAGAGATAGATGGAGAAGTTGGTTCTGTCCAATGGTATGAAGTTCGGTTAGAGTGAGGAAAAATCATTTAATTAATACATCTTAGCTTAAATGATACTTTTTATTGTTGTCTGTATTTCATGTATGTTCTCTGAAAACAAATTGCAGTATAGTCAAGAGAAGTAACTGAGTTTCTACCATGTAATGGTGTAAAATGGTTAGGAGAAAATCACTGAGTTTTCCCATTTTGGGGCAATTGTAGTAGAATTTTGCCTTGACATGTTTTATTTATTGCACATGGATGGAGACATCCAGGACATACCTCTATTATCCTTGTTCCAAAACTATAGTCAACGGTTCTTGTTATGTGAACCTGGGTGGGCATATGAAGCTGATGAATAAACAACTTATCTGAAAAGAGCCAACAAAAAATATCTAATTATAGGATCATAGATTTCTATAGAATTTAACTCAAGCTACATCATTTTCAGTCTCTGTGCAGTTGCAGTTTTAAGTTTTATGATCAAAATGGCACATAATTGGCAACACAATTTGCTAAATCAGGAACATAGTACACCTGGTAACTATGGTCTCCTTTGTATGATACCAACATGTTGCCCAGGTAAAGTCAGGGCATTTGGCTATGGTTTAGAAACCTTTTACTTGATTACAACTGTTATCTGATTTCAAAATTTTCAAAATACAGCCAACTAATTGGAAGTGATAATTTATTCTTTTGTGGGCTTGTGTTGTGTGGTATGTGAGACTTGTTATTCTCGTGGCAAGATTAAGACACTTCTATGCAAGTCTCCCCGAGTTGAATTTGAATCATTTTCTTATGGTGGGAATTTATTAATGTTTATGGATAATAGAATTCATGTGGAAGTAGCAATTTTGATCCATTTGAAATGAAAGATTGGTTAGAAACCAGCCTGCCTTTGTAGATAAACTAGTAAAAAAGTTTTGATGCATGGGAAATGGAAAAAATAATTATGGGATAGAATGGGGACAGAGGGATTTCCTTAGTTAATAGGAGGGGAAGAAATCAACCATCTAGTTATGAATACCAATTCAGCCATCTTGGTTAATTGCTAGGTGAAGGAAATTTACTAATTAAAACCTTATTAGTCAAGGGAGAAGGTATGTAATTTTATTACAGTGTTAATCAACAGGGTAATTTGAATTTATCAGCTTGTTTGTAACAGTTGAGTATCTGTTTGTAATGATTGAGTATGGGTTTGTAACAATTGAATATGGTTTGTGATAGTTGGGTCTGGATTTGTGGTAGTTTGTACTTGTTGAGTATGTGTTTTTAACAGTTGAGTATGGACTTATGGCAATAGGGTATCAACTGATACAATTACAGACTGACATAGTTGATCTTTCAAGGGTTTTAACAGTTGAGTATGGGCTTGTGACAATAGGGTATCAAGTGATACGATTACAGACTGGTACGTAGTTGATATTTACAATCCAGTAAGCCCGAAAATCATTATATGTCAGACCATCTTGGCTGATTCATATTGATACTTAAACTATGTGCTAAAGTATTAGGGTAGCAAGGGAAGCAGAAGCAATAGGTTAGTCATAAACTCTGAAAAAGTTTCCAATTTCGTTTCTTGAATTCTAGAATTGGTAAAAATTAGATAAACATTTGATTAAAGCAAACTATAAATCATTAAAAAAGTACAGAAAAAACTGAAGCAGAACTGCAGAAGACATGGAATTCTCTAGTACCGATATCTGGTAGAAGTTGGAAACATTATGATAAATTGGCCAACGTGTATCCATCACTAATTAACTCAAATAAGCTCAAAGGAAGAAGAGGATGAGCTATTTCAATAATTATTTTCTACCTTTGTCTCATTTTTATTTTTAAGTAATATTGCATGACCATGTCAAATGCTAACTCTCTGTCATCAATGTAATAGACATAGTCTTTCCGCCTCCAACACTATTACACCTTGACTGGCATAAAAGAACTGTTGATCTAATTTCAAGATTACAACTTTCTAAAAGGAAAAATCAATTAATAAAAACAGGTAAAATAGCAATAGTACGAGTAAAACAAAGATAAAGAACAGACAGAACGTTTTGTCTCCAAAAGGAGAAAGCTTAGTTTTGGTGGTTATTTCATTACTAGTAAAAGTATGCGTGTTGCATGTGGCAATATCAAACGATGATAGTAGTCAACAACCAAATGACCTTACTGGTCGAACCATTAACCTATTTAACAAGGAAAATGGAATATGATTAAGACATTAATTCATTTTTTTATTTGTATTTTAGCCATTTCTATCTTTACTAATAATAATTCTTATTTTTCAAACATATTTTTGTGTGATGTGAAGAATATATAATATTAATGCATGCTCAAATTCTACAAAATTAATAAAAAATTCTATGTTTTTATTTTTATTATTTAATTTATGAGATGATAAAAATTACTTATTTACCAAGAGGAAATACAATTCCAATATATTGTTTGAATATTGGTTTTTTAATATTGTATTCAAATCAATTATTTATGTATAGTATATACTATTTATATATAATGTATATGTTATTTATTATTTATTTATAAATATGTTATTTATATTGCATTTTTGTAAATTTTTTATATGATGAAAATAGTTGAAAAAATACTTATATTATTTTTGTTTTTTATTTCAACAGTTATATAATTTATTAATTTAAAAAAAATTAAATCAGATCATATCAGATTCGAATATCTGACATCTTGATTGGATTTGGGTTCGAATCAATATTTATGAAATCCGATTGAATCTTTGGCTTAGATCAGATTTGAATATATCGTAATTCAAATCTGATCTGATTTGTTTGCATCCCTACCAAACCACTTGCCTACGACAACTTAGATAATTAAATTATTGAACCATTTGACATGGTTAGTCGGGTCATGTGTTAGACATTAATACTCTTTATTTTTTATCCTAATTTTTATCCCATTTCTATCATTAATGAAAATAATTCTCATTAATTATACTTTTTATATGTGATTTATTTAATGACTTAAATGCGAGACTTAATGAGAGGTAATTAAATGTACTTAATGGTATTCTTTTAATTACATATTTTGCCATTTCGATGGAGATGAACTAAATTCAAGAGGAGTATTTCAGTAAAGAAAAATTCCAGAAGCCAATACCTCATCTTTCACACTTTTATAAGTAGTATAGATATAGATTTGACATAAATCTTTATCATTTAGTTTGCATATTCCCATATTTAGGATCCATTTGATTCACAGTTGGAATGAGAACCAGAATTATAATCCCTTAGAATCGGAAGCAGAACGGTTCTATTCCCCTCCCCTGTTTGGTTGAGACTGGAATCGGAATCAAAATTGGTTGGAATGGGATTCTCATTCTCAGGAGATGGGGAAGGAATGGCCATTCCCTCAAATGGGGGAATGTCATTCCACATGAATGGAAATGGTATTTTGATTCCGCCCAACCAAACAGTTGGACTATTCCGATTCCAGTCCCCTATTCCTGCAAACCAAACAGAGATGTTTGTGCAAATTTCTACTCTGAAATGTAACATTGCATTTTTAATTCAAATTAAAATGGTGAAAAAATAGTAATAAGATGGTGTTTGTTGGCATCCTTTTTGATGAAATCTAGGGATGCTACTTAGGCTAGGTTGGGTCAGGTTGATGTCAACCCAAGCCGAACCTGAGGCAAAGAGTTCCTCAAACCTAACCTGGCCCGATTTGAGCCTCAACCTGATAAACCTAGTCCAACTTGGCAAAACTTTATTGAAGCATGATAATTATGTCCTTTTATATGTAATAATCTTGAAACTGAATTATATTGAACTCAACCTTTGAGGCAAGGAAATGATAACATGTGGCAAGGGGAAGTGGAGAAGTTGGGCCAACCTAGGCTCAACTCAACCTGAAAACTTTGGGTTGGGGGTTCAACAGCTTCGGGTTGGGTTAGGGTTAACGTCAACCTGACCTAATTTGGCTCGACTCAAACTCCTATTGAATTGGGTTAATATGAAAGTTTGGCATCTGATTTTTTTTAGGGTTTCTAGCAGATAGGGGCACAAAGTTGCCCTTAATATCAATAAAAAAATTTATATAATAACTAAAATATGGTAGTTTTTTTTTTGGAAAAATATCAAGAAAGGGCAATGTTGCTCGTCTTCTCCTCTGTCTTTGTATTAATGTGAATGGATCATAAGATTCCGGCCAAGTAATAACCGGAAATGATTTTCACGTCCCAAAAAGCAAAGCATTCGAGTCTTTGGCTTGTTTGGCGATCTTTGGCAAGGTGTAGAAGGGATTCGCCGTTGTGTTGGCGGCATTGCGGTAAGACGTGCCAAGGAAGGTAAAGATGAATTCGAGTGAGTTGGGCAGTAGAAGCATGACCACTTGACTTGTAAATGAATTCCTTTTGCTTTGTTGTAGTCTCCATCGGAGCAACTACAGCCATTATAGTTACAGAAATAAGTTTCACAGAGAGAGAGAGAGAGAGTTCTGGTTTGAGGTTGGTTGGGATCTTGAGGTTGTTGACGTCACTTTAACTAAAGAAGCAAGAAGACATCCACTGTGCCACCTATGATTTTACCTAACATGGTTTCTCCTGAGGATCCGGTAATAGTTGTCGTCGGCGACCTTAACCTACCACGGTAGTTTAGATGGACGTGGTGATGAAGAAACCATCTTCCATTCACAGAGGCAGAGGAAGACGGACAACAATGCCCTTTCTTGATATTTTTCCAAAAAAGCTATCTTATTTTAATTATTATATAAAAATATTATTTTTTATTGATATTAAGGGCAAAAAGTTGCCACTATCTGCTAGAAACCTTTTTATTAAAACCCCCAACTCAACCACCCCAAAATTGGGTTGGGTCAGTCAGGTTTTGCGTTACCCATACCAAGTTGCATCCCTAATGGAACCCATCTATTGATAGGGTCTACCCGGTCTATCATTGGAGGTTATGAGGATGCTTGGCCCACTATCCATGAAAATACTGTGTAGTGGATTTCCTCTTCACAGAGTGGTCCTCACACACATTTCGCAACACACTACAGCAATATTCCCGGTGCATGATTGCAAGTGCTGTAAAGTGGGTGTAAGGACCATTCTGTGAGGATGAAATCCGGATTCCGTGTTCAAAAGCAAAAAGGCCAACTTCAAAAGGTCACCTAAACTCCATGATCGTCCATCTAAACTTTCTAAAGTAATCACTGCACCATCAAATATGGACTTCCACTAAACAGAATAGGTTGAAAGAGACATTTCACCACATACTTGGGTCAGGTTGAAGATTTATATAATTTTGAATATAAGCTTCAGCCCAAAATCAAGAGGGTGTTGTGCAACATGATTGGTTTTGTTTTTCAAGAACAAAAACAACTGCCACATTAACAAAATAAATATTTTTTTAGCTGATGTATTAGTTGTTTTTGTTTTGAAAAAAAAATGCCATACACATTGGCAAATACCCCCTAACCCTAACTGTGATGTAATTGAAATTCTCAAAATCAGCCACACCTTATTATCAGTCACACCTGATTTTGTATTGGCACTGGTTAGAGTATTGAATATAGTTGAAGAAATGAATGTAATAAAAATGAACCCTTTTTCTTTCTCTTGGAAGATATCCTATGGTCAAACTGAAACAAAATATTAGGGTTTCAACTTTCATATCTGAAGGTCAAATCCACACTAGTTACTATTTGTTGCAACAAATTTACAGCTACGCAGGAAAAGGGTTGAAAAATGAGATCTTGGGCTTGGGACCTACTGTTTCCAACATATCAAAAACCTTCAGGAATTGGAGAACGAAAGTAGTCTATGTATGTTTTCATTTGGATGGACGACTCTTTGGAAGTATTCGTTTCACTCACCACAATCCATATCTGACCCAAACATACCTATTGGGATCACTTCCAATCGATTGGCTATTCTACACACAGGAAGACTCATAAATACTTGCATTATAACTAATTAATATGACAGCAATAACTTGGGATTAGACAGCCATCAACATATCTACAACTATATCCTGTATAGGAAATTAGTGAACAAACAATATTCACATGCCCATCTGAAACCCAAATGGACCAGCTTGAAAAGGAAATTTGATAAGGATTTTTTAGACCATAAAATGAGTGTGACATAAATTAGCATGTTAAGATGAATGAATGGAAAAACTAGAAATGATATGGTCAGAAATGAAATCATTTGAAGGAATCTAAGAATAACACCAATAAGTGATGACATGAGAGAGTATATTAAAATGGTTGCAAGTTGAAGGCTCTAGAAGGAATAGGGGTAGACCAAAAAGAACATGAGTCCAAGTACTTCAGCACCAATGATAATGTATATGACATTGGACAGAATCAGGATTCATGTATTGGACCCCATATAGCTGGGATAAGGCTTGGATGTTGATGATGATGATTATTTCTGAGATATCATAATATTTTTTTTTGAAGGAAGAAACATTTGGAGCTTTGGAGCTTGGACCTTTAACTTAGAGGCTCCAGTTCAAAACAAAAAAAAAAAGCTCATCCTAAATATCTTCCATAATTAGTGTCTATTACATCTCATCAGGAGAAGCATTACTCTTTGATCTTATTTTTTTCTCTATTGTTTTTTTTTTTTTTAACTGAGACATAATCGTGTAATGAGAATTTTAAGGTGCAATTTAAGGGAAGAATTGGGGATTAATGAGATGAGAAAGGCTAACAGAGGTAGATTAAGAAAGGCTGTTAAATTAGTAACATTTAGGCCCGTTCGCTTTTCTGTAAGTCATTTGCCTAAGTAAATGCACTTATATAAGTAAGTGTTTCCTGGGGCTGGGAAACATTTACCCAGGTAAGTGTATTTATCCATGTTCTTTTATTTTCCAGGTAAATAAGATAATGACCATTTTAGCCATAAAAATCTATTATTAAAAGGGGTATTTTTGTCCCATCCAAATGTTGGCAATTTCCCCCCAGGTGGAAAAGTTATTTACCCACCTGGGAGATAGATATCACATACCTTTCCTCCACATAAATATGAAAAAAGAACAAGGGTTTCTTGGTCAATGGGAACCAAAATCCCATTGACCAACTTCCCCCTTCTCAAAATCCAAAAAATGAACAACCCCTTAGAGGGTGTGACTCTGAGAAATCCTTATTAAATGATAAAAAAAATAATGGACTTATTCGGATTTTGAGATTGGGGAAAGTTGGTGAATGGGAATCAAAGATACTCATGTTTTTTTAAGATTTATATGGGGTCCATGGAAAATTTATTTTCCCTACATATCACTTACCCGGTAAGTGATACCCATCTCTTAGGTGGGTAAGAGAAAGTTGCCAACACTTATATGGGACAAAGTTGCCCTTCTAACAATAGATTTTTATAGCTAAAACGGCCATTATCTTATTTACCTGGGAAATAAAAGAACATGGGTAAATGCACTCCCGAGTAAGTATTTCTCGGGAGACACTTACCCAGGTAAATGTATTTACCCAGATAAATAACTTATGCTCAGTTTGGAAGGAGTACAAATACAAATATATACATGCTCAGTTTGGAAGGAGTACGAATACAAATATGTACAGTGCAAATACATACAAAATATAAAGTTTTGTACGCTACAAATTTGTATTTATACTCCTTCCAAACTGAACCTTAATCACCAAAAAGTGAATAGGGCCGATGAGTAAAGTCTGACATCATCCTTCTTTCTTTCACGGTTAAGATTGCTAGTCTTAAAATGAAACTCAGAACAACATGCCAGGATAAATTCATCAAGACCATAATTTCCTTGATTCTGTTTATTCACAATGGTTTTACTCAAACTCGAGAAGAACCCACATTCTGAAAGCATGGAGCCAGAAGCTGCATCAACATGAGAAACAAAGTGAGTAGAGATTGCACTTAAAGGGTGGGGACTTGGAGATAAAAGTGGCGTTCATGCAACCAAGGTCTCTTCGGTCGGTTGGCTGGACTCAAACAGTTCAGTGCATCAGCCAAACAAGCTGCAAGCTTACGACCCTATGTTATGCAATTGCTTAGCATGGCAACTTATGTCGCTTTTGTTGTAAAAAAAAAAATCAGGAACATCTATATTGTTATTCACAATGAAATGTTCCCAATACACGGTGGAATAGAAATGTGAGTAGGTGCACTTTGCGAGGGGCAAATCCCAGTTCGGTAGGTTCATATATCTGCATATAATTAAGTACCACATAATGGCCTGCTATAAAATCTAGATGCAATGGTAAAATCCGCTCTGTATCTGTTACCCACAAAGTGTTCCTATGTCTCTACTAGACCTGTTCATGGGTTGGGCTGGGATTTCACTCTATATTAATAGAATTTTTTAAGGCCTGAGCCCGACCATTGGGCCTATAACTTGGGCCTGAGCCAAGCCCTCATAAAAAGCCCAAAGCCCAGGCCTAGCCCGAGCCCGAAATTTAGCCCATACTGTTAGCGGCTGAATAGAGAGAGATTATAAAGGAAAGAATAAAAATGTATATATTCAATTATAAATATATATATTTTAATAAATATTATTTTATTTATATAATATAATATATATTTTATAAAATATATAATGTTGAGTCGGGCTGGGCTTTTTTGACAAATCCTGAGCCCAGCCCGAAACACAATCGGGCTTACTGTGTTAGGCCCAAGGTCAAGCCCGCAAGCCTAATTACATGACCAAGCCCAACCGGGGTGCGGGCCAGGCCGGGCCAGGCCATCGGGCTACTCGGCCCATGAACAGGTCTAGTCTCTACCCACAGCCATGTATTGGGAACATCTCCCCATGACTGACAAGAGAGATATTCCCAATGGACAGCTATAATGTACCATGGGTAGAGATGTGGGTAGCAGATCAGAGAAGTCCAAGATGTTATAGTTGCAGTTCAATGTTGGTGATTCTAGATTCCAATTAGATGAAGGTTGAAAGTGATTACTGAATTACCGACTTTGATCATTCTCTCTTAAATTTTTAATGGTGGGCAAAGTTAGCTAAGCGGCTGTTAGTTGGTGCAATGGTAAAAATCTCTGACCGACAGACAAACTTGGTTCAGGTCTGAGACTAAGAATAGAATTGCCAGAGGTTAGGTCCATAATATAGTCCATCCCTCCCAAGACCCCAGATAACTGGGACCAGCATTTGGTAGTGGCCCTTTTTGTTTTTGATGTTGGCCAGACAGGCTAGACTCGTAGATGTGAGATGAATGATTGTGATGTATACAATCTTCTTCTGAGATATGGACTAGAGCAAGCTGTTGGTCTCTCCTTTTCAAGAAGATGCAATGCCAAAAGCCAAATTAATTGACTATGTGGTTAGTCATTGAGTTGAGGTTTACAATGAACAATGCTTTCAGTTACTGGACTCTTAAGCAATTACTGTTTTTTCAGACAAACAATGAACAAACTCATCAACAAAATGAACTTAAAGCTCTTTTAGATGAACCAAGATAAATGTGGAAATGGGTCTGATTTTACTTGGCACAAAAGCAAATATGGATCAATCATCTTAGGGTTTAAGATCTTTTGACATATGAGGATATCATTCAATTCCTCCAAATTTTCCCCTGGAAAACGTGTGTACACATGTTGCAGAGGACCCTTATCTTCTTCTTCTTTGGGGACTTGTTTATCATGTGAACTGCCTTCATCCATAAGCATGCATTACTAATAAGTACACTTAGACCCAGCTTTCATTGCCACAAACAAGGAGCAATTCAAGATATGCTTGAAGATGCTAAAACCCCTCTACTCTTTGTCTTCAGATAACAGTATTTAATAGGGGTCAATGTAGCTTCTTACACCCCCTAAATACATGGGAGATGATACTCTAAACCATTATCACATGGAAGGATATGATCACCACCCACCTCCCATCTTGCCATAAGACCAAATGATTCCCCATCCAGATGTCAGACATGAGGGAATGATCCGGACCATCTGATCTAGTCAATCATTCCACATGATCAATTTTTAAATTCCAATCACATGGGCTTAATGGCTAGAGCTCATAAATGTCCTAGACCGGCTTAGCATGAGTACTCAAAAGAAAACCAAACAGTTTGATAATCTGTATCTTTCAAGGGTGGGTCCAGTCATCTGGGTATACATTCATGTGTTTCCAGGGATTGTGCTTGGATTATATTGAATCTAAGACAAATAAATAAATGGGTGTGGGGTGTCGGTGGCTGAAGGATATTCAAAGGAAGAGAGACGTGTAATAGCAGTGAAAGAGAGAGTAAGATACAAAACTATCTCCCTTCAAATAAGCCCATCAAACAAGCTGTGGGTCTGACATGATTCAGGCTTCTAACAGAGAAGCCAACATTTTGAGTAAGTTAACGTTAGAAACAAGAGAAGAAAGAAAAATAAAAGACAAGAGAAGAGATGGAAGGAAGGGACCGGGAAGGATGAGGGTCCCCTCAATTGAACCCAAACGATGATATCTAACCCATTAAATGACATATCGAGCTTTTCAATGCTGTGCAGGTTCCCATATAGCATTCATTTCATTGAAAATGACTCACACTCTACCCCTAGTCTCTCTCTCTCTCTCTCTCTCTCTCTCTCTCCCCTCCCCAATAACTATTAATACTTAAGAAAGTTAAAACTACTCCTGTTCTATCCACACCACCTACTCACTACTGCCTATTACTCTATACTACAAATACCTTCATTACTTAACTAGTCTTTCTGTTGCAACAACTAAATATAATATGTCTTCATTATTAATTGCTATAGCCAAAGGGTACAGGTGGGAATATCTTTTGTATGATTATCATATCATCACTAACATCATCATGGTCTTCATCACTGCAATGAATTAATATGTTCTTAAAAGAATTGGAGATGAAATAATAAAGAATGCAAACCTGGCATGATAACTCTTACTGTGTGTAGATAATCTTTAAAGGAAACAATAATTTCAATTCATTCTAATTAAACTGGTTAATTTCTTTTCTTTCCTTTGTTGGTAATTGGAATGTCGAGATTTGAGACTATCGATTAATGGAATTGCTCACTCCTATGAGTAAAAGCTGAAAAGAAGGAAACACTATTTGAGAAAGGCATTAAAAGGCAGAGTAGTATTTTAAATTAAGCATTTCATGAAATTTCATATAATAAGCTCAGAAGATAATCAGATATATCATCTTTTGGCTTGTGATTGGAAAACATACAATCCACTCTAACATTGCAAGTTAACCCAACCCTCTATCTGAAGAACTCAACAGACAATTCCAGAGAGGCAAATAAAATGTTTGCCTAAGGTTGAAATCATGATATTTTTGGAGTAAAACAGCCCAGAAAATATCCTATTCTCATAGAATTCAGTGACAGGCTCAAACATTTTTCTAGTGCTAACCAAGAAAACCAAGCTAGCTGGCTAGTTGGTCAATAAAAGGCAGAAAGCATTGTAGCTAGGGAGTACTGTTTGTAGTTTTGTACCCCAACTGGGCTCAGGATGAAATTCCATCTTCCATCTTCCCGTTCTGATTAAAAAGACCAGACCAGCCATTGATCACCAACACTCATCCATACAAAACACCACACAAGAGAAGCAAGAGAATTTGTACCGATCCATAATTTTCCCTCCCATCTTCTCTTGACTCCAGAAGTATATGCTTCCATTATTACAACTGGTAGAGGTCTATCTTGGCCAAAAGGCTCCAGCTCCACAGTCTAATGAGACTGGGTGCTGCTTCAGCTTCAAGCCAAAAGGCCGGAGTCTAGCTAGGTCCGTATCAATTCCACCCGTCAGACCCGGGACCTGCATTGACTAGTGGCCTTTCTAGAGGTCTACTGCCGGGCATGCTGAAAATGGGAAACAATAAAATAATGAAGACGTAAGCTGGTGACAAAAGCAAAGGCAAAGTCCCTCTGCCTTTTAGCCTCTCTGGAGGTTTGGAGGGGGGCAATGCCAGTCCAAAAGAACCCCTCATTCATGGCCATCATTGCTCTTGTCCTCTACTAGTTGAACCCAATGAAACAATGAGGAAAACTGCCGGCCCGGCTGGCCGGGCGGCTCGCCTGCAAAGCCAGGAGAAGTGAAACCACATTCAATTTGGTCTTAGGCTAAGTTCGAGAATGCTCATTTGAAAAATAAATGCTTAAAAATAGGTGTTTATTCTAATAAGCATTTATTTTAAGTAGGAATAGTATAGGTATTTTCAGAATAACTTGACGGACAAATTAGATAAATCAGAAAGTAAATAAGCACTTAAAAATAAGTCCAAAATTTAGGCTTTTCATCAATTCGTACTTATTTCCCAAACTCAAATAAATGCTTATTGGTGTGGTCCAGCCCCAAAATAAGTAATTATTTTACTGAGACCGACTATATGCTCAAAGCTTATACAAACCGAAGATATATAAATATATATAGCCACAAAAAATGAATGGAGTCAAGAGGAGGGTAGTCAAAGTTGTTTCTGTGTATGTGGATACAACTACAAGAGCAAATGAAGGAGGATTCAAGGGACTGTTTGGCTGGCGTGCTCAAACCATGTGACCCCTTTTTTCCCTCAAGAAAAGTAGAAAACAACAATACGATTTTTTATCCATATTATTATTATTATTTTAATGTAATAAGTAATATTGTCTCTCTCTCTCTCTCTCTCTCTCTCTCTCTCTCCTATTTATTTCATCGAAAACAACACATCCTACCAGTACCGATAACGCAAACAGCTAGTACTACTCATCATCATCTTCGTAACCTTGTTTCTCCTTCTATAGCCAGTAGTAGTACTCCATGAACTTCATGGCCCTGGCCGTTGGAAGAAGAGAGATCTTTGTTTCTGTTCTTTTCGCTTTTCTGCTTCTTGTGTCTGTGGGTGCAAGTCATGGAGTAGGTGCAGAAGAAGAGGCCGATCGGATAAAAGCACTTCCGGGGCAACCAAAAGTTTCTTTCCAGCAATTCTCCGGCTATGTCACCGTTAATCAAGTCGCCGGAAGGGCCCTCTTCTACTGGCTCACTGAGGCTGTTCATGAACCACTCTCCAAACCCCTCGTTGTTTGGCTTAATGGAGGTCTCTCTCTCTCTCTCTCCACACACACACAGACTCACTCACACACATATCGTATGTGTCCGTGATGGGTGGGGTGGTTCTTTTAGTTCTGATAGGCGGATAGCATGTAGCAGTAGAACAATTGAAATGCTATAGAGACAGAAACCAGTAGAAATACAGACATTATAACCGATGTAAGAGTAGTTAGAAGGAATTCACATTTAACATTACTTTATCAGAGAGGATGTCTAATGCTTCTTTCTTCACTCTGCACAGCCCCATTTTCTACTCTCTCTCTCTCTCTAGCTTGTCAAAGATTAACACGCATGTTTTTTTTCACGTTGCCGACATGATAACAAATGATGGAAAAGAAAGAAAAGAGACAACAGATGCTTTGAACCTCTTTTGCCTTCGCCATTAAAACTTTTATTTTTCTATTATCTTTTTGTTTTCATTTTCATCATTTGGGTTCTTTTGTTGGGTAAGTAAGCTTGGTTCAACCCCTTCTCTCTCTCTCTCTCTGCACCAAAATTTCGTAGTCTACAAGAATTCAATGAGAGCAAGCAACCCTAAACAGCATTCATTAATTGTGAATGAATGATATCACAGCCAAGACCATCAGACCATCCTTCAATTCAATTGACCTTTAACAAATAAATTTTATTGTTCCCTAACTGTCTGTAAAACTAAAACCAAATCTCAGAACAGGACGAGAGCACTGCACCACCGATCGGGACCCACCATTTATATCTTTTTTCTGAATTTAATGGTTATATGCGACGAAATCGTCCATCAATATTCAACCTACTTCCTTCTTGGCTTCTTTCTATTCAAATTTCTTTTATTTTGTTGTCTCTATAGCTCTTCACTCTCTGACCACATATCAAAAACCTTTCAATAATTAGTGTAACTCACTAACGTTCAATAGTGAAAAAAAAAACCGGAGCAGTCTCGTCAATGTCTTTGGCGAGTTGTCTTTACTCGGAGCATAA
This sequence comes from Nelumbo lutea, assembly GCF_056320005.1. Lineage (NCBI taxonomy): Eukaryota > Viridiplantae > Streptophyta > Magnoliopsida > Proteales > Nelumbonaceae > Nelumbo > Nelumbo lutea. Next base: position 21,046,037 of record NC_142687.1, on the reverse strand, counting down.
ACCCGAGACAGGTAGGATCATACTTCATAGAGTGTCGGGTCAAAAGAATATGGGGTTTTTAATTGTGGATTGTACATCATAAGCATTTACTAATTGCTCTTCTCTGAATTGTTTTTCTCAGGTCCTGGCTGCTCTTCGGTGGCTTATGGTGCCTCGGAAGAGATTGGCCCGTTTAGGTTAAATAAAAGCGGGTCGGGTTTATACCTCAACAAGTTCTCATGGAACACTGTTGCTAACCTTCTGTTCCTTGAAACTCCGGCCGGCGTCGGGTTCTCATACAGCAACAGATCGTCTGACCTCCTCGACACCGGCGATCGGCGCACCGGTATGACCCCTCACCCCCCCCCCCCCCCCCCCGTTTCCACTCTCAATGCTTTTCTGGTTAAGCTTTCTCAATCAGGTTGAAGCAATCTCATCTCCATGAACACTAACGAGTTAATGGGCCATGCGTCACCTCCTCTTCTATTATAATTAGTTTATTACTGTAGTGGTAGTGGTTGTGGGCCTTGTGGTAGTGCTGGTGATAGTGCTAGTGGTTGTGGGAAATGATCAATTGTGAAACCTTGTTATGGGCTCTCCTCTAACCCGATTGGAATGTGGGCACTGGTTTGGGCTTTTTAGTTTATGGGCCCTACTTTAGTGGGCTACAGGGTACATGATACAAACCCAATATCCCAAAATCAAGACGATATGGATATGTGGGCTTTGCACTATGGAGCAAGGTCATCCTATTCATGGCTCCTTTTGCTACCATACATAATCCGTCTATAGTTCTTTTCTATACAAGAATTATTAAGAGGGAGTGGGATTGGGACTTGGGTGCTCTAATTCTATGCTCCATTACATAATGAACTAAATAATGCTCTACATGATGTTGATTAGATTCGGGGGCATTCATTTTTTTTTTAAATTTATGTGGGGATCAGATAAAATTTATTTTCTTGTGTATTACTTACCCAGGTATCACTTATCCATCTCCAAGGTGGATAAATAACTTTTTCACATAGAAAAAGTTGCCAACACTTGGATGGGCAAAAAATTGTCCCTTTTAATAATGGATTTTTATGGTTAAAATGGTCATTGTCTTATTTACTTGGGAAATAAAAGAACATAGGTAAATGCACTTACCTGAGTAAGTGTTTCCTCCGGGTGAATAACATGCCGAAAAGCGAGCGGGGCCTTAAAAAAATTTGCCATAAAACAAGGCCTCACCAGACTTTCACATCTCTCCTCACCATCACTTAGCTTTTGAGTTCTAACTCACTCATTTTCATTTTCCTTCCAGTTTACAGTTCATGGTGAACACTTTCAATTGCTGTTTAGTGTATGAATTAAAGAACAGACTGAATTATTCATGTAATTAATCTAAGGGATGGGTGTGATTCAGCTAAGGACTCGCTCGAATTCTTGATCCGATGGTTGGGCCGGTTCCCACGTTACAAGAACCGGGAAGTCTTCTTGACCGGAGAAAGCTATGCCGGACACTATGTCCCTCAGTTGGCCAGAGAAATTATGAAATACAACACCAGGACTAAGCACCCCATTAATCTCAAAGGAATAATGGTACACTTTCTTTTACCTTTTTTTTCTCAATTCTCTCTTGTTCATGTTTGAGGATATGCTTTGATGCTCAAGTCCATAGAACAATGGCACTCTTTTCTCTTTGTCCATCTCCAAGTCTAACAAATGATAATTGGTAAACCGGATGGATCAACCAACTTGATGAACAATCAGCTACACAAACTGGTTCTGCAAATTGTAGTCCAAAGGTTTATGAAACAACTTCATTGAAAACCAATGTACTGATGTACACATTCCTTCCAGGTTGGGAATGCAGTCACAGACAATTACTACGACAACCTGGGCACAGTAACCTACTGGTGGAGCCACGCCATGATCTCCGACAAAACATACAGGCAACTGTTAAACACTTGCGACTTCCGCCGGCAAAAGGAATCCGACGAATGCGAATCACTGTACACATATGCCTTGGATCAGGAATTTGGCAACATTGACCAGTACAACATATATGCTCCACCTTGCAGCATTAATTCAGATGGCGCTGTTACACGTCGGATGCTACGTTTGCCACATCGACCACATCCGGTAATATTTTCGAATATTTTACAGTAACAACACAGATTAATATATGAAGTCCAGTTGTGTGATTTGATAAATTAATAAGTTTTCATTAATTCAACAAGCTTTGCATCATCTGATTCCAATTTCATTGATAACTTGATCCATCTACAATAAGTTGAATATGTTATACTTCTTGTTTTGGTTTGGTGTTTTTACCAGATTTTCTGTCAGTTTTCTGGATATGATCCATGTACAGAAAAATACGCTGAGATTTATTACAACAGGCCGGATGTGCAGAAAGCCCTCCATGCCAACACAACTAAAATCCCTTATAGATGGACTGCTTGCAGGTGATTGACAGAAACATACTTTCTTTTCTTCATTAATTTTGTAAATTTGAATGCCTTCACATTATAACATATATAGAGTGTAGTGTTGTATTAAAAGAAGCACTCTGAAATCTGCATCAATAGAAATGGATGTGTACTGATAAATATCTAATTAGGGGATCAGATTGGATAAGATAAAGGCGACAAAAAAAAAAGAGTTAAAATTGGTTTCCATTTCTTTTGTAGTGAGACCAGCTTATGTTATACTTGAGCTACATTAGCTGACAAAGCTGGTGTTATTTAATTATAATACTGTTATTGCAGTGGAATTTTGAACCGGAATTGGAATGACACAGAAGTATCAATTCTTCCCACTTACAAGGAGATGATTGCTGGTGGTTTGAGAGTTTGGGTGTTCAGGTCCATGACTTTTCTGTTCTCTGTTTAGTTAGTTTCCTTCTCAATTTAGTCCTCTAGTCCTAATTGTGCTTCTTCTTCTTCTTCTTCTCGACTGTTTACTGTAGCGGCGATGTCGATTCAGTTGTGCCAGTTACAGCCACCAGGTTTTCTCTTGCACGGCTCAACTTAGTTACCAAAATTCCATGGTATCCGTGGTATGTAAAGAAGCAGGTCAGTAATTAGTCTGCCACTCTGCCTATTGCCCATGTTTTTGTATACTCTTACAGTCTTATTACTACTTTTCCAGGAACTTTCCATCTTAATTGATTAACTCCAAACCATGATTCTAATAGTGAGTTGTGGTTTCTGAAGGTGGGAGGTTGGACAGAAGTTTATGAAGGGCTCACGTTTGCAACAGTACGTGGTGCAGGCCATGAAGTACCACTCTTCAAACCCAGAGCAGCTCTTCAGCTGTTCAAATCATTTTTAAGGGGGGAAAATCTACCCAAGTCATAAAAAAACAAAAAAAAAAAAAACTGTTTTGAAGACAAAGAGTCCTCTTCTTTGTTTTGACTATCATAAATCCTGGAAAAGTCAGGAAAAAGGAAATCAAAATTCCATTTGTGATGATTTAAAAGGAAAAGCACGAGTCAGAGTTAAAAGAATGTGTCTGTGTGATAGAAGAAACAAATTCAAGTCCGAGGAGTGTTGTTTGTATCTTAGCTGTGCATTGATTTCCAAAAGTCAATTTGATGAAAAATAAGAAAAGTGAAGTTGTGTGGTCTTGATTTTTCTTTCTGCTCCTCATTAAAGAACTCTAGATTATATCAGCCCAATTGTCTCACATGGAAGACGAAATGGGTCTTAATTTCTTGAACATCTCTTCAGGTATATGTGGCTTTCAAGGGTCAATAGCTGATATTGTCAAGGAATTAAAGTGTCCAAACCATTGGCAGGCCACAGTGGAGAGGTGGATTGTGAATGTTAAACACATGAGCCGTCTAGAGAGTTGCCTGACCAATATGGACAATCTGGACAGGCCATCTCATGCCTGGACTGACTGGAGACTCTGTGCTTAATGCATCTTGACGACCCGTCTAGAAAACACTTTTTCCTTTATTAAAAACTCCATGACTCAGGACAAGGCTAGGAAGCTTTGACCTTGCTAGTAGTGGCCTGCTTTGGACCTACTTGTAATTTACAATAAATTCTGAATTAATCAACTCCATTGCATGACCAAGCATACCCATTCAACGATTGAATAGCCCCGCTTTGACAAGATTAATTTGATGCTTGTGGGCATAAATTAAGGAGAGAAATGCTAGCGAATAAGGAGTTTAGGCAACTTATATAAACAAGAAAGTTTCTTGAAATTTCAAAGCATACAACTGGAGTTATATTCAGAAGTGGAACAAAATTTGTTGTAATTAAGGGAGGGGGTCTCTTTTAACAGCATATTTATGTACAGTATTGAGGTATTTTCAAAAGTCAAAGATGTCCAGGACTCATCGTTTTCGAAGTTCCGTGGTCTGCAAGTTCTTCAAAACTAAGGTCAGATGCTTGAATTCTTGTCAAACCCTTGAAACCCTTTCTCTGTTAGCTACTTCTCTCTGGCCATGGTGCATAGTGATTGTGGAACTAATAACATCATCCTGACTATGGTTATCAAGATAACGAGAAGTAGGACCAATGTTTTTAAAACCGACCCGGAGGTCAACCCGGTTTTACCAACGGGTCGCAGGTCACTGGTTTGACCGGGCGGGTCGAATGGCTCAGTTTGGTGACATCATAATTACAATAGTAAAAAATTATATATATATATATAAATATAAATGTCTGAAAAATATCATAAAACTTATAAAAAATGTCTAATATTTATGAAAAATACATATCCAAAAATGCAAAAAATGTGAGAAATTTTAAAAAATGTAAAAAGAGAAGGGGGGCTTGAGTTGGGACTTTTAGGGAATTTTTCAAAATTTTAAACCGAAAAAATGGACTAAAACGTATAAGTCGACAGTTGAACCGTCGCCTGCTTAACGCGTTGCCAATTTGACTGTTCAATCGTCTGGGTCGCCTGTCAATGACTTTTTAACAAATCTCGGGTTTTTATGAGAACTATAGTCGAAAAGTCGATCGGGTGACGGTTCAAATGGTTCAACCATCCAAGTCAACAACTGGTTAAAAACCTTGAGTAGGACCGAAATCGGGTTGGATAAGAATTGGGCCTAAGGGACAAACCTTGGAAACGTAAAGTTAAGCCTGACCCGCCCATTCAGGCCCAACCTATGCTGAATTTTGATATACTTGGGTTGGGTTCAGGTGCATTCTAGGCTCGAGCTACCTAGTGTTAGGTAGGGGTGTCAACGGACCGGTTTTGGATTGAACTCCGTTCAAATCAAAATTCGTTTGGACAGATTGGACGGACCAATAAAACGTATTGAATTTAGATCGACCAATATAAAATATTGGATTGGACCTGGTCTATTCGTAATGAATTTATATTGGATTGAACCAATATCTGGTCCATTGATAGAAGATAAGAACATAGGTGTCAATGGACTAGGTTTTGAGTTAAAACCAATCTAAATTAACATGAATTTGAACAGATTGGGTAGTCTCTGGACCGGTCCAAAATAATCCAAAATATTCACTAGACTGGATTGGACTAGGTCCATTTGTAATGGACTCACATTGGACTGGATCGGATTGAATCAAATCCAGTCCATTTGACACCCCTAGTGTTAGGCTCAGGTCTAGCCTGAAAAATTAAAAAACCTGAAGTTTTGGGCCTAACCCAGTAAACCTAGTCTACAATCGAAACACTAAGTCCATTATGCAAAATTGCGTGTTAGGTTAGTCCAAATTTGGGTTGGTCCCCAAAACGACTATTTTATTAAATATATATGATATTTTCTTAATTTTCTTATAATTTTTATCATATTTTGTATTTGAAATGATAAATTTGATAGATAATAAATAAGATAATGTTAGTTAAAAATATTTAATTTATTAACACATAAATAATTTAATTTTTCTACTAAGATTATATTATCAAAATTTAAATTATTATTTAAATAAATATATATATATATATAGTTTTAGTATAATTTGTTAGATTTTGATTTTATCCCAATAAACCCAACTATTAATCAGATAGTTATGCAACTATGATTTTATCCCAAGCTCAAACCGGATTTTATTTGTTGGATTTCGATTGCTCTCAGATGTTATATATCATTAATAAAATAAAATTAAAATAACTGAAGATTGAATTATCATTAATAAATTACTGGTTTGACTTTGGCATATGTATGTATGGATGTGTATGGCCAGCTTCTTTATTGCAATTTGCAAGACTTTTTCGTTTTCTTCTTTTCGTAGTTATTGTGTGACAGTAAGGATATTTTAGTAAATATGAAAATAGTAATAAAAATTTAAAAATTTAAAAAATGGTGGTTTGGTTATTTTGTGGCAAGCTAAGGACCATTTTAGGTAGTTAAAGTAATAAGGAAGACCAGAAGTCAAAATTCTATGAGACAGGAGAAAAATATATAGTTGGTTGGATGGAGAGATCCGCCATGGAAGTTGCCTCCGAAAAACTTCGTATAATTTCCTGGAAGAAAGCTTCAAGTTGATTTCAAATTTTCAATTTCTCTTGTTCAATTTGTTTTTAACCTTTTATCCTCATTTTTTTTGTCTCTCTCTCTTCGGCGTCTGTCGTCGATCCAATTCCAAGGTCTGGAAGCTCTAGAATTTCAACGTGCAGCTTTTCTTATGTTCTGAGTATGTTCCTAATTGCGGAAATCCAGGAAGCCGTAGTTTCCTCGAAATTTTCGTATTCCATTAACGAATTGGATTGATAAACGCTAACCAAGTACACTTAAACCCCTTCTTCTTTGGTTTTCAAAATTAAGAAGTTCTCTTTTTTACTTTTCAGTCTGCTTTCAATTACTGTTCTGCAACCAGGGCCTCTACTTGAATCGTTTCAGGTCTGGATTGACTTGCTATTCGAGACCCCTTCCCTGTGGGACCTCGGATTGTTATTGGATCTCTGTCGCTGTTTCAGTTGTTAGCTAGCTTACAATTCAGCGCTCTAGTTAAGCTAGCAGTGTTTGCTTAAGTGGGTTCTAAGTTAACCCTCTTCATTTTTCTCTTGCTTGTGTCTAATTGTTTTCTGGGGTTTGAGGCTTGTTGAGATCCCCGTGTTAAGCTCTTTTAATATCTGGAGATCTTCCGACACGAGGGGGATTTTCTAATTGAAGCATTTAGTAGTAGGAACCGTCTTTTGTTTGTCTGATTTTTCATTCATGATTGATAGAATATTGTCCTGTTAATATTTTTATTAAATCGATACTGAACTCCTTTGGGTTTGTATTTCATGCACTGAGAATTCATCTGAGTTCCTGTTTCTTTTCAAGCATCTTCATCCCTTTTTCTTAGTTTATGATGGTGGCTTAGAAGGCAAGGGCTGGCATTTCTTTTGCTTTTGGTTCCAAGCTGATGAGTCTCTCCCGGCCCCTTTCTTAATCAATTCTTGGAACCTTACAAGGATTTGAGATTGGGAAGGGAGGGTCTACAAGGAATTTTGTCCTTCGGCTTCTTATTGTTTTTAGATTAGTAGAATGGATTGATCAGATTATATCTCCTCCCTGTTACCATTCCATGTTAACCTGCAATTCATTTTGAGGGTTCACCTTCGTTCAATGTTCTAGTTGTATTCCCAGTTAGTGTTTGGGGAATAGTTGAAGACTTATTGGTTAGAGGACTCCCTCTGTTTTCTCCATCAGATCTTGAATAAGCTTTAGTTTTGGTTTATCATAGAGGTATTTCAATTTCATACAAAAACATCTAATCTTCTTCATCAGTATTTGGGAATTTGGGGTCTGGGTTCCTTGTTTCTCCAGTAACTTTGTATGCGATGGCAGAGTGTAAATCCTTCATACCAACCATAGAAGGAGAAGAACACGTAATGGCTGCGGCACAGCACATAGTAAGGGCATTAGGGTCAAACAAGAATTTGACAGATGATATGAGGAAAATCCTGAGAGAACTTGACACCCAATTATCCAGCATGACTCTGGTCGCTGCAAACAAGAAGATGGAACTAAGAGAGATTGAAGAACATCTCAATTTCATTCAGGAGAAGGTCACAAGTCGGGAGTCTGAGCAGTCTATGATATGGGAATCCAGCCCAAAAGAAGCATCCGAGTATCTAAAGGTCGTTGATGAAGTACGAAGGCTGATAGAAAGCTTGGGAAGCATGCCGTTAAATAAAGGAGAAGAGAACAAACTCCTATGTCGAGCTCATAGTATTCTTCAAACAGCCATGGTGAGGCTAGAGGAAGAGTTCAGTAATATTCTTATTCAGAACAGGCAACCCTTTGAACCAGAGCATATGTCCTTCCGCTCCAGTGAAGGAGATACTGTGGATGACGTATCAACCGTTTCAGTTGATGACAATGCAGGTGAGGATTCTCTTAGAAGAGATAATTGTAGCAAAGGCATAGAGGAATACATCATAGATTTAGTCAATCCAGATATAATTCCTGACCTTAAGTGCATAGCAGATGTGATGTTCATGTCAAATTTTGATCATGAATGTCGCCAGGCTTATATTAACAACCGGAAAGATGCCTTGGATGAATGCCTCTTCATTCTTGAAGTGGAGAAACTGAGCATCGAGGATGTGCTGAAGATGGAATGGAGTAGTTTGAATTGCAATATCAAGAAGTGGATGCGGGCTATGAAGCCATTTATCAGGGTGTATCTTGCCAGTGAGAAACGGCTTTGTGACCGGATCTTTGGGGAGTTTGGACCAGTTAGTTCCACTTGTTTTGTTGAGACATCAAAGGCTTCAATGCTGCAGCTCTTGAATTTTAGCGAAGCTATAGCAATTGGACTTCGCCGGCCAGAAAAGTTGTTTCGGCTACTCGACATGTATGAAGTGCTGGCCGATCTTCTCCCAGATGTAGATGCTTTGTTCTCAGATGATACTGGGTCTTCTATTCAATTTGAATGCCGTGAAGGACTAAAGAGATTGGGTGACTCTGTTAGGGGAACATTATTGGAATTCGATAATGCTATTCGGTCAAACACATCAACTAATCCATTTGCTGGAGGTGGAGTCCACCCCATGACCAGGTATGTCATGAATTTTATTAAGGCCTTGACTGATTATAGTGATACTCTCAATTTTATCCTTAAAGACAAAGATGGGGTGGATCTAGAGTCACTGTCGCCCAATGTCAATCCAGTTATAGAAGAGGAGAAAGACACAGAAAGCTCTTCTTACAATACCTGCCCTATGGCTCACCATCTTCAGTCCATTACTTCAATTTTGGAATCCAACCTTGATGGTAAGTCCAAATTATACAAGGATGCGTCAATGCGACACTTCTTTGTGATGAATAACATCTGTTACATGGTCCAGAAGGTCAAGGGATCTGAACTTGGGGCCCTTTTGGGGGACAACTGGATCCGACGACACAATTGGAAATTTCAGCAGCATGCAATGAGTTATGAAAGAGCTGCTTGGAGTTCTGTACTCTCTTTCCTCAGGGATGAAGGGATCTGTAATGCAGGTTCCAACTCTGTCTCAAAGGCACTTCTCAAGGAGAGAATTAGAAACTTCAATCTTGCATTTGAAGAGGTTTACAAGAGCCAGACAGGGTGGGTCATCCCAGATCCTCAGCTTCGCGAGGATTTACGGATCTCATTATCCCTGAAAGTAGTCCAGGCATATCGGACGTTCATGGGAAGGCATGCCAGTCAGCTGGGTGATGGATGGCACAGTGACAAGTATATCAAGTACAGTGCAGATGACCTGCAAAATTATCTCTTGGATCTCTTTGAGGGTTCACCAAGATCACTACATAATTCACGCAGGAGGTGAATCCATAAGAATGTTAGTTTCTGGATTAGCTTTTTTTCCCTTCATTTTCTGTACATGTTTATGATAAGATGTTGAGTTAACCATGTTCATTAACCTTAACCTGGAGATAAATTTCTTATTTTTGTATTTCTATTATACAAGTGCACCAGAAAATTTTGGAAGTTGTAATTATTTTATGTATTTTCTTTTGGTAATGCATAAATTGGGGATATAGGCATGAATGTTCATTTGAGCTTGCCTGTTTGTCTAGTAGATGCAATCACATTATACCACTCTTTATGTTGTGGCATGTAGCATGGCATTGGCTCTTTTTCTAACACTGCCAACTTCAATAATTGTGTCAACATGAAATGATGAAAGTCCATCTGTGGTTCTTATCTCATATACTTCTTTACTTTTGACCTTAATCAGAAAAAAAAGGAAAAGAAAGTCCAGAGTTGCCACTTTTAACTCATTGGCCATGAATAGAGAGGTGGCTTATAAAGTTAGATGCCCCGTTACAGGAAAACTGAAGGGCTAAATGGAGAATTTGGCCCACATTTACAACCTTAATCATAAGATAGCTTATGACCTGACTGGTTGTTTAATATAGACTTGAGACATTGCATCTACAGAAATGGGTTTTCATTGCCACAGAAAAAGAGAAGGCTTCAAAGGGTAAAGAATGAGAATCAAGTGACTGCATATAGTATATACCTGACTTCATAAAACAGAAAAAGAATATAAAAAAAAAAGAAAAGAATGCCATTGGATGGCATGCCTATTGGTGATTGTGGGGCTGAGTCACTGCAAATTGCTGATTTGGTAATAGTAATACATGTGATGTGATCATCTGGATTCATGTGATTTCACATATATAATTAATGGGACACGCTTTGAATTCTTCCCTCATGGGAGGTCATGGGAGGGTATGTAGGGTTTTTTTTTTTTTTTTTTTTTGCTGCAAGAGGGTATGTAGTTTTTAGTTGTCCAAGCTATTTGCGAAGAATTCGATTTTAGTCACTGGTCCACATTACCCTTTTTATAAAGTATGAGCTGTCCAACAATCGCATAAGATAGGTAGTGCACGAAAAATGCCTTCCTTTCTTTTATTTGGTATTGGTATGAAAACAATAACACCAAAGGAAGAGGAAAGGTTAGTGCTGATTTTCTGTTAGCTCAAAATCATCTCTTAATATTAATGTGGATGCAGTCATAGACTCATAGATTTAGAAGGTACAAACTGAAAATGAGAAATGTGGTGATTTAGTTGGTATCATCATCATTAAAGGGGTCTTTCTAAATAGGTATGAAAAGTACCTATTTAGACCCAGTAGCTACTTCCCTATTTAGTTGATATCATCATTAAAAACAACACTCCTCTGCTCAGAGCCAAAATGAAAAGTTCTCTGAACAAATGCAGCTTTTACACCCAGTAGCTACTTCCCTATGGCACCAATAAAGTCTCCACGTGGCAAGTTGTTTTTAGACGCAAAAGTACAGTTCAGGATTTTCTTTATGTCTTACCTTCGTGAATAAATTCTCATATATATATATATATATATACCTCTGATTCACTCCTTTTGGGTAACTCCAATTATATACATCATGCCTCGATTTGTTAGTATTTTTAGCATGTGTTTTGATCCGGGTGTAATAGGTATTTATCAAAACATTGTAATACCATATTCGGGGAACTTTTGGGGTTTAATATTAATAAAAGTAATATATTTAAAAAATTCAAAAATAAGTTAACTTTTTTAAAAAAATATCAATAAAGGGCAAAAACATTTTTCATCTTCTTCTTGTCATTTGTTCACCAAAATTGTTGCCTGCCGTCATCCGCCGCTGCTCACCACCACCCTCCACTGCCGTTTGTTGCTGCTCGCCACCGCCTCTTCCTCCGGGAATGTTGTCGAAGGTGGTAGTGGCAACGCTAGTGGTTTCTTTCTCCAATGCCGCCACCTCCGCCTCCGCCTCCGCCTCCACCTTCAACAATGTTGTCGAAGATGGGTGGAGATAGAGGTGGCAACGGAGAGCAAAGGAATGACCACCAATGCCGCTGCCGCCACCTTTGCCACTGGCCACCTTTGGCAACGTTACCGAAGGCGAGGGCGGCGGCAGGCGGCAACGGACAATGGCGAATAGCGCCTCTAGTGAACAAATGGCAAGAAGAAGATGATGAACAGTGTTTTTGCCATTTTTTATATTATTTTTAAAAAAGTTAACATATTTTTGAAAATTTTTTAAATATATTACTTTTATTGATATTAAACTCCAAAAGTTTTCCTTATATGCCAGAAACCCTTATTAATATTCATAAAAGTGGGTTTTGACTTATGTGTGCATCAATCATTGAAAGAAACTCCCTTTTAATATTTCATCAAGTGGTTGAGCATTTATTCACTGATTGTAGTGCCCAATAGTGCCTAATTGTCCATAAACAATTTATGGAATACTTTTCTTTAAAGATAAATCAAATACAAATGTTTGTTAAAAGGAAATTATACCAAACAGATACTTAAGGTCCAACATTCACATGGTAAAGGCTACAAGGACAAGTTAGGATAAAACGATTAGTTTAACATGTGACCTAATGGTTGGGTCAAAAGGGGTTTGATGGATTATCATGTGACGTTAAGTTCATCTCAAGTTTTGGGGCGAATAGCTTTATCCATGGTTGGGATTAGGGGTGAAAATGAATGAGCTTTTGGTAAGTTATTTGTACTTTGCTAGTAAAAGTTCAATTTGATTCTGTTTAAACCGGACTTTGCTCGAGCTCATGAGGTTGGCAATTCTAATTGAGCAATTATATATAATCTTGTTATATGTATAATAATACATCGTTTTTACAATTCTTATTTTTTGTATCTAAAAAGAAGCAATTTTAATATGTATGAATAGAAATATTATATACCTAAAATAAATATTGTATATAATTTTTTTATATGTACGAATAACTAATTTTTATAATTCTTAAACTTTTTGTATGCAAAATAAAAAAAATTATGTTTAATTTTTATATTTTATATGAAGCTTGGCTCATAGTTGAGCTCGAGCTGAGTCAAACTCGAACTTGCAATCTCCAAGTCACTAGCTTGAATCGCGCTTGAACTCAAGCCTAACATTGTTTTGGTGAGCTAACTCAAATAGAAGTATTTATCTCAGCTCAAATCCACCTCTACTTGGGCTGATGTAACAAACCCATTGTAATTACAAATTTCAATGGCTAGTTGTTTTCACGATAGTTCTCCATTGGTTAGTTGCATAAAGTTTTTAAATTATAGAGTTTTATTTAGGAATAGTGCAAATAATTTTTATACTACTATTAAAAGCGTGAATGTTAGTGTAGAATTTTTATATGACTAAAATTCCTCAAATTTTGAATTTGGTCCATCTCTAATCATAAGGACAAAAATATAATTTGAACAATCACTATTATATTCATTAAAATCCCTCTAATTAAGTCCTATATTTAAAGTATTAATTCTCATTAACTTTAATTGAAACCTACTATTGGCTAGAATACCCTTATTTTTTGAATTTGATCCCTCTCTAATCGTGAAATAATTTAATTACTACATTTCTCCTCATTCAATTCCACCTCCCCTATACTTTCGAACACAATTGCAAGTAGATCCCCTTGTTAGAATCCTCTAATAAGAGGCACAAAATGTCAAAAAAGCCCATCCGATTACTTTTAGTCAAAATGTTTATTTTCCTAATTTTTTCTTCATGTCAATCTACCCAAGCCCTTCCAATCTCTTTTCTAAAGTTGATTTATTTTTCAAATTTACTCATCATATCAATTGCTTATGTTACGCTTGGAAACAATGCAAATGGAGTATAAATCCTAGATCAGGGTAAATTTCCACTCTAGTTTACTTTTGCCCATGCTTGACAACATTACGCTTATGCATTGACAAATGATAGACCAATGCATATATGCACTTGAGATATTTCTAAACTTAAAATTTTAGATTCCATATATCCAATCTCACTTTAAAAATGATGCTTATATAAATTCTGTCAGCCCATAAAATCTGATAATTTTACTTTTACGTTGTTTCTGTCAGACCATAAAATCTAATAATTTTATTTCTACTCTTCTAAAACAGGGTGATGTCTATGAATCCAGTCATAAATTGAGCATGAACCCCTTTTACCAAAAAAAGAGCATGACTCCCAAAGTTCAGGGTGTTGTGTATAATTGATGAGTAATACTAGTAAAGACCCATGTGGTGCGCAGAATTTATTAAGCAAAAGTTAAATAATAAAAAAGGTCATTTATTAAAATACCACTTATAGTAATATTAGTAAGGGCCATGAAGTACCACTCTTCAAACCCAGAGCGGCTCTTCAGCTGTTCAAATCATTTTTAATGGGGGAAAATCTACCCAAGTCATAAATAAAAAAAAAAAAAAAAAAAAAAAAAAAAAAAAAAAACTGTTTTGAAGACAAGGAGTTCTCTTCTTTGTTTTGATTATCATAAATCCAGAAAAAGGAAATCAAAATTCCATTTGTGATGATTTAAAAGGAAAAGCACGAGTCAGGGTTAAAAGAATGTGCCTGTGTGATAGAAGAAACAAACTCAAGTCAGAGGAGTGTTGTTTGTATCTTAGCTGTGCATTGATTTCCAAAAGTCAATTTGATGAAAAATAAGAAAGTGAAGTTGTGTGGTCCTGATATTTCTTTCTGCTCCTCAATAAAGAACTCTAGATTATATCAGCCCAGTTGTCTCACATGGAAGACGAAATGGGTCTTAATTTCTTGAGCATATCTCTTCAGGTATATGTGGCTTTCAAAGGTCAATACCTGATATTGTCAAGGAATTAAAGTGTCCAAACCATTGGCAGGCCACAGTGGAGAGGTGGATTGTGACAGTTAAACACATGAGCCGTCTAGAGAGTTGCCAGACCAATATGGACAATCTGGACAGGCCATCTCATGCCTGGACTGACTAGAGACTGTGTTTAATGCATCTTGACGACCCGTCTAGAAAACACTTTTCCCTTATTAAAAACTCCATGGCTCAGGACAAGGGTAGGAAGCTTTGACCTTGCTAGTTGCCATACAGTGGGCTGCTTTGGACCTACTTGTAATTTACAATAAATTCTGAATTAATCAACTCCATTGCATTACCAAGCATACCCATTCAACGATTGAATAGCCCCGCTTTAACAAGATTAATTTGATGCTTGTGGGCATAAATTAAGGAGAGAAATGCTAGTAAATAAGGAGTTTAGGCAACTTATATAAGCAAGAAAGTTTCTTGAAATTTCAAAGCATATAAATGGATTCAGAAGTGGAACAAAATTTGTTGTAATTAAGAGAGGGGGTCTCTTTTAACAACATATTTATGTACAGCATTGAGGTATTTTTAAAAGTCAAAGATTTCGAGGACCCATCATTTTCAAAGTTCCGTGGTATGCAAGTTCTTCAAAACTAAGTTCAGATGCTTGAATTCTTGTCAAACCCTTGAAACCCTTTCTCTGTTAGCGACTTCTCTCTGGCCATGGTGCATAGTGATTGTGGAACTAATAACATCATCCTGACTGTGGTTATCAAGATACCAAGAAGTAGGACCAATGTTTTTAAAATCGACCCGGAGGTCAATCCGGTTTTACCAATGGGTCGCAGGTCACTGGTTTGACCGGGCAGGTCGAATGGCTCAGTTCAGTGACATCAAAATTAAAATAGTAAATATATATATATATATGTATATGTATATCCAAAAATACAAAAAAACTGAGAAAATTAAAAAATGTAAAAAGAGGAGGGAGGCTTGAGTTGGGACTTTTGGGGAATTTTTTAATTCTTTAAACCTAAAAAATGGACTAAAACGTAAAGGTCAATAGTTGAACCGCCGCCCACTTAACGGGTTTCCAATTTGACTGTTCAATCATCCAAGTTGCCTGTCAACGACTTTTAAACAAATCCTGGGTTTTTATGAGAACTGGAATCGGAAAATCGACCAAGTGATGGTTCAAATGGTTCGACCATCCAAGTCAACAACGAGTTAAAAACCTTGAGTAAGACTATAATTAGGTCGGATAAGAATTGGGCCTAAGGGCCAAGCCTTGGAGACTTAAAACCAAGCCTGATCCGCCCATTCAGGCCCAACCTATACTGAAATTTGATATACTGGGTTGGGTTCAGCTGCATTCAGGGCTCGAGCTACCTAGTGTTAGGCTCAGGTCTAGCCTGAAAAATTAAAAAACCTGAAGTTTTGGGCCTAACCCAGTAAACCTAGTCTACAGCTGAAACTCTAAGTCCAATATGCAAAATTGCGTGTTGGGTTAGCCCAAACTTGGGTTGGTCTCCTATTATCTATTAAATAAGATAATGTTAATTAAAAATGTTTAATTTATTAACACATAAATAACTTAATTTTTCTACTAAGGTTATATTATCAAATTTTAAATTATTATTTAAATAAATAAATATAATTTTCAGTATAATTTATTAGATCTTGATTTTCAGTATGATTTTATCCCAATTAATAATAAGTTTAGGAATGATTTTGCCCAAACCCGACCCAGACCTGACCCGTTGACAATCCTAATTAATCTATATAGAATTCAATATGGTCCTCCTATTAGTGTTCAAGCTCAAACCGGATTTTATTTGTTGGATTTCGATTGCTCTCAGATGTTATATATCATTAATAAAATTAAATTAAATTAACTTTGGAGAATTGAATTATTATTAATAAATTACTGTTTTAACTTTGACATATGTATGGATGTGTGTATATGTACGGCCAACTTCTTTATTACAATTTGCAAGACTTTTTCGTTTTCTTCTTTTCGTACTTATTGTGTGACAGTAAAGATATTTTAGTAAATATGAAAATTCTAGTAAAATTTTAAAAGATTAAAAAATGGTGGTTTGGTTATTTTGTGGCAAGCTAAGGACCATTTTAGGTAGTTAAAGTAATAAGGAAGACCAGAAGTCAAAATTCTATGAGATAGAGCAGAAAAAATATATAGTTCGTTGGATGGAGAGATCCGCCATGGAAGTTGCCTCCGAAAAACTTCGTATAATTTCCTGGAAGAAAGCTTCAAGTTGATTTCAAGTTTTCAACTTCTCTTGTTCAATTTGTTTCTAACCTTTTATCCTCATTCTCTCTCTCTCTTTCTCTCTCTCTCATTCTCTCTCTCTCTCTCTCTCTCTCTCTCTCTCTCTCTCTCTCTCTCTCTCTCTCTTCGGCGTCTGTCGTCGATCCAATTCGAAGGTCTGGAAGCTCTAGAATTTCAACGTGCTGCTTTTCTTATGCTCTGAGTATGTTCCTAATTGCGGAAATCCAGGAATCTGTAGTTTCCTTGAAATTTTCGTATTTCATTAACGAATTGGATTGATAAACGCTAACCAAGTACACTTAAACCCCTTCTTCTTTGGTTTTCAAAATTAAGAAGTTCTCTTTTTCACTTTTCAGTCTGCTTTGAATTACTGTTCTGCAACCTGGGCCCTCAATCGTTTCAGCTCTGGATTGACTTGCTATTCGAGACCTCTTCCCTGTGGGACCTCGGATTGTTATTGGATCTATGTTGCTGTTTCAGTTGTTAGCTTGCTTACAATTCAGTGCTCTAGCTAAGCTAGCAGTGTTTGCTTAAGTGGGTTCTAAGTTAACCTTCTTCATTTTTATCTTGCTTGTGTCTAATTGTTTTCTGGGGTTTGAGGCTTGTTTAGATCCCCGTGTTAAGCTCTTTCAATATCTGGAGATCTTGAGTGTAAATCCTTCATACCAACCATAGAAGGAGAAGAACACGTAATTGCTGCGGCACAATAGTAAGGGCCTTAGGGTCGAACAAGAATTTCACAGATGATATGAGGAAAATCCTGAGAGATCTTGACACCCAATTATCCAGCATGACTCTGGTTGCTGCAAACAAGAGAATGGAACTAAGAGAGATTGAAGAACATCTCAATTTCCTTCAGGAGAAGGTCACAAGTCGGGAGTCTGAGCAGTCTATGAAATGGGAATCCAGCCCAAAAAAAGCATCCGAGTATCTAAAGGCCGTTGATGAAGTACGAAGGCTGACAGAAAGCTTGGGAAGCATGCCGTTAAATAAAGGAGAAGAGAACAAACTCCTATGTCGAGCTCATGGTATTCTTCAAACAGCCATGCTGAGGCTAGAGGAAGAGTTCAGTAATATTCTTATTCAGAACAGGCAACCCTTTGAACCAGAGCATATGTCCTTCCGCTCCAGTGAAGGAGATATTGTGGATGACGTATCAACCGTTTCAGTTGATGACAATGCAGGTGAGGATTCTCTTAGGAGAGAGAGTTGTAGCAAAGGCATAGAGGAATACATCATAGATTTAGTCAATGCAGATGTAATTCCTGACCTAAGTGCATAGCAGATGTGATGTTCATGTCAAATTTTGATCATGAATGTCGCCAGGCTTATATTAGCATCCGGAAAGATGCCTTGGATGAATGCCTCTTCATTCTTGAAATGAAGAAACTGAACATCGAGGATGTGCTGAAGATGGAATGGAGTAGTTTGAATTGCAATATCAAGAAGTGGGTGCGGGCTATGAATCTATTTATCAGGGTGTATCTTGCCAGTGAGAAACGGCTCTGTGACCGGATCTTTGGGGAGTTTGGACCAGTTAGCTCCACTTGTTTTGTTGAGACATCAAAGGCTTCAATGCTGCAGCTCTTGAATTTTAGCGAAGCTATAGCAATTGGACCTCGCCAGCCAGAAAAGTTGTTTCGGCTACTCGACATGTATGAAGTGCTGGCCGATCTTCTCCCAGATGTAGATGCTTTGTTCTCAGATGATACTGGGTCTTCTATTCAATTTGAATGCCGTGAAGAACTAAAGAGATTGGGTGACTCTGTTAGGGGAACATTATTGGAATTCGAGAATGCTGTTCGGTCAAACACATCAACTAATCCATTTGCTGGAGGTGGAGTCCACCCCATGACCAGGTATGTCATTAATTTTATTAAGGTCTTGACTGATTATAGTGATACTCTCAATTTTATCCTTAAAGACAAAGATGGGGTGGATCTAGAGTCACTGTCGCCCAATGTCAATCCAGTTATAGAAGAGGAGAAAGACACAGAAAGCTCTTCTTACAATACCTG
Organism: Nelumbo lutea; assembly: GCF_056320005.1. Lineage (NCBI taxonomy): Eukaryota > Viridiplantae > Streptophyta > Magnoliopsida > Proteales > Nelumbonaceae > Nelumbo > Nelumbo lutea. The sequence goes on along the minus strand of NC_142687.1, from coordinate 21,027,253 downwards.
CCCTATGGCTCACCATCTTCAGTCCATTACTTCAATTTTGGAATCCAACCTTGATGGTAAGTCCAAATTATACAAGGATGCGTCAATGCGACACTTCTTTGTGATGAATAACATCTGTTACATGGTCCAGAAGGTCAAGGGATCTGAACTTGGGGCCCTTTTGGGGGACAACTGGATCCGACGACACAATTGGAAATTCCAGCAGCATGCAATGAGTTATGAAAGAGCTGCTTGGAGTTCTGTACTCTCTTTCCTCAGGGATGAAGGGATCTGTAATGCAGGTTCCAACTCTGTCTCAAAGGCACTTCTCAAGGAGAGAATTAGAAACTTCAATCTTGCATTTGAAGAGGTTTACAAGAGCCAGACAGGGTGGGTCATCCCAGATCCTCAGCTTCGCGAGGATTTACGGATCTCATTATCCCTGAAAGTAGTCCAGGCATATCGGACGTTCATGGGAAGGCATGCCAGTCAGCTGGGTGATGGATGGCACAGTGACAAGTATATCAAGTACAGTGCAGATGACCTGCAAAATTATCTCTTGGATCTCTTTGAGGGTTCACCAAGATCACTACATAATTCACGCAGGAGGTGAATCCATAAGAATGTTAGTTTCTGGATTAGCTTTTTTTCCCTTCATTTTCTGTACATGTTTATGATAAGATGTTGAGTTAACCATGTTCATTAACCTTAACCTGGAGATAAATTTCTTATTTTTGTATTTCTATTATACAAGTGCACCAGAAAATTTTGGAAGTTGTAATTATTTTATGTATTTTCTTTTGGTAATGCATAAATTGGGGATATAGGCATGAATGTTCATTTGAGCTTGCCTGTTTGTCTAGTAGATGCAATCACATTATACCACTCTTTATGTTGTGGCATGTAGCATGGCATTGGCTCTTTTTCTAACACTGCCAACTTCAATAATTGTGTCAACATGAAATGATGAAAGTCCATCTGTGGTTCTTATCTCATATACTTCTTTACTTTTGACCTTAATCAGAAAAAAAAGGAAAAGAAAGTCCAGAGTTGCCACTTTTAACTCATTGGCCATGAATAGAGAGGTGGCTTATAAAGTTAGATGCCCCGTTACAGGAAAACTGAAGGGCTAAATGGAGAATTTGGCCCACATTTACAAACTTAATCATAAGATAGCTTATGACCTGACTGGTTGTTTAATATAGACTTGAGACATTGCATCTACAGAAATGGGTTTTCATTGCCACAGAAAAAGAGAAGGCTTCAAAGGGTAAAGAATGAGAATCAAGTGACTGCATATAGTATATACCTGACTTCATAAAACAGAAAAAGAATATAAAAAAAAAAGAAAAGAATGTCATTGGATGGCATGCCTATTGGTGATTGTGGGGCTGAGTCACTGCAAATTGCTGATTTGGTAATAGTAATACATGTGATGTGATCATCTGGATTCATGTGATTTCACATATATAATTAATGGGACACGCTTTGAATTCTTCCCTCATGCAAGTCATGGGAGGGTATGTAGGTTTTTTTTTTTTTTTTTTTTTTGTTTGCTGCAAGAGAGTATGTAGATTTTAGTTGTCCAAGCTATTTAAGAAGAATTCAATTTTAGTCACTGGTACCCTTTTTATAAAGTATAAGCTGTCCAACAATTGCATAAGATAGGTAGTGCACGAAAAATACCTTCCTTTCTTTTATTTGGTATTGGTATGAAAACAATAACAACAAAGGAAGAGGAAAGGTTAGGGTTGATTTTCTGTTGGCTCAAAATCATCTATTAATATTAATGTGGATGCAGTCATAGACTCATAGATTTAGAAGGTACAAACTGAAAATGAGAAATGTGGTGATTTAGTTGATATCATCATCATTAAAGGAGTCTTTCTTAATAGGTATAATTTGGGTCCCCTTGGTCCTGGCCCTTAATAAATAGAACTTTTTAGCAGTGAGCTGTCTTACCTTCTAAAACCATCTGGATGAGTGGATGTAGCCTTTCTTAGCTTAAAAGTATGGCCCATGTCCTACTATAACCAGACAAGTTCATGTGATTAGAGCTATAAAATCTCGATCAATTAGCTCCAAAAAGAATGATATTTAAATCTTCAATGAGAAGATAACTAAATAAGCATTTTGATGCACAAAGCCACAAATGACAATTAAGTTGTTATCATTTAAAGGCACAAAAAGGTGCTTCATTCAAAGTGAAGTTATTACTAAAATATTGGAATTCTAGTATCATAATTCATAAGTTTTTTCCAAGAGTTGGATTAACTGGTTGTTTACTAGCATTCTCTTTAGTATAGAATGGAATTGACCTGATCTTGATAATTTCATTTTGAAATCAGAACCAGGTTAGGACATGGGAGATTAATTCCACCTCCAATTCCAATTCCTCACCGATCCGAACACCACAGAATTTGAGAGTAAATGAGCAAACCTGCCTCTGAGGCCCCCTTTTTGATTGGTATTTGGTGGGGGTAAGTTGGTCAATCGGTAATTGACCGTGAACCCCGCATTTGTTTGTCGCTATATTGGGTCTAACGGTAATTGAAGATATCAGGAAGTATCAGTTACCTTCTTGCAAGATGGATAAACAATTTACCTACACGCTGATAGTGATGGTTCTCTCTCCCTTCCACCACTCTCTTTACCTGAGTAACATACAAAAATGCTGAAACCTTAGGGTCATTCTCGTTTGAGAGCATCGTTTTTCCTCAATTATAACAAAACAAACGTCGGTCCAACCTTGATATCTTCGTTGAATTGTTCATTACTGTTGAAGAATTCCTAACTGACCTTTAATGCTGAAAATCTCTCTTGGGTTTCTTGTAATCTCGTGTTCGTCTTGGTTTATAACTTTATTTTTCCATGGGGAGTGCGAATTTGTGCCATTGTGTGGCGTAAGAAGAGAATCTATTGTGTGCCATTGCCATGGGATTTAAACGATCCACCCTAAACTCTCTAATAAGAAGAAACTACAAATGCAGGAAAAATGAGGGTGTCACCTCTGAAATCGTAAGGATGATAAGAATTAGGGCTTGATTGATTCTATTTTTTTTCTCTATAATCCACCATACCCACTCAGATACGGTGCAGGATATTCACTTGGAAGCACTCTTACGGAGATGGTCTTCTTCATAGACTTGCACTTGAAATGGGTAATATATCTTTAGAGGTACATATATTACAGTTATCCAAAAATCTAATAAATCAGGTTACAAAGTGCCAAAGTATAAATTTTTAAGCATCAATGGTGATAAGATTGCATGCCAACAAAATTCAAGATTTTTACCTGTGAACATTTTGGGACCACCTCAAAAGAAGAATAAGAAATCCTCAATGCTTCATGGAAGCAGCAATTGAAGGGTTAGCCTGCCTAAAATTGCTTCCTCCACTTATTAGCCCAGCCAAGGATTCAATTTCAGTTCCAGAGTTCAATACACGGCCTAAAACTAGGGTCAGTCATAGAGTGGTGCTGATTTCTCAATGAAACAAACCCCATTCCTTGTTTCCCACCTCAGTGGCAGAGCTAGGTGCAGATATAGATCTAGATATGAGATGATCCCAAACTAATTTCATAACCACCATCCACCCCCAGTCAAATCACATTTCACATCCCACTTCCAACTTCTTGGTTCCTTGAGTAGACAGACAGTCATTCCAGCTTGAGGCAGGTGAGCGAGTTGGATCAGGAAGGAGTTTGACTGCTGGGATGTGATTGGATCCTACTCAAAGCACTCTACCAAAGATAAATAATAATAAGTCTTCGGGTTGGACAGGCAGTAGAGATATGAATTCCTACCTTTAGGGCATATGCTTTCAAGACACAAATGAACTATTCCATTTGGAGAGGGCTTTTCCTCAGGGGGGAAGTTACTGACTGTATATTGAAGTAAAGCACCTGAAGTTTCAAGCAAGCTTGGAACAATGAAAGCTTCTAAGACAAAAAAAAAAAAAAAAGTTGGGTTACAGATGGATGAATGGAATATAAAACTAGGGATTTCTGAAGCAACTTTGCCCCACACGCACACTAAAAGATGAGCCACAACTTGTTTCTATCCAAATACACAAAAAACTGTTCAAGTAGTAAGAGGATTTTCTTTTAAATAAATAAAAAAGAAAGTTTATTAAGAAAAAGAAAGAGATACAGAGACAGTGATAAGGCATCCCCAACAACAACAAAAAACAAAATGACCCCAAAGACCAACAAAACAAAAGCCCCCCAAGACAATGCCCAACTATCGGCTAGTAAAAGGTAAAGAAAACAAGGTAGAAAGTACATAAATAATTAAGAACCTAACAAAACTCCATCAGCCATAAAGAGGAATTTCAGTCACTAACTTATATCTGGTTTCCAATTTAGCTATTATTTTCTCAACCACATCCAAGAAAACATGATTTTAACCTGGTTGGGTAGATAACCAAAAAACTGAGGCAGTGAGGGACTTGAGACATCTTCAATTTGAAACAGCAAGGCCCACCAAACTGGATGGTTGATCCAAGCATGGGTTTTTTGTACCCACCATAAGAGCTACTCAACAAAGTGGAGGGGAATCTAGTCATTTTCTCTCTTTCATTAAAATGAAAAAGAAAGGACGAAAACTTACTAAAAATGAAAAAAAAAAAGAAATGAATGGACTGCTCAGAACTCATATTGTGATCATTATGGAAGTTGTTCCAAAGAGATTAAAAAAAAGGACATTACCCAGTGTTGGTCCCAGCTATCTGTGGTCTTGGGAGGGTAGACTGGATACGGACCTAACCTTTGGCTTTCTTTTGCATAAAGTGGATGCTCTCAGACTGGAACCTGTATTCTCACACTTGCCAGGCTGAGATTTTACCATTTCACCAAGTAATGACTCTTTGTCCCAATGAGAGATGTTGCTAAAAATATTCCATAGAAATAAAAGCCACAAAAGAGCAGCAACAAATCCAAATTAAATGTGGAATTCAATAATAGTAATACATAAAAAGGCCATAGCCCAATTCTGGTCCCATCTATCTGAGTCTTGGGAGGAGTAGACTGAATATGGACCTACTTAGCATGAAGTGGCCACTGTCAGAATTGAACCTATGATCCCATGCTTGTCATCCCAAGATTTTAAAATCTTGCCAAGCAATGACAATAATATATGTAGTTAAAAAACTGAACAGTCCTGTTTCTTTCTTTCCCAACAAAGCTTATTTAAATACAAAAGAGATAGTATTGTATTAAGATAAACTATCAACAAAAAAAGAGCCCATGTACAACAAGGGACTGTACATTTAGGATACACAGAAGGCAACAAACATCAAATAAACTGAAAAGGTATAGAAACAAAAAGCCTCTGTAAAAATAAGCATTGTAAGGTCTTCCTTTAAAACAGACTATGTGAAACTGCCCAAGTCCCAACCATTTCAGGAAGGGTGTTCAAAATTCTAAATAGAAAGCAATAATAGAGCCAGTAAAAAGAAAAGCAAATATATAGAGATGCAGTTAGAAACTTGGAGCTACTTAATGCAACCATTCCACTTTCTTCTTCTTTTGTTGTATTCTGATGGTCTTGAATTTGGAAACCTTTAAGACATCTTCTTCCTTGAGAGTCTCTATGACAAAAGCAGGTATAAGGGAGACAAAAGTTGAAGCTTCCTTGGCAAATAGTTTCTATTACAAATTTACAATACTCCATTGCAAACACCTCATAATAATTTTATTTCCTACTTATTCGCGGGTTTTTTTCTCATTTTCCAAATTTTTTCTAAGGCTCAGTTTGGAAGGAGTACAAATACAAATATGTAGAGTGCAAAACCTTGTATTTTGTATTATTTTGTATGTATGTGCACTGCACATATTTGTATTTGTATTCTATCTAAGGCTCGGTTTCGAAAGAGTACAAATACAAATATGTACAGTGCAAATACAAGATTTTGCACTGTACACATTTGTATTTGTACTCTTTCCAAACTGAGCAATGATCTCAGCCCTATGACATATGGCACAATGGTTGTGGTTTAGACATGCACAATCACCATTAGGGGATTCAATGCAAGATTTCTACATACAAAACAGAGAAGCTAAAAAAACGTTTTTATTTTTCACATGGGTAACATGAGAAACAGCAGATACGGAAATAAGAAAGTAAGGAACTGTAGGCAAGAGTTAAGGAGGGAAGAAACATCCATCTATTAGCAAACAAAAGGTTAATTATACAGAAAATAAAAAGTTAGTTTCTATCTAGAACATTGTACAATAAAAGCTTCCAACAAGAGACGGGTCAAGAAAAAAAAACAACACACCTAATGGTATGGATACATGAAGAACTGACAAGGCTTTCTGGTAAAATGCTAGAAGCATTAGAGTGATGCCAAGACCAGCTATCATAGCGAGATAACAGGCATAAACTGTCATGAAATCATACATCGCTGCTCTACCAACCAACACACTATAGAAGATAAAATCATCCAGCCCCAGCTTGATTGCACCAGTTGAACCTATCCCAATTCCTTCTAGTTGCCATATTTCGCTTGAAACCTCTCCTTGCCCATCGCTTATAGCATTAATTCTTTGTAATGACCGGTCAATCAAAGGGGTTGAGAACTCAGAAACTCCTTGTGAGAGTAGACTATCTCCAGAAATGGCCAACCTTCACTCCTTCTGGCCACTGCTAACAGAGAAAAGGGTTACAGACATAAAATTTGAACCCGAAACTGAATTTCCATTCAAATCAGGATTAGATTCAGAAGTTAATTTCGCACCCGAACCAGAACCAAAACCCCTCCATTCTTTCCACAACCTCCTCGGACTGTAGTCATTATTAGTAACTGGTCAGGGCCGTCAGGCCTCATACACCAAAACAGGGATATCCTCGTCTCTCACATTGCAAGTTCTACCAAGAGCCTCAGAGGCCCACCAGGCAACCATGCAGCAAGATCGTACAAGGCCATGGCAACCAACAGTACCCAAGTAGTCCATTCAGGCGAAAATGCAAACCAGTGAGAAACCAGAATTGCTATCTTTTGACATAAATATAGACATCACCCCCAATAACAGTGGAATTGCACAAACCCACCGAAAATGTGATCCAATCAATTAGGGAACCTAAAATCCCTGATCAAGAAGAGTGCAATTTCAACCCCATGAATCCCAAGATAACACAAACAGAAAAACCCATATACAGTTTTAGAAACTTGGTGCATCTGAGATGGAAATAGTAGGACCAAAATGAATGTAAGTACAATGACAATGGCTACGAATTTCAGAGAATGTAAGAGAGCACCTTTGAGTTTAATCTATTTTGAATCCGAGGTATCATTGTTGTAGGCTGTGACAGCTATTGTTCTGAGAGACGATGAAGAATTGGTGTCGAATGCAATGGCAAGAACAACTAAGAACATGCAGATGGAGACCGGAGTGACGATTCTTTACTGACAGAATCAAGGATGCTGGTGGGTTTTGGATTTTGGTCCTTGGATGGTGGGCAGTGGGCTTGATGGTTATCGTCCCCCTATTGTATGACAGGTAACATAACTCTGCAAGACTGTAACCCGCCCATTCTCGTGGTTCACTGAGTTGACTCGATGATTTGTCTTTCTCAACTCTATCATTTTCTTTCTGCATTGTAGCTTCAGCCAAAAGACTCAAAACAAAATTTTCCCACTAGAAAAAAAGTGAAGACAATGATCCTTCCACCCCCGCTACTACAATTCTTGCTGCTCAGAGCCAAAATGAAAAGTTCTCTGAACAAATGCAACTTTTAGACCCAGTAGCTACTAACGATTGGTCTGTACATACTTCCCTATGGCACCAATAAAGTTTCCACGTGGCAAGCTGTTTTTAGACGCAAAAGGCCAGTTCAGGATTTTCTTTATGTCTTACCTTCTTGAATAAATTCTCATATATCACCTCCGGTTCACTCTTTTTGTGTAACTCCAATTATATACATCATGCCTCGATTTGTTAGTATTTTTAGCGTGTGTTTTGATCCGTGTGATTTTGTGATAGGTATTTATCAAAACATTGTAATATCATTCTCAAATCAGTTTTCATCAATTTATTAATTTATTAATAGGGGTAATAACATAGAAGGGCAATTTTTGGAGTTTAATATCAATAAAAGTAATATATTTAAAAAAAATTAAAAATAAGTTAACTTTTTAAAAATAATATCAATAAAGGGCAAAAACACTTTTCATCTTCTTCTTGCCATTTGTTCACCAAAGTTGCTGCCTGCCGCCTGCCGCCGTCGCCCGCCACCACCCTCCACCGTCGTCCGCTGCCTCCGCCCACCTCCACCTCCGCCTCTGGGAATATTGCCGGAGGTGGCCAGAGGCAGAGGTGGCAGCAGCGGCGCTGGTGGTTTCTCTGTCCAACGCCGCCACCTCCGCCTCTGCCTCCGGCAACGTTGCCGAAGATGGGTGGAGATAGAGGTGGCGGTGGACAACGGCTCTGGTGAACAAATGACAATAAGAAGAAGATGAACAGTGTTTTGCCCTTTTTTGATATTATTTTTAAAAAGTTAACCTATTTTTTAATTTTTTTAAAATATATTACTTTTATTGATATTAAACCCCAAAAGTTTCCCTTATATGCTAGAAACCCTTATTAATATTTATAAAAGTGAGTTTTGATTTATGTGTGCATCAATCATTGAGAGAAGCTCCATTTTAATATTTCCTCAAATGGCTAAGCGTTTATTCACTGATTGTGGTGCCCAATAGTGCCTAATTGTCCATAAACATTTTATCAAATACTTTTATTTAAAGACAAATCAAATACAAACGTTTGTTAAAAGGAAGCTATACCAAACACATACTTAAGGTCCAACATTCATAGGCTACAGGTAGACCTGTTCATGGGCCGGGTCGAGCTTTCACTTGTCATTAATGGAAATATACTAGGCCCGAGCCTGAGTTCGGTCCAACCAACGGGCTTATAACTTGAGTCCGAGCCCGGCCTTGATAAAAAGCCCGAAGCCCGACCTAATTAAAAAAAAAAAAACAAATTTCCCTATTCAAATTAGAATTAAAAATTTAGATAGTATTTTTTTTCTTATTTAAATGAACAATGGGCCTACAAGATGGTTTTTTTCCCTTTCTTTTATATTTTAAAACACAATTTTACATTCTTAAATCAAAAAAATTATTCAAATGGACATAATCACATAACTCATTTTAAGTTTAATATTAGGTCGGGCCAAGCTGGGCTATTTTGACAAAACTCGAGCCCGACTCAAATTTATTGTGGGATGGGCTTTTTGGCCTGAATTAAAGCCTACGGGCCTATAAACATGTTCAAGCCCGTCCAGGGGCCAGGCCGGCCCATCAGGCCACCCGGCCCATGAACAGGTCTAGCTACAAGTTACAAGGACAGGTCATGATAAAACGATTGGTTTAACATGTGACCTAATGGTTTGATGGATCATCATGTGACGTTGAGTTCATCTTAAGTTTTGGGGCGAATAGCTTTACCTATGATTGGGATTAGGGGTGAAAATGAATGAGCTTTTGGTAAGTTATTTGAACTTTGCTCATAAAAAGTTCAATTTGATTCTGTTTAAACCAGACTTTGCTCGAGCAATTATATATAATTTTGTTATATGTATAATAATATTTTATTTTTTATGTATAATACATCATTTTTACAATTCTTATTTTTTGTATCTAAAATAAAAACAATTTTTATATGTATAATAATAAATATTATATATAATTTTTTATATGTATGAATATCTAATTTTTATAATTCTTAAACTTTTTGTATGCAAAATAAAAAAAAATATGTTTAATTTTTATTTTTTATATGAAGTTTGGCTCATAGTTGAGCTCGAGCTAAGTCAAACTCAAACTTGCAAGCTTCAAGTCACTAGCTTGAATTGCACTCGAGCTCAAGCCTAATTTTCATGATAGCGCAAATAATTTTCATAAAGTTTTTATTTGCACTAGCTTTAATTTTCATGATAGTTCTCCATTGGTTAGTTTCATAAAGTTTTTAAATTATAGAGTTTTATTTAGGAATAGTGCAAATAATTTTTATACTATTATTAAAAGTGTGAATGTTAGTGTAGAATTTTTATATGACTAAAATGCATCAATTTTTGAATTTGGTCCATCTATAATTATAAGGACAAAAATGTAATTTGAACAACCACTATTTTATTCATTAAAATCCCTCTCATTAAGTCATATATTTAAGGTATTAATTCTCATTAACTTTAATTGAAACCTACTATTGACTAGAATACCCTTATTTTTTGAATTTGATCCCTCTCTAATTGTGAAGTAATTTAACTACTACATTTCTCCTCGTTCAATTCCACCTCCCCTATACTTTCGAACACAATTGCAAGTAGATCCCCTTGTTAGAATCCTCTAATAAGAGGCTCAAAATGACAAAAATGCCCATCCAATTACTTTTAACCAAAATGTTTATTTTCCTAATTTTCTCTTCATGTCAATCTACCCAAGCCATTCCAATCTCTTTTCTAAAGTTTATTTATTTTTCAAATTTACTCATCGTATCAATTGCTTATGCCGCGTTTGGAAATAATGCAAATGGAGTGTAAATCCTGGATTAGGGTAAGTTTGCACTCTAGTTTACTTTTGCCTGTGCTTGACAACATTACACTTATGCATTGAAAAATGAAAGACCAATGCATATTTACATTGATAATAAGATGTAAAAGTACATCAATAAAAAATAAGTAAATTTGCATTCAAGTGAGCTTTCAAGAAAAAGAAAAAAGAAAAAAAAAAAAAACATATGCTTTATTAGAACTCATGTTTGCATCCATTACAGCTAAAACTCTGTTTGGTAAGAAGGTAAATTTGTCGCTGCAAAACTAACACGATTTTGCAATTTATATGAACCATTTTACACTCTACATATTTGCATTCACACTTATTGGCATTGTTTCCAAATGCAGCCTTAAGGGTAAAGCTACAACTTTAAACTCTCTGTTTTTTTTTTTTGTTGTTCATAAAGTTTTCATTGTATTTCTCTATAGAAATCAACTTCAATAGTAATTGTATGGGCATTTTGGACATTTTGTGCCTTTTGTTAGAGGATTTTAACTGAGGGGATCTACTTGCAACTGTGTTAGAAAGTTCAGGGGAGGTGATTGCAAGTACCATACTTTAGGGAAGTTTCAACAATGGTCAAAAACTTCATGGGAGGTTTCAGGCATTTGGCAATTTATCCTAAAGAAAAATAAAGGCTCCCTTGGTTCACATGAATAGGGGGACTGGAATCAGAACTAAAATGGGTCATTCCAATTCCAACTGTTTGGTTGAGTGGAATCGGAATCACATTCCCATTCATGACAGAATGACCATTCCCTCCCCCTCATTTGGGAGTGAAATCCCATTCCAACTTATTCCAATTCTCATTTTGACTCCTATATGAATCAAATAGACTATGGGAATAGACCGTTATCCCAATTCCTATTCAAATGAATTTCAATTCAGACTATGAATCAAATGGACCTTAAATATGACAAAGAATTAATGTTTTTATTGATGATAGAAATAAAATACAAATTCAAAATCAACATAAAAATGGAGTTATTTTCATGCTCCATGATGAGTCAATAATTCAGCTTTTTGGGTCAAATGTAACAACCCTATATGTCATAATTAAATAATAATAATAATAATAATAATAATAATAATAATAATAATAAAGATGAAAGCAAACAAAAGTATAAAAAACATAAAACTTTTACAAAAAACATTTTGGTACATCTCTAATATCATACATTCATCATATTAAACAAAAATAAGTGTGACAAATAAAAATGACTTTTATAGGCATAAAAATATAAAAAATATACAATATTTTGGAAACATATTATTTTATATCATTATTATATATGATATTTCTAAACAATGTAATCTTATATTTGCACCCTACAAGTATTTATATTTTTTTCTAAATTGAGCCCGAATGCAAATGTAAATAAGTATGATGCAAATATAATGTCTAGAAATACAATATACAAGCTTTTGTACTATCCCCAAGCTAATGGTGTGTTACTTGATTTGCCCTTTATTTTTTTGAAATAATATCTCTTTTTTTTTTTCCAATAAAGATCGATGGCAATTTATGCCTTGTGTGAAAGTGTTAGTAAACAAGAAGGGCTATTAATCGGTTCAATTTGGCGGAACCGGTGAACTTGAACCGATTGAGTCGGTTATAATTCTTGATATAGCATTTCGATTATTATCAGTTTGGAACTAGTTCCACCCAGTCCTAAATTAACTCAAACCCGACCCGAGCCATATATAATATATAATATAATATTATATATATTAAATGCATAATATATTAAATAAATTATATTTTAAATGTATAATGTTTTCTCGTAGGTTTATTATAATCAAGTCTGTGGGTCAGACTTAATTGTTCCAACAACCAATCAGTTTGGTTTAGGGTCTAAAATTACAGACCCTATTCGATTCCAATTTCTTAATATTTATTATTTTGGTCCCGGTTCTACATGGACCCAATCCAAACCCAACCTGTTGACCACACCTTGAAGGCTTGTTGAACAAGTGGTTGATCAACAAGCTATTGAAAGGATAAGCTATTGAAAGCAAAAACGCTATGAACACTCTAAAATCACAGACGTCCAATTATATATTGGAAACATATTCCCATGAATTTAACATATATGCACTTGAGATATTTCTAAACTTAAAATTTTAGATTTCATATATCCAATCTCACTTTAAAAATGATGTTTATATAAATTCTGTCATTGTTTCTGTCAGCCCATAAAATCTGGTAATTTTACTTCTACTCTTAACCCTAAAATAGGGTGATATCTAGGAATCCAGCCATAAATTGAACATGACCCCCTTTTAGCCAAAAAAAAGCATGACCCCCAAAGTTAAGGGTGTTGTGTATAATTTATGAGTAATACTAGCAAGGACTCGTGCGGTGCAGGAGATTTATTAAGCAAAAGCTAAATAATAGAAATAGTCATTTACTAAAATACCCCTTATAGTTTCATGGATTTACTAAAATCTACACTATGATTAAAATTTTACTAAAACACCACTTATAATTTGCAATGGATTTAATCAATCTTCCGTTAGATGATAGTGAAAAATGATAATATTGACCCTAATGTTCATTAATTAAATAATCAAAAAATAAAAATACCATTTTTTCCCTTTATAAGATCCTCAATGATGGCATCATCAAACGAGCTTTCAACCCATACGGTGTTGCTGCTTACGCCTTCATCTAGATGGGTACTTACAGGGGTGGCCTCGACACTTCCGCTGTGGTCGGTCTTGCCTTCAAGCCTCTCCATGTCTACGCCCCAATCGGGTTCGGAAAGCTCACTTGTCTCTGTAACTTCAACGCTTCAACTAATAATCTCGAAGGAGATCTCTCGAAACTCAGGTCCTTGACGCAGCTCATCTCTCTACAACTCTTCCAAAATAATATGTCGAGAGAAATCCCCAAAGAATTTGGGGATTTTAAGTATCTCGTGAATTTGACGCTTTACCGGAATAACATGAGTGGTACTCTCCCTCGGAGGATTAGTTACTGGATGGACTTCGATACCATCGATGTCTTTGAGAATTATTTGATGGGTCTGATTTTGCCTGATATGTGCAAGAACGACAAATTGAAAGCCTTGCTCATGCTACAAAACAAGTTTACTGGAGAAATTCTGGCCATTTACGCGAATTTTTTGACTCTAACTCGTTTTTGCATAAGCAATAATTCCCTTTCTGACAACGCCCCTACTAGAATCAAGGGTTTGCCCAACCTCAACATCCAATTTCGCTATGAATCACCTGGAAGGAGCCGTTACGTCTGACATCGCGAATGCCAAAGCACTCTAGTAGTTATACATCGCAAATAATAGATTTTCATGTGAATTGCCATCGAAAATCTCAGAAGTGATGGCTCTAGCTTCTATTGACTTGAGCTCCAACAAGTTCTCAGGTGACATTCCGCTTAGTATTGGAAAATTAAAGAAACTTAACATTATTCAACTGCAGGATAACATGTTTTCTAGCAGCATACCCGATTCGTTAGGTTCATGCATTTCTTTGAGCGTCATAAATTTCGCCGACAACTCACTCACTGGTCAAATTCCACCGACATTGGGGGCATTACCCTACCTGAACTCGCTAAACCTATTGAATATCCAGCTAATGGGATCAATTCAGACGAGTCTATCTTCTCTTAGGCTTAGCCTTTTCAATGTGTCACACAACAGGTTAATGGGATGCATACCGCAATCTCTTGTGCTGGAAGGTTATAACGACAACTCCATTGGTAGCCTTGGACTTTGTGGTTTGAACAATGGCTGCTTAATTTGGTCCCTATCTGTTAGATTCTGGTAGTTCAGTGGGGCTCCTTACACTTGTATTTTGCTTCGTAGCGGGAATTGTTGTGTTGATAGCGTTGCTTGGGTGCTTCATTTTCATAAAAGCAAGAGACGAAATGATGAACAAGACTGTGCATTGTTAAATAGACTCCTAGAATGTAAAATCATTTTGTGTGTTGAGTTTCAACGAAGAAGATATATTAAATTTGATAAAAGATGATTCCGGGGAACGGGAAGGAGCTAGTGGTAAAACACATATGGAATTCAAAATTGAGGGTCGGAAAAGCCAAAGTAGTAGCACAACAATGCTGAAGAAGATATCAGGAAACCTGCTGGAATTCAACGCTAGTTGTAGAGTGATCTGGTGTTACAGAGCAAGATGGTGTACTAGATATCCGGTGCGAATTTGATGGTCCGAGTATCGGAAGATGTGATGTGTCTGGAGGGGGGAATGCACTGCCATTCTGCCGCTGTGTGTGGTGAGGAAGAAGATGAGTAGTGTTATTATGGAGTTGCTGAGACAACATTATTTTAGTAAAAACATATGCACATTATTTCGTAAAAAGGGTGAAATGGGTATTTTGAGAAAAAATGATAATCTCTTTAATTTTTTCATCTTGGTCATTGACGGAAGGGAGGTATTTATTGAATTTTTCAAAAGTAGAGGGGAGGATTTTGCTAAAGTGAAACTATAGGGAGGTTTTTATGATTGTCAAAAACTTCAGGGGAGGTTTTTGTATTTTACCCTATTATTAAATGTTTGAAAAACACTTAAGTCGATGATCCGGAAAACATAATTTAAATTAGTAGTACATAATTTTGTGATATATTTTGTAAAAATATAAAATTATTTATTAGATAATTTCGTTATTTTAACTATTTAAAATATAGTTATGATAAATATTTAGTTATTTAAATATTTAAATAATCTATAAAATATTTAAATTTTTTGTTATTTGAATTTTATTTATTTAAAGCTATTACATATTATTAAATATTTGAAAATCATTTAAATTGATAATCGGTAAAACATAATTTAAATTGTTAGTACATAATTTCATGATATATTTTGTAAAAGTATAAAATTATCTTTTGTGTTTTTAATAAATATTTTAAAGTTATTGTTTAGTTTTGTTAGAATATTTAAATAATTCTTAATTTTTTTAATCTAAACTTTCTTTAGATAGATATAGACAATTGTGAAGATAAATCGGAATTATAGATAATTTAGAAGATAAATAGGAATTAGAGATAATTTTGGGGAAAGTGGGGGATAGTGGGGGACGTAGTTTATGAGTAATTTTACGAGAGATTGTTTAGGTTATTGAGAAAGTGCTTCTCATTGATTGTTTCAAAAATGACATGGAATTAAAAAAATAAAAAATTCAAAAAATGAGAAAATAGATAAGTAGCTTCTCTCAAAACTGGTCTGTCACATCAACATGTCTCTCCTTTTAGAAAAGCTACTTATCTATTTTCTCATTTTTTATTTTTTTAATTCTGTCATTTTTTAAACAACCAACGAGAAGCACTTTCTCAATAACCTAAATAATCTCTCGTAAAATTACTCATAAATTACCTCCCCCACTATCCTCCACTTTCCCCAAATTTATCTCTAATTCATATTTATCTTCTAAATTATCTCTAATTCATATTTATCTTCTAAATTATCTCTAATTCCTATTTATCTTCAAAATTATCTCGAATTTAGTAGAAAGTTTCTCTATTAAATTATCTCTAATTCTTATTTATCCTCTCCCATACTTTTTATCTATATCTATCTAAAGAAAGTTTGGATTAAAAAAATTAAGAATTATTTAAATATTCTAACAAAGTTATAAAATAACTTTAAAATATTTATTAAAAACACAAAAAATAATTTTATACTTTTACAAAATATATCACAAAATTATGTAATAACAATTTAAATTATGTTTTTCTAAATTAACAATTTAAATGTTTTTTAAATATCTAATAATATGCAATAGCTTTAAATAAATTAAATTCAAATAAAAAAATTAAATATTTTATAGATTATTTAAATATTTAAATAACTAAATATTTATCATAACTAGTTCTTAAATAGTTAAAATAACGAAATTATGTAATAAATTTAAAAAATATATTCAAAGTAGAAAAATAATTATAATATAATATTTAAATTAATAATAATTTAATATATTACACATATAATAATAAAATTATGTAATCATAGTATAAATTATAATTTTATGGATAATTAAATTCAATAAACAATTAATATTTTAAAATGTAAATATTTTACATATTATTTAAGTATTTAAATAACTAAATATTTTAAATAAAAAAATATTTAACATAACTATATTTTAAATAGTTAAAATAGCTAAATTACGTGATAAATTTAAAAAATCTAAAAAGTAGAAAAATAATTATAACATAATATTGAAATTAATAATAATTTAATATTTTTACATAGTATTGTAAATAATTAATTTCACTTATTTCAAGTAATAATTCGAGAAAATAACTTTCAAAAAAAAATAATATTTATTAATAATAATTTTAAACTCTTAATCTATATTTATTATATAATTATATATACTAAAATTAATATTTATTGTCTTTTGTGATAAATGTATTTTCAATAAGTATGTATAAATTTATTTTGTTTAGTTATTTAATAGAAAATTTTTAATAATTATTGGAGATTAAATTACTATAGTTGAAATTTTTAAATTTGATTTATTGTACTTGTTGTATTTATTGTGTTTATGTTATAAGTTATTGATTAATATTTAATAGAGATTAAAATATTATTTGAGATTATACTATTTATTGACTAAGTTAATATATTTTTTGTACTTATTGTATTTTTGTAATTTTTTGTAGTTTTTATTATATATTTTTTCAATAATTGTGCATTTTTGCTATAAATTTTTAATAATAAACTATTGTTATTTATTAGAGATAAGACTAATAATTTAGCTGAAATTATGAGTGTTCATGAGTTGGTTCAGTGCGGTCGTAGGCTTTTTGGTCACCAAATTGACCTGGTCAGGTTAGGGTGTTGGTTAGCTGAAACTAACTAACCTTTTGTGAAAATCGACCCACTCAAGTTGTATTGGTTTGTGTCGATTTTTTGGTTTGGTCAGTCAGTTCAAAAGATTTAAACTTAAAATTTTAATTTAATTTAAGAAATTATAGTGTGATTATTAAATAATAAATTTAAAATTTAGATTTATGATATAAAACATTTTCGACTAAGAAATATGGGAAAATTTCCACTTTTTATATTAAAAAATATATTTAAAATATAAAATATTAATATATATCCATGGTTAGGTCGTTCGGTTTTGGTCGGTTTACAAATGGCTAAAGTGGAACTGATCCAACTTGGTTGAATTGAGAAATTTTTGAACCAAAGCCAACCTAAAATACTAGAAAACCGACCAACTCAGATCAAGTTAATTGGGCTGGTTGGTTTCATCAGTTTGATAAATAAATCTAATTGAAATGAATTATTGTTATTTTTGTATTATAAAAAAAATTATTAAAAGTAGTATATAAAATATGAATAATTATTAATTATTTAAAAAGTTGAAAACATAAAACAATTGTATACTCTTATGTGTTTCTATTATGGGGACCTAACTTTCCTGACCCAATGGAGTTGGGGATAGGGATTGTTTTGGCGGGGCGGGGGTGGGGGCAAGGGCGGGGGTGGGGACGAGGATTAATAGGGATCCCCGATCGAGGTCGTGGTCGGGGGTAGGGATTGTGGTTGTGGTCTGATTGAATGAAAATTTATTAAATCTTTCAATTAACAATAATAGAAATTTACCCTGTGGTTAATACTCAGTATATCATTTTTGATTATTTCTATCATCAAATTGAATATTGGGTTGACGGGGATAGTATTTTCAATACTAGATCAAACCAGACGGTTAGACCAAAAAAATTGGGAATCGGACACCGTTTCACCTCAAAATCGCTTTTTGTCAAAAAACTGTTTATTTGGTTAGCGAACTGCTAACCTGGGAGGTCGAACCGTCAACCTGGACAACAGTTTTTGTCCCTTTTTTGTTTTTCTAATTTTTTTTGACAAAGCGGGTCATCTGTTCAAAGCGAACAATTGGACCATTCGACCCCATAACGGTTCCCTATCCGGTCCAATTTTAAAAATCTTGGATGGGAAGCGGGTGCCTTGCCTTGAGTTTGGCTTGGTGTGTGGCATGGCCTAGCCCAAGGCCCAGCCCTTGGACCAGCCCAACCCACAGCATGGCACGGGCTGTGGGCTATGCCAAACTGACCCCCCAAATACATTGAAGAGTGGTTACTTTACCTTGAACCCGTGTGACACTAGGGATGGGGTAAAGTGTCCTGACTATGGGGCAAGGAAAGGGATGGTGTGCCCAGCCCTGAACCCACCCTGTTGTCATTCCTATATAATTGTTAATTATTAGTGGAATTAATAAAAATGTTAGTTTTTATAATTATTTTTATTTATTTAAAGTTAATCAAAATTTCATTTAAATATAATAAAAAGAATACAAAATATTAAAATTACTACAAATTATTGTAGTAAAATTATTAAGTCTTTCAGATTTTCCTGTGCACGGTCCCTGTTAATTTAGAAGGTAAATAGAAATTAGAGATAATTTTAGAGAAAGTGGAGAAATTAGTTTAGAATAAATTTTAGGAGAAGAAATTATTTAGGTTATTGGGAAAATGCATCTCATTGATTGTTTTAAAAATGATATAAAATAAAAAAAAACAAAAAATTAAAAAATAAGGAGATTTTTTTTATTGACCGTTTTATTTTAATATATGTATATATAGAGAGAGAGCGCGAGATTATTTTTGGACTTATTTTGATAATATTATTATTATCGTCTTCAAAACGTAAAATGGTCGGTCGGACAAAACTCACCGAGCGCTTCAGATATTAGCGCCAAGTACCCTCATAATGACATTGGCGGTCATTTCCATCGGACGGTCCGTCCCTTTCAACTATAATTTGAACGAATCAGATTGATTTAAAATTCCGATAAATAAACCCACGTTGGCATCTCGTAAACCCTCTCCCTGATCAAGCTTTCTAAGGGTTTAGGAAAGAAGAACAAGGCAGAGAAGGATTCGACGAATCTATAGAAGTAGAAGGTAAGGCGTATGTGTAGCTTCTATTACTTTTTAACTCTGCTCTGTTTACTTTATACATGGTCTTGGTTTCTAGGGTTTGATTCATTTGGAGTTGATCAGAGCACCTGATATTCGCATCTGTTCTTTCAAACCTGTGCCGCCCACTGGTGTTTGCAACGATAGTGTAGATTAGTTAAAATAAATCACTTCTTTTAAGGTTTATTTCTGTTATTTATTCAACTTGGAAGAATAAACTACTTGTTGGTGATGTTGTATAAGGTTTATTTTTTGTTTCTTGAGCTGTTCCGTTGTTTTTTGTCGAGACTGGAGACATCTACTAATGGGAAAAACTTGTGTTGTATCGTTCTACCTTTTTCTTTCACTTTTTGATTGCCTATTTCTGTTTTTATTTTCATGAAATAGGTAGGCTTTCATGTTTTAAGGTTGCTACTCGCCTAAAGTTAGACTTTTACTTGTTTTACACTGCGGTCCTAATGTTGGTGCTGTTCTTTCTCTGTCCATCTCCCTTCTCGTGTTCTTGCAACTGCCTTTCTGAATTAATTTTTTCCATTTGGGCGTGCAGAGTGGGACTCATCATGCCCGTGCTCTGTATAGGTTTTTAGCTGGTTTTGTAAGTTGGGATTGGGAACTCATAACATTCTATGTTTCATTTTATGCATATAGGTATTGTGGTTTGGTTCTGTTCTTTAGCCCAGATTGTGCATGATAATTGCTTATTATCCTATATTTCTGTTTGTCTTTCTAATCTTTGTAAAACGAACATCATTCATAACTAATACTCCCAGTATCCATCAAAGGTGGACATTCAGAACTAAAACAGAAAACCACTACGGTGCAGCAATGAGCATAACCAAGGGGGGAGTTCAATGCCGAAGTGATTTAAAAGGCGTGCTTAGATGCAGAGCTGAGGTGCACTTTAAAGTATGCACCTTGCCTAGGCCCCAGGTGCAGTAGTTCCAAAAGGTGTGCACCTGGTGCGCATTGCGCTTAGGCCCAAGAATGCAAAATGGTTTACATCACATTAGTTATTTGAAGTCATGCAATTGGGAAAAAAGGTTAAAGAGATCGAGAGTTTTATATGCTTGAATAATTTTTATACGTTATGGTTAATTATTTGTAAATTTTCATTTTAAATATGTTTTACATGTTGTGTTTATGTATTTTAATTTGAGATAATGGGTTTTTTAAACTTTTTTTTTTAATTTAAGTTTATGTTTAGAATTAATATTATGTTTAATATTCTTTTTTTTTTTGTTTTATTGGCATTTTCATGCCTTGCTCTGAAAAGACATGTGCCTTGCTCCTTGCTCTTTTAAAGTACTCCAGCCACAAACCTTTTAGGACAGTTCTTGCTCACAAGATAGTAAACTACAGTGTTCTCTGTATGGGAGATATAATTAAATTTTATATGACAAAAGCCAACTTAAGTCTTTCCTAAGATCTGCGAAAAGAAAAAAGATATCTGCAGGGACAGGGTAGATGTGATCATTTAAAACATTGTGACAGCCCAAACTGAACTATCAAAAGTCCTGTATTTCTGATTGTCAAATTACATGTGCTATGTTTTGCTTTATTAATTCTATCAAAGTGAATCTTCACTTCTACTCAACTGATATCTTCTAAGATGTCCTTATTGATGGTTATGTATTGTGTTCTATCTGTGATGTCATTGAAGATGCCTACTTCTTTGGAGGCATGTATTGAATGAATAATTGGATGAATGAATCTTCCCTTTGCATTTTATCTACAACAGGTGACTTTATGATGGTACCTCTGGGATTATTAGAGTTCTTCATGTCCATGCGTTTCTATATATCTATAAGCAAATATGACAAATACTTGTTGTTTGTGTCTTTTGTACAGGCTCCAACAATGGCTTTCCTTGGTAAAGTTGGAAATTTACTTAAGCAGACAATAGGCAAGCAAATCAGTTTGGAATTGTCACCATCTACTCCATCTATATTCCAAGCCATAAGATGCATGTCATCTTCAAAGATCTTTATTGGAGGTTTGTTCATTCTCATTTTTTTGTTAAGTCACAATGTCAGATCTTGTTTTAATGACTGATGATCCTAAACTTTAATGCTGCAGGTCTTTCATATGGCACAGATGACCAGAGTCTGAGGGAAGCTTTTACTGCATATGGGGAAGTAATTGAAGGTATATATGCCTTAATACTTTAATCTTTTTCCCCATTTGTTCCAGTCATATTTCTGGGCATTCTGTTTGTAAAATTGTCAATGTTATATTGACCATTCTCTGAGGAAGTCAGCTATGGAGTTAACCCTGTTATAATGGTGACTAATGGGAAAGTAAGAAGCTGCATATCCAGTGATCATGTTACATGGATATGGTATTTTTGTTGGAACCAGATATGTTATAAGGTGTTCATCTTGACATAGGACTAAGGTACTTGCCTGGTGTATTATAATTTAGCGACTCCAAATGAATCCCTCTTTTGTCCTCACACCTGCATGCATGCCCTTTTGCTTTGTATTTTAATGAAATCCTTTATCCATCTTTCAGAAAAAAAAGGAATGCTGGTTGTGATAGAAAACAAATTAATATAGAAACATAAATCAATGCGAGCAACATAAAAAATTTAAAATATTATGTATTTGATTATCTTTCAGAAAAAAAAAGGAATGCTGGTTGTGATAGAAAACAAATTAATATAGAAACATAAATCAATGCGAGCAACATAAAAAATTTAAAATATTATGTATTTGATTATACTAAATAACAAGTAAACAAATCACAGCCAACTCTTGTTCTAAAACTAATGGTTTGAGGTAATCACATGTTATGAATTCAACAATTATAAGATTCCATTAAGTTTCAGTTTCAGATTAGTCCATAATTCAATGTGGCTACAATACCCATCTTGAAGTTTCTGTGTAATATAGTCTGGAAATGTTGTAGCCAATGAAGTAAAATATCTTGTCTTCCAGTTTTTTATTGCATAGCTACAATAATGTCTCTTTAGGCCTGGACTGAGCTACTGACTTGTGAGATACAAGTTGTGGTCTGATAGATAAAACACAATTACATGCGTTTGTCTTATATCAATGTTTAAACATTTTGTGTGGCATTTAGCATATAAGTTGAGTTTGTGTATCATGCTCATCTGGAGACTCTTAGGTGAAGTTTCCTTGTTGTAAAATATCTTTGGAGTACTTTCATAAAAAAAATCCTCTGAGGACAATGCTGGGGCTTCTGTTCTTGTGTCCCTCGTGAAAGTTGCACAATGAATGTGTTATTTGTAATTTTTGATTGGATTGCCATGTGTTGGATTTGCATGGATTCTTTTTGACACCGGTAAATTTGTGCCCTACATACCACAGATAAGCTGCACATGAGAGATCTTAGAGTGACCACTACTACTACTTTTGCATAATACAAATATTTGAACATGTCTTGATTTGACAACTATTCAAGTTATGGCAGCTTATTGATTACATGTTTTGTGTGTTGAAAGGTGTATTTTCCATTTTTTTCCTTTTTGTATTGCATGACACATTGGTTTTGTTTTTTGATAAGCATAATATTCTTTGCAGCAAGAGTGATCATGGATCGTGAAACTGGTAGATCCAGGGGCTTTGGATTTGTTACTTATACATCTGGTGAGGAGGCTTCCAGTGCCATTCAAGCCTTGGATGGACAGGTATTATGGCTTCTTTTAGCATCTTGTCATTTATTGGTGCTTTTTAGGTGATTGCATGAATGCCATGGAAATAAATAGCTGAGCTTTTCTGATACGTACATATTGTTTACGCGTTGGTATCAGATATATATGCATTTCTACTGAGTGATGATCCGGACGATCCAATATGAGCAGTCATGCTGAATAAACTGTGTGGATCCTATCATGTTCATCATTCATTAGCTCATAAATTTGAGGCATTTAGAAGTATTGTTGGCTTTTTTTGATCCAATATGAGCAGGCATTTAACCCCGGGCCCATTCAAATTTTGACAAAAGTCCAACCTGAGCCCCCCCGCACATGCTTAATAAGTGGTTATAATTCATGTAAAACTGCATCTCAATTCAGTTTTTTTAATGCTCGAAATGATGGATACTTTATCAGTTTCAATGAATTACATAGATAGGGTAATAAAGTGGAGTGCATGCACATGTGAGAATTGAGATCAGTTTGTGAAGTTGGTTTTACATAGCTTCTATTTGGTATATGGTAACTAGGTAGGTTGATCTCAGGGTTTTTTCCTTGCCATTTTGAGGAATGATAGTCGGACGTTCATAAGATAAACTTCAACTGGTAATTCTCTGATGATTGGTTGCTTTTTCACCAGGAACTTCATGGTCGAAGGGTGAGGGTGAATTATGCAGCCGATAGGGCTGGAGGATTCCGCAGTGGCGGTGGTGGTTATGGTGGCGGTGGTACCTATGGTGGTGGTGGTTATGGTGGCGGTGGCAGTTATGGCGGTGCCGGTAGTGGTGGATATGGTGGTGACAACTTTGGCAGCGGAGGTGGCAGCAGTGGTAGTTACAGTAGTGGGGGTTATGGTGGAAGTGGTGCTAGTGGCAGCTATGGCACTGGTGGTGACGGTGGAAGCTCTGGTGGCTATGGCAATGTCAGCGGCAGTGGAAATTATGGTGTTGCAGGGAGTGGCGGTGGCAATGATAACTATATGGGCAGTAGTGTAGGTGGCGAGAGCAGCTTTGCAGGTGGTGGATATGGTAGTAGCGGCGGAGGAATGTCATATGGTGGTGGAGATCAATACACAACTAATAATCAAAGCGGCACGGGTGAGAATTTTAGAGACAACGATGACAATGATGATGAGCCTGATGACTATGCAAATAAGAGGGCCTGATGGGTGCTGCTGAGGAAAGAATTATTAGCCCTTGGATTACTGTCATTAGTCTAACCTGATTTTTCTTCCATGTTTCCTTTAAATTTCTTTTGACGTTTGTTTTTTTGGACCGCCAAAGTGAAGGCAACTGTTTGATAATATTAAGTTGGCAAATAGCTTGTCATTACTATAGTATAGTTGTTACTATTCCTTCTAGATACCAACTGTTTTTGCTCTAGCAAATGGAAAGAATCATCTTTCGTTCGTCTTCGTCAAAACTAAAGGTACACATCCATTGAACCATTTGTACTCCATTTATCTAGCCGCTGTTTGGCATCGTTGCCGTTTCCTGGAGCAATGGTGCCACATCAGTGCCATATAGGAAAAAACGATGATCCAGGAAATAGTTAATGTTTGAAACCGTTTGTTTATAGAAAACAGTGTTCTAAGCCATGTCTTGGAAATCGAGAATGCATGGTTTGAAACAATGCTAAAAATTTGGTGTTTCTTGTAGTTGCAGTTCATTGCTGTCAATATGGCAGTGATGTGGCATTGAATAATGGGTAAAAGTGCAGAAAATATTTTTTTGGAGCATTGATATCAAATAGAAAAAGTTGTTTCAAGAAACGTCCTAACTATGCACCTGCAACTGCAGCATTGATGCCAAACAGTAGCCTAGTTTGTGGTATGTGTTCCTCCCTGATTTCTGAGTTTTTAGAGCTAAACTCTTTGTGAATGGGTTTGAATTGGATTGGACTATCAAGGTTCAAAATTTTTTGAATTGGATTGGACTATCAAGGTTCAAAATTTCAATACTTATATGTTTCTACAAAGAGTGTTTCAGGGTTTAATCCGATTCAGGGACTTATTCTTCTGAACCAGGTTTAAAAAAAAAAATACAAGGTTTAAAAAAAACTAAAATAAGGGGAGCGAGCCCCAATATGGAGGGAGACCTGCTACCATGGGAAACCGAAAATGCACCTAGATGAAGTTGGAACTGGTTGCGTACTTGCGTTTTTAAGTGCTTTGTGGCTTATTGCATTTTAAAGCCAAATGCATCTCAAAAAGCCACAAAAACCGTTTGGTAAGAAATGTAATTAGAAATACAAAAAAAAAAAGCTTCTAGCTTCTTACGCTTTTCCCCTTATAAGAGATTAAAGAAAAAGTCCGTTAAGGCAGGCTGCATCAAAATGCTCTAATAAGCAATTTTCAATATGTACTTATTTAAAATTCCGTTTAAGAAAGCCTGCATATGCCATGGAATTAGAGCAAAATCTAGATTGACTGGTTTAAAAAAACAACCGCTAATATATTTCTAAAAGGCTGTATTTGGGAAGAGTGCAAATGCTGGTTCTTTCAGGCCAGTTTTATGGCCATTTGCACCCATGGTTGTTTTGGTTGGAAGAAAACAAATCGAGAGTGCAAATTTGCTGGTGTTTGAGATTTTTTATGTTGTAAGTAAAATCTAGCCTCTATGAGCCCTGTTGCCTGTAAAACACAAAAAATAAAATAAAAAACAAAAACATTATTATCAGTAAACATATTTAGATTTGTAATTGTAGAAAATTTTTCCTAAATACATGTGGGAACCAAGAGGGAAAGTAGAAAAAAACCCCAGACAGAACTTGGCCTCTATATATTCTGGGGTTTCCCAAACCTATTTTGGGTGGCAACTTTCCCTTCCAAATACTGTAAAGTGTGAAGTATGGCGATGTTCTGAGAACCTTAATCTTTTCATCACCGGTGAATATCCAATCTCAATGGGGAGGACAAATAACATACCTGAGATGTTCTGACGTCTTCAGAATAGTCAGCAATGCCGTATGTCAATTTCAAGTCCGTCGGAGCTCGAAATAGCAATTCAAGTTTTTCGTTTCTGTCGTCAGAGGTCAAGAAGATAGGTAGCCGTTGATGAAAAGTAACCGTTGCTGTAGTATTCCTCAACGAGAAGATGTGACAAAGAGAGCAAATCAGTGTTCTATTTCCATCGATGGAAAGTGAGAACACAGGTTTGCTTCCCTTTCTCGATGTACATTTACACTTTCCCTCGATTTTTAGGATTCATTTACAACTTTACCTAACAGCGGAAAACTGACCCGGGGTGCATATTTCCATTGAACCATACTTTGCACTCTTCCCAAACGGAGCCTTGGAAAAAAAATTAAATTTATCAATGCAAAACCAAATCAACTTTGCATTGTATGGATGGACCAGAATGCACTCTGCATATTTGCATTTACACTATTTGCACTCTTCCCAAACGCAACCAAGCAATTAATGCATTATGTTTTTTTAGTTTCATTCTAATTTTAGTTTTCATCCATTGAAAATAACATTTTTCGAGCATTTAAAACTACAGGAGAACCTTGCCTGGCTTTTTCCACAATCCGTTTTATCAACAGCTTTCCCATTTCATCTTCATCTTCGCTCTCACCAACCTCATTCGATCCTCGATTCCTTGAGATCTGCTCTTCCCATGTAGTCACTTTATTATGAACCGAATTCCTCGACCACCTCTCCTCAATGACACCAAAATGGGGGATGGAACCATATTCCCCACCTTCATTTTGGCTCCAATATGGACTCTTACCAAACGGATTTAATGCATCTTGGTCGATCTTGTTATTTTTAGATGCCGTGGATGACATATCTTCTTCTGGCTCAGTCACTCTCATTAACTCTTCATATGCTTCGTTGTACGCATCAAGTGCTTCGCTTGATAGATTTAGAACTAATGGGTGGGCTACATTATTGCTCTCCTCTGCCATGGTTGGGCTTTCTTGGTTCGATGAAGATCCTATTTCACTGTTTGAGAAGTCTCTCCTGAAATTGATCTGTTCTGATTCCATTAAATGCACCCGTGTTTGACTTTGTTGTAAGGCTGTCTCAAGCTCCATGATGCGTTCCTCTAGCCTTGCTTGAATAACTTCTTGAAGACGCAAACTGAGCTCTCTAGGTGAGACAGCATAGTTTGCATTCTGGGTTTGGGTTGAGGTGCCACTTGCATCTCGGTCTGAGTCAACTTGGTCACCAGCTCCACCATTAATTAATTCTGCTTTCAGTTCTCCATGGATAATTTCTCCTACAAAGTCTGGATCAAGCTGCAACCAGAGCCCAAACTATTAAAATTGATTAAACATACATCTCTTAACACGAGCAAATAAGAATCAGTTTCAAATATATGCAAATAGAAAATAATAATAAACATAGAAAACGTAACTCGGTAGTTTAATGTAGTAATACCGACTGACTAGTCATAATCTCTTTCCTTGGACCACAAATGTGTCTGCTTTCTTTTCTTTTATTTTTTAACAATGAAAACGTTATTGTGTCTCACCACTTCAGAGTTGTACGGGTAATGGGATGATTCATTATTGATTGCTATATATAACAAACAAAAGTAGAAGTAAAAAATGAATGTTTTTCCAATGGTTGCAATTTGGTTGGTTTGAAATCTATGTTCACTAACACCCCCCCCCCCTTCCCATTATATTCTTCTCCCTAGAAGCTGTTGCTGGGTTCAATGGTAAACTCTAGGGCTGAGTGTGAGAATGCAAGTTTGAATCTGAGAGTGGCCATTTTGTGTTAGAAATGTTGGAGGTTAAATCTTAGTTTAAGACCAGCCAAATCATGGTCAATAGTTTGGCTACAGTTGGGGTTGATAGGAATTAGTTACATTAGAGTTCAGTCATCCTTGGATATGTTATGGGATTTTTCTGGGGATCTACCATTTTACTTATGAGGCTACTTTGACTTCATAAGGATTTGGGCTCTTGGTCCCCTTCACCTTCAAAGGACTAAACATCTTACCAACAGAATAATAGAATGTAGTCCCAGCCATCTGATGATTACCAATATATGATAATGGCAATCCCTGTAACAAGAGAGAAGGTGGTGGTTGGGGCCTTGGGGGACGGGTGTCGAGAAGCAAGACTGACTGAGATTGAAGCGAGTTATCTAGCACCTTTGGTTGAGGAAAGATTTTATTTAACTTTAACTCCTGATTGTATCAGAATCCAAAACAAATCATAGATTGTCACAATCGGTCAGTTAAGTCATTGCATACAACAGTGTGTAATATAGGCCCTCTGATTAAAAAGTAACACTAGGATTCAAGTAGAATGCCTGTTTCCCATCTTTGTCAAATGCTTAGGAACAGAAAGTTGGTTAAATGCTGAATACATTAAGAAATCGTGTTAAGTAGCAGAAGTTTTTTAATCCAAAGTTCGACAGGAAACTATTGTTAGATAGCAACTGAGGGCATGATGACCAAGATTAAGTTGAAAGAAAAAGAAATCAAATAGATTACTCATCTAGAAAGCTCAAATAATCATCCTAGCTGGACCTATAAAAAGTGTCATCCTAATTGGGAAATTGGCTTTTCCACTCTAGAATCCACTCAACTATTGAATGTTGGACGTTTTCAATCATAAAATAATGGAAAATGGGTGACATGTGGAACACACAGATATAATATCTATGATTAAAACAATCATCTTAACTCTGCTACCTGTTCGATAAAAATATTTCCAAAATAAAGTTTGATAGCTGCAGATTGTTTACCAATAGTTGGAAGAACATAAGGTAACTCAACAAAAGATAATCATGGAAATTCAAGTGCAGAAGTATTTGATAACTGTTCATCTTTTCATTGGTACTTTATAGAACTAATAAAAGATATTATGATGAAGAGTCTAGCCTCAAAGCATACCTCCAGAAAGTCGGATAATCTTCTCTGTGAGCTAGATGAATTCATGTTTACTTCCAGTCTCTCCAGTTCAGCTTCAAGCTCTGCTTCAATTTTACTCATAGACTCTGAACTCTTGTTAGCTTTCTGATCATGTGGTTCTTTACTATAACATTTAGTAGATGCATCCCATTTGTGTTCAGAAGGAAATGGAGCTGGGGCCTGGTTAAGAAAGCAAATGTCATTGATTTCCCGAGATTCATAACCTTCATTAGTTAGCTCCTTCACAGTCAGTGAATCCTTCATCTCCAACTCCTCTTGTAGATCTTGAACTAAGTTCTCAGTCTGCTTTAACAAGTCCTTTAATTTGTCCACTTCTCTTTTATTTGCTACAAGAGTAGTCATTACACCAACAGCGATTCCAATGCAGAAAAGAAGCACTTCATTGGGAGATCCTGTTGAGTATGGTAGTATCAGAATATGATAAAAAAGAAGAAGAAGGTGCATAGTTGATATATGAAGAGCAGAAAAGAACATGATGTTTGAGAAATTCCATCCAGGCAAGACTTTGTTTATCAATATGGGTGTGGAGGGTAGCTGATTAGATGATTTTTGTTGCATTACATGCATATATTGGTTCATATCAAATTATCAATACTACGAGTAATAAAATAAGTACTTAAAACATTAAAAGATGAGATCCTGTAAGATAAGATTGACATTTATCATCTCCAATGGATAAAGGGCCAGTACCAAAAGTTGGACCCAGATATCTTGGATCTTGGGAAGGCTGGACTGATCTGACTGGATATGGACCTAAGCTTCAGCATCTCAACTTCAATCTGCAACTTCATGCTTGTCAGCCCAAGATTTTGCCATTGCACCAAGCAATGACAACAATCTAATTCAAGATATCAGAAGCCTTTTTCCCTTAGAGTCCAATTTGAGAAGCATGACCAACAATCTGGACCATTACAATGAACAGGCCTTGCCTTAAAGACAGTGCTGATGTAAAAAAATTTTAAAACAAGATCAGCTAACAGTGTGCCTGATTCTTTGGCCAAGCAAGGGGTTAAGCATAATGATACTTTGTAATGATGTAACATTACTGAACTGTCCTAATAAGCATCATTCATTGTTAAAAATAAATAAAATTAAACCTTACTCATCATTCCGTTCTGTTCAGTGACATATCCATTGTTAAATTATGAGTGCTTAAATCATTTCTTACTACTTTACCCACGTCCTTTTTTGGTCTGCCCCATGTCCTAATAAGCATAATTAGTTTCTATAAATTGAAGCATGCAATTTGTAACAAAAATGTCCCTTTGTAAAAAGAGGACAGGAGAATTTTCAACTAACAAAACTAACCTAGAAATCTTTCAAGAAAGTGAAATTCTCCTTGATTGAAGAGTTGGCTTCATTTCTCTCATTAATGTCAACTATTGAAGTAAAAGATACTGTTACCAGACAGGGTTTTGACTATCAGATAAAATTGGTTCTGAAATATGACAGAAGGTTAAATTTCCTAGAGAGTGCATCTAGAAAAGAATGAAAATACGCTGGATTTGCAAATGAAAGTAAATAAATAACAAAGGAAAAATGTAATACCTTCTGAATGAGAGCTTCTCAGGGAGACTTTCAAATTGGAACTACCATATCTTCCTGTCCGCCCCTTCCCTCTTTTCTGTTTGACCTTTCTTGGAAGCTGCACTGAATCAATTTCTGGAAGCGGAGACACCCCAAATGCTGTCTTCTCTTCTGAGTGTACTTCACTCTTGCCGTACAGTTTACTTCCCAAGCTTTCGGATTGCATAGTGTAATCACCACTTGCTCTGCTGATTATTCGGCCTCCATCAGTTACAAGAAATGGCCTCACAGCTGGTGTACGTGGCGATGAAAGTGAATTAAACACATATTCTTCCATTTCAACATGCTCCTTGTACAGCTGAGCTATGAGGCAACTTTCTAAAGAACTTATTGGTTTAACAGAATACCCCAAAGGCCGTCTACTTTTAAGACTTCTACTTCTGCTGTATCTATTACTAATATTCATCTCTGCTGTGGAAAATTCTGATGATAAAAAATTACCAGAACTGTCACCAACCTCGTTGTTTCCCTTGAATCCACTCCCATTCTTTTCATGATTTTCATTAGAGATACCTGAAGACAAACTCGATGTAGAAAGCACACTGTAATCATCATACTCCCCAAAATGGGTTGAACCATTGTACCCACTAGTTGAAGCCATTTCTGTTGCTGAAGAGCTACATGACCGGAGCGTGTCAGAAAATCTCAAATCCAGATTTGACGAGAACTCTTCTCTACCAGAAGAAGAGTCTTCACCTGATTGTGTCTGGCTGAGTCTACGGAAGTTGCTCGTCTGCTCACGCAGTTGTTGCAGCAAAGGTTGGGATTCAGATTTCAAGCACAGGGAGTCTCCTGAAGACGATTGGAATGAACCTTCTTTCTCCTTCGAAAGATTCTTCCAATACTTAGCTAGGTATCCGGAACAGGCAGCTACTGCAACAACCCATACATCCATTTCCACTCTCACAACCACAATTAGTATCAGTACCCCAGTTCATTTAACTTCCCCTTTTGCTCCAATTGCAATATAAATAACCCAGAAAGAAACGAACCCATAAAACACAATGCCTAAACTCAAAACAACAAATTACCGAAACTCAAAACTCCAGGGGCTGAAAACTTCAGGGATCAGTACTTAATTAGTAGAAAGAACGAAAGAATTTAAAACAGTCAAATGCCCTCCACCTCCAGTGAAGAAGATAGAATAAGCCATACAGTAAAATCAAGATATTAGATTCACGACAAGACCCAAAACTATAAATTACTAGGGAAACCAGCGGTTAGCATCAAAGAGAAAAGAAACAAGAAAATCGAAGTCTCAAAGAAAAAAAAAAAGGTTTCTCAATCTGAACCCTGTAATCTAAAAGGCTAAAACCACCCAAAGCCAACTCATAGGGAAAAAAAACAATAAAAACAAGTGTGGAAAATTCTCGATTCAACCCAGATGAAAGCAACCCTGTGGACTGTAGAGCCCATCAATAGAAAGAACCCATTTTGCTAAAAATACTCTAAGAGAGAAGTTCAGATTAGAGACGAGAACAAAAAAGGAAAAAAAGAAAAAGAAAAAAACGGCTTACTATTCTAGTTGTAATATGAAATCCTCGTTTTCTGGTTCTAAGCTGTGAAGGGAACCAACCACACTCATAGCCAATGGATTACAGATTGAAAAGTCGAAGAAACAATACCAATAGTTCTGTTATCTACTGAGAAAAACTAAACAATACCAATAGTTCTGTTATCTTCATAGAGGGAGAGAGATTTTCTGCTCGTCTATTTGTTGTGATTTCTTTATAAAAGGAGCTTCTCTTTGAGTCGAGAGAAGGGGTCTTTTGCTACGTGGCTACATTCGTATATGTGCTTGAACAAAGGAATACTGCTAAGGGAAAGCCGACGCTTCTATTTTGGCCCGTTTAGACACTTACGCCCTAGAAGACAAGAGGAAACCATGTTTGCCATCTGGCCAACTTGCCACGTGTCTCCAGTGGGTCCCACATGGACATTTTTTCTTAGATTTAAAACTGTACTGTAACTATATTAATTAGAATAGAATGGTTCTTGTTGGAATTCTACGTTTGTTTTATAACACCACCAAAACCCTTTCATCCTAGACTCTAGCCACCCAAGTCCCGAGTGAAACTCAACTAGTGTCTATCACTGATCAATTGATGCATGGATTTCTTTGTTACCGTCTGATCGTTATGCTTTCCAGTTTAATTGTTCTAAACTTCTAATACTGTGATGCATCTCAGCATCTGCCATGAATATACGCCAAGAGCAAGCTGGATTCATGTGACAAGGGGTCAGTTGTATGTGTCATGTTTGTTGGGGCTGTGGCCCATTGAAAACGATGGTCATACAAATACTTGCTGTTCAATTTTGCTACATTTTGAATTTTTGATAGAGAAGCAGAATGGAAAAATTTGACTATGACTTGGTCAGTTTCTTTCAGGGTGTTTGGCCGCTCCTCTTTCCAACTTTTTGAAGCTATCTAGATTTTTCTTTTTTTTTTTCTTTTTTGGTGAGAAAGCAATTCGTTCAAAGGAAAGGGAAACAGAATACAATAGAAATTCAGATACAAACAGACCACCTAAAAGACAACACCCTCAACCTAGAAATATACTATTGTAGCAATCTAACAAAGGATCACAGTCAACACTTAAAACAGTTCAATAACCAATCTGGTGGAGAAATATTCTTCCACCAGCACTCGCTAGAATCAAAACTATGATAAGCTATGGCATGAGCAGCCTCATTTCCTGAGAGACTAACAAAAGAGAAGTTCAAGGACAGCATTCTCTAATAATGGAATCAAAAGATGAGCATTCCCCAAGGGAAAACCCCCATCCATGTTAACCTTGTACCGACCAGTGCCTGGGGGCTTCCATAACTTTTCTACGCCATTTGCGCGTGGATGTTTTCAGCTTTTGAGCCGCTGAAGAGTCTTCAAATTATTATTGATTGGTTTTTCTTTGAAGGGTAAATCTCTTAAATTACCCCTAAATTTTAGGAAATTGAATTACTCAAAAACTAGATGGGATCACCTCCTTTCTCTGTTGCTGCAATGACCTCTAAACAGGAGGGTAGGAATGGCAACGGGGTGGAATTGGGGCGAGGATCATATTCCCCATCCCAACCCTGACTTTGAAATTAATCTTCATCCCTGTCTCCGATCCCCACCGGGGACGAAAGTTGTCTTCCATCCCCGATCCCCAACAGGGATGGATTCCCCGTGGGGACCCAAATCCCCAATATTTTTTTTAAATAACAGTATTTTTTTAATAGATAAAATTTTAAAATATAAATAATGTTTTATATATGTTTTGATATATATAAATCATATAAATAATATTTAATACATATATAATTGAGATCGAGGAAGTTGGGTCCCCATCCAGGATGGGGAAACTGCCATCCCTACAGGAGGGGTCATCTCCCACCCAAAAATTAGATTTTGAGAATGCCATCTTAGCTCTTACTAGCTCTATGTCCATATGCTTCAATATCATAATGAGGGCATTAGGGATACTTTAAGAGATTTTCCCTTCTTTAAATCTTAGCAAGATTTGACATGTATCGTGGTCCATGGACAAGTAAGCGTAGTGGGCTGATTAGAATTTTGGACTTGGGCCAGAGGGGATTTCAGAAATGTCCATTGGTTAACACTCCTAAGTGTTAAATGGACTCCAATCTAACTCTTTCAGAAGGGGCTGTTCATTTTTTCTATTGCTGTCCTTCTGTCTCTATACCCTTGAACTAACTTCTGATTAAATAACCAGGTCATTTAAGATAATCAACTTTAGAGGAGAAACTCGTCATTGTACAGGAGTCATGCATATTTCTATCCTTGAAATTCAAGAGAGTAGATTAAGATCACCTTTATCTGATTTACAATGCCCAGAGTCTACAGAGTAGGTTTACCAAGACCAAGATGCTGGAATGTATATCTACTTTTTGGGGGATGGAAACATGGCACTAATATGTTACTTCGCCAAAGAAAAAGTCTTCTTTGGAGAATCCAATTCTGTTACAAGTTGAAGGGGTGACCAAAAAGACTTGGGTGGAAATAATAAGAAAGGATTTAAGCGCCCATGATTTAACAATGGATATGGCACTGAACAGAACAGAATGACAAAACAGAATTTCATGTAGTTGATCCCATATAGTTGGAGCAAGGCTTAGATGATGATGATGATGATAAACTTTGGAGGAGCCCATCTTTGTATGGATCATGCATTATTGCACCTCCTTACAGTTCATGAGAGAGCTAAAACCATCGACTTAAATGGACAAATATATAGCTCTTAATTTTCTTTACAAAGTTCAGTCTAGACTCCTGGTCAACAAAGACTAGGATACTAGAATTTATGTTTTCTACTCTTCTGGGGTGGAACATGAAAGAGATATGACAATTTACCACTGCAATGAGTAAAAATTTATGCATATGCAAGTGTTTTCTCATCAAGAAGCTAATGTCATGCTTGGGCAACTGTCAACACTGCAAGCCAAGATGTCCCTATAATCTCGTGAGATTCTAAAGGAGTCATAGACCTTCCCATCACTGCTCTTCTTGTACTCAAACAGCAGATTTGAGTGGTCAAATGCTGTAAGCTTTATGAATCCAAAGTCATGGTCCTTGTAATAACTCCATTTGGTCTGAATTGTGGTGAAATCTGCAAGGCTAGCACCTCCTCCCCCAGCAACTACATGGATGGTTCCATTCAAGGGACCCTGATAGTGTGATTTTTCTTTATTGGTACAAATATTCTGTAATAGAAACATGAAACCCATTATTAGTTTATGAGGTGCAGAATCTGAATGAACTAAGTCACTAACAAGCATTTTGCTACCATTTGAAAATTTTGGTTTAATTTAGAAGAGGTTGAATGCTCATTTCTACAAGATATTGATAATTGACACTAATAACAAGTGAATTAATAGAAAGTTAACCATTATATGTAAAAGGCATTGCAGATTGGATGTTGGTCAGCTTCCTTGAGAAGAAAATCTCTAAAATACCTGGAAATTCTAATTCCAGAACAGGGGTTTGATGCATGGACTAGAAAGGGATATCAAGGAAAATTTTTAAAGCTTATAATGTTATGTTTGTGTAGAAGCAAGGAATCAGGGAGTAAAGTGGATTTTCATTGTTATGTAAATTGTAGGAATACCTCATAGATTGGACACGTCCTTTCATAGTTGTGAACATGGCCATAAACAGCTATATCGACCTTGTACTTCTGCCAAAGTTTCTGGAGGCTTTCTCTCCCCATTGGTTCCTCAAAAGACCCCTCTTCAGCATAAAAACTACCTGAAGAATAACCAAGTACTCGATGGGCAAGGAAGATCAACCATGGTTGCTTCTGTCTGTCAGCAGAAGCTAGGCAGTTCTCAATAAACTTATATTGCTCTGTTCCTTCTCTCCAATCATGTTCTGTGTCAGCTATGCAGAAGTGGAACATGCCATAGTTTGTAGAGTACCTGGAAATAGAAGAATATATGATGTTCCAAGCAAGATAATTATGAAAGAAAAGGATTGGAACATTGATAAAAATTCATCTCCCCATGTGTATGCATTAGAAATTGTGAATCAAACTGGGGGACCTCCAAGGTGGTTTAGTTTTGCATGGACACCGGCGCTCAGATGGGGCTTACAAGTCAATGTGTATCCATGAGTTGACTTGTCTACAACTCTCCAAAATGTGCCACACTCAGCTACAGTGTGAATGAAGCGGTTTACCAAAATGTCTGTCATGATGACTTAAAATTATGAATACCCACTTTAAATGCCTGTGTAACCATGGTTCAACCATTTGAACTGTCCAATATAGTGTTTATATTTTCCCAATTTACACATGGCTCATGATCCATTGTTTATTGGATCTTTTCCAATTAAAATTGAAACTAGGAAAACAATGAAAAACAACTAGTATAGGTTACATGGTAAATAGGCAAAGGCTTAGAGTTTAACTTGTCAATTGTAAAATGCAATTTAACTATACACACACATAACAAAATGCTATTTATGCAAGATGTGTCCACAAATCCAATGTTTTGGGTTCACCAAGTTGGACTCCTAGACATATCTCAACTTTCAATTCCTGTGTTTGTGTCCATGCAACACTCTCAGATGCTCAGATCCAAGCCCAGTGGCATATGCTCTCTTTGTCTCTATGCACATGCTAACACATAGAAATATGAATCATGGAAGAAAGGATGTTGTGAATCCCCCTACGGGCCCTACCAGAACTTAGCCCTGTTTTCTGCAGGAGTATAAAACATGGTCTCAGCTGGCACACCACACTCTCCACCTGAATCCATATTCCCATAGAAGGATCCGGTTCCAGGCCAATCACGCTCATGGTTACCACTGCAAGAAAAAAAGTACCAAGTTCCAATTAATACAAAGAGTGTGGTCCACCAAATTATAGAGCTGAAATGGAGGAAGACAAACCTGGCAATCATATAAGGCACTTTTGAAGTAATTGGCTCAACCTGTGCAGTGAACTGATCCCATTGTGAAAGATAACCATTTGCATAACATATATCTCCAATGTGGAAGATGATATCAATGTTCTTTAAGTCTCGGATAAGCTGATGAGTAGTGTTAAGGGAGCCAGGTTGGTAATTATTATATTCATTGGAACCATCAGCTTCTGCCTGGAAAGGAGGGGGGAGGGATAAAAATTAGATTCTTCGGGTTCACCATTTCAAGTATTGGTTTCTATTATCATTTCCTTTTAAGAAGGTAATGGTATTTATAATTATCATATGCATGCCAATCATGATGTAAAAGGAAAAATAGGATATAAACCTGAATGATAATTAGGTTAGGAGCCAGATTTAATGTCCAAAACATATGATACATACCCAAGAGATGCACAATATATGCAATCATACATTACATTGACTAGTATAGATTTATTCCAAATATAGCATGGGATAATTCTCAAAATCCATGAGAAGCATTGTCAAGCCAAACATCTTCAAACTTTAATATGCATGAATATGTTTTGGAGGAGAATTCAGACCTTTCCCATATCCCCAAAAATGACTACACGTTGTAGAGAATCCTGACCAGGATAGGGAGATGCCCTGAAACTGTATGTCTGACTCCAAACATATGTACCATTAAATAAGTGATGCCCCACCTTGTATGTATATCTGCATCATCAATATGTAATACTATTAAATATTAATGTTGTGCAATATATTACCTGGAAATGGTTAATAACACCCAACACCTATGTTACCTGGATACAGCAAGGACAGAGCTGGATATGGTATTGGAAATGAATTCTACACTAAAAGTTGAAGTATCCTACATGATACAACACCTTTGTACAGGTATCTGGGTATCATTCAATGCAGCCATGGTTAAATAATCATGATTCAGACCTTAAATCCCAAATCACTTCTTATGGGACAAGACTTGCACTAAAAAACTAGTGCTATCAGAAAAATCAGATAAAAACATTCCTTTCGTTCATTGTCCATGACCAATAATAGTGGTCAGTTTTCTTCACCTTTCAGTCACAGGGAAACATATCCTACTTTAGTGTTCCACTCATCCTCCCTCACACTTACTGGGGCTACTCCTAGATTCCCACAAGGAAGTTTGGCTAGAACACAGACGTAATGACAAAACACACATATGTATATGCAAAAGGAAGAAGCTACTTACACTGAATTGGGCCACAGGTCCTTCAGAAAACTTGTGTGTATGAATCCAGGATCACGCCACCCCACTGTCCTTGCTGGTGCACCTGTATTTATTGAAATGTATTATATACAATAAAAAAATCAAGTTCTCAGAATATGTATGCTTTCCAGAAAGAAACAAACATAAAATAGTACCACCAACTCTACTGAAGTTAGTAATGTATATTGGAATAATTGCAGTTTCAGAAACAAAGTAATTGTTTCTTTTTCTTTTCTGTTCTTTTTTTATTTCCATCTATGCCATTGTCATTAAGGACTTGGTAATAAGCCATATTGAAGTCATTGAGATATCACGGGATAATTGCAGTTTGAGAAATTCTTTTTCTTTTCTCCTCAATTTAAGTCCTCACTCCTCAGACTTGCACTTATTAATTCTAGCCTTTTCAGACTTATGATGAGGAAGCATTTCCAATATTATGCCATGAATTACTTTTGTACCTTTGTCTTGTGCACTTGTTTGCCCAAAACTGAAAATCTTCACCTCCATTATGATATTCAAAGCATACAATTAATAATGTAAGAGACAATAAGCAGAAGTTAACATGTAACATCAACAAAAAAGATGAATGAAAAAATCCAGCCACATGCTATACAAAGTACAAACTGGGGCAAGGCAGTCAAGAATTGTTTCACTGGAAAGGTAGTGATGCAGAAATTGAAGCAAGGAATGAATTCATGAAGAACCAATTCAGTTTTTCAATTCCTAAACCAATTTCGGAATTTTAAGTGTTGCAATTATTGGTATTTTTAAGTGTTTTCAGATTTATTTTCGAGTTGTAGGTTGCTTAAGAATAGGGATTTATGTTTTCTAGAAATTTACAGTTATATCAGAATTACTATTTATAGCTAGGTCTGCAACTTGGGTTGGGTTAGCCTGAACCCAGCCTGAAAAACTAGGGTTGGGTTAGGGTTGAGGCCTTGACTAACCTGACCCAATCCGAAACTGACTTAACTTCATATTTGCATATACAAATATTATATAAATATGTATTTATGTGCGTGTACTTATGTATATGTGTATTCACTGTCCATGCATGTATGCATCCGTGTATTTTTTGAATATTATATAAATATGTATAATATTTGTATATACATATACATGGTATGTATATGTGTATTCCTGAAAAACTGGGGTTGGGTTAGGGTTGAGGCCTTGACTAACCTGACCCAATCCAAACCTGACTTAACTTCATATTTGCATATATAAATATTATATAAATATGTATTTATGCACATGTACTTATGTATATGTGTATTCACTGTCCATGCATGGATGCAACTATGCATCCATAAATGTATATATCTATAAATTTATGTATTTTTTTGCATCAAGTATTTATGTATATACATATTTATCTATCTATACATGTATGCATGTAATATTATATATAAAAAAATGTGAAGTTTAATGGAAAATTCTTTCTAAAACATGATAACTATGTTCTTCTACACACAATAATGCTAATATTGAATTAACATGAACCCTTAGGGTCTAGGAAATACGTACATTTGGAAAAAGGAAGTAGAGAAGTTGGTCCAACCCACTGATAAAAAAAAAAAAAAAAAGCCGAACCCAACTGAAGTTTTAGGGTTGGGGGGTTCAACAACTCAGGTTGGGTTAGGGCTGACCTCAACTCGACCTAACCCATCCAGACTTGCACCCCTGTTTGTAGTAACTTTCAGGCTTACTATTTATAGTAACTCCCATAATTACCATTGATAACAAAATCAAAGTAAATTTACCATTAAGTTAGTTTTAGTAGGGTTAGAAAAGTGTTAGAAAAGTTGTTTTAGGAGTTAGAGTCCTTATTCAAGCAATTAAAAACGCTGGGTGGCCTAAAAAATGTTATTTTGGGTCAATTTATAGCCCAAATTGAGTCTTCAAAAAGACATCCTAGTTCTCATGGTGTCTATAGACAGATTCATTGTATTGCAATTCAGAAGAGTTTATTTGGTGAAATAAAGTTTATTTACTCAATTCTGATTTTGCTAGGAATTTTTGCCTCTCTTTCCCCTCTCTCATTTATTTCTTTTTCTAAGTGATCTCATTGCAATTTACCATAACAGCAAGTTTTACTTCTCCATTCTTATTCTTCA
Source organism: Nelumbo lutea (assembly GCF_056320005.1). Lineage (NCBI taxonomy): Eukaryota > Viridiplantae > Streptophyta > Magnoliopsida > Proteales > Nelumbonaceae > Nelumbo > Nelumbo lutea. The sequence goes on along the minus strand of NC_142687.1, from coordinate 20,986,895 downwards.
TCATAATCACTCAAAGCCCCTCCATTCTAGAAAGCCCACCACCAGATCAGAAAATTGTAGCCCCCTACTCTGTCCTACATCAGTTAGCATTCATCTTGGATCAAGGGTTCACCCAACATGTAGCTTACAACATAGTAAGGTTGTGGAATAGGCCCCATGAAAAGGTTAATTTTTTTTTCCCATAATTTGTGGACAAGCCATCGTTTCCTTGATCGACTGAACTGGCAATCATGTGTATTTATCTCTTTGACCATAAACCATGTGTTTCAGCCTTGAACCTCAATATCATATATAACTTAGAGAATTCGTAGTCATAAAGGATGTTAAATAACAAAACTTTTGCTTTTATTTGTGTAATTACATTGTTTTATTTGAAAATGTATCAACAAAACAAAGTTGAAATACCTTCATCGGATCCACATTTTGCATCAATTATGGGTAAATGCAAGGAAAATACTCCAAGGGGAAAAAAGAGGAAGGTTACATACCACACATGCTATTACGATTGAAAGTCAGTGTCCCAGCTGGTGAACGCATTTGGTCTCCTCCTTGTTTACCCCATTCAACAAAAGGTTCTGCTTCATTAATACTGTACCCACTTGTCCAAGTTACAGTCATCTGAGTGTCAAGTATAAAATATACACATCATTAGAGGTCCATCACATTCTTACCAAATTAATAAGCCTCAGAGAAAGAAAGAAAATGAAACAATGAATAGAAGAAAAAAAAGCTGCCAGCATCAAGGAAAAAAAATAGTACTACTTTATCCTTTATTAGTGGGAGAATTAGCGGTAGTTTATTCAAAATATTTTATAACAAAAGAATGGTCATGAAGGCCATGAGAGAAAATCCAGTTTGTATTTGATTGAATAATTCCAAGTTCAGGTAATAAATAAGAAAGAGGAACTGGCATACTTCATTCCATGCTTTGCCCTGGGCCAAGCGTGGGTAAACGGGTGCCTTTGGATTTGCAAAAGCTACTGCATTTGACACTGCCAACAGCTTCGGCTATTTCATCAACAACAATACATTTAAAAAACCAGTTAGAATTGAGCCTATTGGGAAAGCAAATGTAACCAAACAATTAGTCTATAGAGGAAGCAAACAGAACTTCTAAACCAGTAAAACAGAGGAATGCAACATTATTTATTGTGTGAGTTTTAGATAGTGTCCTACACTGTAGAGTCCACCAGTGAATAGTGCAAAAGAAAAGTCAGATCTCTGGTTGATCAATTGCAGCTTCAAAACTCCCTTCCCAGTGCCTGTGTACTCTCCGTTTGAGTAGTTTGCAAATTGGTACTGCATGCATCATCACATAAAAGTTACAAAACTGACATTCATATATAGTACAGGTTGGCCTATTTTATGGATGGAGGGCTTCATAAACTTGCAAATTTAGGCCCATGCAAGTTAAGCCTAGCTCTTCAATGAGATGTTGTTCTTAGGAGCCAGGACTATCTGAGCCAACCCAGAGAACATGACCCTGAGCTGAGCTTGGAAAGGCTTGATTCAGCTCAACTCCCTGAAAGCCCAAGTTTTGCATCAGAACTGCATGGTAACATTAAGACAAATCAAGGGAGGACCTACCTTAATAGGTGCAGTACACAATAATGGAGGAGAAACTCTATCATTTTCCGCAGGACAGAGAGAAGCACTGAAACAATTTGGAATTACAGTACACTTTTTATCTAAAGGGGCATTAGAGATAATTAAAGTATAAAAATCAAAGTACGCAGCAAGCAGCACCTTTAAGTTTTTTAATTAAAAAAAAAAATTATGCCCGATCAAATTAGATTACTCTTTTTAGGTGAAAAATTAACTACCATGAAATCTGTTCACCTGAAATTTGCAGGAGAAAAAACTCCAATCCAATCATCGTTTGTTGGGCTTGGAGTGCCATACTCTACGGTCACCCATTCCGTATTCTCTCCCTGTAACAAAGTGAAACAACGCATCAGTCCAAGAAGCTATTACTAATCTTTTGGATGGACGCTCTGCAAGTGAAATGGTGTGTCTGGGTTCAAGAACTTGGATTTAACCTGCTCAAACTCAAAGTCTAAATTGCAGTACCCCCCCAAACCGCCACCACTCAAAAAAAAAAAAAAAAAAAAAAAAAAGAAAAAGAAAAAGAAGAAAAACCCAATCTTCTTTTTCCGCACTCAACTTCAAACCAGTGTGCCTTATGACTTCCACCAGAAGCTCTGAATAATAAAATGGGAAAAAGAAGGAAAAACAGACAAGAGAGATAGCAATCACACTCACCTTCAATCCAAGAACAAACGGAGAAGCCTTAATATAAGCCGACTTATCAAAAGCAAGTATAGTATTGTGGATAGCAATTTTCGAGAGAGGCTGCTTTCCTTTCGGCATCGCCTCTCCAGAGCTTGCAACACCCAGAAGAATTGCCAAGAGAAACAACTCGTAGAACCTCATCGTGCTCAAAAAAGCCTGCAATCAATCAACAGAAATCAAACTATACTCAGAACATCGAAACCCATTCCCAAAAGAAGACAAGAACGGTAAAAACAGGTAGAACTACATTCATTGAGATCAATAAATATAAGCAAACAAAGCTGCAGCAAGAGCTGATGCCCCAGAAGTCAAACTCAAACGGGAAAAAGGAAAAAACAAGATGCAAAAAACTGACGAGAAAAGAACTGATCAACTGAGTGAACCAAGAAGTGAATTTCCGAGGAAAATCCAAGTACAAGGCCGAAGAGGAGGCCTAAGAAACGTACCTTCAGTGGAAATATTGAGTTGAGCCTCTGAATTTGTAGGTGTCTTTTATATCCACAGGCTCAAATAAAGGACGACAATCGCTATCGATGATTGAAGTAAGTAAAAAAGAGGTGTGAGTTCTGGCAGCTGAGGAGCGACACTGTAACTGGGAATGACCATGAGCAAATTTTACAGCGAGAGTGAGTTGAGGATTGTCGTCATGAGCGATCTCACTTCTCACCTTGTCCTTTTAGTCCTTGTGTCGTCATCATAGATGTCCAGGAAAGATCGGGACGGGGCCAGACAATTAATACTTCCATTTTAAAGTTTGAATGTCCCCCCCGCCTCCGCCCCGCCTCACGCCTGTACAATGCATTAATCCGCTTTCCAATTTTGCTGCGACATTTGTACGGGGTTTTCATCGATTCCCCACCCCCCTTTTATTGGTTTGTATTAACACGTGAAAAAAGATGGGAAAAACAGTTGAAATTACGGTCTAAAATTCTAAGTATTGTCGTCTTCTACTTTCTTACCAATCGTCATATTTAGATTCGAATTGGGATCTGCTCCTGAAAGGGCGCCTCACAGATACATCCCACCGTTCACTGAAAACATCTCCTATAAATAATAACACATAAATACCGGAAATTGTTCTCAACGCAGAGTGGAATGTGTGAGGTGCCCTGTGTAAGGACCAGATCCGGTCTCCTTAGATTCGGATTTCGGGTACGTTACGAAAATAGCTCCATCCTTCCTTCGGTTTGTCAAGTAAGTACTCAAAAGCGCCAGGCTGTAGTGGAGACAGTGGAGTGCGATTCAGAAAGAAAAAGAGAGCCAATTTGCTTTTTCCGTAAGTCATGCAATTATGTCGGTAAATTTCTTTTGAGAAATACTTACTAGGTAAGTGTATTTATCTTATTGTAAAAAAGGAAATGATCATTTTAATTATAAAAATCTAAAATGGGAATATTCGGGATGGTAGCATATAATGTGGAAGGAAGGAAACGTGGTTCAAATAAGGATTATTCGGATATAAAGAGCATCAAAGGAAGCTCAAAGTCAAACATAATAAAATTTTATTTGTTTATTTTTGCTGTGAGTGCAAGTCATCGGTTGGCTTTACACTTCAGCAAATCTTTACCAATAAGATGTTATTCGACGGAAGCATGATTGGAGGCTCACTATATTTATTATAATTACACTACAATCAATCCAAGCGAGGGAAATCGTAGTGATTCGGATCGGATGCAGCTAAATCCAGATTGGATCGATTGATAATTTAGAATATCCAATTCCGATCTAAAATCTAATCATATGTATGAATAATGGATTCAAGGTTGATTTTTATCGGATTTGAATCCAAGTCTGATGATCAAAGGCAAAAGAGGAATAAAAATAAACAAAATGAAGAGAAATAAATACTTTTTTTTCGTTCAATAATCTTCTTTAATTATTCTCATTTATTAAAAAAAAAAAAGGCAAAATGTTTTTGGGGTTCCTCTCAATGGGAATGGGATCCCACTTCATCCATTTATGGTGTTAAAAGCTTGTTGTGCTCCGGTTAGTACCTTTGGTTTAGTATGGTACATGAAACAAGAATGATTTGCCAGTGGGTTACTCTTAGACATTGGAAGAGGAGAAATAATCAATTAGGGTTTAATTTGGTCTGAGTTGAGTTTGTTTTAGTGTTTTTGAATCATCATTAATTCAGACAGTCGGATCATTCGGCCCAAAAACCATCTAGCCAATTGGTTCCAATTTACCCTCAATCTTTTTTTTTTTGGTAAAAAATATTGACTTGATCAGTGATCCCTTGGCCCAGACGATTGAACCATCAGCTCACTCAATCCAAACAACATTTTTTAAACTTTTTAATTATTTTAACTATTATTATTATTATTATTATTTTAATTTTTAAATTGAAACCGATTACTAAAGAGGTCCCGACCAATTTTGGATCAGTTTTTAAAACATTGATTTGTTTTGTCTTTTCTAATTTACATGGTGAATGGTAATCTTGTAGAGTAGTAATGGCGTGGCTATGGAACTTGGGGAACGGAATTTCCCCATTTATCATTAATAATTATTATATATTACATTATGTCAAACTTTTAATTTGGAAACTAAGAAAGGTTTAATAGGTGTTTAATATTAACATTAATTACCCCATCTTAATTTAATTTGAGTATCATTTACAAGTTTGAATTAAACTTTTGCATTGGGATAGTGATGGCGGTGCACATGACTTGTCTCTCCACCTGAGTTCAACCAATACAAGAGGATTACCTCTCCATTATCAATATTATGAAGGGTATTAACAGTGGAAGGAGGCAGGGTTAGGTTGGATTATATATATACATAGTTATTCCAATTTATGAGATTGGTGCCTAGTTTTGAATCATGCTATTATAATTTTTTGTAAGAAAAGAATTGTTGTGATATTGTACAATTCATTTAAAAAGTAACGACCATTTAAAGTGTCATTAATGTCAAAAAAATATATATATATAACATGGTTTTTAAAGCAGATTCCGTGATCGAACCGGTCAAGGGTTTGGTTATCGGGTCAAACGGTCCCACCATTTGAACTGAATGTTTGGCTTGTTTGGACAAAAAACTTAAAAAATTAAAAAATAGTTAAAACCGTTCAAAACCACCCGATTCAGTGATTCATTGACCAAAATCAACGGTTGGGGGGGGGGGAATCCGACTTTTGAGGAAAATAGAACCGGTCATTTGACCAGTTCTCGGTTTTTCTGGTCCGATTTTGAAAGCCATGAAATACAAAAACTTATGAGAGTGGTTACGTTCGTTTTAAAGCCATATCCTCTCTTAAATGATTAGAATTTAAGGTAGAATTGGTGTTTCAACACCCAACAATGTCATTTATAACAAAAATGTATAAACACTTCGAGATGTATCTTGTTTAGTTGAAATTGTATGCTGATTAAGCATTTAAACAATGATTAGGCATTTAAGGTATTGGTTTGGATTTTTATGGGATACATTACTATATTTGTATAATTGTATTGGCACCCGTATACTTTTTGTGAAACGATAATGGAATTGGGATCTGCTCCTCACAATACGCTCATTACATCGACCTCACAGCCACATCCCACCTTGTATTAAGAATATCTCCCATGAATAATAATATACAAGAATGAGATATGTTTCCAATGGATGGCTGAAACATGCTGTGAGGTCAGTGTGATGAACGCTCTGCAGGTAACAGCTTTTATCACTACTGCCCCATAGGAAATCAATTTATTTTTTTATGCTGAATTTTTTATTACAGGCAAGTAGGCAACATACAAACATGGGATTCACATCTGAGCCCCAAAAACGCCCCACAGCACATCCCAACTGTGAATTGGGAACATCTCCCAATGACAAGTATGGGAGATGTTCCCTATACATGTGTGTTTTGGGGGTATATTCTGCGAGGCGCATATGTGAATTCACAAACATGAGGTTCCAAATGGCCAAATCATCATTTTATGGTGATCACTACTAGTTCTAGCAAGGAGTCTGTATTTGCTCCTCACAAAGTACGCCTCACACTGAATTCACAGTCTGTCCTGGCCGCACATCGGGAACATCTCCCATACTTGTATCTATTATTCATGGGGGATGTTTCCAATACAAGGTGCAATGTAGTGTGAGATCGTTGCGAGGCATGCTCTGTGAGGAACAGATCCCAATTCTCCATCAATATATTATTTTTTTCTAAAAAATAATTCTTTTCAAACCCTACTCTATTTTTTCCCGATGGAACATACATCACTGAACCATTTTGACCAAACAAGTCTCTTTTCCCATATTAAAGTGGAAATGCCATTTGGTGCTGATGTGGTGGCATTTCCACTTCAGCTAGCGACATACCAAACATTGCCTTAGATGGTGTTTGGTTATCATGGCAGTTTGAGTGTGATGTTTTCTGTAGGAAAGGAAAAACACCACGCCACATTAAAAATGGCCCCACAGCCCATCCCAGTCATATATTGGGAATATCTCCGCATGACAAATTCCGATGATGTATTGTTCCCAATGCACATTGAGATGTGCTTGTGGGGTGCCAATCCAAACTCATTTTTGGTGTTTTGAGTGAGACATTCTTTGTGACTCCGAATCTATACCCACAGAACAACGCTGCCCTGTTTTGAAAACATCTCCCTTTTTGTGATGCAAATACATAGGAATAGATGAACCATATCCCCAAATCATTTGAAGAAATTAATGGCTGATGTGGTGTTTCGAACGTGCCGAGCTGCACATTTTCCATGGCATTTGCATTTCTTATCATTTTCTCCTAAGACGGTCCATCTAAACATGATTTTTGACCATTAAATTCATGTCCCGTGTGTACTAAAAAACGCAACACCACGCAACCAAACCAAATAATGCCTAAATCATCTGTTACTACTTTTTCCCATATTCCTTTTGTTTATCCCTAGTCCTTTTTAGGCTTTAGCCCCTTCAACTTATAACAAACCATTTTACTCCAATTTCTCTCATTTTATAAACAATTGGGGTGTTAAATATATATACATACATATATAAATATATACATATAGATATATTTATATCAATATTCAAAATTTCATAATGTATCCTGTATCAATTGATACATATCGTATCTTTGAGATTCTGGCATGGAGAACAGTACCAAATTCTTAGTACAATTCATTTTCATCGTGCTCGTACGGTAATGTTTCAGACTTTTAGTGAGTATTAGCTTGTTTAAGTGTTGTATTAGTCTATACAATGTGATTTTAATGTTGCGAAAAAAAAACTTCATTCGAAAGAGGGTTCCTAAACCCATTTTAGAAGCCCTCTTTTTTCCCCAAACCCTCTAGAAACTTTCATACTATTCCTAGAGATTATGGGTGGATTCGAGTCAAATCGAGTTGAATAGTACAGGCTTGAGCTCGGTTCAAGCTAGAACCTTGATCTCGAGCTCGGTTCGAGCCAGAACCTTGATCTCGAGCTCGGCTCAAGTAAAAAATTCATAAGCTTAAGCTTGGCTCGGTTCGAGCTTGACTTTGAGAAAAAAAAATATTATATATATATATATATTCAAACTGGCTCGCGAGCCTCACGAGCCAAGCTATGCTTGAGCTCGGCTTGTTTAATAATCAAGCCAATGAATTGGGCTCGAATTCGAGCTCGAGCAACTCGTGAAAAACTCAACTTGTTGCCACCCTACTAGAGATTGAAATCTAGCCAAAATCCACCAAAGCATCCACAATTTTGCAAGATCTAACATGTTTTTCAATATTGTTAAAAAATAAGTAAAAATATGTATTTTTTTAATTTTTTACAATTTTAGAAAATGTTTGTGTGTGTTTTAGTTTGGATCTTAGAAAAATCTTTGTATATGTTGATATGCTATTTTTGTGCAAAAAATCCCACATATTTTTCTCCTGTATATAGATCTTTGTGAATATTTGGAGAAATTCTAGAATAGTAAAAAATCTAAAAGAAATGAAAATTTTAGGTTTTTCTTGTGATCTACCTCTAAAAATTGATTATGTTGTAGATCTATGGATGATCTACCATATCCATAAATCAATTGAATTTTTTTCTAAATAATTAATTTTTTTTTAATTTTTGGAATAATATATAATATATAGATAATTTCTTCAATTTTATGTGATATAACCCTATAGGCTGAGTATGTTGTAGAGCTAAGACTAACATCAACATATTGAAATATCTTGTGAAAAAATTAATTTATTTTTTATTTTTAGATTATAAATATTTATTTATTTCTATAATTTTTTGCTATGATTTAAATTCTAATAATAAATATTTACAATAAATATATGGAGGATCTATTATGCCCATAAAACCATTCAAATTTTCTGTTACATATTTACTTTTTTTAATTTTAGTTTAATTTTTAGAATAAAACCTGCAAAATAATTTGAATAAAAAATAATAATTATTTAGTTTTTGGAATGAAACATGCAAAATAAGCATTTCATCTATTATGTCTATAAATCCACTAATTTTTATGTTACATATTTACTTTTTTTAATTTTAATTTAATTTTTAGAATAAAACATGCAAAATAATTATTTGAATAAAATAAATAATTATTTAGTTTTTAGAATGAAACATGCAAAATAATTATTAATTTTAGAATAAAAATAATAGATGTCCATGAAGCCATTCAAAAAAATATTTGTTTATTTTTTAGTATAAAACATGCAAAATAATTATTTGCATAAAAATAAATAATTATTTAAAAATACAAAAAAATGTTTGATTCAATAATTACAAATTTTACATAATTATTTGATTCAATAATTGTTAATTGTTTAATTGGATTAGATAACACTTGGCTAAATGCTTAAAATAATTAAAAAGAATTTTTAGTAATAATTAAAAATATTTAAAAAATACAGAATAAAAGGCATTGATATATTTCATATGATAATCTATAATTTGAATGTGAATATAATCGTGGCCTTAGAAATATGAAAACAATTATTATTTGTTTAATTGGATACTTCATACTTGTATTATATAATAATTGAAAAAAAAATTAAATTTCATAATAACAATTGAAAATTAGTTTACTAACACATTAACACTTAAAATTGGATAATTTATATAATAACTGAATTTTTATATAATTCATGTAAAGCTGTAAAAATCATATTAGGATTCAAATGTTGAATTTGTAAATTATAATTGATTTAAATTTTGAAATTTGAACTTGGAAGATTGGAACTGAATTAAGTACTTTATTAGATAGTATATTTTTTATTCACATTTGTTGATTATGATATGTTTTTTCATAAAACCCATTAGTTAGTGATATTGATGTTTATTTATGATTTATTAGAGTATTTATAGCATTTTCATGTGTTTCCATGTTTATCTTAATTTTTCATCCCTATTCATACATATCCAAGGCATATCCCAACACCTCTCTTAAATTTGCCTTTCTTATACACATAGCATTTCTAATACTTTGAACCTTAATTTACACAAATATTTACATAAATAAATGCATATTTATATAACATTTACACCTATAAATATGAAATAGTGCCAGATTTTGATTGGCCAAACCTCAATCCCTAATCAGAATTAAATATGAAATAGTGCCAGATTTGGATTGGTCAAACCTCAAACCCTAATCAGAATCAAGAATTGAAATAAATTGGAATGGGATTTCATTCCTAAGAGAAGAGGGAATAACCATTGCAACACAACTGGGAATGGAATTCCAATTCTACCCAAGCACACGGTATCAGAATGACACCCGTTTTGTTTCCAATTCCAGAACCCTATTCTTATGAACAAAACAACGGGCCCTATGTTTAATGAAAATCTTTTTAAAATAATGAACAATTTCTCTGGTAGAAAAAAATAAAAAGATTTCCCCAAATTAGTATCAATTGACGAATTGAAGCAAAAACAAAGAAATGCGATCAAATCCGAACTCGTGATTTTTTTGGTGCTCCACGATGTTGCATTAAAATGTATCAAATGGCTCAATAGCCTACAAGGAGAGGAGGGAAAAAAAAAAAAAATTCACGGATTAATACAGGCACCTCCTTTCCTCACTTAACAATTAAAAATTTAAAATTATAACCTAAAGGCACAGAATAGCTATGCTCCCTCACCCTCGCCCAATCCCCTTGTTTGGGGCTGGCCTGCTGGGGGGTAGAATACAACTCCACATTTGGAACCTCAAAAGCTGGGCAGACGGTGACACCATGGAATATTCTGACACTGTTAGACCAATAGTTTTCTGCCACGTAGCTTTGCCAGTTGGGCTACACCATAATTTAAAAGAGTTTGATCAGTTGTTCTTCGGCATTAAGAACATCCGTTGCCAGAAACCATCTTTTAAGCACTGCAGTCTTTCATGGAGCAGCCCAGAACGGTCTTGGAGCTGTTGAACGCTCATGATTACTTTTGGGCGATTCTACACTGCTTCCTTCTGTGTCATCGTCCTCCTCTCCATATTCCATCAATTTGGACAAAGTATCTGAAAGTAACAAAATTACATCATATATTTATAAACTTGCTGATTACGAATCGACTTATAACTGTTCCAAGTGGGCAATTTATTGCAGAAAAAAAATTAAAAGAAAAGTTCCTCGGTACCAGGGACAGGATCAGCTTTTGATTTTGTTAGTGTGGTAGTATGTCCATTTGATTTTGTCGGAGGTGTCGATGACGTGAACTTAGGTGGTGGTGGTGGCAGCATGCTCCGTGGAGGCGGTGGAGGCATGTCCCTTGGAGGTGGCGGTGGCATCCCATTGGTTGCTGGCTCCACCAACTTCTTTGGAGGAGGCATGGTTGAAATATTTCTCACGCCCGAATCTTCTGAAGATTCACCTGGCTTAAGAAATTCTGATCCCTGTAGTGAGTTCTGAGAAAAACAAATTCAAATACCCTCAACAACCGTTAGTTATGGACTAAAATACGGACATACCATGACAGTCCAAAGTCTTAAGTCAATGAGAAAGACTTCCGTCTAAGAAAAGGCCAAGAAGAAAAAGAGGTGCCACCAAGGGAATGAATCAGGATACTCCAACAACTGGTACCGTTAACACTCAGTTTCTATTGATGAAGCTGAATGGACAGAATGGGAAAAAAATACAAAACTCTACTGTTAGGTACCACAGCTAAGGTGCAACTTGTGGAATTGGCATTCAAAAGAAATGGCTGACTTTTTCCCTCAAAATATGGTAAAAGCAGAATATTTAGATGCATGTGTGGCTGTGAGTGTGTTTTTTGCATGCACTCGTGCATCTGTATCTGGATTACTAAACTAATCTCCCACACTATGAACAAAATACTCAAAGCAAAAAACATGAAATCTTGGATAAGCCTCTGGTCAAGCTTCAAGCCTTCAACCAGCAAGCACCCCTTGTCATGTTGCATTGATATTTGAAACCCTGTGAAACTACAAACCAGTAGTCCAAAAGACAGGTACACTATCAGCCTGTCAGCTTCATAGAAGGTCAGAGAAAATACCTGGAATATCAAGTAAAACCAGTCAGCATAACCAACTATCACATCCAGAGAAGGACAAAACAATTAAGCCAAGCAACCACTCACCTACTATTCATTATTTTAGCAATCTTAGGTATTCATTCATTTTCAAATAAAATATTCAAATGCAATTTTTATGACAATGATCATATCCAAACAAGGCTGGCACTTTTCTTGGTAGTAAATAAAATACAAAATATATTAAAAGAAAAAGAGGGGTACAATAAGAGGTGATAAGTTTTCATCCAAAGAAATAGAAACAAGGTCCTACCCTCCAATAAAATTGAAATTACAACTTCAAAGCCCCCACTCAGACAAACAGCCACAGCATCTCTCCCTACAAGCCTCTCAAAACACACAAAAAATTAGGCCACACCCGACGCCCATCACCCAAACAAGACCGACACTTCACTAAAGGCTAGCCGGGAATCTATGCACAGAGAAGGGTAGTACAAGTGTTCAACAAAGTTAACAAGATACATTTACAGGCACTAGTAAAAGGCTTGACAATTCCTTAAGAGAGATTCAAAATCCCAGTTTCTAGACTGTCCAAATGTTCATATCCTATAGACATAGCATGCAAATTGCGACTTTGATGCAATGTTGTTGGAGAACTAAGATTCCTTGAAAGCACTCTATAGTCTATAATATGTAACTTAATAACAAAAGAAAAAAGAAAAAAATATACAGAGCTTAGCTAAAGGAAAGTTTGAGTCATTAGATAATTCATATCTATTCTGGTTTCTTTGTTATAAGTTTTACTGCAACTCCTATAAAAGATTCAAACATATATATAGCAGTTGCAGTAAATTTAGTCCATCTTGTAAGTTCCAAAACAGTTAAATGCTCATCAACATTGAAATGTCACTCAAATGGCCCTTTTCACCTTCTTCTCCCCACCCCCTTTTTTGAAACTTATAAGATGAATTAAAGACATTCACACAAAAGAGAGAATTTCAAAACTCATCAATAGATAGAGGGAGGAGGGAATTGCATGTCTATAGCAGTTGCAGTAAATTTAGTCCATCTTGTAAGTTCCAAAAAAGTTAAATGCTCATCAACATTGAAATGCCACTCAAATGGCCCTTTTCACCTTCTTCTCCCCACCCCCTTTTTTGAAACTTATAAGATGGATTAAAGACATTCACACAAAAGAGAGAATTTCAAAACTCATCAATAGATAGAGGGGGAAGGGAATTGCATGTCTACCTGGTATGGTTTTGCAAGCCCCTTTGAAGCAACAGGTAGCTCCTGAAACTTCCGCTTCTGTGCAGGCTTTTTCTCCTTATCGGCAGTGGAACTTGAACTTGTATTCGATGAAGCATTTCCTGCTGACACTGCAGAAGCAACTGTAGATGCAACAGGAGATGGTGTCTGTCTAAGGGCTAAGGCTACTTGTTGCAAAGGTGTGGCTTGGGGATATATCCCACCATATCCGCTATAGCTAGTTCCACCAGTTACTGAAGGCTGGGGATAGGAAACCATGTTTGGTTGGGTTTGTCCATAATTAAAGAACCCCCCAGACTGTGAAACATTCACCTGAGGGTGGGCATTAGGAACTGCAGGGACTGTAGCTGAGGAAACCGGTATTGAAGGGGTAGAAAATCCAGTTGATGACATCAAACCAGCAACTGGAGCTGTGCTTACTCTATGCTCATTACCAGAGTTCTGAACTCCAGCCAACAACTGCTGTGGTGGTGGAACAGCATTATAAACCTTTGGTGAAGAGGCTCTGCACCACAGGAGATAACCACAAGTTGTATCAATGAAAAATAAAAAAAACTGTCTTTGCATGATGAGATATAACCATGCTTTGGAAAAAGAGAAGAAACAAGTGGCAATGGTATTATAAAATCTAAAGCAACAACTGCAAGTGTAGGTATTAATTTTGGAGTTGCACATGCTTAAAAAAAATCTGCTTTGGCAGGGTAATGGAACAATAAGAAACTAGGGCTACAATGGACAATCTCATGGTTTTTGAACAAGGTATAGGAATGTAAAGAGTAGTCTCCATATAACTATTATTAAGAATATTGGCACTTATACTTCTTTTACAGTAGATCAGAAATAACCACAACAGCCATGGCCATGCACCCAATACCTGGTCCCTCAGGTGAGTTTGTAAAGTCAGACAGGTCTCAATATAAGTTATAGCTGATTACCTGGATACACCAAACTCTGCACTGATTGTATCCATAAGATTTTCAGCCAAGCGTTTCGCTTCTTCGAGACTCTTAGGGTTGTTACTTGACAAGAATAAATGCAATGGTTGCTGTAACTCTGCAGCAAAGGTAAAGCAATAAACGATAAGTTAAATAGATATAATTAATAAAGTTTCATATCAGGTATTCATCAAAAAAAGTTTCAAATCAGGTAAAATTGTATGTAAAATACCTTCACCATTTGAGCTTCCAAAATTTCCTGAACCCCGTCCCTTCAGTAAGACAGTTGCTCCTGTTTCATTCATAATGTGATTTATATACTGGTCCTGCATGTACAAATCCCAACCACCAGCAGCACAAAAACATTCTCTCCCAATTGAATGGAGATGTCAGAGAAAGCTTCAAACATTAGAACCTCTTATCTTCACCATATGCAATGGAAATTTTCAATTCATAAAAACAACAACCCAAAATGAAAAGATGAGCCATCAGAAGAGAACTGGAGTGCCAAATAGATGGACATGGGAAAAGCCAAACAAGCAAACCAGGCTAATACAAAGTAAAGGAGATAGAATGGCATGTCCTAGAGAGATGATCTTGCATATGTTATCATCTCTTTATTAATTCTCTGAGAAAGATCAGTGCCTTGTAGATGTAGTCATTAACTGACTGAATATCAATTCATAAAGATAAACAGGCAAATAGAGAGAGAGAAAGAGGAGGGTGGGGGAGGCAAAACTTACGTTTGGTCCACGGATACGGGCAGCAATGTTTGTTACTGGATCAGGGTCAAAGCCCAAAAACACGCATGCACTAAGCACTTGAGTAACCTGAGTCAATCATGAAATCAGAAATGTCAGTATGTTTATCATCTCAATGCAGTAGCTTGTAGAGTTTCTGTGTGAAATACCTGTCCTCCGTTGTTCAGAACAGAATGAAAAGTAGAAGTTGGCTGTGAATTTGGGCCCTGCTTCAGCATTTCTTCAACCATGGCAGCTGCACGATCAACTGCTTTAATTCGTTCTGCTGTCTCTTTTAACTGCAAAGCGATCCATAGAGTTTTATGAGAACCAAAATCCCATTAATATTTTTCCGTGATGATCTATCAAAAAAAAAAAAGAACCTTGGCCCAGATGGATACACCCCCTGCCACCCCACAGGCCAAAATGCCCCAGAATGTGTATTGTTCCTAGAGAAAATGAACCAATGAGGCACCCTTACAATGATTTTTCAATGATGTCCTTTACCACAGAGGAAATTATCCTGAATATACTGAAAATAAGGGTAAAAGGAGCGTATCTGCAGTAATTTGTCCTTTTTATATGGAGAAAAAAATAACAACCCCATATAAGCCCAAACATATCATCATGAAGCACCTGACAGATTGCAAACACATCTAGAACATTCCACTAGACAGTTGGGGTGACTGGCAGTTCTCTAGAAAAACTGATAACTAACCAAAGTTTTAAGGAATTAGGCAACTGGTCAAGATAAAGATGCGCTCATCCAGACTGACCACCCCACAGGGTAACCTCTGAATATGTCACTTCTTTGGCATCCAGGCAATTCCAGCTTTACATGCCATGGTGAGTAATCTGAACCATCAAACAAACTCTCTTTTTTAGCCTCTCCCTTGGATAATATTATTGTACTCTCTTTTTGTTTCTCATTTTCCATCTCTTTAATCTGAAGAAAGCCATTCTCTTGTACTCTGTAGACTTTTTTATCAATCAAGTTATTTCAGTTCAGAAAAGAAAAAAAAAAAACACTAACTGATAAATAGTGTACTACCATGCACACCCAATATGATTTCCCAAGTAAATACAAACCCTTCTATGAATAACAAAAATCCTTCAGACTTAAGGACCAATCCATGTGATGAGACTACTAGCAGCCACACAAAGATGTTCTTTTTCTTTTCTTTTTTTTTTTTTGAGAAATGATAACTATTTCATTCAAACAAAGATGAGCCAAACAAGGACCTTGTCAAGTAAAGCCAAGCATATGTCGCATTCAACCATAGAAGGAACCCATATACATAGACGCAGCTCGACTCAACGGATTAAATCCTTTCTCTTGCAAGGATCACTTAGAAGGATCTCTATAAGACTTTTCCTTGGGTTCCTCCTCCCATTTGCCCCTTCAATCCAGCAATTAGAGTTTTATACCAATAACGACTTTGAATTCCCCATCTTAGCAGGAGGGGGGGGGGGCATTGAGGTTATTTACAAAATTCCAAAAAAATATTCCTTCCATTGACAAATCCCCCAGTCTCAACCAAAGTTCATCTACAGGCCACCTAGGCTGCTGCATATAAGATCCATGAAACAACTATGAAGCTACTCCATTGGTAACTATAGTGTTGGATAGACACTCCCTTAAGGGATTAATTCTTTTGTTTTATTTAAAAAGATAACATCTGTAGCAGTCTCATATGATAAATAAATGAATGATCCATTTTTATTTAAAAAACACTGTCAAGTTGTTTCTGAGCTGGTTGCACCAGGTTGCAGTTATTATTTACTGGACTTATTCTGGGAAGGGTTAGAGGTGATCAATATTTATAATTTTGATCTATTCTTCATTTCTCAATAAGCATCAACCAGGGATCGGGGGTCACTGACCATGCAGAACCAGATTACGAGTGTGATCATGCATTATTTTCCATTATTGGAAATATCAGCCCATGTTTCCCTACCTGGAAACGTCTCCATTCTGCTGAATTGTTGAATCATATTGTATTAAAATGACTCCAGTGATGCTTTGTAGAAGCATTTTCCCATTTCCCAAGGGATTCAAAAGTACACCAAAACCAATATTCAGAACCCCATCTTCTCATAGATATCAATTTGACAATGTACTATTTTTTCACAAAAATAATGATGCCTATGACATTTATCAGTTTGATAACGAGTACATGGAAAATTTCAATGCTACAAGTTGATGAATTTTAAGAGAACCTATCAAAATTTGTAGTAAATAATTCAAGGTCCTTTGGGAAATTACATGCCAAACCATTTAACTATTAATTCATTATTAGAAATCACCACTTACATGAGCTCCAGCAGAAATGTGAAGATATAGTGGTTTTTCACCATCAGGCAATGCATTAGGAGGACGATACTTGCCCCTGTAAAGACGAATTTACATACATATTAGCATGCATATTCCTAATATAACAAAAGATGGCCACAACCCCTGATATTTAAGAACATGCTCACCTTGTTATGACCACAGCACCGGTGCACCTCTGGATCTGCAAAGTCAATACAATTATGTTTCAGTTATTTATTCCAAGAAAAGAAGCATGAAGTTCCAACCTAAAAGATCAGTACTTTAATTATGAAAACTGAATCTAAAAGAATTCACCTCTTCTTGTGTCTGGCGTTTTGTAAGCTTGTAACGAACAGAAGATTCAGCATCATTTATGACAATTTCACGGGCTATTAGTTCATCTTGTATCTTTGGCTGAAAGAGCAGGATTTACAGTTATTAAACATGAACAGAGAAACAAATGGACAAAGATGCTTACAACGACCTCTCATATAAAATCATCAAAAAGGAAACTGCCAAAGTACTTCTAAAAGCATATTCTTGTCGATGGAAATGAATGGAGATAACCACCCATTTATATTTTTTTATTTTAATAAATGCAATTGGAGTAATAAAGGGAAAAGCAAAATGGACATCATGAGGACAATAGGGACATAAAAAAAAAAAGACAAACAAACAAACTATTTAACAGGTAACTCACTTGATTTATCTTCTGGGCGATTGCAGAAGCACTCTGCTGGATGGAGGGCGCCTGAAACACCTGAGGGACAGCTGCGCAAGTAGCAGGAAGTTGATTTGACAACATGGCACTGGAAAGTGGTGCTACACCTGGAAGTGTAAGTCCAGCAAGAGCTCCCATGTTTCCCAATGGAAGGACTGCGGGCACAGCTAGTCCAGCTGATACCAAGGATTCTGCAGGTTGGTCCCACTTTCTCTTTTTCCTGCTGACATTTACTAAAAGCTTAGCCTCCAAGTGCAAATATCTAGCACAAAACAATCTTAGCATTGCAAATCAAACACAGTAATACGAATTGTAAATTATTGGAGAAAAACTGCCTCTCATTTCCATTCTGTTCAACTTAACAAAGCCTTGCCCCAACTAGCATGGTTTTTGTATATTTAGATCACTTCCAATGATTCAGTTCCACAAATTAAGCAGTAGAGTTTTCTGTGTTTGTCATTTTAAGGACCTTATTCACTTGTAAGTTATAAAAAACCCTTGCTTGACCAAGTCAAGAAACAGGTAAGGAACATGCATACTCACCCTGTCATTGATATAAAGGTTTCGTAAAGAAAGCAGAAAAAACGATCCACAAAATTGTCCTCCTTCGGAAGTTTATAAAAGATTAGCAACTTACCCACATGATCGGTCAGGGAAAAACAGCATTTATCACAACCAAAAGGTACAAGGATTCAAAGACAAATCGTGTCGTAAAATTAAAAACAAAGCACCAGCAAAATATAAATATTTTATAAAACAATAAACTGGTTGCTTAGAGAAAAGGTAGGAACAGTAAAAAGAAAATGGACTCCTCATTCGATACAGTAGCTCTATTATCATACAATAGAAAAGTTACAACTAAAATAAACATCAATCTAGCTTGTTATCCCGAAACCAAGCTCTTCTATTGCTCCGAGATAAATAAACAACAATAACAGAAGGAGGAGGAGGACGACAACGAGGGCGAGGAGGTTAGAAATCCTATCCTTTTCACTTAACCCATTATCCAGATTTCTTTATGCAAATAGCAAACAAACACGAATGATTTAAGATCGAGGTTATGAAAAAAAAAAACTAGCTCAATCTAAAAAAGAATAGCAACTCTACATATATCAGTAAAACCCTAGATCTAACGAATTCCAACAAACCAAAGCCAAAAATCGTACCTGTAACAAATTAGCTTTAGAATCCTAATTAGAGAAATTAGGGTTTAAGAGAGATATACCTTTGTCTTGTCGCTGAAGTCGTGTTCTCCTCTGAAGCTTTGGGGCAACTATCCTCTGTCATGGTCCTGGGATTTGTGTTGGGAAGACGAAGAACACAAAAACCGAAGAACCCCCTTCACGTCGTATCGCTCTAACTGTAAAATAGTTCGTTTTTCAGAGCGGGATGAAGGATAATTTGGGAATGAAATAAGCGTCCCTCTGACTCTGAGGAGATACCTTATAAGCAACAAAGAGGATTGATCCTATCCGTCCATTTTGTCCCACCTTTGACGTGAAAGAAGTGACGAACCATCAATTGGACGGCCCCGATGGTTAAGAAGGTTCGGTCGATTGGATGAGTTGTGAAACAGGGTATAGGGGTTCTTTCAGCTTTACCAATCTTACCGTCTATAATCGGGCCCACATGTACATTGGGACTGGATTTGATCTGATCCACCTACCTCTGAGATCTACCGGTTGCTGTTGCTGTTAGGCGTGCTCACGGTTCGGTTAATCGAACCTGGGCCTATTTTTTAAACCGAACCGGTATTATCGGTTTATGGAAAATTGGTAACTGAAAGCGAATTGAAATACCGGTCAGCTAACCATCAGTTTGGCTCGTCGATTTTTTGGTTTTTTATATTTATAATATATTATTAAAATATAAATATATAATAAAAAATAAAAATAAATATAATATTGTATTTTAAATAATATATTATATATTATAAATACATTTATATATAATGTATATTTATTAATTTATAAAATATCAAAAGTGTAAAATATATAATATATATAAGATATATAGAAATATATGTATACAAGTCGATTCAGTTAATTGTCGATTTTCTATATTGGTTAACCAAAATTGAATTGATACTTTTGATTTTTAAAAATATCAAACCGATCGGTTCAATTAACTGAATTTTCAATTTGGTTTTTCGGTTTTTCTTGCTCACCCTAATTGTTGTAGAATAGCACTCAACGACTTCACCTCATAGCTTATTCCTTATCTATGAAATTGCAGAATAAATAAATGTGTGAGGGGAAAAAAGAAAGGGGGGGTTATAGGAAAAAAAATGTGATTTCAATTTTCCTATAACTATAAATGGCTAAAAACTTATTTCATTAATTTTCCCTGGTTCTAAAGTTTTTATTAGTTATGAATAAAAATAAGAAAGGGTTAATTTATATTCCTTTTACCTTTTACGAGGAATGAAGCTTACTCTTTTAGGACTTATATGTTGTTCAGAACTTAAATACATAAATGGTTAATTAAATAAAATAAATATAAATAGTAAAAATATATATTTTTTTAGTTTTATAGAAAGTACAAAGACAAATAACTAGTTAATTTTGGTGAAATTCTAAATAATTATAGCAAATTTTCTTGAGGGGGGAGGGGTATCATATGCTACACTATGGCCCCTAATGGCAACAAATTTGATCCCACAATAAATAGACTAGGCAATCTATCAGAGGTGGAACACTTGCACGTAGGGGTGGACACGAGTCAAAATTTTCACGAGTCATTCGAGCTCGGCTCGGTTCGGCTCAAATTGAGCTTCGAGCTTTATACCATATTCATATAGTAATCGAGCGGAGGCCAAGTATTTTGAAATTCGGCATAATTTATATTTTCATATATATATATATATATATATAAATATATAGATATATTATACCTTTTCAAGAAATTTTATTTTTGAAACTATTTTATAATGATAGTCCCTTATACACGGTACAATTTCAGAAACCAAAAACCCTTCTACCTAACCAAACCCTTCGAAAGTTCAGTGCTCTTTCTCATCTTTGTCCTCTTTCTCTTTGGCCTCTACTCTCTCGTCTCTCTTCTCCGATGGTCAAGCACTCAAGCTTTAGCCTCTCACCGGTCACCAGACTCACCACCACCACAGCTCCACCTCTCACCTCTCCTCTCCTCTCTGTCCTCTCTATTCTCTTGTCTCTCCTCTCCGAGTCTCCTCTCAACTCTCAAGCTCTCAAGCAGTCAGGCCTCAGCCTCTCACCGGTCACCACCACCATAGCCATGTCTCTCGTCTCTCCTCTCCTCTCCTCTCAGCTCTCAACTGAAGCTCGCAATCGTAGTCCAGAGACTCCAAACTCGCAAGTCGCAGGTCGCAGCCATAGCTCGTAGATCGCAGACTCTTAGCCATAGGCCGCAGCCTCTCCACTTATCCAACCTCTCGCAACACTCGGACTCACACTGAATTGGTACAAGGGCAAGGACATATTAGGTTTCCTTTCGTCTTCTTTAGTTCTTTTCATTTTGTTTTGCTTCTCAAAACAGAAATACAGTTCTAGAACATTTTTTTTTGTTGATGTGGTGATTTCAATAACAAATAAATAAAAAACATTATTGATGAAAGAAGATTTGGCTCGATCTTATAGTTATGCGATACGTGGCAAAGACAACAGCTCGGCACAAAAGCAAGCCTAAAGCGCGAACACCAAGGGGACACCAACGGACCGAACTCCCTACTGGGGGCCCAAACTCACCCTTGGCCACAAACCAGAAAGTAATCCGAGCTGTCCTACCTTGTAACAGTTTGGGATACATCTCGCCTAACTGGCCAATCTTGTAACAGTTCGGAATACACCTTGCCGAACTGGCCAACCTTGTAACAGTTCGGGATATACTTCGACGAACTAGCCAACCTGGTAAACAGTTCGGGATACACGCCAAACTGGCCTACCTTATCAGTTCGGGATATACCTCGCCGAACTGGCCAACCTTGTAGCAGTTTGGGATACACCTCACCGAACTGGCCCGCCCTATACATACCTTCGAACTCAAGACTTCGCCTCGTTCACCACTCCGCATCACCGTCTTGTCACCAAAACCAAACAAGTCGTACCATGCTTGACACTGAGGAAGTCTGTACCCGAGGGCGCCGCACCCGACTGACTTGGGATCTGACGCTTGACGGCCGCACTCTAAAACAGCCACCTGCCACCGCCACCTGACATCGCCATCTCCAGTTAGAGAGACGGTTAGGCAGTGGCGGTTCTGTCCCAGCAGAAAGGACGACGACCGAATTGACGGACGCAAGAGTAATCATACCCGACCTGACAAGGGCCTCGGAGCGAGTGCGCGAAGTGATTATAAGAACCCCCTGCCCCCAACAAACAAGATGTGTGAACTTTGCGCTATCTGGTCTACACTCTGCCTTTAAGAAATTACTGACTTGAGCTTCGGAGTTATCACACCGGGTTCCCCCCGGAGCTCTCTTCTTTCCTGTTTCAGGCTCCCCGACGCTCCAGCTCAGAGGCGAGTTCGTTGATAGCTAAGACTGACCGGATTGCGCTCCATCAATTGGCGCCGTCTATGGGAACTAGCTTCTAAAAGCCTCCCTCTAAATCTCTTCTACCTACCCTCATTTCAGAAACTCCAACACTTAAATGGCCTCCTCTAGCAGTGCCGGACGTGGAACCGAAACAACCACTACCGGAGATCAACTTCATGCTCCGGTGGTGTGCATTGGGCAGTTCACCATCCCCCTTTCAGTGGATGGGATCCCAAGCTTGAATGTGCCACACGCGGTGGCACCTCTCCCACTACCCATCGAAACGAATTTCGCGGAACCAACTGTTGTCCCACTGGCAGCCCGCCAAAACCAGATAGATGATCTGATGCAATGCATGCGGGCAATTCAGGCCCAAATGTAGCAGTTCCAGCAGCACCAACTCCAGCAACACCAGGTGTTGCACCACCTCTCCCAACACCATTATCAACAACAATTCCCTCAGCTACCATTGAACCAGCCGCTCCCCCCCTCCGGCACCCTGTTTCAAAGCCGGTCAAGGCCTCCCCCCAAGGTGAACGACCTCACCAAGGAGAGGCTTCCCGACCGCAAAACCCCCCTAACAGTCAGGCCTCATCCCCGGGCCGAAAGCAAAGAAAGATCACCCCCGCCTCGCAGCCCACGGGTGGGTCAAGAACCTCGCCAACAAAGTCACCTCGGTGCTCCAAGCCCGAGTTCCCACTCATGTAGAACCGCTTCAGCGCCTTAGCAGCAGGCCAGCAACCCAGGCCCATCGAGCTCGGCAACACGAAGGCAAGCAACGCCAGCACTAGGCCCACTCAAAGAAGGCACCGGCGAAGTCGCCGAACTGCTACTCGTGTGCTACCCGAGTACCTGTGGGAGAGGAAGTCAGGCCCTTGGGAAAAATAACAGTACCTGTGGAAGTTGGCACATGGCCGTGCGCGGTAAGACTCAACCACGATTTCCTGGTGGTCGCAACCCCCTCCCCATACAACGCCATAATAGGGCGACCAATTACGCATATTCTGCGTGCAGTGGTCTCCACCTATTATCTGGCAATGAAGTTCCCCACGGACTTCGGTGTGGGGGTAGCGCGGGGCGACCAACTCGAGTCCCACAAATGCTATGTTGTTGCCCTAAAGGGAAAAAACAAGGCAGCCGATGACCTCGAACTAGAGCGACCTGCGGAGCAGGGCGAGGAACGAGCTTCGCCCACTGAGGAAACAGTCGCAGTCCCGACCTCGGCTACAGATTCGACGCGAACTCTACAGATCGGATCCTCCGTCAAGGAGCCTTTGCGAATTGAATTGGTGAGTTTCTTACTCCAAAATTTAAATATTTTTGCATGGTCCACGGCAGATATGCCCGGTATTGACCCTGACCTCATAACTCACAAGCTTAACACTGACATTGTAGTCAGACCCATTAGACAGAAGAAACGCAACTTAGCCCCGGAGCGCTGGAGGGCGGTCGACGACGAAGTCGAAAAGCTCCTCGCAGTGGACTTCATAAGGGAAGTTCATTACCCGAGCTGGGTAGCCAACCCAGTGCTGGTGAAAAAAGCTAACGGCAAGTGGCGCATGTGCGTCGACTACACCGAACTGAAACGAGCTTGCCCAAAAGATTGCTTCCCCCTACCCCGAATTGACCGCCTCGTGGACGCGACCTCGGGACACGAGCTGCTAAGCTTCCTGGATGCCTACTCAGGCTACAACCAGATTAAGATGGACCAGTCTGACCAAGAAAAAACCAGCTTCATTACCGAGTTTGGCCTGTACTGTTACAAGGTCATGCCCTTCGGGCTAAAGAATGCTGGTGCGACCTTTCAAAAACTTGTAAATAAACTTTTTCGGCCTTTAATTGGCACGAAAATCGAATGTTATGTAGACGACATGGTCGTCAAAACACAGTTTTCGCGAGAATTAATAAGAGACTTGGATTCTGTCTTCCAAATTCTGCGTCAGTATAACATGAGACTAAACCCAAACAAGTGTGTATTTGGTGTCGCCTCGGGTAAGTTCCTAGGGTACATTGTCAACCAGCGCGGCATTGAAGCCAACTCGGACAAAATAAAGGCCATACTTGATATGAGACCACCTCGGAAAGTAAAAGAAGTTCAAAGGCTAAACGGCCGCATAGCCGCTTTGAGCCGCTTCATGTCCAACTCGGCAGACCGCTGCCTGCCTTTCTTCAAGGCAATCAAGGGCAAAGGGTTTGAATGGACCCGAGATTGCCAGCTTGAATTCGACGAGCTAAAGACTTACCTCGCCACCGTACCAACCTTATCCAGACCCGAGGAGGGCGAAGTCCTAGAACTGTACCTCTCGGTGAGCGACGAAGTGATCAGTTCGGTATTAGTAAAGCAAGTAGATCGGGTCCAGCGGCTCATCTATTATGTTAGTAAAATTCTGCAGGGAGCAAAAACAAGGTACCTATAGATAGAAAAAATTGCCTACGCACTAGTGATGTCAGATCAGAAACTCCGCCCGTACTTCCAAGCTCACACCGTCGTCGTCTTAACCGACAAACCCCTAAGACAAGTTTTGCTGAAGCCCGAGGTCTCCGATAGGCTGACGAAATGCGCCATCGAACTCAGCGAGTACGATCTCTAGTACAAACCCCGGACCGCAATTAAGGCCCAAGCTCTGGCAGATTTTATCGCCGAGTGCACTTTCAGCAACGAAGCCCTATAGGTCGAGCCCGAGGTCCCTAGTTCGGGTGAACCCAGAGCTCCCGAGCCAATAGAGTCTGAACCCCATGAAGTAGCAGCCAGTGTGGCATCTCTCCTGGTCAGGCGAAACACGAACTGGGATGAGGAGCCCTGGATCCTTCACGTGGATGGTTCCTCGAACCAGCAAGGCAGCGGGGCTGGAATAGTCTTATAAGGCCCGGGCGGCACAAAATTAGAATACGCACTACGCTTTGAGTTCGCGACATCCAACAATGAGGCAGAGTACGAAGCACTAATAGCCGCGCTGAACTTAGCGCGAAAGGTAAAGGCAAAGCACTTGGTCATCTGTTGCGATTCCCAGCTCGTAGTCAACCAAGTTACGGACAAGTATGAAGCACGCGAGCTCTCCATGATCGCATATTAGGCGAAAGTAAAAGAGACCCTGCTCAACTTCCAGTCACACTTTATCAGGAAAATCCCGAGGTCAGAGAACACTGAGGCTGACGCTCTGTCCCGGTTAGCCAGCACAAGTCACAACAACGTGAGAACCGTGTACATAGAGGATTTACCTCGGCCTAGTATTCTCGGGGGGGCAGAGGAGGTCGCTCTCGTCATCGAAGCAGAGCCGAGCTGGATCGACGCACTCGCGAGCTTCCTGATAGACGAAACCCTCCCTGCAGAACGCAATGCAGCCAAGAGGGTGCAGCGCCAGGCAGCCAAATACGTCATAATAGACGAACGATTATACCAACGGTCCTACACACTCCCCTACTTGTGTTGCCTGCGACCTGCCGAAGCCGAGTTCGTACTCCGCGACACTCACGAAGGCCTGTGCGGCGGACACTTGGGGGTCAGAGCACTCGCCCAAAAAGCACTTCGACAAGGATACTACTGGCCAACGATGAAGGCAGAAGCCGTCGAGCTCGTCAGAAAATGCGACAAGTGTCAGAAACACGCCAATATCCACCATCAGCCTGCTTCTGACCTAAAATACCTTGCCAGCCCGTGGCCCTTTGCACAATGGGGCATCGACCTCCTAGGACCATTCCCGCCAGCAACAGGCAGAAGAAAATTCATAGTTGTTGCAGTAGATTACTTCACGAAGTGAATAGAAGTCGAACCTCTGGCAACTGTTACGGCCCGGAACATACAGAACTTCTTTTGAAAGAACATAGTATGTCACTTCGGGTTACCTCGGGTACTAATTTTCGACAACGACAAACAGTTCGAGGATATCAAGTTCCAAGAGTGGTGCCAGAACATGGGGATTCGGCAAAACTTCACCTCAGTCGCACACCCGCAGGCAAATGGTCAGACAGAAGTAATGAACAGAGACATCCTGCGCGGACTGAAAGCACGTCTGGATCGAGCTAAGGGACTGTGGGCCGAAGAGCTACCAAGTGTCTTGTGGGTTCACCGAACTACAGAAAAAACCGCCACGAGAGAAACCCCCTTCAACCTCACCTACGGCACTGAAGTAGTGATCCCGGAGGAAATCGAAGTACCAACATTGCGACTAGAAACGTACGACAATCGGACAAACGGAGATGAGTTACGTACCAACCTTGACCTACTGGACGAGGTAAGGGACCTCGCGCATATCCGGACTGCGGCCTACCAGCAGCAGGTAGCTCGCTACTACAATGCCAGAGTAAAGCAACGAAGCTTCCAAGTCGGCAACTTGGTCCTTCGTAAGATTATGGTGCCCGAACCCGGCGTGGGCAAACTTGGACCAAACTGGGAAGGGCCCTATAAAGTAAAGAGAGTGTTCGGGGGTGCATACGAGCTCGAAACCTTGGAAGGCAAACAAGTACCTTGAGCGTGGAACATCGTGAACTTAAGGCGATACTACCTATAAACCGCCAAACGAAGTGGATGAAATCAGGTCCTATGGGCCACGATGTAGAGCCAAGAGGAACATCGGCGTAAATAAGCAATGAAAAGGGCATATTATTAGCTCGACAAAGAAACAGTTCGGGAAAAAGGAACATGTGGGCAAAAAGATTATCTATTCCGTTGCAAGAAACATTACATTGGCCATCAGAAGGCACTTACAAAAAAAAAATTTGTTACATGCCCGGAGCTACTTCTTCGCCATCAGAAGGCACTTCAACAACACCCGAAGGCCCTGCCTCTCCTTCAGAGTCCGACTCGCCATCGGCAGCATTGGCCATCTCCTGAGTTATATGCGAAGTGGATATGGCACTAACATCAAGGTCGGGGTACGTGTTCTGGATCATCCACCGGCTTAGTTTGAACCCCCTCCTGTAAGAATCCACCATCAGATTGTCAAAACACGAAGAGGCAATGTA
Source organism: Nelumbo lutea (assembly GCF_056320005.1). NCBI lineage: Eukaryota > Viridiplantae > Streptophyta > Magnoliopsida > Proteales > Nelumbonaceae > Nelumbo > Nelumbo lutea. The sequence continues at coordinate 20,959,741 of NC_142687.1, read as the reverse complement.
GTCTTCAACGGCCTTCTTCTTTGCGTCTTCAATGCCTTGGGAAAAATCAGCGTTTTCTCCCTGATGTCCTCCTGAAGATATTCGACTTGATGCTGCAAATCCAACTTTAAGTCTGCCATGTGCTTGACGACCCCCATGGCCTCGGCATCACGCTGAGACCTCACCTGCCTGACCATTGCGACGCGAGCAGCCTCTTCGGCAGCATAAGCGGCCGCCTCAGCAGCTCGGGTATTCGCCTCTGCAGCACGGAAAGCCTCTTCAGCAGCATGAGCGGCAACCTCAGCAACTCACGCCTGTCGCGAGCTCCTCTCCACTTGGGCTGCTAAGGCATGAATTGAAGAATTCACCTACCAAAAGAAACATGTGAGCAATGACAGCAAAAGCGACAGAAAATGAAAAAGGCAGACGAAATCTGACTTACCACCATAGCATGAGTTATGGCGCGGCAGGCGACCTGGTTCAAAGGAAGATCGGTCCACGCCGCGATCTCCTCAGGGAAAGTAGCCTCCCTACTCTTTTGAAGAGCGTAGTTCGGCGTCAACACGCTCCTGAACTCCCCTTGAGCTCCCGAACCTGAGGGCCCAGCTCGCATATGAGCGGACCCAGAGTGAGCAGGAGCACTTGAGTATGCAGGAGCGCCCGTATAAGTGGTCTCAGCGTAAGGCGCCCCGACAGCTTCATGCATCGGTGGAGTCACCTCGAGCTCCCTGGGCAGATCCAGTGTGTTGTCTGGAACTTGAGGCTCCTCTTCCGGGGGCAGCTCGGTACGAGTTCGCTTGGCGACCCACTTCCTCCTCTTCATACCTTGAAACAGACGACCCCCATGAGTTCTCTCCGCGTCCATCACACCTGCAAAAACGAGTTCGACATCAGAAAAAATAAAGGAACAAAGCAACAAGAAACCGCGGAACTAGAAACCTACCCGAACTTAGGCCGGCCGCAATAAGCTTGGCCTCCGTTAAGTAGTAATGGCACTTCAAACCTAGCCGTGCCCATTGCCGGAGGCCCTTCACAGTCTCTTTGTCGAGAGTAACACTTGAATCAGGAGTGGCCTCACCCCACCCAGTCTGAAAGGGCCATCCTTGTGCACTTTGCACACCGAAGTAGTCTCGTTTCCACGCCGAGACTTTATTAGGAAGATCGTGCATAAGCTTAAAGCCCGGGCGAGGAGAAAGGTAATACGCCCGTCTTCCCCCAAGAAGAGAACCCGCCTGTCTCTTGAGCATCAAGATGGAGGAGAATATCTCTAAGCCTAAAGGGAAATTCTGCTTGCAAAAAAGGGAGACTGTCCTCACCAGGTTCCGAATAGAGTTCGGATGAAGTTGGCCAATGGTGACACCAAAGTGGTTTATGACTTCGACGAGAAGGGGGTGGAAAGGAAGTCGCAACCCCGCAACAAGCTGCTCTCGAAAAATCACGATGCCATCATGACCGTGTTCCCAAGGAAAGCTACCCGAAGGAATAAAATATGTATACCCCCTAGGCAGATTGTAAGACACAAGTATAGATTGAAGCCCCTCAGGCGTCATGGTCGAGGGACCAAACCTGTCTAGCATCCGACCTCGACGAGAGGTAGACGCCAAACTGCCCGAAGCGGCTCGGCCTACTGGTTCATAGTCCTCGGGTTCCACCTCAGGATCACTGAGGCAGTCGGGGGATACAGCTCGGTTTGTAGAACCTACGTCAGTCCTACTTGAAGAGTCGTCTGAGCTATCAAAGCTAGATATTGAGGAAAGGAGGTGGATTTAGGAAAGTACTCACCGGAAGAAAGTTTTGAAGGCTCTGGAGACGGGAACAAGCCAAAAAACCTTGGAGGCTATGTAACCAGCCTAGACGCGAGCTCAATAGGCAAACCGCAGAAGTGACAAATCGACTGGGTCCCCCACTATTTATAGCTACAGTAACCAAGAACCGACCGTGCAGATCAAAGACGATCCGACGGCCCACATTTGCACTGACCGCATGTCCCCTGAGGTCGAGACGTGATTGGCGCATGTCTTTCTGAAAAAAGCAAAACGTCAGCGCACATCTTTTTGAAACCGACGTCGCGCTGACGCACGCCTTTCTGAAACTGACCACGCTGCACGTCTCCCTGACAAATGCCAGCGCACGTCTAGCAGTGGCACGCCTTTTTCTGACCTGCTGTCACGTCCCAGTGGCGCGAATTTTTGAAATTCAAAATGCGCCATCAGTTTCCCGCCTTCTCAAAAACCGAAGAACCCTCGCCAAAGCAACTTGCGCAGTCAAGATTCAAAGGACGGGACAAATCCACCTACCCCCTCGCAAAACTCCCCGCACCAGGGCAAGACCCTTGGCACGAGGAGTGGGGGGCAATTGATGAAGGAAGATTTGGCCCGACCTCACAGTTATGCGACACGTGGCAAAGACAACAGCTCGGCACAAAAGCAAGCCTAAAGCGCGAACACCAAGGGGACACCAACAGACCGAACTCCCTACTGGGGGCCCGAACTCACCCTTGGCCCCAAACCAGAAAGTAATCCGAGCTGGCCTACCTTGTAACAGTTCGGGATACACCTCGCCGAACTGGCCAATCTTGTAACTGTTCGGAATACACCTCGTCGAACTGGCCAACCTTGTAACAATTCGGGATATACCTTGCCAAACTGGCCGACCTTGTAACAGTTCGGGATACACCCCGCCGAACTGGCCGACTTTGTAACAGTTCGGGATACACCTCGACGAACTGGCCAACCTAGTAAACAGTTCGGGATACACGCCGAAATGGCCTACCTTATCAGTTCGGGATATACCTTGCCGAACTGGCCAACCTTGTAGCAGTTCGGGATACACCTCACTGAACTGGCCCGCCCTATACATACCTCCGAACTCAAGACTTCGCCTCGTTCACCACTCTGCATCACCGTCTGGGCACCAAAACCAAACAAGTCATACCATGCCTGACACTGAGGAAGTCCGTACCCGAGGGTGCCGCACCCGACTGACTTGGGATCTGATGCTTGACGGCCGCACTCTAAAACAGCCACCTGACACCGCCATCTCCAGTTAGAGAGACGGTTAGGCAGTGGCAGTTCTATCCCAGCAGAAAGGACAACGGCCGAATTGACGGACGCAAGTGTAATCATACTGACCTGACAAGGGCCTCGGAGTGAGTGCGCGAAGTGATTATAAGAACTCGCTGCCCCCAACAAACAAGATGTGTGAACTTTGCGCTATCTGGTCTACACTCTGCCTTTGAGAGATTATTAACTTGAGATTCGGAGTTATCACTCCGGGTTCCCCCGGAGCTCTCTTCTTTCCCGTTTCAGGCTCCCCGACGCTCCAGCTCAGAGGCGAGTTTGTTGACAGCTAAGACCGGCCGGATTGCGCTCCATCAATTATTGTTGTAGAAAACCGCCTAAAACCCTTCATTTTTGCAAACTTAGTTGTTTTGTAAGAAAAGAGGAAGAGATAAAAGAGTGATTACAGAATTTATTTATTTTTTTCAAAAGTGTTATTTTTCCAAACAGTGTTTCATAAATCTCGAATTCGCTTGAGTTTGAACTTGGTTCATTATCGAGCTCGAGCCGAATCAAGCTCGAACACATACATTCTGTACTCGAGCCAAACTTGAGCATCCATTTCTGATTCAAATCGAGCTTGAGCCTTGCGGTTTTCTATCAACCGAGCTTGAATACTCAATTATTCGGCTCGGCTTGACTCGTGTCCTCCCCTACTTGCATGTTATGCACACAAATAGGCCTGTCATCAAATGGGATTCATCTAAATTCTAAGTTCGATTTCACATGTTGTTGGATGCATCTGATTCTAACCTGAAATCCTTATGTGTAGGGAATCCGGGTTTGAATCTGATCAGATTTTTTGGATTTTAATCCAACTCCAACTAAATCTACCTATTTCAGCAGTTGAATGGTCACAATTGCTGAATGTAATATCATTAAAACAAAATCTATAATCGGTAATTCTTACTCAAAAGTTTTGAAACAATTTTGTAATCTGTAAAATTTAAATTTTTATTTCAAAAATCTTGAAATAATCTATATTTTATTTAGAAGAAATGAAAACCTATAGTCAAGAAGAAAACGATGCATGAGAGATCTATGGTCAAGAAGAGAACTTAGGCGAGAAAAGAATGACGGTGACGAGAAAAAAAATGGGATGACAACTTGGTTGCTGTAGAGAGTAAGAGCTGAGAGAGGAGAGAACAACATCAACTTGACAAATGGGAAGGTGAATTAGGTGACAGCAAGAGAGGATAGGTGAGAAGAAAATGTTGACTGTTGAAGTGTCGAGTGAGGGTTTAAGATTTTAGGACCGGCCGACTGGGGGTTTGAGGAACAGATTTCCTCATTTACTCCTACGAAATTTTATCTATTCCATTAATGAATAAAAAATATAATATAAAATATATTTATATTTATAAACACATCGGACTCAGATTTTTATCGGATCAGATGGGATGAATCCAAGCTCGATCTGATTTTTAATCAGATTCTACTTCTACCATCTGAACCCGATCCGATATGACATTTACCTCATACAAATTCAAGATTATCGGATCGGGTCACGGGTTTATAGTGGGCCTATATACAAAACACTAACATGTCCGCTCGTGATAGGTCACCCAACTAATTGTGTATGATTTTATCTTTGGCCAATCCAGTCCCATTAGTTGTTCTACCTCCGAAGGTAGAAGTTGAATATAAAGTGGGTTTGGTGGAGTTTGGGTTGGCTCCATGATAGCACACCCCACACATGTCCCATAGCACATCGCAATTGTGCATTGGGATGTGTTGTAAGACACGTTCCCTCAAGAGCCAATCCTATTACAATGGTGGGCATAAGTTTCAATTAGATGCAAGAATTAAAATATTGATATTGGTGTATATATGTGGGACCTTAAATATATATGTGGGACCTTTTAATGTCTATAAAATAAATAAAAAAAAGGTATCAATTATATCAATCATTTGATACACACCGACACCCACTTGAAGGTATTGGACATATCGATATGTTAAAAGACTTTGTCTCTCTATTATGAATAAAAATTTGGGAGTACAATTTTCTTAGAGAGAAATGAGAGAGTTCTCTTATAAACTGAAATTCCAATCTGATGATAAATAAACACATCATTCACCCATGCAAGGGCCTTTGTTAAATCCTACCCTGATGCGTTGCGTGGATATATGACCTTAAATAAAGAGATTCATGGTAGTCAATATTTAGAGTTTTATGGCTTTGGGAACTAAAATGAGATTTGGAGGTATAAACATAAACTACTGTTTGGTAGAAAAACATAAATCATCTCTACTTTTTTATATTAAAAAAATAAATTTCAATGATTATTTTTTTCAATTCGGGGGTGTTTCATGAAAGTATGTGTGATTTTATTTTTCAAAACAAATAGCTGCCACATCTTTTCTTGTTGACATGGCAACTGTCAAAATCATACATATTGGCAAACACCCCCTTAATGGGTGTCAACTCCATGTTTTGTTCCATATGAAACTTCTTTACCTCTTTCCTTTGTCAATAAAAGAAATCAAATATAAAAATATAAAAATTTGACCAGATTTTAACTATTATTTTTTATTTATCAAGCAGAGAAAACATATTTATTTGGCAGAAAAATGCATATTAAGATAACATTTTTCTTTTCCTTTTTACATTTTCGTGAAGCCAATTGGGGTGTGAACGGATCGAATTTGAACCGAATTAGGCAATATCCAAATTTGAATCCAATATCCAACGGATATTGAAAAGTAATATTCGAATTCGATTCAAATTTGACCAATTGATTATTTTAGGTAATTAATAAATGTATAAAATAAATACTTTATTTATATGAAGTATATAAATATATAAATTATTTACATAACTTAATTATTTTATATTAATTATACAAAATTTTTAAATAATTTATATATTATATGCAAGAATTAAATAATCGGTTGGTTTTAGATATTTATTGAATCAAATTGGGTCATATTCAAATTTGAATCCGATTAACTATTTGATATGAATAGGATATCCAAATTCGACCAATTATATATTTGAATTATCCGAATTCGATTCGATTATGCCGAATCTCAAATTTAAAATCAGATTTTTGAATACCATTGACACTCCAATATCCAACCCCATATAATTGAGACATAGGCTTATATGACAATGATTATGATGATAATCTTATTTTAACTTCTTTATCAATTACTTGGACAAATAAGAAAGTTGATACTTGTTAAAAATTGAAAGGTGGAGATGGGATTCAACTTGTGCATGTTATCTGAACCAGACGTATTTTATATAAGTTGAAAGAAAGTAATTTGGAACTACATATCCCGGATTGAAGATGAGATTGATGAAGTGGTGATAATAGCTTCAATTTCAATAACCTAATGAATAACCATTTTTCTTTAGGCTACTCACCTTGCATTATTGTCAAGGTTCAAAATATCTAGTGGTGTGTATCATATAATACTATCGAATTTTGAATTCATCAATATGCAAAATAGTAAATACTATGAATTAGGATATCTGATCACTTTTGGTCCAGGAGATCTCTTCACTCAAATTTTGAAATTAAAAATAATAATAACAATAACAACAATAACAATATAATCAGAGGCGGAGCCAGGGGGACCTAGGGGAGCCATGGCCCCCTCTATAGTTCAGAAAATCTCCACTATAATACAGCTTTCTATGTAAATTTTCCCCTCCCCACACTCTCCACCTCAATGGTTGGTCCCTATAGGTCTATCCATACTTCATTTAGGTTTTGGCCCCCTTATAAAAATTTCCTGGCTCCACCCCTTAATATAAGAGTATAACCCCTTTAAATTGCACAATACAAAATTTTTTATATTGTGATTGGGATGTGCTTCCCTCCCTTGGGATATTTCAGGAGGCTGGTCCGGCACAGCCCATGCTTCGAGCTCACACGAGCTCGTACTGTCCTGTGTCGTAGGCCGAGCCATAGACCAGGCTAAGCCATGAGAGGTATATTTTTTAAAAATTTGAAAAAATAATAAAAGATTTAAAATAAATTAATAAAATAGACAAAAAATAAAAAAAAAGTCTTAAAGTTTTATTTTATAAAAATTTTAATGTATACAATATACAATAATAAAATGAAATAGTATAATAAAATTGAAAACAAAGTTATATATATATATATATATATATATATATATATATATATATATATATATATATATATATAAAATAGGTCGTGTTGGCACGTGGGCCATGGAAGGCATGGCACCCACAATCATGCCGTGCCATGCCGGGCCACGGGCTGCACACTCCATTTACACCTCTAATTGTGCATTGAACCTTGCTTTTTGTCAAGTTATTAATTGGCTAACTAGATAAAACTATCCAATTGTGCTTTTTGTCACTGAAAAAAAAATGGTTAATAGTTTGTTTTGTTCACAAAATTCATTTAGAAATAAAGTAGAAGCTTCTGTAACTGTTACCATGCACTTGAAATGGCGCAACTAGATTGTTTTCTAGGATTATTCAACATACTACGTAGAAAGTATAGCAGCAACCTCCCACTAAATATTTGCTCTATCTTAGTATTTATGTATCCGCACCTCAAAGCAACCTTAATCGAGTGTAGTCATTCCAATGAACTCCCTCCCATCCTTAGATTAGACTCAGAGAAAGAACTCATTCCCACCCACTTCTAACAACAGAAAATGGATCATGTTCATCTCTTAGCAAAGGCTGCTGTGATGATTGAAGCGGCAAATAGGGCTGTTCATAAGAAGACCCAATCCGATCAAACCGACCAACCCGGACTGACCCAACCCGAGTCAGCCGGGTTTTCTTTAGCACTGGTCGGTTTCAGGTTATAAAAAATCATAAACTGATGATTCAGTTCGGTTTTGGTTTTCATGTGTGAAAACCGAAACTAATTCGAACCGAACTGCCTTAGTAGTTAGTTTCTAGTTAGTAGTTACAACCTACTTAGTTCCTAATTAACTAAGTTGTCTCTATCCTAATTACAACTTACTTAACTAAGTTGTCTCTCAAACTCTGCTCCCTCCACAATTGGATTCATGGATGGGCCACAAAACATTAAGGAAATGCTGCTTTCCTTCGGGAATATAGAGCCAGAAATGAATACTTGAATAACAACTAAGTCACAACTAAGTAGAGCCAAAACCAACCCAAACTGACTCAAACCGATCAAGTCGGTTTTGTTTAACATAAGGTCGGTTTCAGTTTCAATTTTAGGTAACCCGACCAGGTCGGGCCGGTTGGAAAAACATCAATAAACCGACCCGACCCGACTCGTGAACAGCCCTAGCGGCAAGGAATGTGCTTTTTTTTTTTCTTGAGGAGAGGAGTGTTTCATGGATAAGAACAACACTGCATTCAAGCAGAGGCATGGGACATGTGATCAAATCATGGTTTTGAAAACCAGACTAGACCTGATGGTTGGACCAGTTGACCCACGAACTGGTTCTGTTTCACCCTAAAACCATTGTTGGGCTAAAATAATTGACTTGGTTAGCGACTGCTGACCAGGGCGGTCAAACCACCGAATGGACAACGGTTTTGACCATTTTTATTTTAAATTATTTTTTTTTTAAATCAAAATGGTCCACCCATTCGAACAGGACGGTTGGACCATTTGACCCAGGAACCAATGGCCAAAACAATTCAGTGTCTGGTTTGGTTTTAAAAACCTTGGATCAAATGCTGAGGAGTAATGACAACACAAATAACTGAATTTGTCATGTAAAAATTGTTGTATGGAACACATTGTAGAGGTATTCTGAGGTTTTAGGAATGCTTTAGAGGTCAAATGATAAAGTACTACTACAGTTACCAAGGACTTGTAGAAGAAGGTAGGTAAGCAAAGAGTTTGGATCTGCTCCTCACAGGGCACTCCTCAAATCGACCTCACAGCATGCCCTAGCTGCACAATGGGAACATCTCCCGTACTTGTATATATTATTCATGGGGAGATGTTCCCAATATACAGTGGGATGTGGCTGTGAGGAGTGCTCGGTGAGGAGCAGATCCCAATTCGTAAGCAAGCTATTTGTTAACAAGAGATGAAATAAAAAATTGAAGGTTTTTTGGGAGGGAGTGGGGAGCAATGGCTTACCCTTCTTTTCTTACGCCTATTCTCTTATAATTTTTCTTGGATTGGCATTGTCATAGAAGAATCTTGAATAACTATGAATTAAATAAAGAGAAACAAATATGAGTATGAAAAAGATAAGAAAAGACATGAATTTATTAAATGGATTCAAATATTACGAAACAACCAACATATGCCCATCTCTAATGTCTAATATGAGTTTTCTTTTCTTACCTTTTCCCCTTCCCCTCTTTTTGGTTCATGACATTAATAGAAACGGAAACAAAACACAATTATCATATTCCTATCCCAGACAAGAAGATGGGCTGAACTGACGAAGGTTGATGAAATATGCAGCCCAACAGAATAAAGAAAATTAATAGAATAAAAAAAACAAAAAATAATGAAATAGCAGCAACACTAATAAGTGTAAGCCTTTCAATTCTAAGGAACTGATCAAATATTGGAAATTAAAAGCTAGCCAATCTGACAGTCCTAGTAATAGCAGCTCCTGCAAACCAAATAGGTTGATGACACTTGTTCAAGTAAACTGACAGTCTCAGTAACAGTAGCTAATACGAATCAGATGGGCGACGACACTTGCTGAAGTCTCTAATATGAAATCAGAGCACTATTGCATGATAGAAGCAGGCTATGGTCCAAGGAGAAAGTTTTCTCCTTGGGTGTGTGCTGAAGCACTAGAGGACACTATTTATATCGAAGCCTCTGGCACACAACATTATAAAACTTTCTGTTGGAGAGAGCTTATCCAATCTGAGAATAAAAGCAACCACTTGGACCTGTTCAGCCTCTTGGATCAAGGGGCGAGTGTCCCACAGGATAGGATTATTTGCCCACAATCTATAGCTATCCTGTCAAACTTTGACCACACCAAACAAGCAATATGCTGACATGGCACTAGTTTGTTTAACCTACAAAGTAACAAAAAATAACAATAGATAGGAGACAATGATTTTTTACCCATTGGTGTAGGCTATGCCATCGGTCGTAGGATTTGTCTATACACCAAGGTTATAGTAAATCAAGGGCATCTGGTCACTCAGATTAACATCTCCCACTTGGCTATGTAGGCCTGAGATGACATCTAGCCTTTGAGACCCATATTCTGCATGTGCCTCATTTTCACCTGTAATAGGCTTAGTGAATGAGTAAACTAGCATGTCTTTTGAAGGCGCATACTCTACCTGGATTTCTTTCCTTTGGTAGATATCAAATAAATATCTGTATTGGAGCTCTATATGTCTTCCCCTAGGACCAATTTCACCATTCTTTATAGTCGGAATTGTAGCTTCATTATCGCTGAATATCAAAGTTGAATGACATTGTAGGTCTTCCAGTTTAAGTTCTTCTAAGAATCTCTTGATCCAAGCACCTTTTGATGCTGCATTACTGCATTTAATGAATTCAGCCTCCATGGTAAACTTAGCAACACAACCTTGCTTTTTACTAGCCCATGAAACTGCAGCTCCTCCTAAGAGGAAAACATAACCAGTTGTTGATTTTATATCATCATCTCCTGCAAAATCAGTATCACTATATCCTATCAGTTCTAGATTATCACAATAATAGTTTAGTTTAATACTTTTAGTTCCTTGGAGATATCTAAAGATTCATTTTATTGCATTCCAATGACATTTTCCTGGGTTACTTTGGAATTTACTAACCAAGCTAACAACAAAACTTAAGTCAGGCCGAGTACAGAGCATGGCATACATAAGGCTGCCTACAGCTTGAGCATAGGGTTTCTTAGCCATTTCTTCCTTTTCTTGTTCATTTGTTGAGCACATATCTTTTGCTAGTTTTGTTCCCATTATTAATGGAGTGTCAACCAGTTTGCATTCATCCATTCTAAATCTCTTAAGCATAGAATCTATGTATCTTTCTTGTGATAGGGTCAAAGTTCTTGTTTTTCTATTTATCTATTTTTATCCCAAGAATAAATGAAGCATCACCTAAGTCTCTCTATTTTTAAAGATTCTTTTTATTGCATTCCAATAAGATTTTCCTGTGTTATTTTGGAATCTACTAACCAAGTAAACAACAAAAACTTAAGTGAGGCCAAGTAAAGAGCATGGCATACATAAGGCTGCCTACAGCTTGAGCATAAGGTTTCTTAGCCATTTCTTCTTTTTCTTGTTCATTTGTTGGGCACATATCTTTTGTTAGTTTTGTTCCCATTAGTATTGGAGTGTCAATCTATTTGCATTCTTCCATTCTAAATCTCTTAAGCATAGAATCTATGTATCTTTTTTGTGATAGGGTCAAAGTTCTTGTTTTTCTATCTCTCTATTTTTTATTTCAAGACTAAGTCTTTCATTTCAAATTGAGAGTTTAATCAATTCTTTGTCTTTTCTATTAAATTCATATCATGTCCAGCAATCAAGATATCATCTACATAGAAAGACTACAACACAATGGAACTCCCTCTATTTAGGACATAAACACAATGATCAAAGGTATTTGGAACAAAACCAAGTTTTGTGATTGTATTATGAAAAGTATAATACCACATACGAGGAGATTGTTTTAATCCATACAATGACTTTTTTAATTTATATAGATATCCTTCTTGTCCCTTTATTAAATATCCTTCTGGTTGTTGCATATAAATTTCTTCATTAAGTTCTCCATTTAAAAATGCAGTTTTTACATCCAATCCTGTTATTGAAGCCTTTAACACACAACGTTATAAAACTTTTCTATTGGAGAGAGCTTATCCAATCCAAGAAAAAAAGCAACCACTTGGAACTGTTTAGCCTCTTTGATCAAGGGACAAGTGTCCCACATGGTAGGATTATTTGCCCACAATCTATCAACTATCCTACCAAACTTTGACCACAGCAAACAAGCAATATGCTGACATGGCACTAGTTTGTGTAGGCTATGCCATCGGCCATAGGATTTATCCATACACCAAAGTTATACTAAATCGAGAGCAATTGGCCGCTTAGATCAACATAATCAGCTTTTGAAGCAACAGCTTCTCTAAGATGAACATCTGTGTAGCAGATAAACAGGTTGGCACCTCCTGGCCTACGAGCCTGTATAATGCAACGTAGAAAGAGGAATATCATATTGGCCCCAAAAGTTTCTCAAGTAAAATAAAATAACAAAGAAATAAATTTATAAGACATTATAAACAAAGGAATTTTCGCCAATGAACTGATAAAATGTTTCCATTAATCTACAAACTACATATCTAATCATTGTGATTTTACATTGTAAACATCTAAATTAAGTACTATAGAATCCAGATCAATGACCATATACAATATGTTTTCAACACAGCCTGCTACATTTACATCTGCAAGTTAACAAAGAGATTGTTTATTATGCACATCCAATGATATTAAATTCATAATTATAAGTGAATTACTTGAGCGTCAAGTCAAAATCAAAGAGAACATCTTTAGTTCGTCACTCTACTTGCAGCTAGAATTTAGGTGTCAGAACTTGCTTAATTGGCTCAATGCTGGTGTCATTAGAAAGCTTATTCAGCCATCCATCAAACTTGTCCAAGATCATGCAATTTGTACATGAATTGAGCAAGTTATGGTTGATTTCAGACATCTGCCAAAATCTGTTCAAGTTTGTGTAATGTTGAATTTATTCTGATATGTAATTGTTGTAGGAGTTGTTTCCTTGTTAGAAATTCATATCAAAATTTTAATTGGTTTAAAAGTCAATTTTAGAAGCTTTTTAGGAGTTCTAGTAAGTTTTGAAGACAGCACAACTATAGCCTATAGGTATAAGTTGGAGAGAAATTAGGAGTTGTTAAATCAGAGAAATGATTCTGTATAGGGTCCATATATTTGCTTTGAAATAGGAGGATAAGAATTGACAAGAGTTAGAATACAATTTGCCTTTGGTTTAATTTTCTTTTGCCTTGATGCCAAAATTTTCTCGATGGTTTTGATTTCTTTAAGAAGCTATTAGGTGCTTATTCCTAATAGCTGCTCTAGGTCTTAACTCCTAGAGAAGCCTAGGTGCTCATTAGCAAGTGTTTTTCTTCTCTTTTTTTTCGTATTTTGCAGGTCCATCCTATCTCAGTTTGGTATCAAAGCCAAGACCTGCATCATAACTGTTCCAAAATAGTTGTGAAGATGATGATGAAGTTTGGGTATATTTTCTTACCTCAAGGCCAGTTGCTCCATCCCCAATCATGACTAAGCTCTTGTATCCATGGACCTAAAAATTCAACATAATCAGAAAGAATTTAAAGTTGCAAACACCTTAACCAATATCTAATTGCATATCTCCAAGACTGACCTTTCTTATATGTTGAACTGCAGTTGCTTTCCCACCACTCCTTGAAGTAAACTCATTCCTGTCAAACCCAAGGAACTCTCCAGAACTTCCAAATAGTAGTTGATTGGTAAAAATGTTTTCACATGGAATCCCAAGAAGTGATGCAACAGCTTCAAAGAAAAATATTCTAGTTATTAATTTCAAAATAAATTCAGTTTCCAAAATATCTGCATGTTGAAGTATGAACAACAACACCTTCAGATCAAACAAAACAGTACAGATCTCTTGTAGGTCTCAGCAATGGAAAATATTAGAAACCAGAAATTTGCTCCTAGGAGTTGCAAAAAGCTGTAAAGTCATGGATCCAAGCTACCCAATTGATGGTTTTAAAGTGTAATTAGACAATTCTATGAAGGATTTTTTTATTGATATATGTTTAGACTTTTCAAGTATGAGAGTGCAACTAAGTTTTTTCCTTTCCATGCTTAAACAATATTTTTCCTCCTGAATAAGCAATTATTCTATTTATTGTTTATGACTTTCTCATCCATTATCAGTATACAGATCCCACATGGCCATGTATGATCGGTAAGAGTAAAGAGTTTCCAGGAATTTGAAGGAACAGGGTATCATAATTTGAGAGGATAATGACCTTTTTTCTTTCTTTTTTTTTTTTAATTCAAGATGTGTGTGTGTGTGTGTGTGTGTGTGTGTGTGTGTGTGTGTGTGAATGACCATGTACAAGCCAGAAAGGAATAGTGCTATAATTACAATACTATCAAAATTGTCCATGGAATAATTAAGACCATGCAATGTTTTGGCATTTCAATAATGTATATTTCAGTGCACAAGACCATAAAAAAATCCACCTAGAACAGTTCACTAGATGGCTGAAACTTTTAAACAAGCTAATAATACAAAACTTCAGGCTTTGAGCACAGTATTTGATAACAGTACATGGTAAGAACATCTTCCAGGTTCAGTTTCTTCAGATTCAAAGTTAAATAATTAAATTGATCACATGGCAGTTTCCTTAGAGTTAATGTTAAAATAATCACCTAGAAATAAGAGGCCTTTTCTATGGTCAAGGGTCACACTAGAGAAAGGTCATCTAGTAGAGAAAAGATCCTCTTTAAAGTTAAAGAGCATACTTGGATCATTTGGTGAACCCCTCCAGAGATCAGGTATACATCAGTGTTATTGGCCTTCAGCTTCTTGATCAACTCATCTATGCCTGGAAAATCCTACAAATTACTAGAATGTACTTGACATGGGAGGGAAAAAATAGACAGGTCATTGAGGAAAGTAAACACAGACTGCCAAAAAAAAAAGTAAGGCTACTCAGAGAAAAAAAAATGGTTGTAATTCTTACTTACCATGTTAATGCAAATTCCAAACAACATAAGATGGATGGTTTCTAGAACAAGGTACTTAAACAAGCATGAAATTAGAATTCCACCAAGCAACAAACCAAGAATTAAGATTTGTTTGGCAGATGGAGGAGAAAGGGATGGCTGTCTATTGTCTACAAGAAATTTCTTTCTGGTTGATCATCAGACTAAATTCTCTATAATTTGGTAAAGCATTAACAGATTGTACTGTTTAACTACTTCTAATTGTATGGACAATATTAAACTATTAGAAAAAAAAAAAAACTTGTAAGGAGAAATAGCAATTCTCATATTCCATCAAGGAAAAAGAAAAGTTGCAAGAGATGATGTGGTTCCTTAAGCTTTCATTTCATTCTATAGATAAGATCTAAAAGGAACCTCATGAAGTTAAACATGTCATAACTGAGAAATCAGAACTCTAATATCCTTCAAATGAGAAAGCCAAAGAAGGGCCAAACCTTTGAACACTAAAGAGACAAGAAGAAGGCTAATACAATGTAGATGTGCAAGCAAGGATAGAAGCAACCTCAAGCCATTGTAATTCAGCATTCGCTATAGAAGAATTCGTCCTTCTAAAAATGAAGTAACAAATACTCCAGATATTGAAAGCAATACAAATGAAAGAAGGGGCTCACACCTGAGAGGTTTCTTTTCAAGGAAATCCTGTAGATGGGACAAAGAAGGGTTAACAGAGATAATCTAGCAGCAAGAGCATCCTCAAAAGGAACAGAACCATTCATTACCCTGGAAACTCCTCAAACAAAAAGAAAATGAATGTCAAAATTCTTCATCTCTATACCATCTAAAAAGTTTTGGTGTGAAAAAACTAGGATGACGTGAAACCTGGCAGTCCACTCTGCCACAGCTTTTCCAGCTCCACAAAATTCTGCAAGTTCATCAATTCCCTCATCCAGGCAGACAGTACTATCCACGTCAAAGCAGACTGCATTGGCATTCTTCCAGGTGTCAAGAACATCTGTCAGCACACACAATCCATGACATTAACTCTCAAAGGATCATTATTTAGATTGGCATTCAAAACCCACTTGAACAATTAACTATTGGGCCTCTCAGGCCGCAGCATCAACACCAAACTCCACTTTAGTGATTTTTCATTGATTAGCTAAGTTGAATCCACAAATCCATAGGCCCTTCAGGGCTCCTAGCCATCCTCACAAACATTGATATAGATCAACAATAAAGCAAAGACTTGCCGAAATTTTCCAATGCAACCTTTAGATGGCATAGTGTTGTCGAAGCCAGCAGGAGCGGCGGACTCCAACGGTTGTTGAATTGAAGCAGAAACTGAGTTGAAGCTTTTGTATTGGTTTATCATCTGAAGAGGGTTCTTATACAAACTTTTTGCTAAACGGAGGATATTCAAAGAAGAAAAAGCATACTGCTGATGACTAATGCGAGGACAAACCGGAGTCAGGCGCGCACTAATCAACCCTTCCATCAGATTATCCGCTTCTCAATAAATTAAAGAACATGTCCCTCGTAAACATTCCACCGAACATATAAATGAATCAAATTGAGCCAATAAATCCATCAATGTAGTTCTTGGAGGTAAAAACAAACACAGTGGCAAAGGTAACATAATCGCCAGCAACCAATGTGTATTGATCATTATACAGAACTTGTAGAGAAATTTAAGAGAGAACCCAAAAACCATCCAAGAAAAAGAAAGCATTTGAAGAAAACATTCCAAATAAACGCAAAAAAAAAAAGTACTTTTTTTCAAAAATTTCCCGCGAATACTTATCCCTGCTTTGTTCTTCAGTCAGATCTCTGCCTCGAAGCCCGAGAGAGCCCAGCTGGTTTTCCGGTTGAGAAAACCTGAGTTGGGTTAAGGTGATGGAATGGAGTAGTTCCCAATTTCCCATAGATCACAGGTATATCCCACATTCCAAATGCAATAGTTGGATTGAAATATTGGCCTCGTGATTTGGACCTGTAACTGAACAAGAATGTTACGGCCTACGGGTAACAATTTTAGAGGGCATCCTCACACTTATCACTGCATTTCCGAGCCCCAAGTAAGTTTGGTGATGTGTCTTCTCATGCTCCAGAAACGATAAAGACAGTTAAAAGGGTTTGGTGATCAATTATAAATATACCGATTTTTTTTCTCCTTCAAAAGGAGCTGGAGCTAAACTGAGCAAGAAGTTTGGTGAGACGATACCAGTGCATACGTTCCACCAATTCCATAAGCTTGTTCTTATATTTCAAAAGGTTGATTAGATTGAGAGAGTTACTATATATCACAATATATGATAGAAAGTTGTTTGAAGCTGCTTCAAGACCTGCCGTTAGAGCTTTCACTTTATCATCATAACTGGACGCGGCCCAGCACGGTGCACCTTCAGCAATGGTCCCTCCTGTTCGGGTTTGATGATGAATGTTCTTCCTGCACGGCCTGTTGCAGGATCAAAAGAGCCGACAATCCGTAAGCTATGATAATGCAATGATGCAGCAGAAGATCCTGAGGGTGCAATCTGTGCTAGAAGGACTTAAGGTACTGTATTGCCTTGTCGATTAAGGCTTGCCAGATCAAGAAGTATGATAGCACACATCCATTTCCAAATTGTGTGTGAGTAGTTTCTTTGTCTGTTTCTACCTTCAAAGAATGATCAGCCAACCTGAAATGATAATGTGAATGGGCTGTCGAGTAATCCTATCTCTATCTGGATTTAGACTACCTTCGGTTGCCAGATCAAGCTTGTTTCTTTGTCTGTTTCGTTGGCATGATTGTCAAAATTCCCTCTTTGATCGGTGCTCCGACACTAAAGCTCAAGGACAGATACAACCTTCCAGTGACAGCGGAAGGTTTGTATCAAAAAAGATTCTTATAAAAAGCATGGAATCTGAATCTACAGCCGGCAGCACCGTTGTTGTATATACATTCATCAATTCATGGACGAAATCCGAATTCTAAGGATTGCGTCTTGGAGGAAGCTGGTCCAACATCTGCTACAAACAATATTACTCTTAATTGATTCAATCCCTCACCCAAAACAAGCAAGTATAACAGTTGCTGCTACACGGAAATCAGAAATAAACACATCACTTGTTGATATACCTTGATAACAACTGTTAATGGTTAGGCCATTTTTTTTTATTTTTTTCCATTCGAACCAAATGGTCAAACAACTGTGTGACTGACACTGAAACCGGTGGCCAAAGCAGTTTTATTTTCAGGTCTATTTGAAAAACCGTCTGGACTAGACTAGGAAAATAACAAGATTCGTTGGAATAAAATTTTGTTAAATTGATTCGTTATTTGAAGTTTTGAACTTATTTCAACAACATTTTTCGTTAAATCACATAAATGATTATAAGTAAAAATTAAGAAAAACTGTTATATGGTATCTGCATGGTTTTGAAAATCAGACCGGATCACAGTTAGACCAGTTGACCCGGGAATCGGTCAGGTAACTTCTTCTATTTCACCCTAAAACTGCTTTTGGGCCAAAAATTCTGAATTTGATCAGTGACCCGTTGACCCAAGCAGTTGAACCGTCAACCTGGTTACCTGAACAATGTTTTTGTCCTTTATTTATTTATTTCTTTTAAATCAGAATGGTCCGTCCGTTCAAACCAAACAGTAAGACCATTCAACCCAAAAACCGTTCCATGTCTGATCCGGATTTTAAAACCTCGGTTATCTGTATTTGCCCAAGAATGAAGCACCAAATCGTTGATTGGATGGCTTGATAATTGGAGCCTTCAACTACACTCGTCCATAGAGTGGAAACTGGAAAGTTAAAACATGAGATCAAGAACAAAAAAAGAGAGCTAATTTTATCATAATACTAGATATACTCTAGAACAGAACCCAATCACAATCCATCCGGTTTCAGGGTAGGCCGTTGATGTGCCCATCCCTGCTAGAAATGCTGAAGGTTAAAAATAATATGGCAGAACTGAGGTGAGGGGATGTTTGGTATGGACTATGGAGGCGTGATCTCGTCTTGCTTGCTGGGAGAGAGGAAGCTTCCGGACCACCCTTTCCAGCCAGATAGCGAGAGATCACTCAGCAATGATACCGCCGGCCGGGAATGAGTACCTCTATCCCTTACGGGAATCGAACCCGTGTCTTCGACATGAAAAGACGATGTCCTAACCACTGGACGGAAGATCTCATTTTCAATTCCTTGTATGATTATACATCTCCATATCAATCACCTATCCCTTGTGATTTCGTGCATTGTGCTGTATTTCCTGTGCATTTGTCTTTTTTGTTTATTGTGTTCATACCTTGTCCCCTGTATATCATGCTTGTGTATTGCCCAACCATATATTGATTATCCATTATTCTTTATAAAAGATCATTTGTTTTGTGCATTCGAAGTTCTTTGTTGTTAAAGTACAGATGTAGTTACTAGAGGAGAGCTAACAACGAGAATGAAAAGAGGTGAAGCGAGTGTCGGTACTCAGGGGCACGCTTTGAAAAATTCCCTCTTTTTTGTAGCTTTGGCTACTGAACTTATGAAAAGAGGACCGAGCCTTAAGCCGCAGAGAGAACTCTTTGTTCCGTCCTTCGGGTTGTAGGGCGTAGGGAGTAGGCGAGTCAGTCTAGTCCTTGAGTAGAGCTGGTTAAAGTCGGAAACACGTTCGGCTCAAGCGTCTTAGGGAAATCAATCATTGTCGTGAAGTTACGGGTGCCAGTACTCTTGGTCTCGTCGTAGAAAGTATTTTTTGCTTTCTAGTCGTAGTCCTCACACGAATAAAACGTGTTTGGTTAGACATTTAGATTGTTTGAAGTTACAATGGCCGTGCCTCACAAGTCACAACGCAACAGCTTAAATATCAAATGGATGTTTCCTCCAACAGCTATTACTTATTGGAGCTGTTGCATTTCAAATTATGTGGTTTTTACCTGGTTTGTTATATGGCAGTGAGGGGTGCAAATGGAACGGATCCTGATCCGGTCCTATTTGATCGAATTCGGATCACCCCTATTGGATATGAGAAGATTCAATCCGATGTGTTATATATTTATAAATATATATATATATATATATGTTATTTGTTTATTTATAAATATATTGTTTATATTGTATTTTTATAAATTTGTTACATTATTTATTTTTTATAAAATACATGTATATATATATGATAAAAATAATTAAAAAATATTTGTATTTTTTATTTTTTCTTTATTTAAATTGATATATTTTATTTTTTCTTTTAATAATTTATTATTTTTTAAAGAAAACAAGTCAGATCAAATCAGATCCAAAGATCCGATAGGATTCGAATTCTAGTCGAGTCCTATCAAATCTGATTGGATCTTCGGATCGAATCGGATCCAACATGAATAGTGTTAGATTGAATTCGAATATACCCTGATTTGAATCCGATCTGATCCATTTGCATCCCTAGGTTATAATGTGATTCAAGCAGAAATTTTCCTACAACACATACCAAAATGCTATAGGGCAAAACAGACACACGACACATATATATGTAATTTATCTATTTCATCCTCAATCGTATCACATCTCACCACGATACCAACACCCACCAGGCAAGTTGCCATCTAGTCGGTTTGTAAGGTTTCTAACTGGCTGTAACGAAGTCTTGGGGTCAAATCCTACTTGCACTAGGGTTGGGGGTTATGTATTTGGGGGATGGGCTCCCCTTGCAGGTTGTGCAACCCCATGGAGCAGGAAAAAAAAAGAAAAACTATTAGGTCTTATGTTTTTCAGCCTAATTTTATGAATTTTAAAATTAATATCTTTTAATTATTAATAAAATTTAGGGTAAATTACAAAGACCCCTTGTACTATGAGGTTTGTGACAAAGACCCCCCCTGTACTATGACCGTGAGACAAAGACATCCTTCTGTTAGCTTTCCGTTGAAATCTGCCATTGCAATACTACCCTTGTAATAAGGACAATTAGGAGAAAAACAATATTCATCTTCCTTGACCTCACAATACACGAACAACAATGGCGGTAATCCCTTATATCTCAGATTCCTTCACGTTTCTCTCTCTCCCTCGATTTCTCTTCTTCCCCTTCCCCTTTCTCTCCTCCCCTTTCTTCTTCCCGCTTTCCTCTGTTTTCCGTTCCTCTCGGCCATAGCCAACACAACTCATTGCAGTAAGCCATTGGGCGTAGCTTTCCTCTATTTTTTGCTCCTTTCTTCTTCGGTTAAGTCAATTTCCACTTGCTTACTGGAACAGTATCTTTGCTTTAAATCATAGGGATCATTACTTTGAGAAGATTTTCAATTCCCCCTTCTGCATCTTGTTCATGTATTGTTGGTTTGATTGTCTGAGTAAGTGATCTCCGTGGTCAAGAGGGGTTTTTGGGCTTTTCTCAGAAACCTCTGATGCAGTCTCTTTAAGGGTTAACCACTTCAAAGATTTTTCCCCCTTTTAGTAATTTTATGGAGTTATTTTGCTAATTTAGTGTAAAGGGGTACCTTTCTTAGTGCAATCTTCTAATTATAAAGAAAAACTTATAGAAAGCTCGTATTATTTCCTCTTCCTTTTCATAGAATATGGCCGCCGATATGGAAAACTTGAGCTCCAAAGGCCAGACATGGTGAGTTCATGCAATTTATTTTTGGGATTCCTACACTGTTTTCTGTTTGTCTTCTTTGCTCAAGAAAAGAAGAATCTGAGAGGATTTTATCATTTGCATTTTTGTAGGTTTTGTACTATGGGGTTACCTAGCGACATTGTGATTGAAGCAGACGACATGACTTTCCACCTCCATAAGGTCCTCTACTAATGTTGTCTTCACCTCTTCGTACTTCCTTTAGTCTATTTTTCCTCATTCATCATGATTGAAATTGTTACTTAATGTGTTTGTTCAGTTCCCCCTTATGGCGAAAAGTAGAAAGCTTCATCTGATGATAACCGAGCAAGAAGCCAATGTTGCTAGAAGGCGAGAAATTATGAGAAGGAGAGTATCTGATGATGACCGAGGACTTCTCAGAAGATAACCTAATCTCCAAGACCGAGAGGTTCCTCTCTCAATTGGTTCTCAGGAACATCAAAGAATCCGTAAGGACCCTAAAATCGTGTGAGGCATTGATGCCACTAGCAGAAGAGCTGAGCATTCCCCAGAGATGCATCAATTCAATTGTGGTGCAAGCTTCTTCAACCGATTCGTTGCTCTTCGGATGGCCAGTGAATGAGGGAGCCAGCACAGGCTCGACTAGATCTTCGAATTAGAACATATTGAATGGGATTGACGTCGGGACACGCCGAAGGAATAAGAGTAAGAACACTA
The DNA here is from genome assembly GCF_056320005.1 of Nelumbo lutea. Taxonomy (NCBI): domain Eukaryota; kingdom Viridiplantae; phylum Streptophyta; class Magnoliopsida; order Proteales; family Nelumbonaceae; genus Nelumbo; species Nelumbo lutea. Next base: position 20,937,748 of record NC_142687.1, on the reverse strand, counting down.
CTGCTAGCAATGCCGAACCTTGGTTCAAAGATCCATGCATTTTGAGCTCGCCGGTATACATACAAGTGATTTTCGCTATGAAAGCTTGAGATATAAACTCGAAAATCATCGAGAGCTCTCTGTTGTCCTATGCAAAGAAATCAATTCCAGGTCTGTTGCGTTCTAATAGGAAACCATCCTTGGCATCCATTGCTTCTGAGGTGGAGCAAAGAGAGCTTCTGGAGATGATAATTATGAATCTGCCCTAGGAAAGGAGCTCGAGGTCATGCTCGGGATCATCTTCATCTACTATGACAAGGTTTCTGTTTGGGTTATTAAGGATGACGAACATATTAAATGCCTCAGACGATTGTCGAGCTTCTTTGGAGAGGAAGATAGCGTCGCAACTGGAGTAGATGATGTTGGACAATTGTCCTTATTATAAGGGTAGTATGGGGATTATAAAATATTGTAATGGCGGGTTTCAATGGAAAGCTAATAGAAGGGTGTCTTTGTCTCACGGTCATACGCAAAACAAAGTACAGGGGGATCTTTGTCACAGACACCACAGTACAGGGGGGTTTTTGTAATTTACCCTAAAATTTATATTGATTTACAATGAAAATCTTAATTTTTCTTTCATTTCCCAAATCCCAACAATATACCGTGATAACTCACATTTCACATACTACTACAATATGCGCTTACTGAGTTCATAACTTATTTAGGTTGTCTTTGGAACTGTTGTTCTTGTATGAAACAATTTAGGTTGATCGATACAAATAGGCATAAAACTGCTCTTCGAGACTGTTTACAGCTGAAATAAGTATACCTTAAAAAAAAATATCAATAATTAGAAAGATCAATGATGGAGGTAGATTTGGCCCTACCCCTTGGCTGTGTGACATGTGGAAGAAGACAAGATGACCTGGTAGGAATGTCAGCTCGGCACGATGACTTAACACAACCCTATCTCGAAGAGAGGCCCGAACTCCCGAGCTCCTCGAAGAGAGGACCGAGTTCCCGAGCTCCCTAAAAGGAAACCCGAGCTCTCCCTAAAGGATCCCGAGGCTAACAGCAAAGCCCGTGAGGGACAAGGCCGGGGCCAGCCCACCTCGAGCCAGTTCGGATCATGTGCCAACACTTCAGGACAGTAGGATCTTCTCATCCGAGCTCAAGACTTCACCTTGCGCACCACTCCGGCACCTTGGCTCCAGGTCGCACGACCATATCTGACATCCGTACTCTGAGGCAGCATGCCTGACTGATCTGGGTCTGACAGGCGGAAATCACGCCGCAACGGCCACCTGCCACCGCCATCTCAGTCATGGCAGAGACGACCCTAACAGAGAGGATAGTGGCGGTTATGCCTACCCCCCCCCCCCCCACAGAGGCGGTTATGCCTGACTTAGCAGAAATTTGGGAGTAAGTGCACTAGGTGGCTATAAGAGGCCTTCCTCCCCCAACAGAAAGAGGTATGTGATATTTTGTGCTTTCTGGTCTCGAAATCCATTATTTCCCTTCCTTTCTCTAGAGCACTAACTTGAGTTTTGGATTGTTCCAACCGGGTTCCTCCCCGGAAATCCCCAGCTTCTTCCTTGTTTCAGGCACCTTCAGCTCCGTCAGAGGTGAGGTAACCGACAGCTAGGTCCGACCGAATTGCACATTATCATTTGGCGCCGTCTGTGGGAAGACTTCAAAAAGCCTCCCCTAACCTCTATCTCTCTCTCTCTCTCAAAGAAACCTTAGCTTCCATGGTTTCCTCCAACAGCAACAGGCACAACACCGACTTAAATGTTGTAGGGGAACACCCTCAACTTGCCACTATATGCATCGGACAGTTCACCGTCCCCCTCTCGATGGATGGAATCCCTACCCTCAATGCACCGAGCACGGTGGCACCTATGAATGTTCCCCTTCCCCTCCCTATCGAGACAACCTTCGCCGAACAGACCGTTGTCCCTCTAACGACAAGCCAGAACTAGCTTGATGACTTGATGCAGTGCGTGCGGGCAATGCAAGCCCAAATGCAGCAGTTCCAGCAACATCAGCTCCATCAGTAGCAAGTACTGCACCATATTTCTCAGTGTCACTACCAACAGCAGTTCCCCCAACTGCCTCTGAACCAACTGCAGCTCCCACCTCGGCACCCTGCAGCCAAGCTGGTCAAGCCCTCTCCTCAGGGCGGATGCCTTCACCGAGGGGAATCTTCTCAGTCGTAGAACCCCTCCAGAAGCCAGGCCTCATCCCCGAGTAGAAGGGAAAGACTAACTACCCCCGCTTCGCAGCTTGCCGGCGGATCAGGAACCTCCCAGCCAATCGAGTCGGCACCTCGACACTCTAAGTTTGGGCTTCCGCTCGCAGAGAACCAATTCGGCATCTTGGCCGCGGACTACCACCAGCAATCCAGGCCCACTGAGCTTGAAAACACCGAGGACAGCAGTGCCAATACTAGGCCTTCCAAGCAGCAGTGGAGGTGCTGACAAAGTCATCGAACTACCACCTGCGTCCTGCCCGAGCTCCGAGGTAAAGAAGAAGCAAGCTCGGACGAGGTAAAGGTTGCTCCTATTCTTTCAGTCCCTTCCCCCTGTCATCAAAACTCCTCGCCGTTCCCATGCCCAAGGACTTCAAACTCCCCCCACTAGACAAATATAATGGGTCCTTTGACCCCAGTGATCATGTTGATGCTTTCCAGTCCTAAATGCACCTGGCGAGGGCCAGCGAGTCCTGCATGTGCGTGGCCTTAGCCACCTCCTTCAGGGGAGTTGCCCGCACCTGGTACAGGAACCTGGCCCCTGGGTCGATAAGGAGCTGGACCCAGTTTGTGCAAGTCTTCACCGCGCACTTTGTTACCAGCAAGCGGTGTCCCCGAACCGAGGAGAGCCTCCTTGGGATAGTCTAGAGGGAAGGAGAATCCATCCGAGGCTATATCAAACGGTTCAACGATGCGTACTTGCAGATACTGCACCTAGACCCTGCAGTACAGCTTGTGGCAGCCAAGAGGGGGGTGAAGCACAAGGAATTCAAATGGCACATGGTGGTCAGCCAGCCCGCGACCATAGCTGAATTCCTCAAGCTCGCGGGCAGATTCATAAGGACAGAGGAAGAGATCAACTAGAGGACTGAGGGCGGGTTTGAAGAAAGGAAGAGGGAAATTGAACTCCCCAACCAGGATGATAGGAGGAAGAAAGACTCAACTTGGGTTGCAAAGCCAAGTATGCCGTTCCGAGCTCCCATGGCGGATCGGGTGGACTACACACCCTTGAACGCAAAGCGGGTTGAGATCCTGATGATGATCAAGGACGCCCCGTACGTGAAGTGGCCCCCTCGTTTGAAAGGGAACCCGAATGAGAGGAACCAAAATTTGTATTGCAGCTTTCATAGAGACCACGGTCATAGCACCGAACATTGTAATAATCTCTGCGACGAGATAGAAGAACTTATCCTTCGCGGATACCTAAGAAATTTTGTGCAGCATAATAATAATAATAGTAGTAAGATAGGTCGGCAGTGGGAGTACAACAGAGATGCCCCCGAGTCCAGCAGCCGGCCAGCAGAACAGTCACAGAAACAACCCCCGGAGGAAAGGCCAATTCTGGGAATGATTCATGTGATCGTTGAAGGATCGATTGTAGCAGGGTGCACCTTGGCAGCAGCTCGGGCATCAACCTGTGAGGCCGCTAGAGAAGAACAAAATCCCCCAAAGCGGACAAGGACGGAAGACCCCATATTCTTCACCGAGGACGACGCGTGCGGGGTTCACTACCCCCACAACGACGGCCTCGTCATAAAGGTAAAGATCAACGACGTCGAGGTTAGGCATGTAATGGTTGACTCGGGAAGCTCAACAGATATTCTCTTCAAAGCCGCGTTCGACCTGATTCAATTGCAGGGAAGTGACTTGAAACCCGCAAACACTCCATTAGTGGGCTTCAGCGGAGAAGAAGTCAGGCCCCTCGGAAAAGTGACAATACCTGTGGAAGTCGGCACATGGCCCTGCATAGTCAGACTCAACCACAACTTCCTGGTGGTCGCAACCCCCTCCTCATACAATGCTATAATAGGTCGGCCGATCACCCATATCCTACGAGCGGTGGTCTCCACTTATCATTTGGCAATGAAGTTCCCTACAGACTTCGGTGTGGGGGTAGTGCGGGGCGACCAGCTCGAGTCCTGGAAGTGCTATGTTTCCGCCCTAAAGGGAAAGACCAAGGTGGTCGGCGACCTTGAACTGGAGCGGCCTACAGAGCAAGGAGAAGAACGAGCTGCGCCCAAGGAAGAAACTGTCGTTCCGACCTCAGTCGCAGACCCAACTCAAATGCTTTAGATCGGTGCTTCCGTGCAAGAACCTCTACGAACCAAACTTGTGAGTTTCTTACTCCAAAATTTTGACATTTTTGCATGGTTCGCGGCAGAGATGCCCGGTATAAACCCCGACCCTATAACTCACAAGTTGAATACTGACCTTGTAGTTAGGCCCATTAGACAGAAGAAACACAACCTAGCCCCAGAGCGCTGGAGGGCAGTCGAAGAGGAGGTCGAAAAGCTCCTCGCAACAGACTTCATAAGGAAAGTTCATTACCTGAGCTAGGTGGCCAACCTGGTTCTGGTAAAAAAGGCAAATGGCAAGTGGCACATGTGGGTCGACTACACCGACCTAAACCGAGCTTGCCCAAAATATTGCTTCCCCCTCCCCAAGATTGACTGCCTAGTATACGCGACCTCAGGACACGAGTTGCTAAGCTTCATGGATGCCTACTCGGGTTACAACCAAATCAGGATGGACCCGTCAGACGAGGAAAAAACTGCCTTCATAACAGAGTTCGGCCTATACTGCTACAAGGTTATGCCTTTCGAACTGAAAAATGCTAGGGCAACCTTTCAAAGGCTTGTGAATAAGCTGTTTCAACCCTTAATTGGCACAAAGGTAGAATGTTATGTAGACGACATGGTTGTCAAGACAGTTTTCGCATGAATTAATACAAGATTTGCATTTTGTCTTTCAAATTCTGCGTCAATTTAGCATGAAACTAAACCCGAATAAGTGTGTCTTCGGTGTCACCTCAGGTAAGTTCCTAGGGTACATCGTCAACCGATGCGGTATTGAGGCCAACCCAGACAAAATAAGGGCCATACTAGATATGAGACCACCCCGAAAAGTGAAAAAGAGTCAGAGGCTAAACTGCAGAATAACTGCTTTGAGTCGTTTCATGTCTAAATCAGCAAACTGTTGCCTGCCCTTCTTCAAGGCAATAAAAGGCAAAGGGTTCGAGTGGAACCCGAAATGCCATCTCGCATTTGACGAGCTCAAAAGATACCTTCCTAGTATCCTAGTTTTGACCCAGACTGAAGAGGGTGATGTTTTAGAACTGTACCTCTCGGCAAGCAACGAAGTGGTCAATTCGGTACTGATAAAGGAAGCAGATCAGGTCCAACGACCCATCTACTATGTTAGTAAAATATTGTAAGGAGCAGAAACGAGATATCTAGAGATAGAGAAGCTATCCTATGCGCTGGTCATTGCAGCCCGCAAACTCTGCCCGTATTTCCAAGCCCATATCATCATCGTCCTCACCGACAAACCCTTGAGACAAGTATTACTCAGGCCCGAGGTCTCTGGTCGATTGACAAAGTGGGCCATCAAACTCAGTGAGTATGACCTCCAGTACAAGCCACAAACCACTATCAAAGCCCAAGCCTTAGCGGATTTTGTTGTAGAATGCACGTTCAGCTCCGAGGCCCTTAGCCCGGTTGAGCATGAAGCTCCCAGTTCGGGTGAGCTCGGTGCTCCCAGGCCGGTTGAGTCCGAGCCCTGTGAGGTTGCACCCAGTTCGGTATATCTCCTGGTTAGTCCGAGCGTGAACTGGGATGAAGAGCCCTGGATCCTTCAAGTAGATGGCTCCTCAAATCAATAGGGCAACAGAGCTGGTGTAGTTCTTCACGGTCCGAGTGGCACGAAACTAGAGTACACGCTATGCTTTGAGTTCGTGGCATCCAACAATGAGACGAAATACGAGGCGTTGATAGTAGGGCTAGCCCTGGTGCGAGAGGTAAAAGCAAAACATATAGTTATCTGCAGCGATTCCCAGCTTGTGGTCAACCAAGTTACAGGCGAATACGAAGTCCGCGAGCCAACTATGATCGCCTACTTGGCAAAGGTAAAAGAGGTTATGCTTAGCTTCCAATCACACTTCATCAAGCAAATCCCAAGGTCATAGAACGCTGAGGCCGATGTCCTATCCCAGTTAGCCAGCACCAGTGACAACACCATAAGAACTGTGTACATAGAGGACCTACCTCGGCCTAGCATTCTCCGGGGGGCAAAGGAGGTTGCTCCTGTCGCCCAAGTAGAGCCGAGTTGGATTGATCCACTCGGGAGCTTCCTACTACATGGAACCCTCCCCACAGACCGCAACACCACTAGGAGGGTAGAGCGCTAGGTAGCCAAGTATGTCATAATAGACGGACGGCTGTATCGGAGATCCTACATGCTCCCTTACCTACGCTGCTTGCAATCTCCCGAAGTCGAGCTCGTACTCCATGACATTCATGAAGGCCTGTGTGGCAGACACCTAGGGGCAGGGCCCTTGCTCAGAAAGCGCTACAACAAAGGTACTATTGGCCAACAATGAAAGCAGATGCCATAGAGCTAGTCAGGAAGTGCGATAAGTGCCAAAAGCACACCAATATTCACCACCAGCCCGCCGCCGACCTCAAGTATCTTACCAACCCATGGCCCTTCGCACAATGGGGTATCGACCTACTCGGGTCATTCCCGCCAGCAACAGGAGGAAGGAAGTTCCTAGTGGTGGCAGTAAATTACTTCACCAAGTGGGTTGAAGCTGAAACTCTCATAACCATCACAACTCAAAACATCCAAAACTTCTTCTAGAAGAACATATTGTGTCACTTCGGGCTACCTCAGGGACTAATCTCCGACAATGGCAAGCAGTTCGAGGACATCAAATTCCAAGAGTGGTGCCAAGACATGGGGATCTAGCAAAACTTCACATCGGTTGCACACCCACAAGTAAACGGTCAGGCAGAAGTCACGAATAGAGCTTTCCTCCATAGACTAAAGGTCAGGCTAGACCGAGCTAAAGGGTTATGGGCAGACGAGCTGCCCAGCGTCCTATGGGCATATTGAACTACAGAGAAAACCGCCACTGGAGAAACCCCCTTCAACCTCACCTATGACATGGAGGCAGTCATCCTAGCCAAAATCGAAATCCCCTCACTTCGGTTGGAAGCATACAACGACAATACTAATAACAATGAGCTACGTACCAACCTCAACCTACTTGACGAGGTGAGGGACCTTGCGTACATCAGGACTGCAGCGTACCAACAAAGGATAGCTCAGTACTACAACACCATAGTCAAGAGGCGAAACTTCCACATCAACGACCTGGTTTTCTGCAAGGTCATGGTACCTAAGCCTGACGTCGGCAAACTCGGGCCGAACTGGGAGGGACCCTACTGAATAAAGAGAGCACTCGGAGGAGGGTACGAGCTCGAGACCCTAGAGGGTAGGCAAATACCCCGAGCTTGGAACATCGTCAACCTAAGGCGATATTACCTATAAGTTGCCAAACTGAGTGGACTTTAAGCCGCTCCCGAGAGTCTAAGGGCCAGAATGCCGAAGTAACGAAAACCTTGGCACCACAAGACCCGACCACCTCTCCGGCATGGGCAAGAAACCTAGGAAAATATCCTGAGCTAAAGCACCGAGCTAAGGATGACCTCGGGAACTCATCAGCGCAAGCTAAGTGTTAGCACAAAAGGAGTAGGCAGCACGAATACGAAACCCGGGGTGTAAAGCTCACTCCAAGACATGTAGAGAACAGATCGGGCATATAGCCTTACCATGTCAGCTCGCCTCAAGGAATCCTCCTGTCTTGGGGACCTAACTCTATGTAGCTCGGCAACATAATCACTTCGGCAAAAAAGAAATAGCTCTGCAACACTTGAACAGAAAAAAGGTATTTCATTACCAATATTTGCTTTACAATGTTCACAAGAAAAGAAAGAAGAAATGGGCTCACAAGCTCGATACATTACTTCGGGCTCATAGGCCCGATACACATCACTACGAGGCTACATCCCCTTTACCCTCAAAAGGGACCTCGGCAGCACTCAGAGGATCGGCTTCGTCATCAGAATCCGGATCTTCATTGGCCACAGCAGCCATCTCCGGAGTAATGCACGAAGTGGTGATGGCACAAATATCAAGCTCGGGGTAGGCATGCCTTATCATCCAACGGCTCAGCTTGAAGCCCCTCCAGTATGAGCCCACCATCAGGTCATCGAAGCTCTCCGACGCAATGTAATCATCGACGGCCTTCACCTCTGTATCCTCAAGGGCCTGGAAGAATATCTCGGATTTCTCCTTGATATCAGCCTTGAGGTATTCCACCTCGTGCTCCAGGACACCCTTCGAAGTCGTGAGGTGCTTCATGACTAGTCCCAGAGCGTCGTTCTCCCTCCGGAGTCTCTCCATTTAACTCATTTGAACTAATGCTTCCCCTTCAAGGCGGTGGACCTGCTCCCGAACTGACCCCAGAGCCTCTTTGGCAGTCCACGCCCACTCTTGAGCCGACCCCAAAGCTTCATCGGCAGCTTGTGCCCGCTTCAAGTTCCTCTCTGCTTGAATTATCAGGGCGTGAATAGAGGAATTCGCCTGCCAAGCAAAGAGTCAGTTCGGCAAAAACACAAAAGAGAATGAAAAAAGCACAAAGGGAAGACTTCGACAACCTACCACCATGACGTGAGACGCTGCACGTGCGCCGATGTGGCTGAGAGGGAGCTCGGACCAGGCCGCGACCTCGCTCGAGTACCCGACCTTCTGGCTCTTGCGAAGAGCGCAGAGCACACTGCCAACCCCCTCCTGTCTCCCTGAGCTGGAGAAAATATTCGGAGTTCGAGAGGCCTCCATAGTCTCAGCCTCCCGAGCCTCTGCAGTGCCGGGCTCCGCTACCATCTCGGGGATGGGCCCCACTGCCTCAGTTTCCCTGGGATAGTCTAGGTTGATGACCAAGGCTGGCTCGGGACTTCGGGCTCCATGGCCCGAGGAGACTCCACCCGAGCTCGCTTGGTGACCCGCTTCCTTCTCTTCATTCCGACGAGTAAGTTGGCACCATGGGTCTTCTCTGGTTCCATAATACCTGCAAAAGAAGCCTACGAACTCAGACTGGTCTGAATAAGCTTGGCCTCCGTGAGGTATTCTTCACACTCAAGCCCGACCTGGGCCTAGGATTGAAAGGTTTCCGCCATGTCTCTGTCTAACATGACGTCGGAATCAGGGACAACCGCCCTCCAATGAGTAGGAAATAGCCACCTCGTAACACTTCGGACCACGAAGTAGTCCCGCTTCCATGCCGGGACTTTGTTTGAGAGTTTGTGAAGGAGTTTGAAACCCGGGCGAGGTGACAGGTAGTAAGCCCGCCTGTGCTCGGAAAGGTAGCTCGTTTGTTTCTTAAGCATAAGAAGGGCAGAGAAAATTTCCAAGTGGGGATGACGAACTCGCAACAGAGGGATATGGTCCCGACAAGGTTGTGAATAGAGTTCGGGTGAAGTTGACCTACCGAGACGCCGAAGTGGTTCAAGACTTCAATGATTAAAGGGTGAAGAGGAAGGCGTAGCCCGACAATGAGCTGCTCTCGGAAAATCACGATCTCATCTGGACTGTGCTCCCAAGGGAAGTTGCCCGAAGGTAATCTATACGCATACTCCCCGGGCAGGTTGAACTGATGAGCAAGAGACCGAAGTCTCTCAGACGTCATAGTAGAAGGTCAGAACGTGTCCGGCATACGAACCCGACACGAGGTGGACTCTAGGCTACCCGGGGTGACCCGGGTTGTAGGCCCTACCTCGAGCTCATCAAGAATGCTGTCAAAGGAGTTAGCCCGACCCTAGGTCTCTGCCTCAGGCCCTTCTGGAAGGTTATCTAAACTACCCAAACTACTGGAACTAGACATCGCGAAAGGAAAAGGAGAGGAAATTGAAAAGGCTAAGGGGACTCACCAAGGAAAACGCTACCGAACTAAGGAGAATGACGCGAGCTGGGGACTTTGGACGCGAGCTCAAGGAACGATCGTTGAAATTTGGCGAAGGAAAAGTTGCCAGGGACCCCACTATTTATAGCCGCTATACCCGCGCATCAACGGTCGAAATGGAAGCCATCCAATGGCTCTCAAGAAAATCGACTGCACGACCCCCGATGTGAAATCAGTTTAGCACAAATTTTTGACGTCCGATAGTTGATAAATCGTTTGACATCCACGTGTGAGCTGTACGCGACCCGATTTGACTCCGATCGAGCCGCACTGACCCTAATTGAGCCAAGAACATAAGCGGGTCAGACCGGGGAATCTCCGAACTAGACTAAGCACACCACAGAGCAAATCCACCCATCAGTCCGTAAACTCCCCATGCCGGGTCAAGACCTCGGGCATAGGGAGTGGGGGGCAATTGATGGAGGTTGATTTGGCCCGACCCCTTGGCTGTGCGACACGTGGAAGAAGACAAGATGACCTGGTAGGAACGCCAGCTCAGCACGATGACTTAGCACAGCCATATCCCGAAGAAAGGCCCGAACTCCTGAGCTCTTCAAAGAGAGGCCCAAGTTCCTGAGCTCCTCAAAAGGAAACCCGAGCTCTCCCTAAAGGATCCTAAGGCTAACACTAAAGCCCGCGAGGGACAAGGCTGGGGCCAGCTCACCTCGAGCCAGTTCGGATCATGTGCCAGCACTTCGAGACAGTAGGATCTGCTCATCCGAGCTCAAGACTTCACCTCACGCACCACTCTGGCACCTCGGCTCCAGGTCAGGCGACTGTGAAACCATATTTGACATCCGTACTCTAAGGTAGCACGCCTGACTGATCTGGGTCTGACAGACGGCAATCACGCCGCAACGGCCACCTGCCATTGCCATCTCAGTCATGGCAGAGACAACCCTGACAAAGAGGACAGTGGCGGTTATGCCTGGCCCCCCACAGAGGTGGTTATGCCTGACTTAGCAGAAATTTGGGAGTAAGTGCACCAGGTGGCTATAAGAGGCCTTCCTCCCCCAAGAGAAAGAGGTATGTGATATTTTGTGCTTTCTGGTCTCGAAATCCATTATTTCCCTTGCCTTCTCTAAAGCACTAACTTGAGCTTTGAAGTGTTCCAACCGAATTCCTCCCTGGAAATCCCTAGTTTCTTCCTTGTTTCAGGCACCTTCAACTCCGTCAGAGGCGAGGTAACCGGCAACTAGGTCCGACCGGATTGCGCATTATCAATCAATCTTGACCGTCATACGCAATTTGAGAGCAGATCTATCTCACTAATTTGAGTCTTTGGTTTAATATATGGTTGCAAGTCAGGCCGGGTTAGGTCGGGTTGAGGCCAACCCTAGCCCAACCCTTAGTTTTAAACCCCCAACCCTAATTAAATTCCTTCAACCCTAACCCAACCCAACCCAACCCAAAGTCAACTTCGGGTTGGGTTGGGCTCAGGTTGGGCCGGGCCCAACCCTACCTTCTTCCCATCCCTAAAAATCTTGTAGAACCTCTTAATCTTAGATCTTAACTCAACTTTCATTACATATATTAATCCTATGTTTTATTAGTATTTGTTTGTTGATGTTTTTATTGGTTCTTTAAATACAAAATTCAGAAAAAAAAATGTTTGAAATGAATATAGTTTATTATGATGACTTATAATAGATCTTTTATGGGCATAAAGCTATGGGTGGCAAACAATAGAAAGGAAATAAAGAATAAAATATTCAAAAAACATAAAATATGTTATCAAGGTTTTAGTATTTCCAATTAGGATTAAGTGAAGTGATTATCTTAAATGAAATAAATGATAGTATGTGGTAGTGGCTACAACTATCATGCATCTAAACAACCCAACCATAAAAAGTCAGGTTGGGTTGGGTCGGGTCGTCCAAGGGGTCAATCCTAACCCAACCCAAAGTAAAGCCGGGTTCTTAAATTTCAACCCTAGCCTTAACCCCAGCATCAACCCAACCCAACCCAATCCAATTTTTTTAGGTTGGATTCAAGCTTACCCGACCCAAGTTGTAGCCTTAATTTAGTATTATTGATGCATTTGTAGGATTTCTTACCCATACATTTCTTAAAATTGATTTGCAATACTCTTTATGATGCCAAAACCATGAAAGTTTGAATGAATCTTGGTCATAACCCGGACCCACGAATACCTTTCAATTGAAACACTAAACACCCATAGGCCATGATAGCATTGTCTTTTCTCGATAAAGGTGGACGTTGAAGTTCAAGATTCAGTATCCATGTAATGGAACTTCACTGTGCCGCTCAGCAGTACAACACGAGTTAAGATCTGCGCCCCACAACATCCCACATGATGATGGTATCAAAAGACTCAGATTGTACACGGCGGAAATGTGCTGTGAGACGTTGTGGGGCGCCCGAGGCGCAGATGTGAACTCGTACAACACAATCATGAGAACAGATAATAAATTAATAACCTCAATCGATTTTAACTCTTTTAAGACAGAGACCTTACAATTATTAGACAAAAGACTCAGATTGTATAGAGCCTCAGATTTCAGATCTGCGCCCCACATGGGGGCGCCCTACAGTGTCTCACAGCACATCCCCTGTATTAGGAACATCTCCCGATGATGACATCAATGGGGCTGGTACTATCATTGGGAGATGTTGCCAATGCACGGCGGGGATGTACTGTGATGTGAGACCCACCATTCATTGAGGATCCCAGACTGCAACTAGCTGTCCTCTGTCCCCACCAGCCAAGCCAGTCCCGTACAGGACAATACACAAATCCATTTAGCCAATGAATCAAAACCAACAAAGAGAAAACCTAATCTACAGTCTTTCCCTTGTGCATGAAAAACAAGGCCTATATTTAAACTACGAAACGTAAGGATCCTTGGACCAGTAATCAAATAAGTTTACAGATTATGAGCTCCACAAAGATGAGACAAAAAAGATGGTCACCAAAAAACCCAAAATTAATTTTATTTTGGGAACCTTTTTGCAGTATCTCAACAAAAATCTTTAGTCAGTAGAGGGTACCACCAATTGTAATCTCCTACTACGGTTTTATTTTCACAGTTGTCAAGTAAACTTGGACTTGGCAGGATTAGCCTTCAAGTGCTGAAGCTCCAGATATAATCTCAATCAGTTCTGTGGTAATGGATGCTTGGCGTGTTCTATTAAACAAGACCACAAAAAGGAAAAAATGATCAGTCACTGCACAAATATATAAAGACAGGAGAAAGAAAGGTAAAAGAACATGGAATACAGGATTTCGGGCCTCAATTTAAGAAAGTGAATGATGCACCATGGTCCCAACTAAGAATAGGACAGTTTAGTTTTGCACTATTCTTTTTCTTTCAGCATGGTAACACACAGAGAGAGAGAGAGAGAGACCTGTTATAAGTAAGAGTGAGGCGGTCAAGCATTTCCCCAGCATTTCTGCTAGAACTGTCCATGGCAGACATCCTTGCTCCTTGCTCACTGCATGCATTCTCCAATACCGCATTGAACAAAACCTGTAGAAGCGCAGATCTCAGAAAAGCATCAGATAAATTATGCAATAACCATGATAGTTCTGGTGTTTGGCACAGAATAAGATTGTCCTAAGATTTGTAGAGAAAAATGTCTAAAACACCTCTATGGAAAAAAATTAGCACCTCCAGGTTTTAATATGCACAGTAATATAAAGAAGAATTAAGTCGGAAATGGAAATTGGACTGCTAGCTCTTTTTAGCTTCTAAACAGGGTCACACCTAAATTCTTTTTTTTCTTTTTTTACCAGTGGCTATAAGACAGGTTCAATTTTATTCTGCCCCCTTCCCGGAGAAAGGAAGAAATGAAAGAGAAAAATGTATTCTTCTCTCTAAAAGAACAAATACTTACGCATGAAAATTGGAATTCAGCAAGATTTTGAAGAATTTCCCCTTTTGTCTCACCGCCTTCAATTTCATAGGAATCAAGGTCACCAAGTTTACCTCCAGATTCAGCTTCTCTCTCCACAACCTAATCATAGAGAAACATTAAAAAAAATTCGAAGAATGCTTCTAAAACCAACCAAGTTGCACTATAAGTATCAAATCAATCTAGTCACCTCAGGAGATAGTACAGTTGCCACTGTTGGCACAAAAGAGACAACTGAATGGAACTTGTTGAAGACAATCCTCAAAGCATCATATTCAACATTCTTTAATATATCATCTGCAAGAACTGCAACCTGAAAAGGAGGACAATATTTATTATTCATGAGATAGAAAGATAGGACAATCTTATCAAAGATATACTACAAGTAAGCATTAGCATCTCATAGCCCACATCTTATTGCATAAGCAGAGCCATCAGTGACCTCCTTGTGAGGAATATTGCAACAAATTTATTTATTTTGGAAGGAGCAGGGATTTCCAATTGAATATGAATGGAAGGAAGTAATCACCAATAACCCTATTGCCAAGAACCTCTCTCTCTCTCTCTCTCTCACACACACACACACATACACACACGCACGCGCGCACGTCTCAGTGCCAGAGTTTAAAAAATGATAAGAAAATCTATAATTCCCTGAATTATAACATATCAAAATAAATTATGCTTCCTATGACAAAATAATTGACATGGGAAGAAAATAACCTGGGTATAGTTCAAAGGATTCTTTTGCAGCTCAGTTATAGATATATCAATATCCTTCTTTGAGTCACGTACAAGTTGAGCCTTTGCTTTTTCGCCCAAAATGACATACTTTGTTTCCTTGTCAGGACCTGATGTCAGAAAATCAGAATTTAAGTTTGCAATGAATTCATTATCTTAGCAGGCATTATAATAAATAAACAAATGGCAATAGTACAGATGTTTCCTTGCAGTACCAGAATTCAACTTGTAAAGAGCCTTGCTGATCTTGACTGATGTAGAGTTTATTCCACCACAAAGACCTTTGTCAGAGGAAATGGTAACAATAACATTCTTCTTGACATCAACACCTAACATTACAATTAACCAAATAAAATACAGTTCAGAAATAGTATCTTACCAAAAGTATGATTTGTGAAATGGAAAAAAATGAAGGTGATCCATAAAAGAGAACAAGTTGCTCATAAAGGAAGCCAAATTAAGGGTTACTTTAATACTTTTATAATATTAGTCAATTTCTGCGAAACTTTCTGTTTCCACAATGCCTATACATTGGAAGATTTGCTTTCTGAAACAAACATCTCCAAATTGAAGGCTGCAAAAAACTTGTAGGCCCATGATAGAGAACTATTTACTTCAGCCTTTTCAGTCATACTTTTATAAAGTGCCCCAACAGAAGTGAGCTAATCCCTGCTTCTCTCTTTGAAAGTTTGAATAAGTTCCCAATTTGCAAGGTTCGCCAAGAAATTGCCAAAGTTCCTTCTCTAGGGGAACACAACAAAATGTGATTGTCAAAAGCATTGGAAAAAGGCCATAGTTCAATCTCCAATCAATCATGAATTGATAATTACCACACTTTTAGAAACCCTTCAACTACTATGGTACTACCCAATGAAATTATATCATTTTAATTTTCCAAGTGGTATCAAAATGCACAACTCCTTGTCTTCAGACTTCAAAGGTATTCTGTTTGAGTCATGGGTATATGTCATCCAAAATTCAATTAATGCTATTCTAACGAATATTCAGCCTCAAAACTCTTAACATTTTTCAACTAACAGGATAATCAAGAGAGTGATGCAACCAAAAGTTCTTTCTTTATAAGTAATAATAAAATTACCGAATTATGAAAAAAGAGGTCTGTTCTCTATTTTTTCTATTTTTCAGTCACCAAGTCAATCACATATTCCTAACCCAATTTGCATAAATACTAATAATGTTTTGGGTCTATTTGCAAGATCTAGATAGGAAATGATTTTGGTGGTGCAGCATATGAACAACTTCAACCACTAGAAACCTAGGGCCAAAGAATAGAACACATAAAAGAAGTACACAGAAAGAGAAATTACACTTTAGATAATAAAAGTCCACAGAACTACAAATTATGTAGTCTGAGGCTCTAAACATTAATAAAGTAATACCACATTATATAAAGAAGCAGGCAACAATAAGTGAACTTGAGCATAGCAAATGAATGCTGGAGGTTCACAGATAAACTTACTAGGAGTATCCCCAAGAAGTGCAGTGAATGGTTGCCATAGGCCACGTGAATTTTCTGCTCTAACTTGAATTGCTCGTAGCTTGGAAGCTGCCACCATTTTCATTGCCTTTGTGATTTTCTGAATATTTTTTACACTCTTCATCCGATTTCTGACTGCATAAGAAAGATAAAGACATGTAACAACTCATTTAGTAAGCACATTATAGTACTGAAAAAACACAACAACCTGGCAGAGAAATTTGAAGTAGGATGGTGATTCATACCTACTTGGGTTGAAATAGAGCGTGTGCCATGAGGGACCAGATCACTGCACATCGCAAGCTTCAGTAAGTTGACTGAAATAGCGAATAGAGGCACCAAAGAATTTGCAACTAGACACCAATAGATATAATATGAAATAATTATTGTATCTGCCCTCAACATTCTCTTAAAATCAGCAATAGTAGGAAAATTCGAAACTAAGGGGTCTAACTGTGCCAACTATTGGCACCTGACACAACACATCTTCTAAAATCTAAAATCTTAGTGATGCTCCAAGCTCAGTCAGCAAAGAACCTGAATAAATATTTCTAAGCATAGTGGTCTCATGAAAGACACATCCAATAAGGAGTTAACATTTTCACCTTCAAAGGTTCTCTTTGGCATCTTGTTTTTATTATATTTTCAATTACTGTTTAACGGTGTTTTCAGCACACCATTAGTTTTGGAGGTTGACATGATGGACACTTGCAGACATAATATGTTTATCATATCCACATGTTACGAGTTTTTAAAGAAATATCATTAGATCAAATCTAAGTAGATAAAGTCTAGTATAAGGCAACAAATGCAATTGCCGGATTTGTGACTTACCACAAGATACATTTTAAATACGACCAACCATAAGACATTCTGCAATAGTTTTTGCATAATAAACTAGCTACCTATGTGTGCATAAACAGATTATTCCCAGACCCCGAGCTCCAATGAGCACTATTCCTTGGGAAGTTGATCCTAATCCATGGACCAGTCAACCTGGAAATCTCAGATGGACTCCATAAGATGTTGAGTTCCATAGAAGGATACAATATATGAATTCACAATTCTTGTTCTCTATATTGTAATAAATCAGATAATTGAGAAAAATGGAGACATTACATGATTTTAGGAAGAACATCATGTTAATTTTTTCCAGTATTCCTTTTAAGAGAAAGGTTTAAAAAGAAATCCCACCTCTACCATGCTCAGAAGTGAGAGAACTGGCATTTAACATCAAATTAACTTTCTCCATTTATAGTTTCCGTAGGAAAGTCAATGACTATAATAACCTACAAGGATATATTTGAACCTTCTAACTGCTACTTAATAATAATCTAAACAGCGACGCCATACATATCCATTACTACCACGATAGAATGGAATAAAAATCTATCCTTATCGTCAGTCGTCACCGATCTAACCTTTAACTATAATCATATAGTTTCTTTATAAAATAAATATCCGTACGAGCGAATGTTATTTATACTTCTATTTAATTTTCTCCCTTGATGTAACCGTAGTAACAGCCCACAATGAGAGGGGAGAAATGATTAAAGAAACACAATGATAACAACGACAATGATGACACAATGAAGGTCAATAATAACGGTAAAAGGTGTCCATCACAAACCGGGTGCAGAGATTGATGATAATACTTTTAACATTCACATACAATATAAACCATTTGAGCTTCACCAGCTACAAATTTGCACGAAATGGATAAATTAAATTTGTAGAGGAACGCAGAGATCCGAGAGGATGCAATTGCCATCAGTGAAATCGAATCGCTTAAATCAGGAGAGACTAGAGATATATCTTACTCGGAAAGGATAGAAGATCGAGCGGCACTCATGGAATTAGGAGAGACCATGGGGACGAAGCGCCTCCCTTCTCGTCTCAGCGCAGCAATCGCCATGGTTGAACTTGAACGGCGTGTTTTAGCTTTTCGTTCCAAGCTCTTTTCTGATTCTGAAAACTCTCCTAACCTTCTATCTTTTTTCTGGCGGACGCAGAGAACCTCGCGGCTTTGGCTTCGACTGCCCCGGTTTAAATTTTCTTCCTGTTCGAAGCTTCTTACTCATTATTGTTTCGAACTCCCCAACTTTTGTAGGTTTTTCACTTTTTTGGGTAAAATTTTAAAACCTCCCCTAATGATAATAAAAATAACCTCCCTGAGGTTTCACTTTAATGAAAACCATCCCTCTAATTTCAAAAAAATCTGCAATTACTTCCCTTTTATCTTTGTTCGAGTGATGGAAACTTCAAAAATTACGAAATTTCTCTTTCAATATAATTCAAAATACCATATTTGACCTTCTAAACTTCACTAGACTTGGTGTTTTTGCAGAGAAAAATTATTTTGCTACTCTTTTCAATTTGACTTGGGGGAATTTTTTAATTAAAAGTTGAAAATTCTTTTGAGGTATTTTAGTAAATATCTATCTGAATTGATAACTATAAGAGTAAAATGGATATTTTCGAAAAAAAATCATTAGGCCAATGTTTCGTGAAGGAAAATAACAAAATGGGAGCTTATGGTATGTTTTTTCAAAATTATATGGCAGGAAAAGTGAACATAGGGGAGGTTTTTATATTCTACCTTTTTTCGGTATTTATTTTATTGTAAATTTTACATTTTGACTTTTTGAGAAATTACCAAAACGCATTTCTTTCCTCACCTAAAAATCATTTATGTGTTTGGTTTGATGGAAAATGTAGGGAAAGACAGGGAAACTATATAAGGTTTGTAAAGGTTTTCTTACCTTTTCTTTCAAACCAAACATAACCTAAGAAATCTCATTGACAAAGAAAACCCATGTTCTTTGTTTCAGATTTATGTGGGGACCAAGGAAAGTTAACTTTCCCATCTCCTAGGTGGGCTAACTAACTTTCCCATCTAAGAAAAAGTTGTCAATACCAATGGAACAAAAATGACCCTTTTGATAATAATATATTTATGGCTAAAATGGGGAAATAAATGAACATGGGTAAATAACTTATTGAAAAACGAATGGGTCTTTTAAGGGGAAGTGATTAGGGCACTACCATTTTTCTTAAGCGCCCATTTGGGAAGACCTTTGGGGCACAACCTCTCATGTATTGATCTGGCCCCCACATGGAAGTACAAATACAAATACAAATATGTACATTACAAATAAAGACAAAATAACACAAAATACAAGATTTTGCACTCTACAAGTACAAATGCAAATATGTACATGCAAATACATATAAAATAATATAAAGTACAAGATTTTCAACTTAACATATTTGTATTTGTACTCCTTCCAAACTGATCCTTAGTGAAAATTCGGAAAACCAATATTGGATTCAAGAGACAAAAAACATGGCTGTAAGTTAAAGGTACTCCAAATAGCGTGTTTGGAACACAGGTGCTCAACAACAACTCCGGATCTTTGCCCATGCCTACCCACAATACACTACCACCATGAATTGCGAACATCTTCCCCTGCATAATACTATGCAGAGGATGAGATGTTCTCTATTGAGATAAACATGGGCAGAGTTCTTGTGGAGAGGAGATTTGGACTCCTCAACAACCATGCCTCAATCGACATAACGGGAGTCCGAATCACCTTCCAACCCTCTACCAACATGATCTTACACTGCACATATCATAAATGACAGGTCCCACTTTTATGATGTATCCCAGTCTCATGGTGAGATGTGTGAAATTGTAGAGGGTTGGAACGTATTTTGTTGGAAGAAAGATCTCCACTCCTAAATGGGGCATGTATAAGCCATTAAGTCCTGCTGATCATCAATGTGGCGTCCTAAAGATTAGTGAATTGACCTCATCCATCTAAGTACCAGGATTTCAATTAATCCTAGCCATTTAAATAATACACGAAAAATCTCTAAAAAATTCAAACCACATTATCGCATACAACATATGATCTAAACCATCAAGGTAGTTTCATAAAATCAGCCAATCAATTTCAATTCTCAGCCATCCAAACGGCATGCCAAGATTTCATCTAGTGTGACCCATCTAAGATCAGTGAACCAATCTCACAAAAAATTACTAAATTAACCCAAATTCTAGGCAATCGAAGTGGTGCCCCAAACCTTATATTAATTGCATCCATCCAAGTTATTTACCAGATTATAGTTGAAATCTGGTGCATCACTTGGATGGTTGAGATTATTTCATAGATATTAAGAGAATACTTCATCAATGGCTCGGATCTTTGGGTTGATTTAATGCAACAATGGCATCCAAACAGACTGTTGGGCTTCAAAAGTACAATATATGTTTGCAGCAACCAAACATGGTAGAACGTTTGAACAAATAGCAACCAAAAGAAAGAGAGCATTCTATTTTATTTAAATCGCAGCTATTCTACATGTACGGTAAATGCACTCATAACAGGCACGTTAGGCTGTGTTTGGTTGTGGTGCAAATGTAAAAAAATGCAAATTCTTGTTTAATTTTGTTTTGGATTTTACTTTATTCTGCTTCATGTCTTAATTTATTTCATTGTACTGCAATCAAACAAAATAAGCCAAAATTTGAAATAAAATAGGTCAGAATTTACACAAATCATTTGCACTGTCATAGTTTTGCATCAGTGCAAGTTTATTTATATTGAAACCAAACGCAGCTTTAAGAACATTTGATTCTGAAGGAGGACTAGACTTGAGTGTCAAGATCTTGGCATCCAACCTTGTCAGTTTTCTTTGATCACAAAACTTGCTTCTGCTTTTCATGGTAGTTTCTGTATACTGATGAGACTTCTGCTTATTAATTTCTTATCTACCGATTCCCAGATGATGCCATGAGTATTCCTACTGCCACAACAAACATGAACAGCATACTTACGAGCAATGCATACGTTCTTCTTGACGACCTTCTGTACTCTCCAAACAGAAATATACCCCACAAGGTAGCCACAAGTGGAAATGCCTAATAGTTTGATGCACGATTCATGAGTAAATGTACCAGACTTGAAAGAATGAAAGATAGGTTCTTGTATATGTTGACATACAAGCTATATAATATATGTTGCTATAGATGCACATAAACATAAAGAGACAATGGCATATTAGATGTCTATTGATGCATACATACAGGCTCATTGCAATGTTTCAAAACAAGCGTTTTAACGCGGCTCTGTTTGGTTGCATGTAGTTTGAAGTAAAAAGAATGGTTTCCAATGAACATGCTATTATAAGGTGTTTGGTTGCATATGAAATGGCATTGGAAAATAGATATTTTCTAGAAAGTGGGTAGTAGTCGTAGGAAAAGGACAATCCTAATTTAAAATTTTCCAGAGGGTTGGTTATCTTGATTCAAAACTCGTGAGTTTTTCAGGTTTGTTTTCCAAGTTGGACCAAACACCACAAGATTAGGGCAATAATTCATTTTCCTGTTGAATATCGTTTTCATAGGAAATCATTGATTTTCCTTCATATTAAGTTCAACCAAATGCAGGCATAATGATGACTACTTGCACTGCGGTAAACAAATACTCTCATGCTGTATTTATCTTGTTGCAATTGATCCAGGGTTGGCCTAGTAGATGGATTTCCTTGTGCTCTATATGAGCCTGTTTTTATGAGCAACTTTTAGATTAAAAAATTGGAGATTTAGAGAGCTATTGTTAATTGACAAAAACTTCAAAACAAGGTTGTAATAGGGATGACATGAACTATGGGAATCTGATACGTGGTAAATCAAGAGGTTCCCCCACAGTTGAGTATGTCATGCAAGGAAGCTTCCTCCTTGAATCGATTCTTTATGTTTTGAATCAGATCTTTTAATTTTTAAGTATTAAGAATAAGTGGAAAACTGGGTCATTGCTTAGTGTAATTGTAATTTCTCAGCCTGACAAGCATGAGAATGTAGGTTTGAGTCTAAAAGCTGTCATTTTCTGTCAAAAGTTAGGTCTGCACCCAATCCACCCTTCCAAAGTCTTCTGCATAGCTGGGACCAGCATATGGGTAATGGCCTTTTAAGAATTAAGAAAAACAGATTGCATAACATGATATCTGGGGTTTTTACTCATGGCAGTGGAAAATTTGTAAGGTATGTGACCCAAACAAAAAGGAGAGTAGTAACAGACTAACAGTAGCTCCCTATCTACACAGTATATACTAACCTGAGCAGCATTGGCTGCTGCATATCCTGCAGCCTGACCCCCCATGAACAGCAAGCCATTCCCAAATCCACACAATAGCCCTGCCAAAAGGGCCCAACTTCTGCCACATGAATCCTTAAAATAAGCTGTTAGTGATGATTGCGGCAGGCCAAGTATGGGATGGTAGAGGAAGTTGATATTCAGAACAACGGCAACAATAACAAAAGATACTGAGAAATAGAAAAAAGCAGTGTATGTGGCCAAATGTGTAACCCCTTCTTTCATTGTGTGGAACTGATCATTTGTTGCCAGGTTGAATGCAGGTGAAAATAGTGCAAAACAGACACCAGCAAAGAAAGTGATGCTCAGTCCAATCAAAATACTCTTCCCAAGCACCTGCCAGACCAGTAGCCTTGTTAGTACCCTAGGAAAGGAGATCAGTACTTGGAAGACTATAAACTATAAAAATGTGATGAATCTGAATATAGAAAATTCCCTGTAACATGTTGATATGACTTTCATTTTATATACATGTCAAATTGTAAATACACAGTTTGCAGAAGTACAGAGACATTTATGATATTTATGAGGAATGCTTATACATGTGCATGTGTACGAGTACCTAAATATCATGTGGGTATATTGCCAAAATGTGGAGTCACCAACCTTGATTGCTCTTTTGTTTTCAACTTCAATGAGGAAGTCTGCAGTTCCAACTTTTGTTTTCTCTGTAAGAAGATTTCCATTTTCCACATCTTTCGCACCATCTAGCATTTTCCATTGTTAATGGAAGGTATCATATATTATCCACGTATTTAGAGATGGGGGTCCAATGAACCCAACTAAACAACATTACTTACCTCCATTTTCAAATGTTTCTTTAAGCAATGGAGAGTCTAGAGTCCTGGCACAGAATGAGTATTGAAGTATATCATTTTATCATGAAGATTGGATGATAGAAAATAATAACAAAACTAAATATTGATTTAAAATGTGCAAGTTTTATAATGTATTTAGAAACCAAAAGAAGAGAAAACCAATGAGAAAGACCATTGGAGGATTTATGAGCTTAAATGATGTGAAGTTAGTATTACTCAATCAATGACAATCTCAAAAGTCGGTTTCTCAGTTTTATCTTTGAGAAGACTTTCCAGAAAGAACAGACAATAAGACATACCCTGTCCCAGTCTTGCAACCATTTGAGAAACCATTGAGCTTTGCTTTGTTGTCTGCTGCATTCGAGGAGTTGACAGCAAAACCAAGAAAAACTGCAACAAGGAAGCATCCAACACCAGGGAAAAGCACCTCAGCTTTGTTGATTCTGCCATCTAAGAAGTAGTTCAAGGTTGATCCTGTTACATTCAGTGTGATGCTTGAGTTAACTATGTACAATCTGATTTAAATATGTTAAGATATCCAAGCAACCTCACCAAAAACTTTGTTTCTGTATCTGTTTGTGTGTGTCTGTGTGTGTTACTTAATAAGATGTACCTATAACAACACTTATGCTTGCTGCAATCACCTCCGTTACTGAAAGACCAACAAGAGCCCAGGCAAACTGTACAGCTAAGTCCCCAAGGCTCAGAACGATCCCACTGGCTAGTGCAAATAAAACACAGGGCCAATTGTCCTACATCAAAAGCATCAGAATGTGAGTTTTATTCAGGATGTTTAAGTAGTTTCCTCTGTGGAAGTCATCAGAATGTGAATTGGGGGGTGGGGATTCCTTCATCCTGTTTTCACATCCATTCTTGTTATAACAAAATGAATTATTCCTGTTAGCTTTTTAGTTTAGGAACAATGTCCCGAAACACAGACTACAAGGCTGCACCATCTAGCTCGTCATGAGGCTCTAAGTTGGTGTGAGCGAAGAATGACCTCTTATACAGTTACTGTGACCAGGGAATACTCTTTTAATTGAACAATGTTGTGGGTTGTGAAGATGAAGAACCCTTGAATTATTGCAAACCAGATGTCCTACTCCATCTTATAACTAATCAGATGTCCCATCTGCAATTCTCAATGAAGTTTTACTCAGTGAAGAACCACAAATAGTTAATGACAATCACTCTTGAAGAATAATAGCAAGAATAGAAGTTACAGGAGTAAAAATAGAATGATCTCTCCCACTCAAATCTCCACCCAATCACATAATACCTTAAGAAAAAAATGGAAGAAAACAGATACCTCATTCTTCCATTGTAAGATATCAAATTCAACAAAAAAGAAAAAAGAATATCTCAGTTCAGCCAAAGCCCAGCAAATTTTGCTTGGTGGAGTACATAAAATTAGTGAGGCTTACAATAAAGAAAAAGGTGAAAACAAGGAACTCACTTGAAACTGAGAGAGCTGAGTGATGAAATTTGGTATGCCGGTTTTGCTGTCACCAATCTGCCCAAAGGACAAAGCAATGATCACGGCAGCCAAGAGATTTGAGATAGAATAATCAAGGTAAGAATGCTGAGGAAGCCGACCCCTTCTCTCTAAAAGAGTCATTAAAGCAGGCCAAGTGCCCAAGCAGAACAGGGCAAGCGACATGCAAATTATGGCACCTTCTTTACCCTCCACTGTATACATCTTCAACCCTCTTAGCTGAGCGATATATCAAGCAATCAATACCAACAAAACTCCTGCAGAAGTAATCATAAGAACAGAACTGGGCAGTAAGTCAGTTACAGAAAAAGAGGTAAGATTCTTAGCTATATAACCATTTCAAATCAAAATCGACCCTAAACCCATTGTCTGCAGGGAAGAGAAGGGAGGTCATCTGAGAATCGCAACTCACCAGGGAACTAGAAAACCCGAACACAGAAGATTTTGAAGGCCACAGGCAATCTCTACATATCTATATATGAAGTTCCCAGTTCTACTCTGCTAATGCTGCTGTAACAGCCTTCGATCAGATAAGATTACTACTTCATTAAACAAAGTTAAAATATACTTAACACATTTTCATGTAGTGATACAATCACGATAAGTTTGATGGCAAAAAAGTTCAGTTGACACTCAGTGGTCTACTAAGAAGCACATGTCTGTTGAATATAAAATTGAAGCATCAGACACAGAAAGAAAACAAAGATCTAGCCCAACTTGTATTTTCAGTAATTATCGATGTCTCTGGATAAAGAATGAACCCAAACAACCAAGCATATTTGGACGCGTGCAAAGAAATGAAAGGGAGGACTAAGGCATGACCCATGAATAGAATTCCAACCAAGTAATGAAGTAAAAAACAAAAGTGTCCGGTTAGACGTCAGTATCGGTTCTCCATTTTCCGCATCGCCCATCTCGCAATGACCTGTTTAATGAATCTGCTTCAGGTTCGGGTGGTCTGGGGCCCACATAACAGAAATACAGAAAATCACGACCCTCATCGCTCCCTAGTTATGCGATCGGGTCTTATTTGGATCAAGATATATTCAAATTCTATTCTCATAAATATTTTTAATTTGAATTCGATCAATATGTGAGATATTTGAATTTGATTTGATTCGAATTATTTAAAAAAAAACTAATAAATTATAAAAAGGAAAAAATATACCTGTTCAAATATAGAAAATAAAAAAATATAAATATTTTTCAACTATTTTCATCAATATATATATATATATTTCATAAGAATAAATAAAATTAGATCGGATTTCGAATCAACCGGATCATGATCCGGTCCATGTGCACCCTACATTAAGTGGGGACACAGCAATGCATCTAACTAAAGCCATGATTTCATTATTTTAGCTCTGAGGTAGTGGAATAGCTGATTTGTAACAGGTCAAGGGTGTAAACGGAATGAATTCGAATCGGGTCAGGTTCGATATCTGAATTCGATTCCATATTCGACAAATATTGAAAATTAATATTTGAATCTAAATCCTATTAAATATTTAATTTAATTCAAATTCAACTAATTAATTATTTTAGGTAATTAATAAATATTTTATTTATATAAAATATATAAATTATTTATATAAAATATATAAATTATTTATATAATTTAATTATTATATTTATAAATTATATAAAGCATTTAAAAAATTTATATATTATGTATAAGAATTAAAGAATCGATTGAATTTGAATATTTATGGAATCGAATTAGATAATATCTGATTTTGAATATGAATAACTTTTTGGTATGAATAAGATATCTGAATTCAATCGATTAGATATTTGAATTATTCAAATTCAATTCAATTATATTAACATAATTGAATTCGAAATCGGAGATTTTCAAATACCATGAACATCCCTAACAACTAACAAACACACAAGAGAAGGGCCTATTAATATTTGATGAATCAATTTTGGGCTAAGTGCCTCGTCATTCGGTTTGCTTCCAAGTGGCCGATGACTCAGAGGCCGAAGTGGAGAATTTTGCTAGGTGAGGACCTGGATGCCGAGCTGACCAGGCCGAGCTAGGAGTGGACTAGGTGCCAAGCTAACCAAGCCGAGCTGCATTGATTGTTGAGCTTCATAGTTCTTTAGAGACCTGCAAGGAATCAATGTCAGAGGACCTGGGATGGCTAACCCGGTGAGGTCGCTCCGATGCTTAAATTAGTAAACTGGTAGTAAATTGCGAGTTAAAAAATCATAAAAGTATGAGAGCTAGAATGTGCTTACTTGCCCCCCCCCCCTATGTCATTGGGGTTGGTGCCTTTATATAGGCATTGTTTGGCATGGTCTTCATGCACCGCATCCGAGATTTCTGAGAGGTCGCATAAGTGGTCCGAAATTCCTGGAGGCAACTGCCATGCACGTTGACCACCCTCTGGAGCGTTCGGTACGTGGGCCAACTTCCAAGGATCGTGGACCAACCGAATTTGTTAGTGAGCACATTTCGCAGGTCACCACCTGAACCTCAGTCAGGCCGACACGCCTTCGAGGGAGGTCGCTCCTTGCGTCGAGGTCACTTCGGCCAGTGACAAGGTGCTACAGGTCAGCCCTGGATGAGGTGCTTCTAGCCGATCTGAGTTGTGGTCGAGGTCGCTAGGTCGGCAATGGTGCGAGGTCACTAGGTTGGCATCAATGCCAAGTCGCCAGGTCGGCGCCTGTGCCAGGTCGCCAGGTCGGCACCTGTGCCAAGTCGCCAAGTCGGTGCCTATGCCAGGTCGCCAGGTTGCTAGTTTGGTGCTTGTGCCAGGTCGCCAAGTCGGGACACCATCATCTTGGCTAAGGAAAATTGTCACCTAAGTCATTCCGAGTGTCACCTAGTTGTTTCAAGATAGCACGTGTTACAATGTGATTGGAGGGCCAAATTTGCCCTCATCAATATTGAAGGTGGAATCTTTTAGGATTTGGTGGGTATTACGGGTGGCAAGTTATATGCCTCATATACATTCAATGGTCCCTCGTACAGCTATAAATTATAAATTGGATCCAAGCCTCCAACTCGAAGCACGAGAATTAGCAAACAAAAATAGAAGAAAAATCAGTATGACTCACAGTATCTATGTAACCAAATGAATGATTTATTGAAAAGAAATGAGAGTTGGAGAACCATTGGAGGAATATGTGAAGAGCCTACGAAGAATCAACGTGTCAAATCAATTGATGGGGCATTTGCAGAAAGGGGGTGAGGCTGGCAGTGGGTAGGGACTGGGGAAGGAATCCATCAATCCATCCAAAAACATGTGCGAGGATTATGTGGTAGAGATCAGGATATGGATGGAAGATATTTCCAGAAACTATCGCCAATGTATGCCTAAACAAGCATTAAACAATTAGAAAAACAGAGGAAACCAAATTTATAAACGTGATTGGTTGAGTACTTGAGTGCGACTAACTACAAAACAAATTTAAACCAACTCAGCCTATAGCCTGGTGTCATGACTTGGGAGGCTACCAACCATGAACCATCCCTTATCTTCACGGCCATGTGCATGCATGACAAGGAGAGAGAGAGGGCAGAGTTGAACTTCCATCTAATAATTAAAATTAGGTGTTTGGCATTAATAATGTCTTTTCTGAAAAATAGTATCACATCAGCATTATTCTGAATTCTATTTATTTAGAAAATGGTTTGGTTTAAGGTTCAAAATATCGATATGTATCAGTAGCTTTTCATATGTTTCTACAGAAGGTGTATGGGGGTTTTAATTGGTTCAAAGGGTGAACGGACCTTAAACCAATCCCTCTGAATTGGATTTGATAAAAGCTAAAAAAACCACCAATACTGCCTAATACGATTCTACCGGCATATCAGATGTATTAATATTTTAAACCTTGATTTGGTTAGCTGTTTTTTTTTTCAGAAAATGATTTCTCAGGCCATGTCTTGAAATGGGGAAATGTGTGGTATTAGAAAACACTATTTGTGATATTTCTGGTTTTTTTTACTGTTGATAATAATATTATGCTGACATGGCATCGAAAAACACTTTATGTGACAGTAGCAACAATGGTACCAAATAAATAACCCAAAAAATGTTTTCTTAATTTCTGAAAAAACGATGTCCATGCAA
This sequence comes from Nelumbo lutea, assembly GCF_056320005.1. Classification (NCBI taxonomy): domain Eukaryota; kingdom Viridiplantae; phylum Streptophyta; class Magnoliopsida; order Proteales; family Nelumbonaceae; genus Nelumbo; species Nelumbo lutea. The sequence continues at coordinate 20,909,037 of NC_142687.1, read as the reverse complement.
CACCATTTTCTGAGAAAATGGCTCTCATTTTCATATTGAGGATGCAAGCTCAATGAGTGTTGCTTTGTTCAACCTGTTCTTGAATGTTATATGAAGGTGCATTCCTCCGGTATGGACCTTATTATTTTCACTTTATGGGCCCTGTATACATGCATCCTCTTATAGGGCTTTTACGACACAGATAGATTGAGAGAGGAAGGGTTTTGTGGTTGTATATACTATATAGGACACTAGGGTTTGTGAGAGGCTGAACATCAACAGCCTTTGTTCTTTCATTGATATAATAGATTTCTACTCCTCCCTTAGATAAAAGACATAAGGTTGAACCACATTAAAGGGGGGTTTTCCGTAATGGAATACATGTTGTAGGCCACTAGGCCCTGATGTGTTTCAATGCCTTGAGATTTGGAATACATGTATTTTATTAAAATATTTCAAATCATTGTCGTAAGTGTTATAACAGTAGGGATGTAAGTCGGGTGGGTTGGGTCGGGTTTATGGTCAATCTAGGCCTGGTCTTAAAATTTGGGCTTAAGGTTTGAGCCCAGGGTCAAACTTGATTTTTTCAACCCAAGCTCAGCCTGTACAGTAATATATATATATATATATGTGTGTGTGTGTGTGTGTGTGTGTGTGTATGTGTGTGTATGTAGAGTTCACATTTGCACCCCACAAGGGGGTGCTCCACAACGTCCCACAGTACATCCCCGTCGTGCATTGGGAACATCTCCCGATGATGTCAGAAATAATGATGTCATCATCGGGAGATGTTCCTAATGCACGACGGGGATGTGATGTGGGACATTGATCTGAACTCAAATATGTATGCAAAATATGTATATATCTATATGTAAATATATATGCAACATTTATATTATTACATATATACACATATGTATGTATAAATGTATACAGTTGGGCCTGGACCGGGCTACCTAAGGGCTAGGCTCAAATCCCAACTTGAGGACTGAAAATCCAAGCCCAGCCTGTGTAAAATTCTGGATTGGGTCGGTTTAGGCTTGGGCTAGGTTCGCCCAAGTTGCACCCCTATCTAACAGTATGATGGGTTTGAAAACATAAGATTTTAGAACCAACTAAGGGGTGGCTCGTTGATATGTTAGCTGGTTCATTTCAGCATTGGCGTGGAATCAATTCCTACAACCACCCATTTGGGGAAAGAGGGGTTCAATTCCAGACCCCCCCATAGCTCAACCTAAGATGCACCACTAGGGGTGTCAACAGTATTCGAAAATTTGATTTCAAACTTGAGATTCGACATGATCGAATTGAATATGGCTATTTCAAATATCTAATCACTGAAATTCAGATATCCTATTCTGCTATTCTTATCGAATAGCTACTTGGATTCGAATTCGGATATGACCTAATTTGATTCAATAAATATCCGAATTCGATTGATTATTTAATTCTTATATATAATATATAAAATACTTAAATATTTTATATAATTTATATATAAAATAATTAAATTATATAAATAATTTATATATTATGTATTTTATATAAATAAAATATTTATTAATTACCTAAAATAATTAATTGATCGAATTCAAATCGAAGCGAATATCAATTTTCAATATCTGATGGATATTGAATCAAATTCGGATATCAAATTCAAATTTGAATATTACATGATTTCAATTCAAATTTGATCCATTTACACTCCTATCCACCATACCATAAAAAATGCATTTTCTCTGTGATGTGTTTTGGTATCAACGATAAGAGCCACAACCACACTACGAAAACACCTGAAACTTTGTGTGCTCTTGAATCACTGTTTTTTTTCTATTTATTAATCGTTTCAGATATCAGGTTTGTCATTTCATAAAGTCTTATGGGCCAGTATTGGACTCAAAGCCCAGTCAATAGTTGGGCCGGAGTATAAAACTGCCCATGTCTGAAAATCAGCCAAACTCATCTTTCAAGCAGCCTGTTGGCTTATGATGCATTGCTACAAGCTTCGGACCTAGTAAGAGCAACGCCAGCCTTAAGGTATGAACTTAGGATACAAGAATTCGCTCGTTTTCATAGATTATGAGCAACCAGTACAAGACATTTTTATAGACCATGGTTTTTAAAATTGGATCGGATTGGATGATTGGGTCTGAAAATCTAGGAATCGGTTTGGTAATCAATTCCGTTTTATCCTAAAACTTTTTTTTGGTCAAAGCCATTAATTTGTCACCAATCCATTGACCTAGAAGATCGAAAATCATCCATTTGAACCGAATGACCAGACCATTTAACTCAAGAATGGTCTCTGAACAGTTCTCTATCCAGTCCGATTTAAAAATTTTTTAATGGACAACCACAACCCACAAGCTGTCAGACCAGTCAAGCTCTCCTGGTCCTGAATCTCTTGGATTATGTAAAGATTTCTCATCCAAACGGGTCTCATACCACCTGCCGCCCACAACATGTAGCAGAGAGAACTCGGGCCACTGAAAACTCCCTTTAAATTAAATTTGGGGTTCACCCTTGGTTTGACCAGTGGGTCCACTGGCCCACTGCAGGCGGCTCTAGCATAGGTCGCCCCTTGCTTTTGGCCTCTGTCTTAATGCGTTGACTCCAAAGAAAAGCACACTTTGGAGTCAACGAGGGGTTCTTTCCAAGCAACAGTATGAATTCAAATATGTTTAAGGGTTGCTCTGTGCTCATTAGATAATAACGGGGCTCTACGTAAAAGATTATTGTTATTCATTTTCTTTTCTTTTTCTTTTTCTTTTATTTTTTTAAAACTTTAGTATATTTTGTAAGGATTAAAATATCGATACAAGTGATGTGCATGCGTCCAGATATGGGTGGATATACTGATATAAAAGCTTTTTTTGAAAACTTTATAACACACTGCAGTACCCTTTAATAACTGTAAAATTAAAAACATAAAAAACAATGTTTTATGATCATATTAATATGCACCAATACCCATTCGAGGGTGTGAAATATATCGATATTTTAATCCTTAAAATTTTATAATACCCTTTTATTCTGTAATGATTAGGGCAAAAACTTGGGCCTCACAATTACTTACTTTAGGTTAATAAGAACAGATCCACTGTTGCATGGTGCTGGCCCTTGCAAGTTAATGGGGGCATTTAAAGGCAATAGAAATTGTCTTAGGAATGCTAATATAAAGGGTCATTTACATAGACGCCCCCTTTAGTCTGCATTCTGCAACCATTTTATTTATGATTTTTTTCATAAACGGGAGTAACGAAATGACATTATAACATCCATTTGATCAAATTAATCAAAAGAGAAATTACAAAAGAAACCCTGAGCCTATGCTATTTCTCGTTTTCTATTATCACATGGTTGGTTTTGTTTTTTAAAAACACAAAACAACTTCATAGCAAAAAATAATATAATTTTGCTAATGTGACAGTTGTTTTTGGTTTTCAAAAAACAAAACCAACCATATTGTCAAACACCTCCTTACAGTTTCAAATATATTTGTCACCAAATGAAGTTTCAAGAAGCAATAATTCGTGTTCCGTTTTTTTTTTTTTTTTTTTTTTACTTTTTGTTAATATATACAAAGAGACATGGATACATTCTTCGGGTTGTAACTTGTAACTTTGTAACTCTGCTCTAATATCTCCATTTGTCTTCCTTCCCTTCATACTGTGTGCAAACAAATGCAGCCCAAATTCACATGCTCAACCTTCCTAAATCTTTTAGTCTGTTTACACGAATATACATGCCAATCCAAATTGGAATGCTTATGCTCAATTTGAAAGGAGCACAAATACAAATTTGTAGAGTGCAAAAGCTTATATTTTGTATTATTTTCCCTTTGTATACATTTGTACTCCTTCCAAACTGAGCCTTATGAGTAATCAAAGAAAGAGAAAGAAAACATGTATTTATTGAAGTAAAAGATATCTGATAATAAATGCATTACAATTGATTAAAGACTTCTTTTCCAAATGGATGCCTTGAAGATTAGTTTACAATCTTTAGAGCATTTAATCCTTGTTCAATCTCTTTTGTCATGGTAACTGCTTTTAATTTCCATGAAAATTTCTATAGATTTAAGGATCCTGCATTTCTATGCTTATAAACATTATGTTTTCCTATGTCCTGATGATGCCATCAGCACTGCTACAGCCACAACAAACATGAACAACATGCTCGCGAGCAAAATATATGTTCTTCTGGATGATCTCCTGTACTCTCCAAACACAAGTATGCCCCAAAAGGTGCTCACAAGTGGAAGTGCCTGCAATATATGCAATTTAAACGAGTAAATCGATAGTATTTAGATAAACAAGAAATGCTTGCATATAGCATATTAATGGAAGTGTATATATGTAGATATGCATGAACAAATACATTAGCTTTTTATTTTTTAACAAAGGCATTAGCTATATAACTGAACACTGCAGACTTTTCAACAATACAACATTCAAGGACAATCATTTCCAACAATCTGGATTACCCATAGGCCACCAAATGTTTTGACCACATTCAGAGTCCCATTTCTTCACACAGTGATTATTGGTTCTGCATAGGCAGACAGCTTCATCTGCCCTTGCAACAAAACCTGGGCGGCCCAGTATTCAGGTAATCCTGATTGATGGCCAAGTTTGCTTCATTCTTAATTTTCATTATGTATAAAGAGCCTTAAGTGTAACACATTTGCATTCACCACATGTACTAACCTGTACAGCATCAGCTGCAGCATACCCTGCAGCTTGACCCCCCATGAACTGCAAACCATTCCCAAACCCACACAACAGTCCTGCCAAAAAGGCCCAATTTCTGCCATTCCAATCCCTTAGATAAGCTTTTATTGATGATTTTGGTAGGTTGAGTACAGGGTGGTAAAGGAAGGTGAGGTTTAGGATGACGGCAATGGCGAAACAAGAGGCCGAGAAATAGAAGAATGCAGTGTACACGACCAAATGAGGAACCCCTTCTTTCAATGTGCGCCACTGGTCATTTGTTGCCAGGTTGAATGCTGGTGAGAAGAAGGAGAAACAAAAACCAGCAAAGAAGGTTATGCCCAGTCCAATCAAAATATTCTTTCCAAACACCTGTTAAATAAGAGGAGCATCAGTTTAGTCTAGCTGCTATTCAAGAAAGAGGATATTTTTGCCTAGATCTTGGAAACAGTAGCAAACTAAACACATAAAAGAAAATAATAATCTTATGGAAGTAAATTCGTACTGATATGTATGTAATGACATGTATTATACACAAAAAAGAAACACTAAATCTAGACAGTCTAGATTTGCTGCATTATCTGTCCTTAATGCATCCGGAATAATCAGTTACCATCTACTGAACAAGTCTTGATGGCATCAATGACCAGTATGCGTGTTTTTATGAATATGCAGGCAGAATGGTGCTCACACATTGTTGAGTTCCCAAAGCAATCACATTTGGATACATGTTAAAGTGTTCTAACACTAACCTTGATAGCTCTTCTGTTTTCAAGTTCCACGAGAAAATCTGCCGTTCCAAACTTTATCTTCTCTGAAAACTTATCTCCATTCTCCAGATCCTTTGTCTTATCTATCAGTATTCAATGTTTCCAGGAAATGTTGAGTATTACCAATTTGTTCAGCAATAAGAGACCAACCCAATTATCAAATGTCTGATCTCCAGAGAGATACTTACCATTGTTTGGAAATGTTTCTTTAAGCACTGAAATTTCTACATTCCTGACAAATGTTGAATTTTGGAGGATGTAAGTTTTGTTATGAAGACTGGATGATAGGATAGGAGGTGACAATAAAAATTAAATTTTGTTTTCAAATATACAAGTAATAGGGGAAAATGGAAATAGTTTAAAGTTTTGTATGAGAAACTTAAGAATGGACAGAAATATAATAAACCTGACAACCAGATATTGGAAAAACAGAAGATATGCTAAAGAAAGAGAAAACCTGTGACAAATTCCAGCAGAGCATTGGTGAAATTAGGTGATATGTGAAGTTGATTTCACCAAAAAATATAGATGAAGTAAGAGCAGCATGCATTAAAAAATAAGATTGACATGTTAGGGAATGTTCGCTATTGATACTTTCTAGTCCTATCTTGGGAAGATGTATAGAGAGGCTAAAACTATACCGTGTTCCATGCTTGTAATTATTTGACAGTTCTTTGAGCTTTGCTTTATTATCTGCTGCATTGGAGGAGTGAACAGCAGATCCAAGACAAACTGCAATCAGGAAGCATGCAGCACCAGGGAAAAGAATCTCGGCTTTGTTAATCTTGTCATCTAAAAAGTAATTTAATGTTGTTCCTGTTGCATCCAGTATGGCGAAAGATTTAATTTTTTGCCACAATATTATCTATTCTAAATATTTTCTAAACATTTATACACAGAATGTAATACTAATAATGTACTGTGATGATACAGCATAATTTTATCAAAGGAATCTCAATGATCTATGAAAATGTAAAAATTGTTTCAAGTAAAATATACCTATAACTACAGTTATGCTTGAAGTGATAACCTCTGTTACTGACAAACCAACAAAAGCCCATGCATATTGGGTAGACAGGTTCCCAAGGCTGAGAACTATTCCACCTGCCATTGCAAACATCACACTGGGCCAATTGTCCTGCATTAAAGTGATAAAAAAATATTTAAGATCAAGTGCAAGTGATATGTATCCAAAATGAAATAAAGAAATGGACTATACTTCCTAGGTAAAATAAAAATTGGCTCCATAGAGCAATAACTAGATCAAAATAATTGGATCCAATCTTGTTAAACCATTGCATACCAAATTCAGCAGGATGTCTACAAGAAGCATTATATTTTAGAGTGAAAATGAGTAACCCATGAGATTCCTGGTAAATTGAAACCGAGATTTATTAAGTAGTGTAACGTATCAAGCTAGGAAAGATAAGATAACTGTGACATGATCACTGCCATGAGACCCACATTTCTCCTGAAACAATTATGCTTTTATGGTGCTTTATCGCCATTCCTACAATACTTAGTAAAGTTTGCACAATAAAGAACCAGAAAGAGTATATCTATATAAATATCTGGATAAATGTATACTGACATACATAGATATGATATATAATAACCAGATATATATGCAATGCAAACACATACACATGAGAAGTAGTTAGTAAAAACAATAGAAGAACAAAAAAATTACAATAGCAAAATCTCAAGCTTGAATTCACAACTTAAACTGCAAAGGATCAGACAATAAATTCTTCAACAGTTCTACGCTGAAATGGGCCAAAACGTTATAAAACTAGCTTGATATGGGAAAAAACCAAAAGCAATGATAATAAAAAGAGAAAGTAGAAAAGGAGGAACTCACCTGAGAAAGCTGAGTTATGAAGTTCGGCATGCCATGTTTGCTTTTGCCAATCTCCCCAAAGGTCAAAGCAATTATTATGGCAGCTAAGAAATTTGTGATGGTGTAATCAAGGTAGGTATGCTGAGGAAGCCGACCCCTTCTCTCCAGAAGAGTCAATATAGCAGGCCAAGTACCCAAGTAGAAAAGGGCAAGCAACATGCAGGCTATGGCACCCCCTTTGCTCTCCACCACATACATCTTCAACACAGCAAAATTGATACCCTCGATTGAAAGGGGAAGCAGAGAACCAACACAAGAAAAATCCTGTAGGAAGAAGTAACCATAAGACCCTTACCCTCTTATCTCCTTCTTAGTGAAATTTAGCATACCACTGCCTGGAAGACAACAGTTGGCAAAAAGATACTTTGAAAAAGAAAGACAGATCCTCATAGTATGATTGCAAAATTGAAAGCTCTATCAGCCTTGAATACTGGAACAAAACTCTTAAGGAGAACTTCAACAAAAACTACTGAGGAATATCAATCTGTAAATTCCCTGCCCCAAAAGTATTGTAGTAAAACAAAATTTGGAATACCCAGTTAAGTTGAAACTCCCCCAATCAGTCAACAACAGCAACTATGAGCAATAAATTTAGAAAAAGAAAAAAAAAAGACCATCCACAGAAAAATAAATGAATAAGGGAATACATGAAAATAATTATAGTGCAGACACTATCAGAAACCGCACTTACTGATCCTTACAAGGAGCAAACTAACTGCAAGGAGAAGAAAGAAAGACACTACAAGAAACACTGTACTTCAAATGGTATATAAACCAGGCCAAATGAATCAAATCTCCAATAAACATCAATATCATAGATACCAACTTCGGATTCTCTCCAAAAGTCGGTTAATCTTTCTAAAGCCGATTTAACAGAGTTTTCTTACTGATCGTACAACTTTGAAGTAAAGTAGTTGCAGAGAGAGATGGAAGCGGAGCCCAAGACACCAAGGGAACTCAAAAGATGCAGGTGAATTGAGATGAGCTCCGAATCCTCTTCAACTCAGTTGGGATAGAATTTATTGGAATAAATATAATCTAGAAAAGCAGATATAGTATACCTGGAATCTTTGGAACCATGCGAGGAAAGTCCTTCCTCTCGCCGAAAAACAAGCAACTTCGTTACTTCGTCAAACTTTCCGAGTCAACCCATCGCTTTTCCTTATCCGTCAAACTGGAGTGAGTTGAATTTGATAAGTAGCTTTATCCAGCACGACAACCACGAATAGTAAGGAATTGACGTCCCACAGAATCCAGTCTTTCCATGTCTCCATTTGCTTTGATGATGACGACCATTTTGATCTCATAAACTTTTTTCAGTCTTCAGTACCAAAGTTGATATTGATGACTGTGTAGGGTCGGATCCCGTCCGGTTATATCAGGCGTCGGGATCACTACGGGATCTGCTGTTAGCACAATAAAACGGGCTACCTAACCTATAAGTCTATCACAAGTGGAGTTGAGACTTGCCAACAAAACACGTTGGTAGCTAGAGGGTTGGAACGTGTTTTATTGGCAGGTGATCCGAATTCTCACTAGCGGGCGTATCCATCCTCATTCCTCATAAAATTTGTCCTCTGACCGTCCACACAAGGAATTGGGATCTGCTCTTTGCGATACGTTCCTCGTACCGACTTCACAGTCACATCCCATTGTGTATTTCCATGATAATAATTAACTGACCTTCTGTCCACACAAATTATGCTTATCTCATCCTCCTAAATAGTATCATACGGGATATGGGGTAGTGTAGTGTGAGTAGACGTGGCAAAGTTCCGGTAGAGAGGAGATTCGAAGTCTAATTAATTAGTGGGGATCCACACAATGTACGGGAAAATCTGAATAGTTAAATAATTTTATTTATTATTAATTAATAATCAAAATTTTCTATTAATTAATTAAAAGTGTTCAAAGTTATTGATAATATTTAAAATTTTAATAATTATATTTTTTATTTAATGTTGATTTATAGAAAATAATTATTGTTAATTTATTATCAACAAATATTTTTTAATAAATTTAATTTTATTAATCATTTCTAGTAATTTTAATAATTATAATCATTTGTAGTAATAATTTGTTAATTTCATTATTTTTAAATGAAAATTTGATTGATTTTACATAAATAAAAATAATTATAAAAGTTAACATTTTTATTAATTTCACTAATAATTAACAATTTTATAGGAATGGCAAGGGGGCAGGGCACCCCATCCCTATCCCCACCCTATAGTCAAGACATTTTACCCCATCCCCACCTCGTCCCTATTGTCAGGTGGGTTCAGGGCAAGACACCCACTCCCCGTTTGGAACTGAGAATCCTTGAATTTCTCCACCTCGTCCTCGATGTCATATGAGTTCAGGGTAAGGCACACACTCCTCATCCAGAACTAGGAATCCTCAAATTTTCCTTGCCCTATCCCTAGTGTTGAGTGGGATCAAGTCAAGGCACACACTCCCTGTCCAAGGTTTTTAAAAACCGTTGTCCGGTTTGACGATTCAACTGCCTAGGTCAGTAGTTCACTAACCAAATCAATAGTTTTTGGCCAAAAAGAAATTTAGGGGTGAAATAGAACCAGTCAAGTGATCGGTTCCCAGTTTTCCGATCTGATCATCCGGTTCGATCCAATTTTCAAAACATCGCCCCTTCAACCCAATATTCAATTTGATGATAAAAATGATCAAAAGGATAAATTGAGTATCAGCCACATGGTAAATTTCTATAAGTACTCTAAATTGTCTTTAATTTTCAAAAATGTAATTATATGAAAATTTTGGAAACTTTATTACACTTGTGTAATTTTGAAAATTTATTCAAATTTATTTTTAAATTATCATTAAATCATTTATTTTCTTTTTAAATGGTTTACTTACAGAATTATACTATTTTATACTATATTTTCTAATATAAACTAATCAATAATTTCCTTATTCCAATATTATACTAATTTATCTTAATAATTTGTATAATTATTGGTTCAAATTATAGTTTTCCATTTCCCATAGTCATTTATCTTTAATAATTTTCAATAATTTATAATGAAAATTAAATCATTTTTCAATAGTTTTCCAAAATCTATCAATTGTACTATTCTTTTCTAAAATTCATTCCCATAGTCATTTATTTAATACATTTTAAATAAACTTTCAAAAATTTTATATCTTTTAATTTCCAGAGTGCTATTTGACAAAAATGTAGTTTTATGGAAAATTTTGGAAATTTTATTACATTTGTGTAATTATGGAGGTTTATTGAGAACTGTTTTAAATTGTTATTTAATATTTATTTTTGCTAGGTAGTTTACTAACAAAATTATACTAATTTATCTTTTATTTTCTAATATAAATTAATTAATAATTCCATTTTCCAACATTATAATATTTAATTCCCCATCTACATTGGGTTATTAACTACAATAATAGCAATAAGTAAAATTGTATACTTTTTAATAATTGTTAAATATAATTCTCAATTTTATAGATATTAGTTAAAGAGTTCAAAATGTTGTTAATGAACATGAATATAACAACATTTACCCAAAATACATTAAAAATTTATGATGAGTTAATTAACAATAATATTTTCTAATTTTTTGTAATTTATTAATCATACTTATTAACTTTGGGCAATAACACTATTTAATACTCATTAAATATGGGTTGGATTAAATATTAATAGTATTTAACTATTTATTAATTAATATGAATATTTTAAATGAGAGAGAGAGTGGATATAGATTGGAGAGATTTTAGGAATTGATTGGGGAGTGGGGTAACATGATACGTTCCTAATGGCTTAAAGGAGATACCTTAGGAGAGTGATTCTAAGAATATTTTTAGGTAGTTGGGTTGGGAATGGTGACATGGCTTAATAGGAGTGGTGGTAAGGAGAGAGGAGAGAGAGTGAAGGAGAATGAAGGGTGGGGGTAATGAAGCAAGGAGAGACATGTTGACGTTGACTGTCTTGCTATATATATATATATATATAGATACATAGCGGGGACCCGGGCAATGCATAGGCTTTGTTAAGTAAAAATTAAATTATAGAAATATGCAAAAGTACACAATTGACCAATCTCACCCACTACTTTTAATAATTTTTTTACAATACAAAAATAATAATAATTAATTTCATGTAGGGTTGTGAATGAAACTGAAGAAACTGACCAATCTAACATAAATCAACTTGAGTTGGTCGGTTTCTAATATTTCAGATCGGTTTGGTTCAACAATTTCCCAACCCAACCAACTTGGATCAGTTTTGGTTTGGCCATTTGTAAACCGACCAAAACCAAACTAACATGACCATAGATATATATATTTTGATATTTTAAATATATTTTTAACAAGTGAAATTGGGAAAACACACATATTCCTTAGTCTAAAATATTTTATATTATAAATTTATTTTTTAAAAATACCACTATAATTGTTTAAATTTTAATTTTAATTTTAAAATACCACTATGTTGATGAACGAATTTGCCCTACTGCCTTAATGTAAGAATTGTTTGCAAATCATTAAGCTTTACCAAGTGGTAGAGGCGTTGGCTTTTGATTTTGCTAGCCAAAAATTTTGATTTTCTAAATATTTGGCCTTGAGAATTTTTACCCAAAGTGCATTGTTTTCCTTCAGGAACCTCCAACATAACTTCGATACTTATGTCTTGTTCCTCATTTCAGTATCTTGAAGACCAATTCCACCCTGATCCTTAGGTTTCAACAACCATTTTTACCCAAAGTGCATTTTTACCCACAGATTATTGATTGATGAGCATGTAGCTTTTGGTAATAAGAGAGTTTGCATATGATAATTTGGAACATTTTCAATGGTTGATTTTATAAGCACCGTACGACCAGCTTGGGAAATAGTTTTACTTTTCCACCCACTCAATTTATTTTGGGTTTTCTCCACAATAAGGTTCCAATCTTTAACCTTAGAACTACTGAAAAATAGCGGCCCGCCTAAATAGCGCTCATTTTTGTTCATCTGTCTCACCCCTAGGAATGAAGCCACTCTCAATCGTAGTCTTCTGTGGGTGTTGTTACTAAAATAGATAGCTGATTTATGGAAGTTTATCATTTGTCCTGACCATCTGCAGAAAAGATCAAGAATCTCCTTAAGACGATGTATTTCAGTCCAAGAGGTCTTATCAAACAGAAGCAAATCATCCGCGAAACAAAGATGGTTGATCTTGATGCCCGATCTTCCAAATTTAATTCCATGAAAAGGAGAGAGAGAGAGAGAGAGAGAGAGAGAGAGAGAGAGAGACTCAATGCATATTATAAATAAATATGGAGACAACGGACATCCTTGACAGAGTTCTCTTGATGGCCTGAATGTTTGCCCCGAAATGCCATTGACCAGCACTGCCAAGGTAGGAGTGGAGATGCAAGCTAAGATAAGAGAGCAGAAACTATCCTGGAAACCCAATGACTGCAAAACCTTCCGGAGGAAGGACCATTCAATCCTATCATAGGCCTTAGAGAGGTTCACCTTTAGCATGAAGTACCCTATTTTGCCGTTTTGTTTCTTCATTGTATGGACAACCCCATGTGTTATTATGGTATTATCAGTGATTTTCCTCCCAGGAGTGGAAGCACTTTGAAAAGGAGATATGATCTGAGGAAGAATCTTTTTGAGTCTCAAAGTGATGATTTTGGCAATTATTTTATAAGTTACATTACAGAGTCCAATGGGTTTGAAATCATTTGCTTCCTCAACACTATCTGATTTTGGAATTAAACAGATTGAAGTTTGGTTTACCTTTGCGATTCGAAAGGGATCTCGGAAACACTCTTGGATCAAATGAGTCAACTCCGGGCCAATGAGGTGCCAAAAACGTTGATAAACTATAGCCTGAATCCCATCAGGGCCTGGAGCCTTAGTAGCGCCAATACCGAAAACAGCTTCTTTGATTTCCTCGACCTCTGAAAAGCGACACAACATGTCATTTTCGTGAGGGGTGATTTCCGGGTTAAGGCCATGAAAATCCGAAAGACCTGGAGTGGAAGAGCAAAATAATCGTTTATAGTAATCTGTTAAGATCTGCCTGATGGTTGAGGGGGAGGATGTCCAAGATCCATTCTCATTCTTTAGCCAGCGGATTGATGTTCTTCTTTTTATTGGAAGCCAACATGTGAAAGTAACGGGTATTACGATCCCCCTCACGTATCTTTGGATCCCGAGATCTTTGTTTCCAATATTCTTCTTCTTTGTCCAACCAACGCTCAAGTTCGAGTCACACAACTTTTTCCTCTTCACCCATACCGCAAGCCACATCAAGACTTTGTAAATAAGAGAGCTGCTGTTCCAACCTTCGGATGTGGTGGTGTATACGACCATATTTACGTTGGGCCCAAGAGACCATTCCATTCTTAACCGTCTTGCACTCGTCAATGAAAGATCCTGGAGCAAGAGTCCAATTCTCAAAGAACTTGTCGTGGAAATCATTGTCCTTGAACCAAAAAGATTCAAACCGTGTATGTCCAGTACTTTTTTGCTTTAGGACAAGCTGCAACAACAGTGGAGAGTGATCACTGGCGACTGGCGAGCGCTGGCAAGTGGAATACAGTTGCATTTGGGAAAATTTCTGACCAATTGGAGGAAACTAGAGCCGATCCAAGCGCTGCTTTACAAGGTTCTGAGTATTGCGACGGCTTGACCAAGTAAAATGAGGACCGGCACCACCCAAGTCAATTAAAGCACAATCATCGAGGAGTTTAGTGAACTCTTTTAGCACTCTTGCTTTTGTTGAGATCCACCGCTTTTTTTCCCAACTTTAGTAGTCATATTGAAGTCACAACTCACCAATTATGCAGTAAGTTTCATTATTGGCATTATTGAAAGATCTACGCCCTTCAATTGATGGATGCACGTAACAACAAAGAAGGTCCCAGGTGGCATAACGGGGAAAACCATGAATTCAGCAATGGATTATAGAATCAGAACTTGAAATTATCTCCACATTGATGTTACGATTCCAACCAAACCACAAGCCTCCAGCAAGGCCATGACAAGGAACAATATGAATTTTGTAATTGTTATAGAGACGTAGCAACCTTGTAGACTTGTCTAGCGAACTCTTTGTTTCAGATAGGAAAAAGAAGGAAGGACGTTCCATAGAGAGAAGTCTGTTAAAATTTTGAACTGTCAGTCGACTTCCCGCACCCTGACAGTTCCAAGCTAAGCAAGTCATGGCGCTTGCGGTGGCAAATTTTGGCTTGCCACCTCAGCCATTTCCAGGTCCACAGGCATGTTCAATTTCAGATCAGTATCCGTCGTAGCTTTCAGGTGAGCTCTTTTCTTTAGTCGAATACGGTCTTCTGAAACATGTGGTAACTCATTGGGAATGCAGTCCATCTCTTCATCCACCAGAGGTTCAGCATAATCTGCTTTGCTTTTGGTGGCTATATATCCTCTTTGTGACTTCCCTTGGCGCATGAATGGTGAAAGATCGATCAGAGAGAATTGCAGGGGCATGACTGGAGGTAATGGAATGGGATGAGTCTTGGTTGTACTTGCCTGATTTGGCGGGTGTGCCACCGACAATTTCGGTAGTAAACCCGCCGTCCCCCTTTGTGGGTATTTTCTCTTTGTCGCAACTTACTACAAGCCGGGTTTTGAGATCTTTTATTTCTGGTTCAGTGCTCTTTGAGCGGACCGTTGGTTTAAGTGTGCTTGAGTAGTTCTTCAAATTGCATCTCATAGCACTAGTATGGTGTTGGCCGTTGTCTTGGGATGGCAGTTTTTGAATATCCAGACCCACTTCCATACTTGTAGCCGAGCGTAACGGATCAGAGATTCCACAAATCTCGTCAATAGCAATTAATGGGTTTACTGATTAAGCATGTACAGTTTTCATGTTTTGAACATTGGATAACTTGCCTATTTTGGCGGAGTCAGAACCGTTTGAAACGGTTTGAACTCCTCCCTTCTCGGAAGATGCTCTAGTTTCCAGAACTGATTCCCTCACAATGCTTGGGAATATATAAGTTTGGAGATGTTTGAATTGCACTGTTGTGAGAATGGTGTGACGACAAATTTCGTGAGGAGCTGAGGATTGTATTCAGTCATGCCAATACGAAAATGCAGGGCTGCAAAGGATTGTGAAGACTGATGACAGTTTTGTGAGGACCAAATCCGGTTTCGTTTGCGTTGGGGTCAAATTCCATGGAATTTGGAAAAAGAAAATGTGTATTAATTTTCCACCAATATCGTGCATTCGATCCTTAGATTTGTATCAATTTTAGTTGCATGATTGCACCAATTCTGATTTCTAAATCAAAATGAAGGGTCAAAGTATAAATATCCATCCTGTATATAAAAGGCAATTTTTTATATTTAATATGATTTAGATATGCATAAATTTATTAAGGTAATTCATAAAAAAACCCATGAATACATAACTAATGATGATTCTATTTAGGGGTGTTCACGGGTCGGGTTGGGTCTCTTTATTGGGATTTTTCCAACCGACCCGATCTGGTTGGGTTACTTGGGGTGGAAACCAAAACCGACCTGATCGTTTGAGTCGGGTTGGGTCGGTTTCGGTTTTGCTCCTGTACAAAAGGACACCTAATTGAATTCTAATTATAAATGCCTAATGGGTTGCCTATTTGGTGTAAAAGATTATAGAAAGTTAGAAACTATGATAGATTGCCTATTCTAATTGTAATTGTCTAATGGGCCTTCTAGTTCTGGTAGAAGACTAGTTATAGTTAAGTAGGAAACTATTCAAACTAGGAACTAACGAACTAATAGAAGACAAGTTCGGTTCGGGTCGGGTTGGTTTCGGTTTTCACACAAGAAAACCGAAACCGACCCGATATATCGATTTATATACTTGCCCAACCCAAAACCAACCGGTACTAATGAAAACCCAGCAAACTCAGGTTGAATCGATCCAGGTTTGTCGGTTTGATCGAATTGGGTTTAATCCCAAACTTTACTCCCGGTGGAGGGATGGTCTCCATTAAATTTTATTAAGAAACCAAAATAAAATTATACCTTATCCCTCGAAAAAATCTATATAAAAATCCATAATACAATTGTGTTCAAATGGTCTTTAGAGAATGGGATGATGATGGTGATAAAGTATTAAAATATTATTACCGAAAAAGTATAAGAATATGCATCTAATATATTCATGGTCCATCTTTCTATCATATAGCCAATAAATGTGCATGTTTTAAGCTTTCTGCTGATTCGAGTAAAATATTGGCACTTGAAATCATCAGCGCAATATTATAAAATAATGTGTAAATGATATATCAGACAGACACAGAGGACCATGAAATAGTTGTAAATCAACATGTATAAAATGATTTAATATTATTATTTCTACACATGAATCATTTATTTCTTTGCCATTCCAAATAAAAAAAATAATGCACAAAATTACCTATTGAAAAAAAAATTGTTAAGTCAACTCAATCTTAATATGCCAACTAATGACTTTTATAGGTTTTTATATATTACTATACAGTATGTAAGTAATCCAGTATACATATTAGACTATCAATATGTTATTACTTATTTTAAATCAAAATATTAATTAATAAATAGCTGAATCTTCAGCTCAGCCCTTTCAAACAAGTAAGTCCTTAGGCTGCATTTGTTTGTGATATAAACATTAAATTAGGGTATTTATGCATTCCGGTTCGTGTTTGCGAGCGCTTGTTTGAAACATAAAAAAGTAATGATTATCAAAGTAAAATTGCATTTTTTGATACTTTCGTATTCTAAAAAAAACAGCATTATTGTACCTATTTTTTGGATACAAATTTGTATTCATTTGATAATTAATTTTTTGACTAAAGTTGAGACATTGGAGCATAAGATAGTTGGAGCAGTTAATGATGGGCCCATACTGATTAACGGTAGATGCTGGATTGTCACATTTTGAAAATTCGGATATTGAATTATTGCATTTTAAAATTTAAAGACTAAATTATCGCTCGAGCCAAATTACACGATACTGATCCGAAATTTTCCCAATTGATCAGATGAAAACTTGCAATACCTAAATCCAACAGCAATAATAAGGAAACATAGTGCTTATTTGGTACTAAAGAAATTTATTGTTTCCACTTAATTGTTGTTGGATGAATGAAGTCCTCTTTTAAGGCTTTGGAATCACTATACACTATTGAATATTGAATAAAAAAATAATTCTCTGAAGTTCTATTATCTCCAATTAAGTGTTATGCACGCATTAGTTGGGGCATCATGTTGCAAAGGTCAAAAGAGTCAACTCTTATATATTGATGCACAAAGGATTTCAGATTTTCACGAAAAGTACCAATGGGGCATTCCGAGAATTGAACTCGAGACCTCTCGCACCCTAAGCGAGAATCATACCACTAGACCAAATGCCCTTTTGTGAAATTAATGTAATTGAGATCTTTGAAATATTTTAAGGCTGCATTTGGCATTCCTTGTTTAAAGGATTTATCTCCTTTTTGCTGTTAAAAATTCAGTGTTCACAATATCATTTTAACTGCAAAAAAGTTGATAACAGATAAGTCCTTAAAACAAAGAATGCAAAGTTATAGGATAAGAGCTCAAAAACGTTTGCCAAAAACAGGGGAGTTCAATGTACTTAACAAAACAGGGTGGCGATCTGTGATCTGTGTAACTCTCTTATGTTCTTCTCCACTCGCGACGATATCTCTGTGATGGTCAACCCCATGATGCTGGCATTGCTGTACACATAAGGATGTTATGTAAACATTCCATATAAAATTATACGTATATTGCTAATCAGTTCAAATCATTATTGGGCTGAGTATAGGCGCTATGGACACTGTTATTATCATGTCTCAGACTCTCAGTAAGATTACAACTGACCCATTAATCCTCCGGAAGGCACGGGTAGTGAGAAGACAAGAAGCTTGCAATGAAGTTTTCTGACTTTAGCATATTTTGAGTTTTTAGGAGCTATTCTTCTCGTCTTTTTGTCTTTCATGTGCCAAACAGGAAAAAGACGTTATTTTAGGCTTTCGAGCTTTCCATCTTTCTTCCTCTATCAATTATCTCCTCTTTAACAATTTTAGCATACAAGAGGAATTATGTATACTCAACTGTACATTTTGCTTACCGAAGTATGCAAAAGGAATTAGGTAATATGTGCTGAAATTTTTTTCTGCTCAAATATAATATGTTTTGACATGGTAGATCATAATTAGATTTGTTAAAATGATATGAACTTCATCTTGTAACATGTGCAAGCACTAGCATTTTCATGAATCAGAAAATGCACAGGATGCAAATAAAAGGGTAGATAAATGAAAAGCAAATGATCAACTGTCAATTTGGCCTTGTTATGGTAACAAGGAGTGCATTCAAATAAAAAGGTATTCTAAAGTACAATACGGACTCAGAAGTCTCAATTCTTGTAGTAGGTTTTTCGCACCAACTCTACCAGGATACATCATAGTACACATTGAAGAAACAATATTCTCTGATTTTTTTTAATTGCTGGAACTCTTCTGCAAGGTGTCATTTACTTCATTTTTGTCAGGCAAGGTAAATGTTTGCCACCACAGGAAATCTGAAAAGTTGGTTGCAGAACCAATTCATGAATTATATTCACACATGAAGTTTCTTCCAACTTCTGCACTTGTGTTGCATAAAATTGGCAAATTTTGATTGTCACTCAATTTCTTGCAAAATTGACTAGCCAAGTGGTTTAAACCAACCTCATAAGCAGAATTTCAAGAATTTAGATAAGGTTAGCTGTGGCCTATACAGAAGAAACTCCAGTAGAATTCCTTTCTCTTAGCCTTGCAGCAAGGGTTAGAATCAACTCCTCACCATCCTGTATCATCCATTGCAAGTTGAGAGTGAGCCCCTTCAACTTTCAAGTTGTAAGAGGCACCCATCAAGTTTGATTAGTGAGCTGATAACTGAGTTAACAAAACAAGAATCTGGAAAGTGTTAATTCATGCATTGAGACCAGCCCAGTTCTTGAATGCAACAAGTGCTTCCATCTTCCTGAAGTTCCTCTTCCTTAACTTTGCCACTTTGAGCTTCTTATGTGTCTCCATGAATGCCTGCTTGTATTTCCACTTATCAACAAATATCTTCATCTCTTGTGCCTTCTCCACAACTTGCATAACCGCATCAAAGAAACCTCCTTTAACTAACGCATACAAGAATGCATCCACAAGACTGTGGTCAAATTTGATCCCCTTCTCTGTCTCAGTGGAAATTCTTTTTCTCACCTCTGTCCATAGGATCAAAACACTGAAATACTTCTCTGCAGTTGTATATCCATTAATGAGAGACAAGTAGGTCTGCTCATTTGGTTCAAACTGAAGAAAAACCATTCTTCTAAAGGTCCGTCTTGCATCCTCTAAACGTCCAACCTTACAAAAAGCATGAATTATGGAATTCCAGTCATGGGTACCAACTTCAATTCGTGGATCCTCGACAACTTCATCTAGAAAGGCTGCCATTAGTTCAGGTCGGTGATTCTCTGTTAAACCTGTCATTATAGTTAGATAACTACTTTTCAGGTCAGGTATTCTTGCCTCACGCATATCCCTATACAGAGAAAAGGATGATTGGAAATCTTGGCTTGCCATAGATGCTTCTATCAGAGTATCATAGCAACCGGCATCCAACTGAAGTCCAGAAGCAGTTATCTCCATTACCAAATGAGCAGCCTCGGTTGTTCTATGCTCTTTGCAGTAAGCCTTTAAGATTGATACATATACACCAAGGCCAACAGAACCTCCCTGAGCATTCATCTCATCAAGAATACTATGTGCTTTATCTAATAACCCCAGATTAACACAAGCATTTACAATCCCAAACCCCACAGAACCATCAGCCCTAATTGAAGAAGACTCCAATTTTTGAGCTTCTATTATCAGCTTAGCTAAACCCTTGGCACCTCCATCTCGAAGAAAGCCACTCAAAACCGCACTGTAAGTTTCTTCACCAAAATTTGAATCCTGTGTATCTCCCCCTTGCAAACTGCGTAGAATGGTTGCTGAAACGGATTCTAAATTGCCTGAAGGATCTTGAAAGACTTCCACGCTTCATCAGTGTCGCGATTGTCAAGGGATGCTAGAAGGCTGGACTCTAAGGCGGTTTTATGTTCTTGTGTTAGAGGTAGCGGCGTAGATTCTGGGGGTTTGGGTGGTGGCAATGGCGTCTTTTTAAGGGCAAAGACGGAGGGTTGCAGGAAGGAATAAAGGGTTCGAATTTCGGGTGATGTTGAAAACAGCCTTTGTAACGGCAAAGAGATTGGCCTTCTCCACATCTCTCCCTCTGTCCCTCGACTCCCTCTGTCTAACTCTCAACAGTCGTTCTGTGGTTTATGTCGTCCGCATCGAGTAGCTGGAGCGAAGAGACGTCTGTTGCTGCGGTTCCTAATTTTATTTCCCCGAAATACCCCTGCCAACGTAAGAAAACCTCGTTCCCTGTTTTTCTTTCTCTTATCTACCTCGGTGGCTACGTGCTGGGGTTAGCATGGGTCGGTTTCAATGCAGAACCTGAAACCCGGGGTCGGTTTCAAGATTTTGGAATCGAATTTATTCTGTGAATGTAGGGTTGGTTTTGGAGTCAATTTTATGGAACCTGTCTTTTTTTACTCTTCCTCTTAAAAAAAATTAAGCATGTCTTTTAAAAACTTGATTTTATATAGTGATAATATATAATTTAAAATTTATATTAATTTTAATGATTAAATTGATTAATTTAATATGTAGATTATAATAATATATTAATATATGATTCAAATTTTATATTATAAATTAAATTTTGTATATATTACGTTTTTATATTATTTATTATGCGTAATCAAATTTTAAAATAAATGATCAAATAATTTAAGTAACTCAATGGTCAAGTGAGACCATGGCTTTTGTAACTATGAGTGTTTGGGTTCAAATCTTAATAGCCTTAAAAAATATTTTGGGATTTATTTCAAAGTAAATTCGGTTTCAAGGCTCATTCCAGTAAGATCAACCATGGCCAATTCATTAGGTCAGTTCACCATGGTTCTAAATATTAACACACATCAGTTCATTAAATCCTATCCACCCTTTGAACCATGGTTTGACCCGATACAACCCCTGTAGAGGCATATCGGGAAGCTACCGGTACGATATGTATTGGCTATTACGGACCTATACATATCAATACTTTGAACTTTGAGGTAAACCTCTAGACCCTAGAACTGACCTATGTTGAGGTCGATTCCAAGAATTTGGAACCAGACCCTACCCTATAATAGATTGGGTGGATTCGTTTCAAGGTGGAATTGAAATCATCACTGAGAGCATTCTTGGTGAGGAACACTAACAAAATTGATGCTGTCAAATGACCAACCATGCCATGCTAGCTAGAACAAACCACATCTCTACTAGAACAAACCAGATAACATATCAATTGAGCCACCGCTCATTTGGCTTGGACGCTTGGTTTTTTAATTTGTTGGCAAGAGTAATTTGTGGGATCTTTTCTTATATGGGGGAAGTATGCTAGTAATAAGAGGATTGGTTTGGAGTTTGTTCTTTTTTTTTTTTTTTTAATTTTTGCTTCTTCCTCTCGGGTAATCTCTGCTTCCTCTTTTTTTTTACCAATTCCATAGTGGACTTCATGCACTAGTGAGACACATTTTGTTATTGTGGGGAGGGGGTGCCGGAATTTGCTTTACCCACAGTGGATACCTAATAGAAAAACACCTTCAAACATATAAACAGAAACTGTATTTTTAATTTATGCAACAATTTGTATTTACATGATCAAATGACGCACATCTGCAGTGTATGAATGCAATTCAAGGTGAGTAGAGTGTCAGAGTAGTGGGCAGAAAATCTGGTTTGATTTTTATTGGAGATTCATCAATGGATCCAACTCATGGGTGACTGTAGATCCAGTCACCGTGAGGATATATTAAAAATAAAGTATTCTCAATTTTTTACTCTTGTTCTTAAGTGCCCATGTTATTCATGTATACTTCTTCTTAACCTTCATATAATGCAGCATCAGCTTCTAGTAGAAACTTGATAATGCACATGCAAACACATATTTACTAATTTCAGGAGTTGGACTTGGGACCTAGAATACTTGGATGTAATTCTAGTTTTTATGTACAGAATTATTATTGTTATTATTGCATTTATTAATGGTTTCCAATATTTAAAATATCAGTATTGCAAAGTGTGTTGGTATCCTTGGAAAAGGATACATGATGACACTTTGTATATGTATGGATATATACAAAACTGTGCTAATGTGCCATGCGACTAGGTTTAAAGCACCCATTTTTAATAAAACTTTCTTATCCTCCAACAACGGAGATCAAAAATCTTACATAAAGAATAATCTTTTTTTCGTATTTTAATTCAACACACTAAATCACTAATAACCCTCAAGGTATATGCTAACAAGTAGCAGGACTCTAATCCACATCTCCGCTTGGACTACCCAGCTAAGTTACCAACTAACTCGGTCACATAAAAAATAATCCAAAAATATTATAAGATACCCGCTACGTGCTAGAAAAAGAAGGCAAACCTAAAAAATCAGTACCCAATTCTACACATACTCCACGCCTACTCTTCAAATAAGAGAACTAGTTTTCATTAAGAAAACAATATATGATGCATCTTGTAATTGCTCCTTGAAACTTAATTTTTTGGAGACGAATAATCCAAACAGCTTTCATTTCATTTTTAAGCCATACAATAACCATTTGGATCGTAATTCCAACTGTTTCACCGATATGTACAGTGCACTAAAAGATGACAGGCCACATACCTTGAAACTGAAATGGTTTGGGTTTTACAACCATAGAATTCGATTTAGTTAGCCTTCTGTCAACTGCGAGATCCCAAGTTTAGTCTATTGAACAAGTCCCAAGTTCCCAATTCCCCAATCTAGAATTATCCTCCTTAAGGGTCTAAAGTTCATCATATCAATTCACTTTCAAAAGATTTTCATGCTACTCTCTTGTCTAGCACTTTTGGAAGAGTGGATGGAACGAACTTAACCAACCATCAGCATATAAACCAAGCAAAATATGTCTTTTCTGTATCTTGTCTTTCGTTTTACAATCACATAATATCTCATCAAAGCTATGTAATAGAAGTTTATCAGACCTACGTTTCTAAGTTCCTCTTCTTAACGTCATTCAGGAAATTCCCTAGGAGCCTCTGATCAAAGAGCATGTTTGGTACCTACGGCAGCAGTGACAATGTTAGAACGCGACAGTATATATAAAGGATGTTTTCAAAAAACCAAAAGGTAAGAAGCCACCAGACCTTGTCTCCAAAGAAGATCTTAGAATTGTTGGCTATAGCTTCAATAAACTTGAGTTCAAGATACTGTGGTGTGAGCTTAAACTTGTTTGCTTCAGCTTCTTTTATCACCCTGGATAAAGGAAATGAAACAATGTAATCAACTATCACTACCATCACGTCTCTCTCTCTCTCTCTCTCTCTCTCTCTCTCTCTCTCTCTCTCTCTCTCTCTCTATATATATATATATATATATATATATTAATTAGGCCTGGATAGATGTTCAATGACCTGTAGTAGTTGGCATCTGTCAAGCTCTTTTCACGCTCCAGGTACATTTGGTTTTCAATTTCCTGCTGCTTTTTGGCATTTTCCTTTTCCATCAGCTTTTGCAACATGATGATCCTGCTGACCTCAGCATTTTTCTCGGCTTCTGATAAAGCCATCTTCTTCTGTGTCTCGGCCTCTTTCTCAGCTACCCTTTGTTTCTCAATTGCAATTAAGACCTACATAAAAGTACTGACCTTTCAACCAAAAGTAGGAACTATAATTTTAAAGCAGAATTTTTTGTCGATTACCAGAAAAGCAAATTTTTTGTCCATAAGATTGAACATTGTAGGTGACAACAAGTCATATTGCAGGTGGAGGTGACTCAAAGGTAGTGGTGGGTTGGCTGAAAAACAGTGAGAAAAACTGGCACGTCTTGATGGAGATTAGACATCTGACATGAGAAGTAAATAACACCTCTTCGCTTCAAACATAAAAAAGTTGTTTGGCTGACACAACTAGCCAAACAAGGGGTGAATATGAATCATTTGTTTTGGGATCTCATGGATGTAGAAGGAATCCAAACAAGGAATAAGGTTAGGTGGCTGAGGCCAGCCTATATTTCTTGGGATGCTTAACATATTTGTACAGATTCGCTCCCTTATTGACATTAAATAAAATTCTTACAGCTACCAATAAAAAGAATTGGTATTTCATTTATGTGGGTTAAAACAAATTTTACTAAAATTTCAGTTATTCCACCAAAATTTTCTACTCAATATCTCATTCTAAGTAATATCATTTGCTATATTGTTTTATATTACATGTTATCATGTTCTCTTCTAAATAAAATACTCTAAATTTCTATTTTCTCTCATTTTTATCCCTTAAAATCCTCTGAAAGATAAGAAGTGCCATTACCCAATGTTGATCCTAACCATTTGTTGTCTTGCATGTAGTAGCCTGGATATGGACTTAATCTTTGGCATTTAATGCACTGGCCACTCTCAGACTCAAGCCTGCTTTCTCACACTTGTTAGCTCAAGATTTTACCATTGCACCAAGCAAAACCCCTCTTAAAATCCTCTAAAAGATATCTTTAGCAAATAAAATTCTTACAACTTTCAGTATTATTTATTAATTTCAGAGAAAATTATGGTGAAATGTGCTGAGGTTTTTGTTGAAGTTTACTAATTCTTGGTGATACTTGAAATTTTGAGATTTTAGGATTTCAATTTCATTCGGCCAAAATTCTGCAATATTTCAATGAAATTAAAAGGTATGATTAGGCTTAAGTTCCCTTTTTCTTAGAAGGGGCAAAAAATAGAAATAAAACGATAACTCCAGCATACCAAAAGAACAAGGCAAATACCTTAGTGCGTTCCTCTTCCATTGCTTCAAAATTGCGTTTTATGCTTTCTGGAATTTTTGGTTTTGTGACACGGACACTAATAATTTCAATACCTGGGGCATATCGCGTACAGTCACCCTGAAGAGCATCTTTCATTTTCTCATCAATCTGAAACATTTAAAATTTTTTACTTGTCAAATAAGTGTCGCAATCCAAAATATTACTAAATTCAGTTGAGGACCCCAACAGTTTCAAGCATATAATCTACATCATCAGATTGCATAATCAGTAAAAAGCAATGTGTAGCAGAAATGTAAATGTTGACATGGATGAGTCGGAAAACTAAAAAAGACATTCATAGAAACCTAGGAATAGCCGCAATAGGTCATAAGGGAAAGCAGACTATGATGATTTGGTCACATGCAGAGAACATCTATAAAGCCCATGAGAATAAGTAATCTAGTAGTGCAAATTGAAGGATCTAGAAGAACTAAGGGCAGGCCAGAAGGACATGGGTTAGTAGTGAGAAATGGTTTAAAGGTCCTTTAACAGCGGCCATGGCCTATGGTACCGAACAAAGTGAAGTGACAGTAGGATTCATGTATCCAATCCCATATAGTTGGGACAAAGCTTAGATGAGTTGAATTGAGATTTCAGATTTAGCAAGTTCAAGTGCAGGATTTAGAATGAGAACTTTAATGTAATTGGTGACAAGTTATCAAATCAGATTATCAATAAAATAAAAGAAAAGGACAGAAAAAAAAAAGGAAGGGAGGGGGGAGCTAGCATATCCGGCTTTGCGGAGATTTCTGCTTTTTGGCATTTGTTGAACAGTTTGGAAGGAAAGGAACTGTAGGATCTTTGAGTCCAAATCAGAAGCTTGGAAGAGTGGAATGGTTGCTACAGCAGTGGGCTGATTGCTCTAATCTTTTTGCAGGAGTGCCAGGTGCCAGCTCGTGTATTTTCTAGTAGTTGGTTGTCTATCATTTTATGAGTTTGTATAGAAGCTGATTGTATATCATCTCTGCATATTTATAGAGGCACACTTTTCGCAATTGGGTGAGGGCTTCTCGCTTCCCCCCTCCCTTTTGTTATTAATACAACTCCCATATTACATCTTTCAAAAAATATATAACATTAGAGATAGCCCAATTTTTTCTGAAAAAACAAAGTATCTCTAGTTTAGCCCGGTTTCTTGCCTGGTCAAACATGTCTATATAAACTTGCTGAAGAGAATGAGCACTGCAAAACTGATTGATTTCATGATGAATCTTATCATATATCCATGTGTGGTCATATTGTATACCATAGTTGAGAAGTGTTTCATATACATACTCCTTACGAAGACGATTAACAACCTGGAGAAAGAATTTCAGAATTTTACATAATTCAACACATTAATGGAATTTGAAAAGAAAAAAAAAATGAATAGGATGATATCCAATTTAATGGCAGAACAAATGCAGGATTTCAATGTTCTACCTCAATCTTCTCAAAGCTGATCATAACACCGCCTTTTGTACCACATGGGATATCCCTTACCTGTTTACTTTAGAAAAAAACAGATATTATTTGATAATAAAGCATATTGGCTAGTGATAAAATGTAATCTAAAAAAGTTCCATACAAGACTATTCAGTTAGCAGGATAATTGGTCTGCAGTTCTCCAACCACAAATATGCCAAAACAATTTAATTTCCACATTTAATCTATAAAATTGAGTAGGATGTTGACTTCTTGTATCCGATTTGCTTGTGGCTGAAGCCTTGTAATGTGATTGATTCCAATAATTGCACCCTCAGCCCTCACTGGGTGAAATAGTGAAAATACTTTACCTGATCTGTCTGAATAGTCACTTGAATAGGCTCAAACTGAGTTATCAGAGGCATCTTCAAATGGAAACCTAGAAAGACAATTGAGCTCAAGCTCAAGCACACATTGTATATGTCTAAACACTTTCAACAAATGCAAGGTAAATGAAATGAACATAACAATACCTGGGTTAGTTATTGTATTCAGAAGGGCACCTCCCCTCCAGTAAACCCCAACATGACCCTCTGGGACTTGATGTAATATGGAAAAACTATTACTTGCAGTTGAAAATGACGAAGGAACCACCACCTGTGTAATTTGTCATAGAACATTTAAATTAATGGATTTAGGTGAAGTCAATTAGAAAATTTTCACAAGTTCATCAAATGGTTCTAATTGCATTAAAATTACAAAATATCTAAGCAAGTTTTGTGCAAATTTCAGTCCAAAAAAAGAGTGATTGCTGAATGAAAAATAAACAACTTGAAAATTTTCCAAAAAAAAAAAAGAATGTGCTCGCTGACTCTATGCACATGTGTATTTGGAGGGGGGGTGCCCTGGTGTTGCAACAGATACTTTTAACGGTTCAGATATATAATGGCACATCTATCATTTTCTATCCTTTTTGTCAACAAAACCTCTAATGCATGCACCCCATCAATATTGTCAAAAAATCATCTCAACCATAAGAAAAAGAATTATGTAGTGGCTTTTAATCTTGCAATCTTGCCTAAATTTGAAGGGGTGTCCAAGGAGTTTTTTTTATAGGAAACAGTAACTTTCATTAGCTTAAAAAACAGGAATACAACTGTCACCTACAGAGACATAAGGTGACCCCTCATCAAAAATCAAATTACAAAACATCCCAAAACAAAGACTCCTGATTTACTCCTTGATTGGCTAGATTGTCAGCTAAAGCATTTGCTGACCTCCTAGTCCATTTTACATGTGCACCCAGCCATAGTTTTCAAGGCGCCAAGGCGAGGCTGGGCATTAGGGGGGCGCCTTGTCACCTAGGTGCCAAGGCGGGCGCCTAGGCGTAATGGACTTTTTTACATAGAAAATATAGATCCTAGGGTAGTTCCCTAGGTACCATAGCCATATTTCCTTAATAATTAGTCATAATTTTCATAAGAAAAGTATTCATGTTAAAGTATAGAAAATCAACATATTCATGAGAAGAAAAATAAAGAAGGAAAACAAAATTCAAAAAATATAGGGTCTGAACCCTTATTTTTGTTATAGGAATAGAAGAAAAGATAGGGTCTGAACCCTTATTCAAAAAATATGGTAGTAGTAGTAGTAGTAGTAGTAGTAGTAGTAGTAGTAGTAGTAGTAATTAGACAAAATTAGGGTTTTAGGTTAGTAGTAGTAGTAGTAGTAGTAGTAGTAGTAGTAGTAGTAGTAATTAGACTTCCTTACTTATTGGTTCAGGTTTTAAAGTCTTTGAGGTAGTAGTAGTAGTAGTAGTAGTAGTAGTAGTAGTAGTATTGATAATTAGACAACATTTTTTAAGTTCTTCCTTACTTATTGGTTCAGGTTTTAAAGTTTTTGAGGGTTCAATACAGCATTTAGCAATGTTTGTATTGATTAAATCCTAACAAATAAAAAAATAATAAAAACAAATTAGTATATAAACACAAAAAATGAGTATTTTAGTTTAATAGTGCCTATTTTATAATTATAATGTCAAAAAATAAAGAATAAAAAAGTATTTTACAATACATAGTACAAACTGCTAGGTGATTAGGCGAGGTGAGCCTCAAAGGGCGCCTTGTCGCCTAGGCGCCCGCCTAGGCATTGCCTTGACAACTATGCACCCAGCTCCCTTGTGAGGTTCAATAATTCCCTTACAGGTTGTCTAAGGGACCATGTTCCCAAGCTATTTGTTTGTGGCCACCCTACTACCAATTTTGAGTTTCCCTCCATTTCTAGCTGTTGAATGCCCAATTGCTTAGCCAATCTGAGCACCTGGAGGAGGGCCATCACTTCTGCCCTAAGTGAGTCCCCCACCCCTATTGGACAAGAAAACATGGCCGGGATTCTTCCTCCCGCATCTCCAAACACACCCCCAATTCCAGAGGATCCAGGGTTCCCAACAGAGCTGCCATCAAAATTTAGTTTCATAGCACACTGCAGAGGAGACCAAACTGCTTGTATGGTAGAAGATGAAGCAGAAGACCCTGCTATTACACTCCAAACTCTAGTCAAGTCATCTACAGAGACATCCTTGAATGAGTCTAGAGTTTTCAACCAATGTATGGCCTTGATGGTGTCCAAGGAGTCATTTGGGTATGGTTTCTGGTCAGTACTAGAATTGGAGTCGTTGGGTTGATCTGTTGTATTGTTTTTTGTCTTTGATGTATTGTGGTATCTTGTATTTTTTCTCTTTTGGTGATCTCTCACCACCCCTGGATGTACTTTTTTTATCCATTAATGAATTTCTTTCTTATTTACTACCAGAAAAAAAAAATGTTGTCAAAAAAAAAAAAGTACCTGGGCATTCCAAGGGATTGACAATATCCAAAGTAAATGAGTTACAACTAGGCAAATACACAAGTTTTGAGAAAACCTCTATGATACCACAAGATGTTTATGTAAAATGAAGTTATTTATATAATGATATGATTTTACACAAATAAATCAAATACCAATATCTTTTTAAATTGCAACTCACCTTTACCCAGATACATCATGGATAGCATCTATATCTCATGGATATGAATTTACACTCTGACAGGGATAGAAATTCCATTTTTACGTACCCAGACAATTGTGTTTTAAGAGGCAGAAAAGGCATGTATAGAGGCACCCCAAGGCAAATATGTGATGAACAGCATGCATCAGGTATACACCTTTACGTTGAGGAATGAGATGAAGTGCATGGCATAAAGTGATACATACCAAGTTGAGAAGCATGAATCTTGGGAGATCAACATGGTTTCCATGAGAGTGAAAAAGAAAATTTTAGAAAGCAGAGGACAATATTTACTTTAGCTCAAAACTCTATCTATTCAAAGCAACTCTGAAGTGCATAATTTTTATGCAATTGTACGAACAACTTCATTCTCAAAATTTTGAATTACACTTTTCTTCTTTACATATCCCACTTGTAGTTGTTTATGCAGCATGCTGCAAGCACATAATTAGGGTGCAACTTGAGTCAGGTTGGATAGTTTGTTAAATTTTAAATGGGCACAAGCATGAATTTAAGCCCGATGCAGTTGAAATTCCTCAAATTGGGCAATCTGATTTGCACCCGTACAAATAATGCAATTCTATCATCTAATTTCTTCCTTTAAGGATTCTATTATCAGCCAACCAAGAACACAGCATTCCAAATATCATTTTTACCACCTCTTCCTCCAAACTAGGCTTGCTCTAGAAAACTTTATCATTCCTTTCTCCCAAAATAGCCCAAAAAACTGCTACAGGCACCATATTCCATGCTACTCTGTTTGCCTCACCTGCTCAAACAATTTAGGCAATATCCTCCCATAAAATTCTTCACAGATCCCAGGAAAACACTTTTTTATCAGTATTCTGGGAAACACCCGTTACCTGCAAACAGGTGTAGTACTTCCATCCAGATCTAGTAAGTAGAATCACAGTGCAGCATTAAGTGATTTGTGTTTCCTCATACATGTTACATAGCATACAGCATAAATTATCAACTTTTATACCCCTTCTCATCAGATTATTCCAAGTCAATCCTCTATCCATGATAGTAGTCAGCACAAGTGCACATACACACACACACACAAACCCCAAAGAAAAAAAAACCACTTTGGAAGGAACAACAGCATACCAGATTCTAGAATTTGGGAAATCTGTATCAAAAGTTCTAGCCAGGTTATTGTAAAAGAACTTCACCAAGAAATTACCTGTCTTCTCCTAGGCTGAAGACCTCTGTCTGTCCTCTCCCTGTTTATCCTTATATTATATGATGTTTGTACTTCTTTGTAGCAGGTCCATCAGAGGAGCCACCTCCCAATCATTTAAGTTTCTTCAAATTTGAGGGTTCCATATCACTTTATTATTGTGTAGTACCAAGCTTTTGACCACCCTTGCTTCCTTTTCAAGCTATGTCACAAAGTAGTGGGAAGGATTCCATGAGAGGCCTGCCATCACACTAAATATATTTGCAAAGCATCACTTTTTCACCATCCCCAACCTCATTTTTTATACCTTTAATGAACTAATGGGATGATTTCTGCACTACCTTCCAACCTGAGCATCCAAAGTAAGAGTTTAATTCAGTTGAACCCCACTCCCTATTCATTAAGTCATATTTGGCCAAGATCACCCTCTTCCATGTCTGTCTGTTCATTATACCTCTGAAGCCACTTGCCTAATAGGGCAGTGTTAACCCTCAACTTTCTGACCCCTAGAGCACCATTTTTCTTAGCCATACATACCCTATTTCAGTTTACCAAGATGATAAGGGGTGTGTTAACACAGTTGATAATACACTCTTAATTAGAGTAATTGCACCCCCCTTTGAGAGGTTTTTGGCTTTCCAGGAAGCTAGTTTTTTGTCCATGCACTCCACCGTTGGATCCCAAATTGATTTTGAAATGCATTTGACCCATTGAGGTATTCCCAGATATTTGGTTGGTAGTTTATCTACCCTAAACCTACCCAACCCTCTATTTCAGCAACCTCACCAACCACCATAATCTCACTTTTATGCATGTTTATATGAAGACCGGTCACCACTTCAAACCATCTAAAATTTGCTTTAAGATTTCCCAATTGCTCTTGGGATGTACTGCAAAAGAAACGAATGTCATTAACAAATTGAGGGAGAGGCACTTTCATTTCACCCTCTCCAACCATGAAGGTTCAATGCGACCAGCTGAGGAAGCTCTTTTTACATTTTACTAAAACCCTCAGTTATACCAATGAATAGAAGGGGTCCCCTTGTCTAATAAGCCAATACCTAGAGCTCACAAATTTTCCATATTATATTCCTTTCATCAAACCAGAGTAAATGAAAATTTGTCATGATCCATCGATTGCAGACAAAAATCAACAACACCTACAGAAAAATTTAGACAAAAATTGCACTCCAAGTGCAATCCTGTATTAACTTCAAAAACATGATAGTTCCACCACAGTGCATAGCTCTTATCAATAATAAATTCCGATCTCACTGGTACAGCTGAGTTTGTTATTGAGAAGAGACCTGTGCTTTAAATTCGTTCCATACTGCATCTCAATGTGGTTAAAAACACTGTTTTCCTGAAACTTGGGAGATTTTTATATTATATCAGAATTTCAAAAAAAAAATCAGTGGAGTTTTTTTGGTTCCAATTTCTATTCCTTTTTTGTATATTTTATTTGTTTCAATTTCATCTGTATGCCCTCTTCATAATACCTCATCTCAATGACTAAAATTTCTCCAACTCCTCTCCATTTTAACTACGAATTATAGACTATATTATTCTCTATATGTTTTGTACCACTCACTCCCAAAACCAGAATGAAATCTCAAAATTTTAAAGTTTCCATTGAAATTTTAATCTTTGCAGCAGAGACATTGCTCTTTGCCAACAAATTTGGTATGATTCTGCACTTGAATAATACACAATTCCAAAGAAGGTAAATTAGTGAAACCAACAAGTATTCATCTTATTAAGCACTATGCATTTATCATCAATCAAACTAATTAAATTACTTGATACGGTAGATCCTAAATCATGTATAAGATTTTCCAATGTAGAGTATATTTGTTAATGCTAGGGCCAGTACTGTTCAAGCTGATTACCTCCATAAAGTTCATGAACAGATAATATGAGCATAAAACTCATAGATAAATTGCAGAACATGAGTCTGTGCTATTGCGGTAAAATACACCAGGAATCTTGCTAAGGTTGAACTATTCATAGGCCTTCTTAATAGCAACTTAGGGTGAATTAGATTATCTAATTTGCATATACATCACTAATAGTTTTTTCAAGGGTCTTCATTACTGCTATACTGTACAAACTACAAACTAAGCATATAGAATGATTAAGAGATATAGTGGAGAAAAGGAATAGCTTATGCAAGTTATTTTGGAAGGTACAGTTGCATCATATTATCCACTCCGCTTTCTCTTATTTTTCTTGTTTCATTGGTTTTGCAATCGTTTAAAAACATCATCGCACAAATTGCAAAATAGATCGAAAATCTCAATAATCAGAAAAAAATATATATATACTGCGATTGAATGGATAAAAACGTTTCATTCAGACTAATCAAATAGAGACGGAGAGGTAACAAAATGATCCAGGGTCGGATTTAGCATATTACATGAACAGTAGTGAACTGTAGGAAGACAGAAAAGGAAAGGTTGAAACCGATGAGGCAGTTACCAGGGCAGCGAAGGAGACGAAAACCATCAGAACTGAGATAATGGCGGAGAAATCTCCACCAGCTGGATGAGGCTGAGCAGCTCTCGCTCTTTGCTCCTGCGTCTGCGTGTCCATAACGATCAGACTGCTCTCGTTCGGGTTCTGCAGTGTGGTACTACGCTTTTGATATTGCCCGTAGAGAAGTGCGCTCGAATCAACCCATTGCTACCTGCATCGCGAACATCTGTGTTTCGTGGCAGAAGATCCGATAGTGCGGTGGCCGATTGGTCGTCTAAGGCTAACTTTTGGAGTGCAAATAGATTATTCGAATAATGAAGGTAAATGCCGGCATCGCGCCAATAAGCACTTACTTGTATTTGTATTTGGGAAATAAATCTAGATTTTGGATTTATTTTCAAGTATTTAATTTATTTTTGGCCTATCTCGGCCTGCTATCATTTTAAATGTCCCAATTGTTTTGGCTATTTTAAATTATATATATATATATATATATATATTGATGAATGATGATTTGACCCGACCTATGAAATAGCGATACGTGGACACTGATTCGACGTAAGCGACAGCTCAGCATTGTAGTCCAGTACAAAAGGAGGAGTTCACCACAACGCGAGCTTCGGGTTCCTCGAGCTACCTCTAAAGGGATATTCCGAGGCAACTTTAACTCGCAAGCTAAGAAAACCAGCTCGCCCGAGCTGCCCGAGCTGGTAAACAAACAAGTCACCCCGAGGACCAATTCTACTAAGGGCACTCCTGAAGTATTCCGAGCCCGCTGCAAAGTAGCTCGCGAATGGGCCGCACGAGCATTCCACAGGAAGCTTCTATCCAACAGGCCGTACCAATCAGACTGCGCCATGCCCCTTACTGACGGTGCAGTACCTGTCACTTTCGACAGTCTGCACCCACGTCTATCAGCAGGCGGAGGCGTGCCTGTCACTTTGGAGACGTGTCACTCACTCCGGCAAGGAGTGTGCCACAACGGCCATCGCCCCACTTCCTGCTACAGTCGGAACGACATTCACCGAACCTTCGGTCGTGCCCCTGGCAGCTAGCCCAAACCAGCTGGAGGACCTAGTGCAGTGTATGAAGGCCATGCAGGCTCAAATGCAACAATTCCAACAACTTCAACTCTATCAATAGCATGTACTGCACCAGGTCTCCCAATATCAGTATCAGCAGCAGTTCCCCCAACTGCCTCAACCTCAGCTTCAGCAGTCTCAGCTCCCGCCTCAATGCCTAGCCTCGCAGCAAGCCAAGTCTCGCCGCTAGAGCGAGCACCCCTCCGGCCGAGGAGAGGACCCCAAAATCTCTCAAACAACCAGGCCTCCCCCCACAGCAAACGGGAGAGACTGGCTACCCCAATCTCGCCACGGGCGGACAAGTCGGGAGGACCCCAGCTCGGTAGGTCTACGTCGCCTCGACAGTCAAATTTTGGAACCCCGATCCTTGAAAACAGGTTCGAGATCCTGGCAACAGATTCCAAGAAGGACCCTTCTGTCCGTCGCCATCACCAACAAACCAGGCTACTCCCGGCGCAAACCATTCTAGACAACGCGGAGGTGAGCAGCACGAATGCCGAGCCCATCAAGAAGCAGAGACGTCATCGTCGAGCTCGCTGATCTGTCACCCACGATTTGCCCTAGCTCATGGGCAAAGAAGAGGTAGGCTCGGCCGTGGCCAAAGCTCCCCTCCTCTCGGTTCCATCCCCCCTGTCTTCCAAACTCATGGCAGACCCAATGCCCATGGATTTCAAGCTCCCCCCTCTTGACAAGTATCACAGGTCGTTCGACCCGAATGATCATGTAGATGCCTTTCAGTCACAGATGCACCTGGCGCGAGCCGGTGATTCATGCATGTGCGTGGCCTTCTCCACTACTTTCAGGAGAGCGGCCCATACGTGGTACCAGAACTTGGCACCCGGATCAATAAGAAGTTGGGCGTAGTTCGCACAAGCCTTCACATCCCACTTTGTCACCAGCAAACGGTGCCCGCGAACCGAAGAAAGCATCTTCAACGTAGCACAAAGAGAGGGAGAGTTCATATGGAGCTTTATCAAGCGGTTCAACGACACTTGTATGCAGATACCGCGCTTGGACCCCGCCATACGCCTTGCTGCAGCCAAGAAGGGCGTGATGCACAAAGAGTTCAAGTGGCACATGGTCGTCAATCAACCCGCGACCATAACCGAGTTCCTAAAACTTGCAAATAAGTTCATAGCCACTGAGGAGAAGATCAACCAGAAGGGCAAGGGCGCACCCGAAAAAAGAAAAAGAGAAGGAAAACCTTCCAGTCAAGGGGACACCCGAAGAAAAAAGGAAACAATTCGGGGTGCAAGGCCGGCTCAGACCGAGCTTATTACACCCCACTGAACGTGAAGCGGGCTGAAATCTTGATGGCGCTCAAGGACGCCCCGTGCATGAAGTGGCCACCTCGTCTGAGGGGAAATCCCAACGAAAGAAATAAGTCTGTATTGCAGTTTTCACAAAGACCACAGTCATAGTACCGAGAATCGTAAGAACCTCCGCGACGAGATAGAAGAACTCATCCGTCGCGGATATTTGAGAAACTTTGTACAAAATAGTAATAATAATAATAATAATAATAATAATAATAATAATAATAATAATAATAATAATAATAATAATAATAATAATAATAATAGTAATAGAGCAGGTCGGCAAGGGAAGCATGGTAAAGATGCTCCCGAGTCCAGCAGCAGGCCAGCCGAACAACCATAGAGGCAGCCTCCAGAGGAGAGGCCAGTTCGGGGGACCATCCACATGATAGTGGGAGGTTCGATCGTTGCGGGTTGCACTTCAGCGGCAGCTTGAACGTCGGTTTGTGAGGTCACCCGAGAGGAGCAGAACCCCCCAAAGCGGCCGAGAACGAAGGAGCCAATTTTCTTCACAGAAGACGATGCACGAGGAGTCCATTACCCCCATGACGATGCGCTCGTAATAAATCTAAGAATCAATGACTTTGAGGTCAGGCGCATACTCGTTGACTCGGGCAGCTCGGCCGACATACTCTTCAAAACTACGTTTGACCAGCTCTAGTTGCAGAGAAGCGACCTGAAGCCCGTAGGCACTCCTTTGGTAGATTTCAACGGAGAAGAAGTCTGACCCCTTGGGAAAATAACAGTACCTGTAGAGATCGGCACATGGCCTTGTGTGGTCAAATTCGAACACAACTTCCAGGTGGTAGCGACCCCCTCTCCCTACAATGCCATAGTAGGTCAACCGATCACCCATGTCCTATGGGCGGTAATCTCCACTTACTACTTGGCTATGAAGTTCCCAACAGACTCTGGTGTGGGAGTAGGGCGGGGTGACCAGCTCGAGTCCCACAAATGCTACATTGCCGCCCTAAAGGGTAAAACCAAGGTGGCCGATGACCCTGAACAGGAACGACCCACGGAGCAAGGCGAAGAGCGAGCCACGCCCATGGAAGAAACAGTCGCGGTCCCGACCTCGACAACAGACCCAGCTCGGATGCTTCAGATTGGCGCTTTCGTCCAGGAGCCCCTACGATCTGAACTGGTAAGTTTTTTACTTCAAAATTTATATATTTTTGCATGGTCCGCGGCAGAAACAGCCGGTATAGACCCTGAACTCATAACTCACAAGCTGAACATTGATCCTGTAGTTAGGCCCGTTAGATAGAAGAAACATAACCTAGCCTCGAAACAGTAGAAAGCGATCGACGAGGAAGTCGAGAAGCTCTTCGCAACAGACTTCATAAAAGAAGTCCAATACTCGAGCTGGGTAGCCAACCCCGTCCCGGTAAAGAAGGCCAATGGCAAGTGGCGCATGTGCGTCGACTACACCGACCTGAACCAGCCTTGCCCGAAAGACTACTTCCTGCTCCCTAGAATCGACCGTTTGGTGGACGTGCTCACGACATGAGTTGCTAAGTTTCTTGGACGCCTATTCGGGCAATAACCAGATCAAGATGGACCCGACAAACGAAGAAAAGACAGTCTTCGTCACGGAGTTCGGCCTATATTGTTACAAGGTTATGCCCTTTGGGTTGAAAAACGCAAGGGAAACCTTTCAAAGGCTTGTAAACAAATTGTTTGCGCTGTTAATCGGCAGAAAAGTAGAATGCTATGTAGACGGCATAACCGTCAAAACTCAATTCTCACATGAATTAATACAAGACTTGCATTTAGTTTTTGAAATTTTGCGTAAGTTTAACATGAGATTAAATCCAAACAAGTGTGTGTTCGGTGTCACCTCGGGTAAATTCCTGGGATACATCGTTAACCGGCGTGGCATTGAAGCCAACCCGGATAAGGTTAAGGCCATCTTAGACATGAGACCACCTCGTTTCAGAGGTTGAATGACCGCATAACCGCCCTAAGCCGCTTCATGTCCAAATCGGCGGACCACTGTCTGCCGTTCTTTAAGGAAATCAAGAGCAAAGGGTACGAGTGGACCCAAGATTGTCAGCTCGCGTTTGACGAGCTCAAGAAATACCTCGCTAGTGTGTCGATCTTAACCCGGCCCAAAGAGGGCGACATTTTAGAACTGTACCCCTCGGCGAGCGACGAAATGGTCAGTTTGGTACTAATAGAGGAAGTAGATCGGGTTCAATGATCCATCTATTATGTTAGTAAAGTATTGCAGGGAGCAGAGATGAGATACCCAGAGATAGAAAAGCTAGCGTATGCACTAGTAATTGCAGCTCGGAAGCACCGCCCGTACTTCCAGGCTCACACTGTTATCATTCTCACTGACAAACCTCTGAGGCAAGTCTTACTTAAGCCCGAGGTCTCTAGTTGATTGACAAAGTGGGCCATTGAGCTCAGCGAGTACGACCTCCAGTACAAGCTGCGAACTGCCATTAAGGCCCAAGCCTTAGCAGATTTCATAGTCGAATGCACATTCAGCTCTGAAGTTTCCAGGCCGGTTGAGCGCAAGGCTCCCACCTCGGGTGAGCCTGAAGCTCCCGGATCGGTCGAGTCCAAACCCCGTGAGGTAGCAGTCAGTGTGTTACCTCTCCTATCTCGGCCAACCGCGAGCTGGGATGAGGAGCCCTGGATCCTTCACGTAGATGGCTCCTCGAACCAACAAGGCAGCGGTGCCAGAATAGTTCTGCACGGCCCAAGCGGTACAAAACTAGAATACGCACTACGCTTCGAGTTTGCGGTGTCTATCAATGAAACAGAGTATGAGGCGTTGATAGTTGGACTAGCCATAGTCAGATAAGTAAAAACAAAGCACATTGTTATTTGTAGCGATTCCCAACTTGTGGTTAACCAGGTCACCGACGAGTATGAAGCTCGCGAGCCAACCATGATTGCCTACCTGACCAAAGTTAGAGAGGCCCTGCTCGACTTCCAATCACACTTCATCAGACAGATCCCTAGGTCGGAAAACGCTGAGGCCGATGCCCTGTCCAAGTTAGCCAGCACTAGTGACATCACCATGAGAACCGTGTACATAGAGGACCTATCTTGGCCTAGCATTCTCAGGGGGGCAGCGGAGGTCACTCCCGTCGTTCAAGCAGAGCCAAGCTGGATTGACCCGCTCGCGAGCTTCTTACAACACGGGACCCTCCCTGCAAACCGCAATGTAGCTAGAAGGGTGCAGCGCCAGGCAGCCAAATATGTCATGATAGACGAACAACTATATCGAAGATCTTACGCTCTCTTCTACTTACATTGCTTGCGACCTACCGAAGCCAAGCAAGTACTCCACGACACCCATGAGGGTCTGTGCGGTGGGCACTTGGGGGGTAGGGCCCTCACCCAAAAGGCACTTCGACAATGATACTATTGGCCAACAATGAACGCAGACGCTATTGAGCTCGTCAAAAAATGTGACAAATGCCAGAGACATTCCAACATTCACCACCAACCCGCTGCCGACCTCAAGTATCTCACCAGCCCGTAGCCCTTTGCGCAGTGGGACATTGATCTACTCGGGCCATTCTCGTCAGCAACGGGTGGAGGGAAGTTCTTATTAGTAGCAGTGGACTATTTTACCAAATGGGTAGAGGTCGAAACCCTCGTGACGATCACAACCCGAAATGTTCAAAACTTCTTTTGGAAGAACATCGTGTGCCGCTTTGCATTACCTCGGGTATTGATCTCCGACAACAGCAAGCAATTCGAGGACATCAAATTTCACGACTGGTGCCGAGACATGGGAATCCAACAAAATTTTACTTCAGTCGTGCACCCTCAAGCAAATGGTCAGGCAGAAGTCACAAACAGAGCCATCCTCCGTTGACTAAAGGCACGGCTAGACCGAGCTAAAGGATCGTGGGTAGAGGAACTACCCAGTGTCCTATGGGCCTACCGGACCACGGAGAAGACCGCCATGGGAGAAACACCCTTCAATCTCACCTACGGCACCGAAGCAATGATCCCCGCAGAGATTGAAGTACCTACGTTGTGCCTAGAAGCATATAGTGATCAAACAAACGAAGATGAGCTACGTACCAACCTCGACCTACTCGACGAAGTAAGGGACATCGCGTATATTAGGACCACAGTCTACCAGCAGAGAGTAGCTCGGTACTATAACGCCAGGGTCAAGAAGCGAAACCTCCACGTTGCCGACCTAGCCCTTCGTAGAGTTATGGTGCCTGAGCCCGGCGCTGGCAAGCTCGGGTCCAACCGGGAAGGTCCTTACCGAGTGAAACGAGTGCTCATGGAAGGAACATACGAGCTCGAGACCCTCGAAGGGAAACAAGTACCTCAAGCATGGAATATTGTCAACTTGAGGCAATATTATCTGCAAGAATCGAGTAGGCCATGGGCCACTCCCAAAGCCTAAGGGCCAGAATACCGAGCTAACACGACCTCGACACAAAAAGACCCCAGCTGCCACTTCGGCCTGGGAGAAATTCAGGAGCGGACTACGAGTCCCTCCCTAAGCCTAAGGGCCAGAATACCAAGCTAATATGACCTCAACGCGATAAGACCCAGCCGCCCCTATGGCATGGGCAAACTCCGTGAGTGGGCCACAAGCCACTCCTTCAGCCCAAGGGCCAAAACATCGAGCTAACAAAGACCTCTGGGTGAAGAAAGACAGCCACTTCAGTAGCGAAGGCAAAGTATGAAATATCAAAGGCGTAAGCAACTCGGGTTCAAATCCTACAAAGCATAGCTCGTCTCGATACATTGGTCGAACTGAAGAATAACCAACCAATGCTTAGTTCGGACATACGTAGTAATCACTTCGCGGTATGCCACAGAGACCTTAAACGTGACAAAGAGTCCTACTTCGAGTATGTAACTGAAGAAAGGCAGAAAAGGAAAATAACAAGTGCAGTAACCGAGCTAAACAGCTCAGGAAAGGTTTGGTCATCACTGGGCACAACCGCCCAACCGAAAGCTTGTGAAAGACCGGGTTTACGGCACCCAGAAGCCACAGAAGCCCAGAGAAATGCCACCTCAAGGATCCGTCTCCTCATCCTCCGGAGAGTCAAGCTCCTCTTCATCCGCTTGGTCTACTGTCTCAGGGGACAGACCCTTCATAGTAATGTTGTCGAGGTTGAGCCCAGAGAACTTCTTCCGAACCAGCCACTGGCGGAGCTTAAACCCTAAGCGGTACGAACCCAAACCAGCCACTGGGAGTCTTTAAAATCCCAGACCGCATTCTCTCGCTTGGCCTCCACCT
This sequence comes from Nelumbo lutea, assembly GCF_056320005.1. Classification (NCBI taxonomy): domain Eukaryota; kingdom Viridiplantae; phylum Streptophyta; class Magnoliopsida; order Proteales; family Nelumbonaceae; genus Nelumbo; species Nelumbo lutea. The sequence goes on along the minus strand of NC_142687.1, from coordinate 20,868,000 downwards.
TTTGATCAAAGTTTCGGGTCCGATTCAGAAGAGTGGACTCCAAGTCCCGCACCTGCTGCCTGAGGAGCTCCCTCTCCCCCGCCATCCTCGATGATTCCTCCCTATAGCGTGTGCTCTCCTCAGTAAGCTGAGCGATTTGAGCCTCCAAGTCGTGGACGAGAAGCTCCTGCGACTCGCTCCCCTTGTGGGTGTGATAGAGCTTGCCCCGGATCCGGTCGAGCCCGACCTGGAGCTTCTGGTTGGCAGCACGCTGGTCGAGGGCATTGACGCGATGGATGCACGTCTGGAGAGCCATGGCATGGATGGCGGAATTTACCTATCGACGAAAAAGAAGATCAGAAGATAGTGGAAAAGGGCAAAATAAGAGAGAAAAAGGGAAAAAGGCCACTTACCACCATGTAGTGGGCGGAGGCGAACGCGGAGAGATCCCCGGGCTCCATGTTTCCCCACTTAGCGATCTCGTCGCTATTGATTGCCTTCCGACTCCTCCAGCGAGCTACAAGATAATCATTTACCCCTTCCCAGTTTCCCACTGGGAACCGAGGGAAAGGACAGGACTGAAGGGGGTTAAAGGGGGCCTCCCCCGGCTAAGGGAGCTCGCTTCCCCCAAGGTTAATCCCACTAGTCCCCTCGGGAGGGGGCATCGGAACCTCAGGCGGAGGAGAGGCCAGGACCGGCTCGACAGATCCGAACTCAGTGGTTCCTGAAGGAGGGGTCTGGTCGGGGCGCATCCTCTTCACCTGATGTCTCTGACTGCCCGAGGGAAGGCGGCGCGAATCGGCACTAGACATGATGGTTGCCAAAAGACCATAAGATATTAGTCCAACAAGAAACAAAATACATGTGTACACAATAGTCACAAGACACTACGTGACCTAAAAGTCTGACCTACCCGGGCTCAAGCCTGACTGCACGAGCTTTTCCTCGGCCAAGTAGTCCGAACAAAGGAAGCCTACCGATGCCCAGGATAGCATCATTTTCCGAGTCTCAGGGTCCAGATCGGCCCCGGGGTCTTGGATGGCGCCCCTCCAAGTAGTGGAAAAGGGCCAACCCTCTGGGTTACGGACCACAAAGTAGTCCCGCTTCCAGGAGCAACATTCTTTATACAAAGGATAGAGACAAAAATGTCAAGGTCCAAAGGGAGGCAATACTCATGACACAGGGATATAGTCCCAACCATGTTTTGAACGGCGTTGTGATGAAGCTGGTCAATAGTGACATTGAAGTGATTTAGCACCTCCACTATCAAGGGATGCAGAGGAAGACGCAAGCCAGCCTCGAGCTGTTCCTGAAAGATTACTATGTTAGTGGGACCATGCTCCCAGGGGAAGTTGCCAGTAGGGAGGCTGTAAACTAGGTCCCTAGGGAGGCAAAAATAGCGGATCAAAAACCTAAGTCTCTCCGCTGTCATTAAGGAAGGGTCGAAGGTATCAGGCTCCCTCCCCTTAGAAGTAGACGCCATGTCACCAGAGGCCTCCCGAGCCTCCGGGATCTGCTCCCAAGCTCCTCCTAAGCACGAGGAAGCATCATTATCCTGGCTATCACCCTTGTGATAGGTATGGTGTGGGTACACGGACATGGCTGACAGCGGTTAGGACTCACCAGAGTAGACGGAATGGAGCAAACTGAGGAACTCGAGTAGACTAGGTGAAGTACGCGACCTTAGAATCCAAAGGCAACAAGATGGCGTGGAAGGAGATAGGGCCCGAGGGCCCCCTATTTATAGTCCCCATCCTTTCAAACTGACGGCCTGGATCAAAGCAGATCCAATGATCCGTGGGCACCCTGACCACACGCCTTTTGAAAATCGAAGGCGATTGGCGGCACATCTTCCATGATTAAGGTAGTCGCAGCCGCACGACGTTCAGAATTAAAGGCCACCTCAGCACGTTTTCGGAATCTGAAAAGTCAAAGAAGTCAGAAGATCTCTTGAATTTAATGGAGATAGTCAATCAAGTTTGAATTTCGGTCAAATCAGTCCATCGCGCTTCATAAACTCCCCACGCTAAGGCGATACTCTTAGCCCGAGGAGTGGGGCGCAGTTGATGAAGGATGATTTGACCCAACCTATGAAATTGTGACACATGGACACTGACTCAACGTAATCGACAGCTCAGCATTGTGGTCCAGTACAACTAAGTAATGGGCCCATAAAATAGCTCGCTACATCGTAGCACGCAAAAAGAGGAGCTCGCCACAATGCGAGCTTCAGGTTCCCTGAGCTACCTCTAAAGGGATATTTTGAGGCAACTTTAACTCGCAAGCTAAGAAAACCAGCTCGCCCGAACTGGTAAGCAGACAAGTCACTCCGAGGACCAATTCTACTAAGGGTACTCCTGAAGTATTCTGAGCCCACTGCAAAGTAGCTCGCGAATGAGCCGCATGAGCATTCCACAGGAAACTTCTATCCAACAGGCCGTACCAATCAGATTGCATCACGCCCCTTACTGACGGCACAGAACCTGTCCCTTACGACAGTCTGCACCCATGTCTATCAGCAGGCGGAGGTGTGCCTGTCACTTTGGAGACGTGTCACGCACCCCCGAGTCCAGCAGCAGACCGGCCAAAGCCTTGCAGTGACCTCCTCCAGAAGAGAGGCCAGTTCGGGGAACCATCCATGTGATAGTGGGTGGTTCGGTAGTAGCAGGTTGCACTTCGTTAGCAGCACGGGCGTCAGTTCGCAAGGCAGCCCGAGAAGAACAGAACCCTCCAAAGAGGCCGAAGATGGAAGAACCGATCTTTTTCACGGAAGATAATGCGCGAGGTGTCCACTATCCCCATGATGACACGCTCGTCATAAAACTAAGGATCAACGACTTCGAAGTCTGGCGCGTACTTGTGGACTCAGGCAGTTCGGCGGACATCCTCTTCAAATCGGCGTTCGACCAACTACAGTTGCAGAGAAGCGAGTTGAAGCCCGAAAACACTCCTCTGGTGGGCTTCAGCGGAGAGGAAGTCAGACCACTGGGGAAGATAACAGTACCTGTGGAAGTCGGCACATGGCCTTGCGCGGTAAGACTCAACCACGATTTCCTAGTGGTTGCGACCCCCTCCCCATACAATGCCATAATAGGGCAGCCAATTACGCACATTCTGCGGGCAGTGGTCTCTACCTACTATCTGGCAATGAAGTTCCCCATGGACTTCGGTGTGAGGGTAGTGCAGGGCGACCAACTTGAGTCCTGCAAATGTTATGTTGCCGCCCTGAAGGGAAAAACCAAGGCAGCTGACGACCTCGAACTGAAGCGGCCTACGGAGCAGGGCGAGGAACGAACTTCGCCCATTGAGGAAACGGTCGTGATCCCGACCTCTGCTATAGATCCGGCATGAACGCTATAGATCGGTGCTTCCGTCAAAGAGCCACTACGAACGGAACTGGTGAGATTCTTGCTCCAAAATTTAGATATTTTTGCATGGTCCGCAGCGGATATGCTTGGTATTGACCCAGGCCTTATAACTCACAAGCTTAACACTGACCCTATAGTTAGACCCATTAGACAGAAGAAACGCAACTAAGCCCCGGAGAGCTGGAGGGTGGTCGACGAAGAGGTCAAAAAGATCCTCGCAGCGGACTTCATAAGGAAAGTTCATTACCCGAGCTGGGTAGCCAACCCAGTGCTGGTGAAAAAAGCAAACGGAAAGTGGCGCATGTGCGTCGACTACACCGACCTGAATCAAGCTTGCCCAAACTTCCCCTGCCCCGAATTGACCGCCTAGTGGACGCGACCTTGGGACATGAGCTGCTAAGATTCTTGGACGTGTACTCAGGCTACAACCAAATCAAGATGGACCAGTCCGATGAGGAAAAAACCAGCTTCATAACCGAGTTCGGCCTATACTGTTACAAGGTCATGCCCTTCGGACTAAAGAATGCTGGGGCGACCTTCCAAAGACTTGTAAATAAGCTTTTTCGGCCCATAATTGGCACGAAAATAAATTGTTATGTAGACGACATGGTCGTCAAAACGCAATTCTTGCAGAAATTAATAAAAGACTTAGATTCTGTGTTCCAAATTCTGCATCAATATAGAATTGGACTGAACCCAAACAAGTGTGCCTTCGGTGTCACCTCGGGTAAGTTTCTAGGGTACATTGTCAACCAGCGAGGTATTGAAGCCAATCCGGACAAAATAAAGGCCATCCTAAATATGAGACCACCCCGAAAAGTAAAAGAGGTTCAGAGGCTAAACGACCGCATAGCCGCCCTTAGCCGCTTCATGTTCAAATCGGCAGACCGCTGTCTGCCTTTCTCTAAGGAAATCAAAGGCAAAGGGTTCAAATGGACACGAGATTGCCAGCTCGCGTTCGACGAGCTCAAGACCTACCTCGCTACTGTGCCGACCTTAGCCAGGCCCGAGGAGGGCGAAGTCTTAGAATTGTACCTCTCGATAAGCGACGAGGTGGTCAATTCGATACTAATAAAGGAAGTAGATCGGGTCCAGCGGCCCATCTATTATGTTAGTAAAGTTCTGCAGGGAGTAGAGATGAGATACCAGCAGATAAAAAACTAGCGTACGCACTGGTGATTATAGCTCAAAAACTCCGCCCATATTTCCAGGCTCACACCGTCGTCGTCTTGACTGACAAACCTTTGAGACAAGTATTACTCAAGCCCGAGGTTTCCAGTCGGCTGACGAAGTGGGCCATTGAGCTCAGCGAGTATGACCTCCAGTATAAGCCACAGACTGCCATTAAGGCCCAAGCCTTAGCAGATTTTATCGTCGAGTGCACATTCAGCCTCGAAGCCCCTAGGCTGGTTGAGCCCGAGATCCCCAATTTGGGCGAACCCGGAGCTCCTGAGCCAATAGAGTCTGAACCCCGTGAAATAGCAGCCAGTGTGACATCTCTCCTGGTTAGGCCAAGCGCGAACTAGGATGAGGAGCCCTGGATCCTTCACGTAGATGGCTCCTCGAACCAGTAGGGCAGCAGGGCAGGAATAATCCTATGCGGCCCGAGTGGCACAAAATTGGAATACGCACTATGCTTTGAGTTCGCGGCATCCAACAACGAGGCAGAGTATGAGGCACTGATAGCTAGGCTGAACCTAGCGCAAAAGGTAAGAGCAAAGCACATAGTCATCTGCAGCGATTCCCAGCTCGTGGTAAACCAGGTTACGGGCGAGTACGAAGCACGCGAGCTCTCCATGATCGCATACTTAGCGAAAGTAAAAGAGGCCCTGCTCAACTTTCAGTCACACTTCATCAGGAAAATCCCGAGGTTAGAGAACACTGAGGCCGATGCCCTGTCCCGATTAGCCAACACGAGTCACAACACCATGAGAACCGTGTACATAGAGGATTTACCTTGGCCTAGCATTCTCGGTGGGGCAGAGGAGGTCGCTCCCGTCCTCGAAGCAGAGCCGAGCTGGATAGACCCACTCGCGAGCTTCTTGCTAGATGGAACCCTCCCTGCGGACTGCAATGCAGCAAAGAGGGTGCAACGCCAGGCAGCCAAATACATCATAATAGACGAACGGTTGTATCGGCGGTCCTACACGCTCCCCTACTTGCGTTGCCTGCGACCTGCCGAAGCTGAGCTTGTACTCCGCGACACTTATGAAGGTCTGTGCGGAGGGCACCTGGGGGGCAGAGCCCTCGCCCAAAAGGCACTTCGACAAGGATACTACTGGCCAACGATGAAGACAGAAGCCATCGAGCTCATCAGAAAATGCGATAAGTGTCAGAAGCACGGCAATATCCACCATCAGCCTACTTCCGACCTCAAATACCTCACTAGCCCATGGCCCTTTGCACAATGGGGCATTGACCTCCTAGGGCCATTCCCGCCAGCAATAGGTGGGAGAAAGTTCCTATTGGTGGCAGTAGATTACTTCACAAAGTGGATAGAAGCTGAACCTCTGGCAACAGTTATAGCCCGAAGCATACATAACTTCTTTTGGAAGAACATAGTATGTCGCTTCAGGCTACCTCTGATACTAATATCTGACAACGACAAACAGTTCAAGGATATCAAGTTCCAAGAATGGTGCCAGAATATGGGAATTCGTCAGAACTTCACATCGGTCGCACACCCGCAGGCAAACTGTCAAACAAAAGTAATGAACAGAGCAATCCTGCGCGGACTGAAAGCACGTCTAGACCGAGCTAGTTGTGGGCGGACGAGCTACCAAGTGTTTTATGGGCTCACCAGACTACAGAAAAAACCGCCATGGGAGAGACGCCCTTCAACCTCACCTACGGTACTGAAGCGGTAATCTTAGCGGAAGTCGAAATACCTACACTGCGACTAGAAGTATACGACGATCCGACAAACAGAGACGAGCTACGTACCAACCTCGACCTACTGGATGAGGTAAGAGAACTCGCGCACATTCAGACAGAGGCCTACCAGTGTAGGCAAACTTAGACCAAACTGGTTCTCTGTAAGATTATGGTGCCCGAACCCGGCGTAGGCAAACTTAGACCAAACTGGGAAGGGCCCTACAAAGTAAAGAGAGCGCTCGAAGGGGCATACGAGCTTGAAACCTTGGAAGGCAAACAAGTACCCCGAGCGTGGAATAACGTCAACTTGAGGTGATACTACCTATAGACCGCCAAGCGAAGTGGAAGAATCACTACCAAAGCCTAAGTTAGGATGCCGAGCTAACAAAGGAATCTCGGCATAGGCAAAGAGACGAGCGGAGCGAAGTATTAAACACCAAAATAGGTCGCGCTAGTGCAATCATGTCAGTTCGGGAGAAAGAACAACAACACTTAAACAAAAGAGTCTGTTCCATTGCAAGAAAAGGAAGAGTACATTTAAAAAAAAATAAATAAATTTTCACAAGCATGGATCTACTTCTTCCTCATCAGAAGGCACTTCAATGACACCCGAAGGTCCTGCATCACCCTCGGAATCTGGCTCGCCATCAGTAGCGTTGGCCATCTCCTGAGTTATATGTGAAGTGAATATGGCACTAATATCGAGCTCGGGGTACGTGTTCCAGATCATCCATCGGCTTAGTTTGAATCCCCTTCTGTAATAATCCACCATCATGTCATAAAAACGCGGCGAGGCAATGTAGGCATCAACGACCTTCTTATTAGCATCTTCAATACCTTGGGAAAAGATCTGCGTTTTCTCCGTTATGTCCTCCTGAAGGTATTCGACCTGATGCTGCAGGTCCAGCCTCAGGTCCGCCATATGCTTCACAACCACCCCCATGGCCTCGGCATCCCTCTGAGACCTCACCTGCCTGGCCATAGCAATGCGAGCAGCCTCATCGACAGCATGAGTAGCCGCCTCAGCAGCTCAGGTAGTCGCCTCGGTGGCACGAAAAGCCTCTTCGGTAGCTCGCGCCAGCCTCGAGCTCCTCTCCACCTGGGTCGCTAAGGCGTGAATAGAACGATAGCAAAAAGGATAAAAACAAAGAGGACCGACAAGAAATTTTGACTCACCACCATAGCATGAGTTGCGGCACGACAGGCGATTTGGTTCAAGGGAAGATCAGTCTACCCCGCGATCTCCTCGGGAAAAGTGGTCTCCCTACTCTTCTGATGAGTGTAGTTCAGTGACAGCACGCTCCTGAACTCCCCTTGAGCTCCCAAGCCCAAGGGCCTAGCTCGCGTATGAGCGGACCCAGAGTAAGCAAGAGCACTAGAATAGGCGGGAGCACTCGTGTGAGTTGTCTCAACATAAGGGGCCCCTACTGCTTCCTGCATTGAAGGAGCCACCTTGGGCTCCCTGGGCGGATCCTCTGATGTGTAGTCCAGAATTTGAGGCTCTGCATCCTGGGGCAGCTCGGTATGAGTTCGCTTGGCGACCCGCTTCCTCCTCTTCATGCCTTGGAACAGGCGCCTTTTAGTCACAGATGCACTTGGTGCGAGCCAGTGAGTCGTGCATGTGCGTGGCCTTCTCCACTACTTTCAGGGGAGCAGCCCTCACGTGGTACCGGAACTTGGCACCCAGGTCAATAAGAAGTTGGGCGCAATTCGCACAAGCCTTCACGTCCCACTTCGTCACCAGCTAACGGTGCCCACGAACTGAAGAAAGCCTCCTCAACATAGCACAAAGAGAGGGAGAATCCATCTGGAGCTATGTCAAGTGGTTCAACGATGCTTGTATGCAGATACCGTGCCGGGGCCCCGATGTATTCCTTGCAGCAACCAAGAAGGGCGTGACGCACAAAGAGTTCAAGTGACACATGGTCGTCAACCTAAGAGGAGATCAACCAGAAGGGTGAGGGTGCACCCGAAAAGGAAACAATTCAGGGGTGAAGCCGGGTCAATTATTCCGAGCTTCTGTACCGGACAGAGCTGATTACACCCCACCGAATGCAAAGTGGGCCGAAATTCTGATGGCGATCAAGGATGCTCCGTACGTGAAGTGGCCACCCTGTCTGAGGGGGAATCCCAATGAAAGAAATAAGTCTGTATTGTAGTTTTCATAAAGACCACGGTCATAGTACCGAGAGTTGTAAAAACCTCCACGACGACATAGAGGAGCTCATCCGTCGCGGATGTTTGAGAAACTTTATACAAAATAATAATAATAACAATAGTAATAGAACAGGTAGGCAAGGGGAGCACGGTAAAGATGCTCCCGAATCCAGCAGCAGGCCGGCCGAACAACCACAGAGGCAGCCTCCAGAGGAGAGGCCAGTTCGGGGGACCATCCACATGATGGTGGGTGGTTCGATCGTTGTGGGTTGCACTTCACCAGTAGCTCAGACGTTAGTTTGTGAGGGCACCCGGGAAGGGCGGAACCCCTCAAAGCGGACGAAGACGGGGGACCTAATTGTCTTCACAGAAGATGATGCGCGAGGGGTCCACTACCCCCATGATGATGCACTCGTAATAAAGCTAAGAATCAACGACTTCAAGGTCAGGCACATGCTCGTGGACTCGGGCAGCTCAACAGACATCCTCTTCAAAGTGGCCTTCAACCAACTCCAGCTTCAAGAGTGCGACCTAAAGCCCGCGAACACTCCTCTAGTAGGCTTCAGCAGATAGGAAGTTCGGCCCCTGGGAAGGGTAACAGTACCTGTGGAAGTTGGCACCTAGCCTAGCATAGTGAGGCTCAACCATGACTTATTGGTGGTCGCAACCCCCTCCTCGTATAACGCCATAGTAGGTCGGCTGATTACCCATGCCTTACGGGCTGTGGTGTCCACCTACTACTTGGCCATGAAGTTTCCTACGGGCTTCGGCATCGAGGTAGTGTGAGGTGACCAACTTGAGTCCCGCAAGTTCTACGTTGCCACCCTGATGGGGAAAACCTAGGTGGCTGATGACCTCGAACTGGAATGACCCATGGAGCAAGGCGAAGAGCGAGCCCGCCCATGGAAGAAATAGTCGCGGTCCCGACCTCAACAGCAGACCCAGCTCGGACGCTTCAGATGGCACTTTCGTCTAGGAGCCCCTATGATCCGAACAGGTAAGCTTTTTACTTCAAAATTTAGATATTTTTGCATGGTCTGTGGTAGAGATGCCCGGTATAGACCCCGAACTCATAACTCACTAGCTGAACATTGATCCTGTAGTTAGGCTCGTTAGATAGAAAAAACACAACCTAGCCCCGAAATGGTGGAAAGCGGTCGACGATGAAGTCGAGAAGCTCCTCGCAGCGGACTTCATAAGAGAAATCCACTACCCGAGCTGGGTAGCCAACCCCGTCCTGGTAAAGAAGGCCAACGACAAGTGGCGCATGTGCGTCGACTACATCGACTTGAACCGGGCTTGCCTGAAAGACTGCTTCCCGCTCCCTAGAATCGACCGTTTGGTGGACGCGGCCGCACGGCATGAGTTGCTAAGTTTCTTGGATGCCTATTCGGGCTATAACCAAATAAAGATGGACCTGACGGACAAAGAAACCACTACCTTCATCACGAAATTCGGCCTTTACTATTACAAGGTTATGCCCTTCGGATTGAAAAATGCAGGAATAACCTTTCAAAGGCTTGTAAACAAATTATTTGCACCGTTAATCAGTAGAAAAGTAGAATGCTATGTAGACGACATGATCATCAAAACTCAATTCTCACATGAATTAATACAAGACTTGCATTCTGTTTTTGAAAATTTGCATAAGTTTAACATGAGATTAAATTCAAACAAGTGTGTGTTCGGTGTGACCTCGGATAAATTCTTGGGATACATCATTAACCGGCGTGGCATTGAAACTAACCCAGATAAGGTTAAGGCCATCTTAGACATGAGACCACCCCGTAAGTTGAAGGAGGTTCAGAGGTTGAATGGCCACATAGCCGCCCTGAGCCGCTTCATGTCCAAATCGGTAGACCATTGTCTGCCGTTCTTTAAGGAAATCAAGAGCAAAGGGTTCGAGTGGACCAAGACTGTCAGCTTGCGTTCGACGAGCTCAAGAAATACCTCGCTAGTGTGTCGATCTTAACCAGGCTCGAGGAGCGCGAAGTTTTAGAACTGTACCTCTCAGTGAGTGATGAGACTGAAAAGAACCCTATTTTTGCCCTCTAATTTTCATCTTTTTACATCTCTTTGGCACTTGAATGAACTCATTACTCTTGTATTTCGATTCAGGGCAATAAAGAAGGCAATTGGAAGAAAACAGGGCAAATCGAGTGATTCTGCACAGTTTTGGCGACAGTCAGTAATATGCCCTAACTCTCAATTTCGGACTCTAAATTGGACAGTTCAAGATTCATTAGAAAGATGAAATGAATGCCCATAACTTTTATGTTTTGGGTTTTGACAGATTCGGCTCACATCGAGTACGAAAACGAGCTTGAAGTTAGAGCAAGTTTGCAGCCAGCCCCATTTCACAACTTAAGCCCAACTCGCAGAAGTACCTTGAAGCAGCCCAACTCGAATTCAAGAGTCAAGAGTCCAAATCTCGAATGTAATCTCCAAAGAGAGAGCCATATCAAATCTAAATTCTTGAATGTAATCCTAGAGAGATAAGAAGATTGAGATTAGATCATTAGATAAGAGATAGGATAGGATTAGTTCAAAGAAGATCAAGACTCTCTAAAGATAAGATGATCTCCTAGAAGGAGTTGGAAAATAGCCCTCTCCTTTGGCTATATGAAGAGGGGGCGAACCAACTCTAGCAACACTCATTCCAAGATCCAAGAGATCATCAAGAGGCCAAGAAGCTCAAGAAAGCAGTTCGGCTATGGAGAAGAAAGGCATTGAGATTGCGCAGATCATGAGTAGCTAAGCTTCATTTTCTGGTTCAAGAGGGGAGGTTTGATTGTGTCATTGTGAGGTTCTGTAGTTAATTTATTTTCTTGCTTTTTAATTCAAGTATTCATTGATTCTTGAGCATATTTTTTATTGGATGTTAATGTTAATTAGTCTGACAAACTGAATTAATGTTGATTTTCCTACTGCTATCCATGATTTCGATGATCCGTAATTGTCACGAATAGTTGTACAAGTGGCAATTAGGTTAATATCTTTTTGGGTCAATTGTTTGTGACAGTCTTTGACCAATGTTTTAATATGGTTCAACCAAAAGGAATCGATGGAACAAGATTCAGTAATTGTAGTTATCTCAATTATTGCTATTTTGGTTTAACTGTTTTCACAAATTTTAATTTTATCACTGTTTAACATGGACGCTATCGTACCTAGTTGAGTGGTGATAAGTGTTGATCGAATGCTTGGTTTGGTCAACTGAATTAGGAAAACACAAGGTTTATTATGGCTATCCTAATAAATCTAAGGTTAAATGCTTAAATTGCAAGAATGCTGAAATTTACCTAGGATCGATGGCCAATCGATTCAACCCGAACCCCTGAACCAGAATTCGATAAGACTAATTTCTTTTTTATTGTTGAGTTTGCTATTGCTTTCTTATTCTTTTAGTTATTAAATTTTCCCACTCAATTATAGTATCCATTCGGCTAAGAGATTATTGTTCAGCTCCCTGTGGGGTTCGACCTAGAACCAATTTTTCTGCAATTATTTTATTATGGGACTAGTATTAATTTTGAGGGCCTCGACAACCGGTCAGCGAGTGACGAAGTGGTCAGTTCGGTACTAATAAAGGGAGTAGATCGGGTCCAATGACCCATCTATTATGTTAGTAAAGTATTGTCGGGAGTAGAGACGAGATACCTGGAGATAGAAAAGCTAGCGTACACACTGGTAATTGCAGCTCGGAAGCTCCGCCCGTACTTCCAGGCTCACACTGTTATCGTTCTCACTGACAAACCTCTGAGGCAAGTCTTACTTAAGCCCGAGGTCTCTGGTCGGTTGACGAAGTGGGTCGTTGAGCTCAACGAGTACAATCTCCAGTACAAGCCGCGAACTGCCATTAAGGCCCAAGCCTTGGCAGATTTCATCGTTGAGTGCACATTCAGCTCTGAATCCCCCAGGCCAGTTGAGCACATGGCTCCCAACTCGGGTGAGCCTGAAGCTCCCAGGCCGGTCGAGTCCGAGCCTCATGAGGTAGTAACTTGTGTGGCATCTCTCCTAGTTCGGCCAAGCCCGAGCTGGGATGAGGAGCCCTGGATCCTTCACGTAGATGGCTCCTCAAACCAATAGGGTAGCGGAGCCGGAATAGTTCTGCATGGCCCACATGGCACAAAACTGGAGTACGCGCTACGCTTCGAGTTCGCGGCATCTAACAATGAAGCTGAGTACGGGGTGTTTATAGTTAGACTAGCTCTAGCCAAAGAAGTAAAAGCTAAGCACATCGTTATTTACAGCGACTCCCAACTTGTGGTCAACTAGGTCATTGGCAATTATGAAACTTGCGAGCCAACCATGATCGCCTACTTAGCCAAAGCCAGAAAGGCCCTGCTCAACTTCCAGTCACACTTTATCACACAAATCCCTAGGTCAGAGAACGCAGAAGCCGACGCCCTGTCCATGTTAGCCAACGCTAGCGACATCACCATGAGAACTGTATACATAGAGGACCTGTCTCAGCCTAGCATTCTCAGGGGGGCAGAGGAGGTCGATCCCATCGTTCAATCAGAGTCAAGCTGGATGACCCGCTCACAAGCTTCTGGCTACACGAGACCCTCCCTGTAGACCGCAATGCAGCTAGAAGGGTACAGCGTCAGGCAACCAAATATGTCATGATAGACGAACAACTATACTAGAGATCTTACATACTCCCCTACTTGCATTGCTTGCGACCTACTGAAGCCAAGCTCGTACTCCATGACACCCATGAGGATCTGTGCGGTGGGCACTTGGGGGGCAGGCCCCTCGCCCAAAAGGCACTCCGACAAGGGTATTATTGGCCAACAATGAAGGCAGACGCTATTGAGTTCGTCAAAAAATGTGACAAATGCTAGAGACATGCCAATATTCACCACCAACCCGCTGCCGACCTCAAGTATCTCACCAGGCCATGGCCCTTTGCGCAGTGGGGTATCGATCTACTCGGGCCATTCCCGCCAGCAACGGGTGGAAGGAAGTTCTTAGTAGTGGCAGTGGACTATTTTACCAAGTGGGTAGAAGCCGAACCCCTCGTGAGGATCACAGCCCGAAATGTCCAAAACTTCTTTGGGAAGAACATCATGTGCCGCTTCGGATTACCTCGGGTATTGATCTCCGACAACAGCAAGCAGTTCGAGGACATCAAGTTTCAAGACTGGTGCCGAGACATGGGGATCCAACAGAATTTCACTTCAGTCGTGCACCCTCAAGCAAACGGCCAGGCAAAAGTCATGAACAGAGCCATCCTCCACGGACTAAAGGCACGGCTGGATCGAGCTAAAGGATTCTAGGCAGATGAACTACCCAGTGTCCTATGGGCTTATCGAACCACGGAAAAGACCGCCACGGGAGAAACACACTTCAACCTCACCTACGACACTAAAGCAATGATCCCTGCAGAAATCGAAGTACCTACATTGCAGCTAGAAACATACAGTGATCAGACAAACGAAGATTAACTATGTACCAACCTCGATCTACTCGATGAAGTAAGGGACCTCGCGTACATTAGGACCGCAACCTACCAGCAAAGAATAGATTGGTACTATAACACCATGGTCAAGAAGTGGAACCTCCATGTTGGAGACCTGGCCCTTCTTAATGTTATGATACCTAAGCCCGGCGCTGGCAAGCTTGGGTCCAACTGGGAAGGTCCTTACCGAGTGAAATGAGTGCTCGGGTAAGGAACATACGAGCTTGAGACCCTCGAAGGGAAACAAGTACCTTGAGCATGGAATATTGTCAACCAGAGGCAATATTATTTGTAAAAATCGAGTAGGCCACGAGCCACTCCCTAAGCCTAAGGGCCAGAATACCAAGCTAACATGACTTCGGCACAACAGGACCCAGCCACCTCTATGGCATGAGCAGACCCCGAGAGTGGGCCACGAGCCAACTCCTCCAGCCCAAGGGCTAAAACACCGAGCTAATGAAAAGACCTCGGCAGCGTACAGGACTTAGTGGCCTCATCAACATGAACTAAGTACTTACAACGCCCATGGTGTAGGCAGTTCGGGCACGAACCTTGTAACGAATAGCCCGCCCTGGCATGCAACGAATCAAACCCATTAAGGATAGCCGATGTCAACTTAGCTTAAGTACAGATAGGTCGGGCATGTACCCTACTTTGTCACTCACTTCGGGTACACAGCTCTAATAGCTTGGATGTTAAGATCGCCTTAGTAAAAATAAAGAGTGCACCAGAAAAAGCCAAGTGCCACTCCAACATGGGGAAATTCAGGAACGGACTACGAATCCCTCCCAAAGCCTAACGGCCACAAAACACTGAATTGACAAAACCTGGTTATCTCTAACCCTTAAGGGAAAGACAACTCGGGTATGAACCCTACGGCGTCTGCACCCCTGCTACTTTTACACAGCTCGGGTAACCTATACATCAAATTGACCAGCTCGGTGTCCACTCACACTTAGAAGTAATTTTGCACTAAGAGATACTCGAAACAAACTATGTTTCATTAAAAAGAGAGTTCAGGTACAAGAATTTTTACCCAAGCTCAAAGGCTCATGATAAGTACATTCACAGTTCATAAAGGAAAAAGACTAAGTTACAAGAGCGAACTACTTCGGGGGCCTGCCGCCTTTATAAGGGGCCCCCTCGAGGACAGTGTCTGGATTGGCATCCTCTGCTCCATCTTCGAGACCTTCATCCTCGGAATCGGAGTTGTCTTTTGACTGATGCACAATGTCATCAGTAATCCGTGAAGTAGTAATGGCGCTTGTGTCCAGCTCGGGGTAGAGGTGCCTGATCAGACACCGACTAAGCTTGAAGCCCTTACGATAGGCCTCCGTCATCACATCGTCAAATCTCGAGGATTTGACGTAGTCAATGACGGCCTGGGTCTTGGCCTCCTCGGGAGCACCTTCGAAGATTGCAGTCTTCTCCCTTATGTCCTCCTGGAGGTACTCCACTTCATGCTCCAGTCTCCCCTTCGCCTCCTTGAGGCCTTGTATCTTGAATCACTAGTGCAACTTGCACTCTTTGTTTTTCGTTCTCCTTCAGCTTCTTGCACACAACACTAACTTAAGCATCGGAGCGTTCCTACCGGGAAACCCCTCGGGAGTTCTTCCTCTTTCCTCTCATTTCAGGTACCTCTCAAGAGCCACGCGAGCGCCAGCTAGGAGTGACCGGATTGTGCTACATCAAAATCATAATTTTTGACATAAATATCTAAATTCTTGTTTTCTTGCTCTAGAATTTTTAACATATATATTACAATTTCAAATTTTAGAAATATGAGTAAAAATAATATTTAAAGCATCATGAATACATAAATTTAAGGTGTGACATGCACATCTGTTATGAAATAATTTACCATTTAAATGTGGTTTGAACTAAGATTTTAAAATATTTATTGATGAATCATTATTACTAACATTATCAAAACTAATAGAAAATAATTTATTTTTAATTCCATAAGCATGTAAAGTATTTGATGTAACCGTTTCTGGTCATGTACCAATTTTTTTTGTGATGTACCAACTTTTTGGCTAAGTACCTCATCATTTGACCTGGTCCCAGGTGGCCTGTGACTCAGAGGATGATGGAGCTCCCTGGTGGCGAACTGCCTGGTGATGAGCTACTTGGTGGCGAACTCCCTGGTGGTGAGCTACTTGGTGATGAGCTCCCTAGTGGAGAGCTACTTGGTGACAAGCTCCCTTGTGGTGAGCTACTTGGTGACGTGCTCCCTGGTCGAGAACTACCTGGTGACGAGCTCCCTAGTGGAGAGACCTGGTGACGAGCTCCCTGGTGGAGAGCTACCTGGTGACGAGCTCCCTGGTGGAGAGCTACCTGGTGACGAGCTCCCTGGTGGGGAGCTACTTGTGACGAGCTCCCTGGTGGAGAGCTACCTGGTGACGAGCTCCCTGGTGGAGAGCTACCTGGTGACAAGCTCCCTGGTGGAGAGCTACTTGGTGGCAAACTCCCTAGTGGTGAGCTACCTGGTGACGAGCTCCTTAGTGGAGAGCTACCTGATGACGAGCTCCTTAGTGGAGAGCTACCTGATGACGAGCTCCTTAGTGGAGAGCTACCTAATGACGAGCTCCCTGGTGGAGAGCTACTTGGTGGTGAACTCCCTGGTGGTGAGCTACCTGGTGACAAGCTCACTAGTGGAGAGCTACCTGGTGACAAGTTCCCTAGTGGTGAGCTACTTGGTGATGAGCTCCATGGTGGAGAGCTACCTGGTGACGAGCTCCCTGGTGGAGAGCTACTTGGTGACAAGCTTCCTGGTGGAGAGCTACCTGGTGACGAGCTCCCTGGTGGAGAGCTACTTGGTGATGAGCTCCCTAGTGGAGAGCTACCTGGTGATGAGCTCCCTGGTGGAGAGCTAACTGGTGACGAGCTCCCTGGTGGAGAGCTACTTGGCTTCCCTTTGCATGAGGTGATCTCCTCTCCTTTGCTAGTGGCGGGAGCTGAAGGACCTGCGAGAACTGAATCAGAGGACCCGGGGGTATTTTCCAGGCGGGGACTCTCCGATGTCTAAGTTAGCATTCTGATTGTAGGGAGCTTGGAGAGAAATGAGAGAACTAGAGAGCAAGGATTACCTCCATTTTTTCATTCTCTCCCCCTTGTCTTTGGGGGTCGGAGTCCTTATATAGTGGTGTCCTGTCAAATCAGGCGTAACAACCTCTATCAAGTCAAGCATAAGTACCTCTGTCTCTCTGCCGTAGCCGTTACTATCAGAGCTGAGGTGGCGAGTGCAGGCGGTTGCTGCAGAGTACGGCTCTACCAATCAAGGGACAGCTCTCAGGACTGGCAGGCACGGCGCTGCCTAGCGAGAGACATGGGTGCAAGTCTCCAGATCTGTCTGGTACAGTTGTCAGGCAGGAGATCTTCTGCGATACGCCGAGTTGCCCCTAAGTGGCGAGCTCTTCTTAAGACGCCAGGCTGCCTGCAGAGTGGCTAGCTGCCTGTGACGAGCTGCCTATGCCGAGCTGCCCCTAAGTGGCGAGCTCTTCGTAAGACGCCAGGCTGACTGCGTAGTGGCCAGCTGCCTATGCCGAGCTGCCCTAGCTATACCGAGCTGCCTATGCCGAGCTGCCTGTGCTGTACTGAAGTGCTACGTGTCACAATTTCACTAGAGGCTGCACTTGGTTTGCATGAGGTGCTACGTGTCACAATTTCACTAGAGGGCCAAATCCGCCCTCATCAATATTTAAAATACTTGCAGCAATATTTGGGCCAATATATGGCCATTCAAGCCTAGTAAAACTTAACTTATTTTATTTAAAAGCTAATTTTTATCAATAAAATGATCGATCACACAAATATAGCTTACGTTAAATTTAGAAGTCCAAATATCAAAAGTAGTTGCAACTTTAGAATTAAGATTTGATAACACATAAATTAATTTTTTTTATATGAATAAAAAATTTTCAAAGCATTTGATCTAATAGTATTCCTACAAACATTTTTAAATTGTGGATTTACAAAATTACGTAACCATTTTTCAAGTTTAGTATCTTCAATTAACAAAAATGGTTGTTCATCATGTACAATGTATTTTTCTAATTCTTGCCTCATTTTTTCTTGAAAATATTTAATGTACCAACCCCTCCCCCCGCCCAATTTGTGTTTGTGTTGTTTCTCTCCATTCTTCCTCTTCTTCTTTCTCATGGGTGAGCAAATGTTTGCCCAAATGGCCAGTACCACCTTTGCTACAATTGCTAAAGTCTTTCCTGCATTTTTGGCAAACAACTCTTTCTCCCTTCCCCTAAGCCGCTTCTACTTTAAATATTTTTCAAACCGGGCTAATCAACTTAGTGGCCTTCTTTCCCTTAGTATTAGTATTAAGGATGGAAGTTCTGCTAATATTAATAGCATCCATATCAGTGCTAACACTACCATGTTGTGACTGAATATCGTCAACATTGAACATGTTGGAGAATTGGTTTTGAGAGGAGCCGACCATTTTTTTTAATTCTAAAAAAGATAAAAATTAATTTAGTTGTACTTACCTAGATTGCCAGTTCGGAATCCCAACTTGATTTCAACGGTTGAAGCCTTTCAACTTCAAGAGTCTAAGCCCCCAAATTGATAATTTGAGATACTTGAGTTGTTGAGCAAGTCTTCTTCTTGTTGAACCTTCAATAAGTTGAGAATTGAAAAATCAGAGAATGTGTGAGAGATTAAAAATTGTTGAATTGGTGTGATGAGAATGTTGGGAGGGGTATTTTGGTCATTATAAAGTTATTTATCACTTTACCCAAAATGCCCCCAAACTAGCTGTTATATAGCTATTGGGGGCATTTATGTCATTCCTTCTCCCCCAAAACCAAAATACATGAATAGCCCCTATATAGTTGTTGGGGGTATTTCTGTAAAACCCCCCAGAAAGTCGACACATGGACCGTAGGTAGCATGGCACGCATGGTCATATCGTGGCTACCCATGGACCTGGAACCCTAGTACCAGCACGACTCAGACCATCGTACCAGGCCTGGCATGGCCCGCGTGCCGTCATGCCGTGTTGAGCCAGGGCGCGAGCGGCACAACTCGATTTACACCTCTATGGTCATGCATTAGGAACATTTCTCCATGAACAAGAATTTACAAGTACCGAATTTGCTCTTCACAACCTGTTATAGCTACACATCAGTAACATCTCCTCACTTGTATGTTATTATTCACGACGGATGTTCCCAATACAAGGTGGGATGTGGTTGTAAGGCTGATGTGAGGAACACTTTATAAGAAGCATATCCCAATTCATAGAGATGTTATCAATGTAAAACTCCAGATAATGTGAGATTGGTGTGAGGCGCCCTATACGAGGAGCAAATCTTGATTCTCACCTAGAACCTAGAATGGGTTCTAGGTGAGAATGGGTCGGTTCAGTTTAATTCCATGGTAGAACCTAGAACCTACCTTGTAGGGGTTGGTTCCAAGTTTCTAGAACCACAACCTACTATATGAAGGTTGGTTTCAAGGTTAGTTATGGCCTTAAATTATATTTATTGATTAATTTGGGTAACTTAATATGTAGATTATCATTATATGGTTCAAATTTTATAATTTAAATTTAAATCTAGTAAATATTACTGATGTTGTCTGATATGAGGTATAGTGAATCAAGGACAAAATCAAATAAATCCCTACCAACTAGAAAAAGCTGATGTGGAAGAAGGAAGTCATGCAGCGAGGTAATCCGCAATCACATAGAGCATCAAAGGCCCAAGGAGTTGTTCCCCGAGAAGGCACTCTGATGCTCAAGTCAGTAACAAGGGACTGAGAGAGGTTGGGACAAGCTATTGAAAGTGAGCTAGTTCGAACCGAGAATGGGTATGAGAGCAAAATGCTGAGGAGCCAATGTCCTTTACCTCAAGGGGGAGATGCCTTTAAATAATTGTGCATCTATGTTGTAGTCAAATGAGGTCTACTGAGTTGTCGGGATGAGGTTGCCTATCGAGGTTATCGGGAGGACCTGCTTTCCTAGCAAGGGCGCATCTCTTTGTTTGTGTGGGACTATACTTCTTTGTTATGCCTTTCCATGATGCGACTGTGAAGATGTGTGTTGACATGGTTCGAAGATGTTGGCCATGGAAGCTGACATATTGGCAGCTTTGGATAGCTAAGGCACCACTCGAACAACATTCCCCCTTGCTTAGAGGTAGAGGAGTGAAGTGCTCGGTCGTGGTGGAGAGGAAGAGCTTTTGAGTCCTCAGTTGAAGAACTTTAAATTTTCATTGGTTGGTTGAAGCTTGGTCAAACCATATTAATGAACTGGTTGACTCATCTCCTGTACGAGTTAGCATCACATCATTTCATCTTCTTGAGGTTAAACGCATGTTGGTGCAATGGTGAATCTGAGCCATTGGTAAGATTTAATCTTGATCATTGGCTTCTAGGGGTGTTCATGGTTCGGTGGGCCTAGTTTTGAAACCAAACTAGGGTTATTGGTTTTTGGAAAACCAGTAGCTGAAATCGAACTAAAACTGATTGGTTAACTAGTTGACTGGTCCGGTCGGTTAACTAGCGGTTCAGTTTGTTGATTTTTTGGTTTTTTTTTTTTATATATTTACAATATATAATATACATAAATATATAATAAAAACTATAAATATATAATATTATATTTTAAATAATAAATAATATATTATAAATATATATTTAAATATAATTCATATTTATTAATTTATAATATATAGAAAATAATATATATATATAATATACATAAATATATGTATGTATTGGTTGATTCAGTTAACCGCTAGCTTTCTATATTGGTTAACCGAAATTGAACCATTACCTTCAGTTTTTTAAAAATACCAAACCGACTGTTTTAGTTAACCAAAATTTCAATTGTTTTTTTCAATTTAATTTCGTTTTTCTTGCTCACCCCTATTGGTTGCCTCTATACAAGGAAGTGGGGTGAGTCATTTTGAGTGAAGGCGAGCTTGGAAGTTCAGGTGGTGCTTAGTAGTGCTCAATTCTTGTCTAGTGCTTCGGGTGCTTTGCAATTCCCACTTTGGTAAGTTGTCTTCTTTTTCATCATCTTCCTTTTCTTCATGTTCAAGTAGTTCTAGCGATAACGAGTCCTAGTTGGGGCCTCAGTCAAAGGTTGTTGTGCTCATGGTCCTAGAGACCGATGCCAACACAACTGAGGTTGAGGAGATTCAAGGTGAGGGGGCCAAGGTCGAGGAGGCTGGTGTCGAAGAGACTGACAAGGTCGACGTGGAGATTGTGTCCGAGGAGGATCCAGGCACTCCGAGGTTCGACAATCGCTTTGCCTCAACCCCATGTAGCTTAACACCCAAGAATTTGGTCCACATTCGGGACGTGTATTGCATCCCCGTGGAGTACGAGTTGAGGTGTCCCAGGATAGGTGAACGGACGACCTCGACCTCGGCCTAGTGAGCTTTGTGTCTACGAACATAACCTGATAGCATGTTGAGGTGGCACCCTGTCCAGCCTATCTAGCTAATGCTGTACTCCCTCGGATACCTTGTCAGACGCCTCTGCTATTGTACCATTCACAATGTAGATATAACTTTACCCATGTTTATGTATTTTTAGCACATGAAGAAGCACTAGTAAGGCTACTACTATTTTTTGGCTTAGTTGAACACCAAGGTGTTCGTCGAGGTCCCTTCCTCGGTCAATACACTAGAAGGAGAGGTTCTTTATGTGCCATCAAGGGGGCTGGGCATTCCTTGCTGAACTACTGGCAAAGAGTTGGCAACCATATGATGGATAGTAAGGGTGCATGTTCAAGAGTACACCTTGTTCGCTATGTTGGTCCATGTTGGGCTAATGAAGCCCCTAACTAGTTTGTCCCGACTATGTAAGTTCTATTTTCTATTTGGCCTTAGATGATTAACACCTTTCACGGCTGGCAACGAGGAGGAGAGTGTGAGGCACATGCAAGTTGCCACCCAAAGGAGGTCAACAACTCAGTCTTTAGGTGCGGCCCAATAGCAACATCGCTCTGGCAAGACGACTCCTTGGATGAGGCACCTCCCTAGCTCGTTTGGTAGTAGTTAACTCCTTAGGGGAGTCTTAAGAGGCATGTCCCACCAACTCAAGTGAAGGAGGAGGCCAAGATCCATCGACATAACTGGATTATCTGCTCGAGGGACACTCTAGAAATTGAAGTTGTTCCTGAGCAATTGGCCCGGGGTATCCTACTATTGGAGATTCGGAGGAAGGCTTGCGGTCACACAAGCATGGTTCTTGGGAGTGCAACCACCCATGATACTCGGGGGACACTCTGTGCCGTGATGATGTTGGTTGACCGAATTGAAGGCTAAAGTAACCAAACTGAAGAAGGCCATGGTGGACAAAGATGATGGCCTAAGAAGGTGAAGAGTCAGGTGCACGATCTAAAGGACAGACGAGACAAGGCTAGGAAGGCGATGTATGAGGCTAAGGCAAACCTAGCTTGGACAAAGGAGGAGGCGGTCACTGAGTACAAGGCATCCAGGGTCTTCTAGATTGAGATCGACAACTATGCCATTGACGCCTAGCAGACCGGGTTTACTCAGTATAAGAGGAGGGTGTTACACTTGTGCTTAGACATGGCTCCCGTGGTGGAGAAGTTCGGTCCATGTGACCCTGAGGAGATAACTGGGGAGTAATTTGCCCAACCTACCGATGCCATGACTGTATTTGAGGAGCAGACCCATGCCACCACTGCCACCGATGAGGAGTGATGACCACATTTGTTTGTTTTATTTTTTGCTTCTTTGATGTACAACTCGGGATGTCAAACTCTTGCCCTATTCACATTTTTTGGAAATGAATGAAGATCACCCTTTTTTTTTTCTTGATTCCATTCTAGTGTTTGTTTTATTTTCTATTATTATTTTTGTTGTTGTCCACATCGGGCAAGGGGCGCCTATGGTCCTCGACTGGCTGAGGACAAAATACACATGATTACTTAAAGTAAATCTTCGTTAGATCACTATGGGTCATGCTGGCTGAGGTGCTTCGAGTTGTCATCCTGTTCCTGGGGAGCCCTTGCTCCTTGTCCGGGTTAGTCATGGCTCTTTGCCGACTATACTCTGGTAAAGGGTCATATGGGTCCCGGGCACCTTCGGCTTGCTGGGTGGTTGTTGACTCCAGGGGCAGAATCTGTTGTTGTCCTTCGACCATGCATGGCAGTGGCGTCATTCCCACTTGGGTGTCAGTTTAAGCTAACATTGGACCTTGACCGTTATCATCCGGCAAGATTGTCATGTGTGTGTGGTCCTTGGCCGAGTCCTTGTGCGTGTGTGCAATTATGTGATGCTTGCTCAACTTAGTGAAATGAAATTGCATTTTTTTTCTATTATTCTGAATGTAAAGTACTAAAGGCTCGACTGCCATTGTGTTCGGCGCCAATTACTAATAGTACACTATGAGATTACCCATGTTCTAGCTCCTTTGTGTCGGCCTGTCATTGAGGTCTTCCAATTTATATGAGCTCGATCCAAGTACTCTAATAACTTTGTACGACCTATCCTAGTTGGGTCTAAGCTTGCATTCACTGGGTTTGAGTACGATGACCTTGCGAAGGACGAGGTCTCCTATCTTTACCTCTCTTCTGTGGACCTTGGCATCATAGTACACTGATCATCTTTTGCTGATATGCTACCATATTGATGCGTGTTCGGTCTTGGACCTCTTCCAGGAGATTGAGCTCAGCCCCTAGATCCTCATTGTTCGTTTCTTCATTGTAGAGCTTGGGTCGAAGTGCGGGGGATCCGATTTCCACAGGGACCACATACCTCAGCTCTGAATGCCAGATTGAACGGGGTATCTTTATTGGTTGTTCTCAGTGTGGTTTGGTAAGCCCAGGGAATGCTCAACAACTCTTCTACCCACCTGCCCTTGGCATTACCAAGCCTCGCCTTTAGGCCATGCAACAAAGTGCGTTTGGTGACTTCAGTCTATCTGTTGCTTTGAGGTTGGTGTACCGACGTTGTGTAATGATCTATTCCAAGTTTGTCATAGAAGGATTTAAACTTCTTATCAATGAACTGCGAGCTATTGTTGGTGATGAACACTCGAGGAGTGTCGAAGTAGCAGGTGATGTTCCTTCATAGGAAGCCCTGAGCATTTTGAGTGGTCATGTAGGCTAGGGGCTTGGCCTCGACCCACTTGCTGAAGTAATCTACGATGACAAGGAGGAACTTCTTTTGACCGATGGCAGTGGGGAAGGCTTTGAGGATGTCCATGCTCCATTGGATGAAGGGCCACGGGCTAGGAATTGGTGTTAGTGGAACCGCTGGCTAATGGAGCATGTTGGAGTGTCTCTGGCAGTAATCACTCTTCTAGTTGAGCTAGGGCGTGTCCTACTTCATGGTTGACCAAAAGTAGCATTACCAGGGGGCTTTATAAGCCAAGGTTTGGGCACTAGGCGGTCACCGTAGATGCCTTTGTGTATTTCCTTGGGGACATAGTCAACTTTGGTCGGAGGGAAACACTTAAAGTATGGCAGGGTGTGCGATTACGGTAAAGCTAACCCTAGATGAGGCAGTGCCGAGCATGTGAGTGAGTTTCTTCGCTTTTCATTTGGTCATTGTGCAGGGTGTCATCCTATATATTAATTTGGGTAACTTAATATGTAGATTATCATTATATGGTTGAAAACTTATAATTTAAATTTTGTAAATATTATTGATGTTGTCTGATTCAAGGTATACCGAATCCGGGACACAATCAAATAAATCCTTACCAATTGGACAAAGTTGAGGTGGAAGGAGGAAGCCGTACATTGAAGTAATTTGCAACCACTGAGAGGATCAAAGGCATGGGGAGTTGTTCCCCATGAAGGCACTCTGATGCTCAAGTCAGTAACAAGGGATTGAAAGCGGTTGGGATGAGCTAGTCTGAATGAGGAATGGGTATGAGAGCAAAATGATGAGGAGCCAAAGTCCTTTACCTCAAGGGGGAGATTCCTTTAAATAGCCGAGTATTTGTGTTGTAGTCGAATGATGTCCATGGGGTTGTTGGGATGAGGTACCCACTGAGATTCTCGGGAGGTCCTGCTTTCCTGCCGGAGGCGTGTCTCTTTGTTCATGTGTGACTTTGCTTCTTGGTGTTGCCTTTCTATGATGTGGCTGCGAAGACATGTGTTGACATAGTCTGAAGACGTTGGCCATGAAAGCCAACACGTGACAGTTTTCGACCAGTTAAGGCACCACCCGAACAATTATCTTTTACGTTACTTATTGTACATATTCAAATATTGAAGACTTAAAGTGAAAATAATTGAACAAATCACTTATGTAACTTATTGGTCAAGTGAGACCATGGCTTTTGTAACCATGAGCACTTGGGTTTAAATCTTCACACCCCATAAGCATTTTGGGATTTATTTCAAGACAAATTCGGTTCCAACATAGGTTTCACCGAGAACAACCAAGGCTGATTTATCAAATTAATTTGGGTAGAATAAACACTTAGACCTTGAATCGACTTAAGTGGGGTCAATTCCAAAAATTTGAAACCAAACCCTTACCCTATAATAAATTGGATACGGTATGTTGAATGCCAATTTAAGGTTGGTTCTTTTCAGTTTCGCTAAGAAATTACCCATTTGCTCACCCCTACTCACAACCAATTGCAATGATATATTGGGAATTTTTGTTCACAGTGAGATATTCATAATGCACAACTCTAAGTGGCTGTAAGGACGGTGTAGGCTAAATCCAAGTTCATTTAACATGTCTTATGTATCACGATTGATTCAATATTCTGAGTTGAACTGTAGACGACTAGAACTCCTTAACTCTAAGATGTTATCTTGAAATCTATATAAATATATTAAGCTAAAATGTGTACATAAGAAGGCTTGAGGATGAGGAAAATGGAATCTAATAATATTTTTTGCCTTTTTTTCATAGAAATTACAAGAATGCCACTCTCTACCAATTCTTTCTCTTTTGCTTTTTTTTCTTTCAAATTATAAGAATCTCACTCTCTCCTACCAACTCTCTCTATCTCTCTCTTGCTTTTTTTTTCTTTCAAATTCTAAGAATGCCACTCTCTCTCTTTCTTGCAAATTACAAGAATGCCATCTCTCTCTCTCTCTCTCTCCCCTTATAAATTACTAGAATACTACTCTCTCTCCAATTGAGGGAGACTTTAGCTCATCATTTTGGCTGATAGGGGACCTGCAAACAAAGATAGTCGAGTTTGAGCTGAGCCGAAATCGAACTTCAAAGCTCAAGCTCAAGTCTCTAATTCAAATCGAACTCGAGCTAGACGACACCTCTACCACTAAGGGAGACCTTGGTTTGGCACCTCGGTCACTAAGGGAGATTTTGACTCAACACCTCGACAACTGAGGAAAACCTCAACTCGGCACCTTATCAATTAAGGGAGACCTTAGCTCGACACTTTGCTTGTTAGGGAAACCTCAGCTCGACACTTCAACAGTTGAGAAAGACTTCAATTTGGCACATTGACAATTGAAGGAGACCTCGACTGCTTGAGAGACTTACAATCAAAGGTAGCCGAGCTCGAATTTCTGAATTTTTGGCTCGAACCAAGCTCGAATTCGAACTAAAATCTATAATTTAAATCGAGTTCAAGCCTAATAGTTATGAGCCGGCCACTACAACGCATGTCCCCTCCGCTAGTTATTTGTTTAGGGATCCATACACTGTACACACTTGGGATTGCAGAATGTCTACGTAGACCACTAAATTGGAATCTTGGGTCGTTATAGATATTACCGAAGGATTACATTCTTTGGAATGGGCGGAGCTCAATGTCACAGCCCACGTAGTCGTAATACTCCGAGCAATCTATATTAATGGCGTAATTTGTTTCTGTTAGTGTCGGTTTCTCGTGGTTGGGAGCGCAGAGCCTCGGAAGTCGGTGCCAATTTGTGCCGGACGTGAGAAATGATGGCCCTCACTGTGGGTTCTGCGCCAACGGCAGCGTGGACCAAGTCCGGAAACTTAAGGCATTTCAGGGTTCTGGCAGATGAATTTCCATCGTTTCTCCCGAGACAGGTCGAGAAAATCAAAGACCCATTTGCTCGAAAACTGGCCAAGAGGATTGAGAGGCTGCCTGTCCAGGTGGGTTTCTTCTTCTTCTTTAGTTTATCTACTTTCCTGTAGTTCCCTTTACCGGCCAATGTTAATCCACGTTCTATAACCAAATCTCGTCCCTATTCTTGGCTGGAACTTGGATAATTGGAGGAACATAGAACAAGAGGTTTCATCGGGTTAGCTCGTGCTCACTTATTGGTCGAACCGGAACAACTCAGCCCCGCCCCGTCTGCGACACCATGCCTGCGCGAAACCCGATAACTTATTAGTCAAACTGGGTCGATATTTAAACCCGACCCGGACCGAACTGCTTTTGCTCTAGCCTCTAGCCCAATGCTCAAATTTGACATGGGTTTATCCGGCGCTTTTGACGGGAAAATTCATCCAACTCAGTGATGGAAGAACTCACGAGACTCTGTATAAGCAATACGAATGGTCGTCTACATACTAGTTTATTTGAGCTATTGTTCATATGCTTTTTGATCGGTTCTGTTGTTGTTCATGTACTGTTGAACAAACTTATTTCGTATAGTACTTGATTTATAAGGATATCCAGATACAAGTCACTGAAACAGGAACTAGTTTGCTTTGATTCTTGCTTCTCATTGATGCACAGCCAATCTCAACTCTGAGTACAGAATTCATAATGATATGTCGATGGAAAAGCTTCAGTCATGTTTTCATTTCTTGGGAATTGAAGTTTCTAATTCTGCTCTTCAAATCTTGAAGGTTTATGGGTTTCTTGTTCTTAATACTTTTTTGGGACTAATAAGGGGTCTCTGCGGGCATTGCAGGTTAGCTTTTCGGAAAGCAGTATTATGAGTAGTTGTGTGAGGCCACTGTTGCAGAGCGAGACAAATCCGGTGGTTCTCCTCCATGGCTTTGACAGGCCTGTATTATGCGTCCGTTGTGATTAGGCTGTATTGTATGCGTAAGCTATTGCTGACTGAACTTATGTATTTCAATCCATCTTATTTCAGCTCTTGTTTAGAATGGAGATACACATACCCTTTGCTGGAGGAGGCTGGGTTGGAAACTTGGGCCGTGGACATTCTTGGCTGGGGATTCTCTGATCTAGGTTTTTCTGTTAGACCTGTCCTCGTTCTTATTGAATTGCAACAAGTTATTTATTATCTCTCCGTACCTTGAATCATGTAATATGATTTTCCATTTGTCTGCACTTGCATTAGAAAGGCTTCCATCATGTGATGTGACTTCCAAACGTGACCACCTGTATCAGGTATGTTTGCTTCAAGCTTCTTGTACCTGCTTATTGAATTGCAATAACACAGAACTAGTTACTACTAGTTCCTAGTAACTGCCTATAGTTGATGGTTAGAACTTAGAAGTTTTAGTACAACATTTTTATAAGCAAAGCTTTACTACAACATTGAACAGAAATGTAGAATACTGCAATGCCTCCAGTTTAGTATGCTTCTTCTTCCTGTCCAATCAATTGGAATCCTCTTGGATGTATCTAGCAATGAACTGAGTAGATTTTGTTTGATCGGTATTGGTTGGGCAGGTATAGACATGGCATTCAATCAACTAGATGATGTCACTGTTTGGAAGTTCTTTATTTTCTTTTATCTATAACTTTTCATTTCTCTAAGCACCATTTTTATTTCTCTTTTTTACATTCCATCTGCGTGCAATAGCTTTGGAGGTCCTACATCAAAAAGCCCATGATACTAGTTGGGCCAAGCCTTGGTGCTGCTGTTGTAATTGACTTTGCTGTCAATCATCCTGAATCTGTAAGTTTTTCTTTTTTCTTTTTATTTTTCTTGCCCTCTGAATTCATGAGCGTGCTCCATGCATCCATTTTCAGAGAAGTTAAACTACCTTTTGTGTACCATTTGCCTTTTTTCTTTCTTTTTTTGCTTGAACCCTTATATTGGGGAAAATTCAACTTTAGGGTACTCATTGTTAAATTATATTTTCTGGCCTAGAATTTGACTTTTGATAAATTATCTAATGAAGATCCTTCGACTTAAAATCTGCAATCTTAGGTCCCATGTCATGCGCTTGGGCTTTAAAGAAACGTGAACCATAATATCGAAGCTGACATTAATAAATCTGAATCATGATATTTGAAAAACAAAAAAGTCTCAAGAACAATTCAGAGATCTGGTCTGTGAAAATTTGTTTTTCTTCTTTTCCAGATTTTTGAATGCACTGAAGCTGTTTGGTAATTTGAATATTGTACCCTTTCAGAAATGTTTATTTTAATTTTACCCTTTTGAATATCCAGTCTGTATTATATTATAATTATATATTTTTGTACAATTGAATACATATTTCTATAGTATTATATTATACTATACTATAATATATATTATGATTATTCTATTTAATATAATAAAAATTATATTATAGAACATATAATGTTTTTTGTATTATAGCATATAAAAGATGTTATGTATTATATGATGTAAATATAATTTTACATAATATAATATTATAACATCGTTATATTTATTTTATATGGATATTTGGAATTATCATTGGACAATATATCCAATTAATAAAATATATGTTTACTGATAAAAAAAAAAAAAACTTACTTGGAGGTCAGTCAACCTCTGAAAATTCAAGTGGAATTTCCAGAGGTGTGTTTGGATGTTTTACCAAATGACCACCTAAGTACCTAACCACTGAAAGGTAAAATTCAGAGTTCAGTGGCCAGTTAAGTGCTACCGAATGCCACTTAAGTAATTTAAGTGATATTATGTTACTCCACTTGGCAGAGTCAATCTAAGGTGATGAGAGTCCAAGAGTGTTAGATCCAAATAATATTCACTCAATTTGAATGTATTGGATTTGATTTCCATGAGCTGTATGAACTCATTCCAAATTTCAGCGTGGTTGGGTTGGCCTGGATACTAGTTCCTACACCTCGAAAATATCATGCATAATTAGAAACAGAAGTTGATATTAGTCATTTTTGTTAGTATGTGTGTGTGTGTGTCTATATATATATGGTATGTACATTAGCAGTATTTGTGTTTTATAAAATATGGAGAAGTAATTTTGTACTTTTTGATAGGTAATGTAATTTTGCACTTTGCAGGTACAAAAATTGATTTTGATTGATGCAGGTGTGTATGCAGAAGGCACAGGAAACCTTGCAAAGTTACCTAGAACAGTAGCCTATGCTGGGGTAAATTTTCTTTTCCATAATAGATGCAACAAGAAGTTTGTTGCTTTGGTGTTAATCATTCGATGCTTGTTTCTAATTTGACTCACTTCTATTAATTTTATGTGCTTTTGGGTGAAATTTTGATGAAGATGATAATGAAAGTAGCAATAATAGTATTAAGTTTGCTTTAACGCTCCTTGCCTTTGCAAGAACCCTAAAAGATTACTAAAAACATGATGGAGGAGTCACCTAAGGCTGCAAAATGATTCAGAAACAGGTTTGAGAAGAACAATATTTTATGCTCTGCTGTGGAGAAAATTGTTCTTATATTTTCCTGAATATCATCATTGTCTTTAAAGAGCAAATGTTCCATCGTGCTAGGACTGCCTGTAGAGTGTAGACAAACTGTCAAAGTCATCATTGATTCTACAAGCGAAGTTGAGATTGCTTCTATCCAATCTTTCTCCTCAGTCCTGTTAGTTCTTTCAGGACCACTTTGCAGTTTGCACCTGCGTTCACAGTAAATAGTTCTAAGATCTTGATAGTCCTTCATAGAATTAAATAAAAGTGAAGAAAAATTTTTAACAGTTTAACTCTCTATTAGTAGATGAGATAGATGGAATAGGCAAAGCAATTAAAAAATAAATAAATAAATAAAGAGGAGTTGGAAATTTGGCATCGTTTCTTCACAATAGAGATTTCTTCCATACCTACCTTGCATATGGGACATAAATCTTCTACAACACCCAACAAAGCAAAACTCCCGATCTTTAATTCTACGTCTTCTTTCTTTGTTATTTAACATTATTGAATTCTTTAATAACTTAAAGTCTTTTGGACCAGGTATCTGTATTGAAGAGCATGCCATTGCGGTTGTATGCAAATCTTTTGGCCTTTAAAAAGATATCATTTGACACCATCTTAGACCAGACAAATGTGAGTATTGCCTATTTTGATAATTTCCATTGGTTGTGGATATTTCTGTTGGTACAAATGTACATTCATATATAATGATATTGTCTACTCTCTTATTTCATCTAGGTAGGCCGTTTGCATTGCCTGTTGCCTTGGTGGGAAGATGCTACTGTTGATTTTATGATTAGCGGGGGCTATAATGTTAGTAGGCTGATAGATCAGGTAAGTGCAAAATAGAAAATGCTAATTTGTAAGCATTTTTAGATCGTCAAATTGTTCTACATTGTTATGGGAAAAGAGGGACAATTATGCTAGATGTGAAAGAAGTTGTTACTTCCTTAACTCATGATACATTTTTCTTTTTTTGTTAACTGAAATTTGCACTAAAATATCAACAGAAATGTACCTAAGTTACATGTGCCCCTTTGGAAGGATACATGACCGTACCCCTTCCCAAAATGACTTCTTACATTACAACTTAACCCAATATAATTAACCTATATTTACCCATTGAATTTTCACCTGAATATTCATGGTCAGCCACCTAAACTTCTTAAGTTCATTACTGTAGGCCCATACTGTTTTTTTATCATTCCTTAACCACCCTATCACCACCTTAGATATTCCCCTTCATTTAAGTCTATTGCCAACTGCATACTTAAAAGACTCCTTCCACCCCCGAAGGCCCCAGGTTTCCAAACTGCTCCCATCAAAATTAAACTTGATAAAGTCTTTTTCTGGTGGTGTCCATGATCTTTGGGTCACCTTCTTCTTGGAAGAGGATGCGGCCATTCTCCCCACTTCCTCATTATATCATCAAACAGAAAGGAGAGAAAGCATCCAATAATTTAATGCAGTGCGCTACCTTGGCTGTAATACACTCAACCAAAGCCTCCTTGATGTAGGACCAGCTCAGTTTTAGTCCTTAGAGAATGTTGAATGGTCTTCTTGATCAGAGTTTTATGGCTGTTAATGGCTGTAACAACTTCTTGAAGGAATCAGAGAGAAAATAGAGAGAGAAAGAAGAGAGAAAATACCTGGAATCATTCACAGGGTGCCTAGAATCACTCTAGGGCATGGGAATCACTCATCATAGCTAGAGGTGTAAAACGGGTCGCGTTGTGCCGGGCTGGGCCACAGGCCGGGCCTTGGGCATGGGCCAAACCAGGCCAGACATTTTTTTTGTTTTTTGATTTTTTTTTTATTTCTTTGATAAGTAAAACTAAAATATTTAACTTTCCTTTGGCCTTTGGGAACTATTTGAAAAAATAAGAAATCTAACAAATAAATGAAAAAAATACTTAACTAAATAAGAAGTCAAAGAGACAAAGACTCAAAGTGAATAACAAATTGGAAGAAAAATAGGAATTTTATTTCGTTTAAATTTGAATGATACAAAGCATACAATGGTTGGATGAATGAAATATGAAAATTAGAAAATGGAATAAGTTAATAAAATATAAAAAAATACAATATCGTTACAAATTGATAATAAAAAATTACGTTATTAAAAAATATCAAATAAATTAAATAAAATTAAAACAAAATTTGCAATAATTTGAAAAAAAAGCTATACAACTATTGAGTATACAAAAAATATTGACTTCATCATTTTCTCCTATTGTTCTTGACTTTGATCATCTGCTTCAGGTGAAACATCAGGTGTAGTGCCATGCCCTCCTTTGTCTTGTAATCTATTTTCAGCATCCATCAAATCTTTAAAGCAGATGCACATCTCTAGACTTTCATCATTCATACAGCTTCTCTTGTCGTCCAACACCCTAGCACCTGCACTAAAATAAGACTCCGATGGAACTATAGACACCGGAGGGGTTAGTAGATCACGTGCCAAGGTGGTGAGAACTGGATAGTTTTTTGCATGCTCAGTCCACTAGGCTAAAATATGAAAATTATTTGTTCCCTCTGCGATGAAGGAAAAACCATCTAAAGTAGAAAATTTTGCTTGTAAATAAAAACTAAGTTCAATAAATGACCTTGTTGTTGAAACAGTGCATTTCTGCCTCTTATTAAATAAAAAAGTTTTTCTCTTCTACAACTGGACTCAAGTTCGGAAGTGAAAGATGCAGCTATACAAGTTGTAGAATTTTTATTATTCCCTGTAACTTCAGATTCATATAAACTATACATTTCAAATAATAAACTATTATTTTTTTCTTTTTTATTTCAAATTTCAATATTCATATTTTCACAATATGTTTCAAGTAAAATATCTAAACCATCCTTCCTAATCATTGGATCTAATACTGTAGCTAAGCAATAAAGAGGAGAAATGTTCTCCCCATATTTTTTAAATTTATTTTCCATTATTTCAACAATACTTTTAAATTTTTGGATCTTTTCTATATTTTGCAAAACAATCATTAATCATCATTAATTGATAAGCTAAATTACAACTATTTGGATAATAAATACCCGATAATTCATTAGTTGCACCATAAAAATGTTTTAAAAAAATCTCTTATACAAATTGCCATTTCCTAGTCTTCCTCAAATATAATATTAGTAGGCATTTTTGCATTATAAAAATCACTAAGAATTTGTTTGTGAGAAATACAAGTTTCTAACATAGCATAGGTAGAATTCTATATATGTTTAACATCTTATATAAAATGCTTATATTTTAAACCATAATTTTGACATAAATATTTAAGTTATTGTTTTCTTGCTACAAAACTTTTAATATATATAATAAAATTTCAAATTTTTGAAATGAGTATAAATAATATTTAACGCATCCCGAATACATAAATTTATGATGTGACATGCACATCTGATATGAAATAATTTACCATTTAAAACATGATTTTAATTGAGATTTTAAAATATTTATTACTAAATCATTATTACTAGCATTATCAAAACTAATAGAAAATAATTTATTGCCAATTCCACAAGCATGTAAAGTAATTAAAATACTTGCAACAATAGTTGGGCCAGTATGTGGCCATTCAAGCCTAGTAAAACTTAAAATTCTTTTATTTAAAAGCCAATTTTCATCAATAAAATGACCGGTAACACAAATATAACTTATGTTAAATTTAGAAGTCCAAATATCAAAAGTAATTGCAACTTTAGAATTAAGATTTGATAACATATAAATTAAATTTTGTTTATATGAATAAAAAGTTTTTAAAACATCTGATATAAATTGTGGATTTACAAAATTACGTAACCATTTTTCAAGTTTAGTATTTTAGCTAACAAAAATGGTTGTTTAACATGTACAATGTATTTTGCTAATTCTTGCCTCTTTTTTTCTTGAGAATATTTAAAAGTACCAACCCCCCCCCCCCCCCCCCCCCAATTTGTGTTTGTGTTTGTGTTGTTTCTCATGGATGAGCAAATGTCTGCTCAAATGGCCAATACCACCCTTTCTACAATAGCTAAACCCTTTCCTACATTTTTGGCAAACAACTCTTTTTCCCTTCCCTTGAACCTCCTCTAATTTTAATATTTTCCAAACTGGTCTAATCAACTTTCTTTTTCTTTCCCCTAGTACCAATATTAATGGTGAAAGTTCCGTCAATGTCAATAGCATCCATATCGGTGCTAACACTACCATGCTGCGATTGAATATCTTCGGCATTGAACATGTTGGAGAATTGGTTTTGGGAGAAGCCGACTATTTTTTTTAAATTCTAAAAAAAATAAAAATTAATTTATTTACACTTACCCGGATTGCCGGTTCGGCATCCCAATTTGATTTCAACAGTTGAACATAGTTGTCAAGGTGACACCTAGGCGACAAAGTGCCCTTTGAGGCTCGCCTCGCCTAATCACCAAGCAGTTTGGTACTATGTATTATAAAGTACTTTTTTATTCTTTATTTTTTGACATTATAATTATAAAATAGGCATTATTAAGCTAAAATGTTCATTTTGTGTGTTTATATACTAATTTCTTTTTATTATTTTCTTATTTGTTAGGGTTTAATCAATACAAGCACTTCTAAATGCTGTATTGAACCCTCAAAGGCTTTAAAACCTGAACCAATAAGTAAGGAAGAACTTAAAATTTTGTCTAATCAACACATTTTCTACTACTACTTTTTTTCTTCTTTTCCTATAACAAAAATAAGGGTTCAGCCCTTATATTTTTTTGAATGTTCTTTTCCTTCTTTTCCTTCTTTTTCTTCTTCTCATTAATATGTTGATTTTCTTTACTTTAACATGAACTCTATACTTTTCTTATGAAAATTATGAATAATTATTAAGGAAATATGGTTATGGTACCTAGGGAACTACCCTAGGATCTATGTTTTCTACATAAAAGAAATCCATCGCCTAGGCGAGTAGGTGACTAGGCGCTCCCCTGTCACCTAGCCTCACCTTGATGCCTTGAAAACTATGCGGTTGAAGCCTTTCAACTCCAAGAATCCAAGCCTCCTAAATTGCCAACTTGAGATACTTGAGCTGTTGAGCAAGTCTTCTTCTTGTTGAAAGTTCAATAAAGTTGAGAGTTGGAGAATCAGAGAATGTATAAGAGATTGAGATATTGAGACTTGAGAGAGTATGAGAACTAGAGAAGAGATTAAGAGAATTGTTGAATTGGTGTGATGAGAATGGTGGAGGATAGGGCTATTTATAGGAATTGAAAATAATTCAATTGCCTAAGATACCCTAAAAACTAGTTGTTTTTTAGTTGTTGGGAGGGGTATTTTGGTCATTGTAAAGTTATTTATCATTTTACCCATAATGCCCCCTAAACTAGCTATTATATAGCTGTTGGGGGGCATCTGTCTCATTCTTTCTCCCCCCAAAACCAAAATACATAAATACCCTTATTTATAGCTGTTGGGGGTATTTTTGTAAAAAACCCCCAAAAAGCTGAAACTAGCCGCACGGCCCACGTGCCTCCGTGCCGTGCCGGCCCAAATTCGGGCCGGGCCGCGAGCGACTCAGCCCGATTTACACCTCTAACCATAGCTAGCATAAGTTGAAGAAAACTCAATAAATTTCATTGCCTTTGTGTAAAACGTCCATACATATTTATAGACTATAACTCGTAATAATTCTAGGAGTCAAACTGTTAAACTCATAATTGTCTTAGGAGTCAAACTGTTAGACTCAATAATCCTAGTAGGACTCAAACTAATCTGTCATATCCTATTTCAATTTAAAGAAGATTCAATAACTTTAATCCTATTTATGCAATGACTCTAAAATTTTAAACACAAGCAAACTATAACTAGACAATCAAACCCTATTATTTGACTCTGCAGAAAATTGCAAAAATGACAAAAATACCCCTATTGTCCAAAAATACAGAAATACATAAAATATCATAAAATTTCAATTTTGACTCTTCAGCTCCTGCATCACTCCTGTATGGTACTTTCACATGTGTAGGAGGATGCTTGATGTGCCGTTGAGGAAATCTAAATCATAATTCATGAATAGCTAATCTGACATGATTTTGATCATCTCCCCTATAGATTTTTGGTCTTTCCTTGCACTGTCACCATGCTCTGAATCTCATCATATGTTGGGTGAAATTTTGGCTGAAGAGGCCCTAGGTTGGACTAGTAAGATGGTTCATGGAACATGCATTCCTGCCGTCTCTTGATGGCTTTAGCATCCTATTTATAGGGAATGAAGTTTTAGCCAAATTGGAGATATCAGAGAGGAAGTACTTGAGAGTGGAAATAAAGAAACTTGAAGGTGTCTTATGAAATACATAAAAAAGAAAAGAAAAAAACTAGACCTCTTGTTTCTTGATCGGAGAAAGAGAAGAAGCTATAATCTCTTCCTAAATGGTGTGGATGGTTTGCTGATCCACTGGGAATCACATAGACTGGTGCACCCTGATTAGATGCTGAGCCACTGCCTTTTTCCATATTTTATCTGCCTCTAGCCTCCAGAAAGACAGAGAGGTTGAATTTGGTTTGAGTTTTTCACTGAAAACAAGCTGGCCATGTCCAATAAACTTGTACTGTCTTGGCCAATGACAGGGGCTAGGCTTGTTTTATCTCAACCAGTATAAAACTATCTTCAGCTGCCTATGGAAAATCATGGTCTCATCTGGGCTTAAGTTTTTCACTAAAAGATAAGATTTAGAAATGCCCGAATCAAATTTTCTCACTCAAAATGTTGGTCTTACACCTCGTTTTGGCTTAGAAGAGGCTGGAATGAATTCCAGACAGACCTCCAGACCTGATCACGGTGCTGCCTCAGTAAACAGTTATTTTCCCTATCCCACCTAGAAAATCTCCTTGGCTATAAATGGACCTGATTGTTGACACCAAACCTCTAATTCTCTGGTGTGAGTTCTTTGAGTGTCTGCTGGATGCAACCAGGTGAACTTTGGTGGATTTTATGGATGTCTGCTGCATCTGTTAAAATCAGTGTTACATGGACATGGATACAGGAATCAGAATCTGACACTCGTTGAGGAATCTGACTCAGTCAGATGAAGAAACAAGGATCCGGAGGCATGTCCATAGAAAAGTGTAAACTATTAAGATAGTCCTTTTTTTATATTCAGCCCATGTTTTATTGAATTTAACATTATAAGCTTACAGAAAGAACAACTAAAATTTTTTTATCACTTGATAATATTCTATAGCAAAATGACGTTCATTGTGTACTAGAATTGTTCATTTATGTTAAATAAGCAAAGAGAAAAGGAAAATTGTCACATCAAAGTGTCCTTCAACAATCCATGGAGTACCAGAGTTTAATGCATGTCCAACATGGCACTTCATCCATTTAGGAGAGAATCCATGCAACACTGGTTGGGATGATAAGAAATTATGTTCTTATTTGGGGTTGAACCATCTTCAAAAAGATGATTTTAAAGTAAATCAGGCCATCTTCTCTTGTTAGTGTTTTGCTTTGATTCCTTTGGTAATGGTGTAATACAGGTAAATCAGAAGACACTTATCATCTGGGGTGAGGATGACAAGATTTTCAGCAGCGAGTTTGCAGTGGTCAGTTCCTTTATTGGCATGTTGTGCATCAATTGTTAACTGGTGTCTTTAGTCAAGTCTGCCAAAGCACAACTAGGGGTGCATGGGCGGGCTCAGGTTGGGATTTTGTCAAAATTTGAATGGGCCCAGTCCCAACCCCCAAGCCCGAAACAGTGTAAAATGCTAACTCAGGCCAACCTGACTTGCACCCCTGAGCACAACCCCCCTCTACACCCAGAAAAGAGTGAAAAAAAAAGTTTGAACGCTCCATTGCATGTCTCCGCATTGAAAGCAACAAGTAGGGGGAAAAAAGGCTCCCCCCTACATTGTCTCATCGCATCTCTCTCTCTCTCTCTCTCTCTCTCTGTCTCACACACACAACTGATAGGGGATATTAATTTTATGTTATCTGCAGAGACTACATCATCAACTGCCGAATGCAATTATCCATCAACTATCGGATTGTGGTCATCTCCCTCATGTGGACAGGCCAAACTCTGTTGCCAAATTGATTGTAGATTTTGTTCAAGCCGGTCATTGTTAAGCCTGCTCATTGGACCTGGCTTATGTAATTAGTGTTTGGAAATGCCCCCACTGTTTTGGTGATACCATTGCTTTTAATACAGGAGTCATCTGACGTTTTAATGGGAACAGCTTGCTGAGGCTATCGCGAATATTTGGTGTCAAATTCCAAAACTTTTTCATGGCAACAGCGTGCTCTAGTGGGTTCAACTGCAACGAAGGATCTCATTGCACATCTACAATGTTCTCATGAAAGATGGTCTAACCAGAGCTCCTAGAAACGATAAATTGGATGTGGTATGGTCAGATGCACTTAGACTTGCAAATTATTCCTGACAGTGGAGATTCTCGTGGCTAATCTATTTAAAGTCTTTTTAAATTAATATGTTTTACTACCAAGAATTAAACTTGGTGAAATGGGATGCACAAACTGGTTTTAATGGAGTTATAATGGTATATAAATGGTTTTTTCGGTTCTGTGTTCGTAGTTCTGTGTCTGTGCGCACCCTGCAGAATTCAGTTGACTGGCTGGGCCAATATTGAGTTTGGATCTGCTGACCACAATACATTGCTGGAGACGTTCACCCAACCGCACATCAGGAACATCGGTTGTAATTTTCATTGCCGATATTCTTAATGTGTGGCTGGGTGAGTCAATGTGACCAGCAATGTGCTGTGGTCAGTAGATCCAAACTCTGTCAGACTCGGTTCCTCTCCCCAACCTCAATTCACTGAAAAGTTTATGCCAGAAACATATTCATGGTGTTTGGTCTGGTTTATGTTTATTCATTTAACATTTTGTACTTGTGTGATTGCAAAACTGAGAAATACATTTAATAAGAGCGTTTATGATACATAGGCGTCATTAGGCATTACATCAGCAAAATGCCAATAAAGCTCCAAAAATGAAGTTTCCTGAAATGGGAGTCATCAATTCATTCGTGGAAAAGTTTATGCAGAAACGTATTCATGGTGTTTGGACTGGTTTACGTTTATTCATTAAACATTTTGTACTTGTGTGACTGCAGAATCGAGAAACACATTTAATGAGAGCTTTTATGATACATAGGCACCATTAGGCATCACATCAGCAAAATGCTAATAAATGCTTACCCATTTTAGAAAGCTCCAAATGCAATTAATGAGGCATTGCTTATGGGGTGCATATGTGGCACCGTCAATAAATGTAAACGGAACCAAACATATACATTAATGTGTAAAATAAGTGATTGCATTGACTCCCTATGGATTGCACTCAACATGTTTCCCACAGCATATCCTAATTGTGCATTGGGAATATCTCCCCATGACAACTATGGCAACTATGGGAGATGTTTCCAATGCATGATGAGATGTGCTGTGGGGTATATGTATCTCCCCTTGACAAGTATGCAATAGACACTGAAATATGCTGTGTGTAAGGCGGGGAGCTAATAGGCTTATATATTTATCCTATTATATGTTAAAACTTTGAACAATAAACATTTGTTATATAATTCAAACATGAGCCATATAGCAGATACGAACTAGGGTCTTGATTTACTCTTCACACCAACCTCACAATACATCTCAGTTTATTCATAGAAAGATATTCCCTCCCAATACATGGTCGGATGTTTGTGAGGTTGGCATGAAGCGTGCTCTATGACAAGCAAATCCCGATTCTATGTACTGTGAGATAAACACGTGGTCAATCCAATGGGTAACCTATCTACTGGACAGTCTGGATCAGCCAGAAGATCCCTTCATGTGAGAGTAGGTTGGTTGGTATAGCATGATCCAGACTCATAAGTGAGGCACTCCCTCATGGCTCAGGCCTTTCTTTCGGTATCGGACTAGTCTGTTTAGTGGGTCAGAAGTTGGAAGGGATATGGGGAATTGGTATATGCTCCCAAAAATATGCATTCCAACACACGGCAATGATGGCTGGTTGGTTGGGGGACATTGTAGATACCGTGTGCTGCTGCTGATCCGAACTCAAGACTGACTCACCATGTCCAAGATATGCAATGTCAGGTGAGTTCAGATCTGCTTCACACATCAACCTTACAATGAACATGTTCCCTATTTTGTGTTGTTATTGATGAGATGCTTCCAATACACGTTGGGACAGGGCTGTGAGGTCATTGTGAGGTACATTTTATAAGAAGCAAATCCCAATTCATACCGGATCATGTTAAAAGTGTTTTTATTCGGAACAGATCCAGCCTCGGACATGGGGTGAGGACAGACATGGCGTACATAAAGCCTACTAGCCATATCCATAAAGGCTACTATCCATATCAAACGGGACTTGCAAATATGCAAATTTGATCCCACACACACCTCTACCACCTCTAGTGTAATGGATGCCGTGCAACTCAAAGTTCACAATATCAATAAATATATAATTCTATAAATTTGTATACATTTCTAAATTTAGTTTTTTTTTTTTTTTTTGTTAAAACTAGCAAGATGAGTTTATTAAAAGAAAACAGCCACAAAGTACAAAAAATCACTGTTAAGGTCTAATTAAGTATTGGTTGGCCAGATCTTGTATCCACCTAGGTGGATCTTGGATAAACAACCTAGACTCTTTTAAACCTTTATTGGCTAGCATGTGAGCAGCAACATTACAAGATCTATTTATATGATTAAAAGAAATTGCTAGGTCTTCAGTTAGTAACTTAATGTCCAAGCATAGAAAGTTTGCATTCGAGACCAAGTCTAAGTTTCCCGTCTTTAGAGCCTGCACCAGATTTTGATAGTCCGATTCCACTTCTATATCTTCCTCCTTGTACATACTCAAAACCTCCAGACTGTTGAAGATCACCATTGCTTCAGCTTGAATGGGAGACGATGCTATTGATTTGCCAAAAACTGCAGCTATAACTGTACCAATATCATTCCTTAGAACTGCACCAAAACCTGAACTGCTAGGGCACAAAAAACTCTCATCGACATTCATCTTGAGCCTCCCTATTTCTGGTGCTATCCAAAAAGAAGATTTCCTATCACTCATGTTTGGATGTTGTGGTGAAGAATCTTGCAATCCTACTTTGGAAGTCATCACTCTCTCTCTCCACATCCTGTAAACAGTTGCAATTGTAACTCCGGGAATTGGGTTAGTATTCTCAAATATTTTACTTTTCCTAGCTTTCCAGATATTCCATAATAACAGAAATGAGAAAGCAATTAATTCATCTTTTTTGTCTCTGTCTGTTAAGCATAAATCTACCCAAGTTGCTAACCAATAATTGAAGGATATGCTCGACCGACCTTTTACACCCATAAAACTTAGGTGAGAGCCAAACCAGGCAGCTTTTGCATGTTCACATTCAAAAAGATAGTGCATTATAGTTTCAATCTGCTGATTACATATTGGACACATGCTATCGTTCGAGCGTTTTCTTCTATAAAGGTCTTCTCTCACTGCTAGGGCATTTTGAGGACATTTCCAAATAAAGTTTTTTATTTTTGGGTCGATTTTTGCTTTCCAGATTTCAACCCACATTTTCTTCCCCATATTTATTGCATTAAGTGTGGCTGACGTCCCATCGGCTGGATTTCTATTTTGTGAGAATAGGTAGTACCCAGTTTTAACTATGTAAAACCCTTTTGGATTAAAAGTCCATCTCAGCTTATCCTCCCAATCTCCCTTAGCTAAGTTTTATACTCAAAATATTTTTAGCAATTTCCTCCCCGAAAATTTCCTCCACCACTCTTGTATTCCAATGTCTACCCTCCTCCATCATGAGATACTTTACCCAAGTCAACTCTGGATTATTCATTCTGGGCCCTATAATTTTAAATGACTCGACCTGTTTTAACCAAGGGTCATCCCATATCCTAACTTTTGTACTAGAACTAACAGCCCAATAGGCCTCTTTCTGAATGACCTCTCTAACTACTACCAAACTTTGCCAACCCCAGGAACCTCTAGCAGGCAGATTGGTAGTCATAAAATTTCTCCCCTTGATGTATTTGGCTTTGATATTCTTAATCCAAAGATTATTTTCTTCAATACATAATCTCCAAGATTGCTTTGCTAGCAATGCCAGATTAAAATTATAAGGGTATCTAAATCCCAACCCTCCTGCACATTTATTTTTGTTGAGAACCTCCCACCTAACCCAGTGTGTTTTCTTTTGTTCCTTTGATCCCCCCCCACCAAAACCTAATTTGGATTTTCCTGAATTCATTAGTTAAGACCTAACGAAAAATTATGTTAATACTTGTAAAAATGTGTAATAAATAAATGTCTTACAAATTAAGGGTTTGTTTGGTTTGCAGCCAAAATAGGAATCGGAATCGGAATTGGAATAGTCCATTCCCATATAGTCTGTTTGGTTCAGAGAGTGGGAATTAGAATTAACATGAATGGGATTCTGATTCCATCCAACCAAACAATTGGAATCGAAATAGCCCATTTTGATTCCAATTCCAAACCCCTATTCTCATGAACCAAACAGGGCCTCAGTTCATTTGATTTGTGAGTCTTTTTCGATTCTTAGTTTAAAATTCTAAATTATAAATTTATAAAGTCGATTTACTGTTCTTGTGTTGTATATCAATTTTGGAGGCATTATGCATATCATTTTATAATAGTTTTC
The DNA here is from genome assembly GCF_056320005.1 of Nelumbo lutea. Classification (NCBI taxonomy): domain Eukaryota; kingdom Viridiplantae; phylum Streptophyta; class Magnoliopsida; order Proteales; family Nelumbonaceae; genus Nelumbo; species Nelumbo lutea. Next base: position 20,825,031 of record NC_142687.1, on the reverse strand, counting down.
ATGTGGCTTTCAAAAAAAAAAATAGTTTTCATGTGAATTTTGATTAAAGTATGTTTGGGGTTCAAATATAAACTACAATTTGTTTAATGTGCAAAATATTGCATTGCATTGCTTAACAGAAGTACTAGCTTGCGTTTGTTTTGATAGAAAATAAATAAAGAAATTTCTCTCAATTTTTTGTTTCTCTCTTATTTTCTATCATTTCAAACACAACACTAACTTGTATGTTTCTTGTGTATTTTTACCTTGTTTATAGCCAATTGAGCTGTAGAATGTTATTGATGTATTTTGTAATAGTTGCATGGATTTCCCTATTGTATTCATGCATATTTAAATATTGTATTTGATCTACCAAAAACAAGAGAGAAAGAAAAAAATGGGAGGAAATCCTTATTTCTTGAAGATTTTATTGAAGTCTTAAGAAATTCTAAACTTTTTATTTCTTTTTAATCTACAATTTAAATATATTTATAATCGATGAGGGCAAATTTGGCCCTCCAGTGAAATTGTGACACATGGCACCCCGTGACAACTAGGTGACACCCAGGCAATGACTTACCAAGTTGGTGTCCCACTAGGGCACCGGCCTGGCCGGCCTAGTGAGGCCTGGCGTGCGGCCTACACGCAGCCTGCGCGTTGCCTAGTGCGCAGCCTGTGCGACTTGGCCGACCTAGCAACCCATAAGACGACCACCGATGGACTATAACGGCATGCATACCCCGCGAGCTCGGTAGCTCACCAAGGAGCTAGCCAAGGAGCTCGGTAGCTCACCAAAGAGCTCGCCAAGGAGCTAGGCAGCTCCAAGGAGCTCACTACCAAGGAGCCAGGCAGCTCGGCAGAGCTCGCCACAAGCAGCTCGGCAGAGCTTGCCACAAGCAGCTCGGCAGAGCTTGCCACAAGCAGCTCGGCAGAGCTTGCCACAAGCAGCTCGGCAGAGCTTGCCACAAGCAGCTCAGCATAGCCCAAGGAGCTCGGCATAGCTCCCCCGGGCAGCTCACCACTTGTAGGGTAGCTCGGTACAGAAGAGTTTGGCGTATCGCAGGAAGATCTCCTGCCTGACAACTTGGCCCAGACACCGACCCGCCGACTGACACTGGCGTCGACTTGGCCGCCTGACACAAGTGCCAACCTGACAACCTCGAGGAGTTCACCACCGTACCCCGATTTTGACGGGATGTGACGAGTCTTACCGTTTGAAGGCTTTTCACCCACCTAACCCGCGAGGACACCACTATATAAGGACTCCGACCCCCAAAGCCAAAGGGGGGAGATGAAAAAGGATGGTAACCCCTGCTCTCTAGCTCTCTCATTTCTCTCCAAGTTCTCTGTAATCAGAATGCTAACTTAGGCATCGGAGAGTCCCCGCCGGGTAAACACCCCCGGGTCCTCTGATTCAGTTCTTGTAGGTCCCTCAGCTCCCGCCGCCTACAAAGGAGAAGAGATCACCTCATGTAGAGGGCAGTCGGGTTGCGCTACACCAGGGAGCTCCACCATCCTCTAAGTTGCAGGCCACGTAGGAGTAGGTCAAATGACGAGTCCACCAAGGTATCTCACCATCACGGAGCTTGGCATAGCTCTCCCCCAGGCAGTTCACCATCAGGGAGCTTGACATAGCTCAGGCAGCTCGGCATAGCTCTCCCCCGAGCAGTTCACCACTAGGGAGCTCGTCACAAGGTAGTTCTCCACCAGAGAGTTCGCCACTAAGTAGCTCTCCACCAGGGAGCTCGTCACCAGGGAGCTTGCCACTAGGCAGTTCACCACCAAGTAGCTCATCACCAAGGCACTTCACCACCAGGTCAAATAACGAGGTACTTAGCCAAAAAAAATTTATACATCACAAAAATTGGTACATGACCAGAAACGATTACATCAATAATACATAAAGCAAATACTTGTATTGGGTTCCTTGAAGGTCATAAAAATTAGATCCAAATATCATATATAATATATATAATTAATATCTAGTTGTACATGTGCATATCAATTTAAATGTTGGTTTCCCCACTCAATTGTGACGCCAATAATTTAAATCTTCTGCCTACTTTGGTTAATTATTTTTCTTTCTTTCATTTCCCAACTAGGCATGACCCTCGTACTCAGTACTGGGCCACTAATAAGAACTATTTTAAATTTTCAAAAATTTTTAAATCATTTATATTAAAATTTAGGTTAGGTTTTTCATTTGTTGTTTTGATAGATTTTTATTTGATTTAAGAGACTTAAGTTATGGGGCAGTCAAATATATGTATCATTTTGGTTTTTAATTTTTTTTGTTTCTTGTAATAATATTATTTTATTTTAGTTTTTTAGAAGATTTTATTTGAGTTTCACTATTTGTATAATAATTATATTTATATTTGAAATTCAAATAAAACTACTTTTGAAATTGCATACTGAATTGGTTATGGATAACCACTTCTACATTTCCTGCATTTTTTAGGAATGGATTAGAATGGGAGATTCCCAATTCTCATGTATTTTTAAAGAACTATTATTGAATGTATAACACTTGTCTTAGAGTGTCACATGTCTGAGTTCAAAATTTTAAATGTAGTTAAAAGCAATTTATGTATGTAAGGAATGGGTTTTCTCTTTAAAAATGTGAATAACCAACTTCTGAGATGCTTTTTCTAGAAAATCAAAATTGCCACGTGTCTAAATGGTGGGGGCTATGATTTGAAGACATTCCTTTAGTATATACATATATTTTAGATTATATTCCATTCGCATCTGGATAAAATAGAGAGAAAAAAATTGAAAATAAAATAATTTTCTAGGTTGAAAAGGAAAACCAAACCAAATAGGTCTACTTTCTTTTTCATCTCTACTATCCTCTCTCTTAAAATATTAGGGAAAAAACAATGGAAAAAATGAGGATTGAGAAAACCTAAAGAAGCTCTCCTCTGTTTTGCTTTCTTTCTTCAGTTCTCTATTTCTCTCCACTTTCGATCATTAGCAGGTTTTTCACGGGGCGCTAGCGTCACGGATCAAAATTGAACCACCCAAGAATCAAGACGTACCTAATCCTACCGTTAATCATCATTTACCATTGAATTTATTAATAAAAAACGTGGGCCAATTGCGGACATCTATTGGCCTTTTTTATTGAGATCACATTGGCGCCCCACTGGCACCCCACAATACATCTAAAACCGTAAATCGAAAACACTTTGGGAGATGTTTTTAATACACAGATGCAGGTAGGAGTTTGGCTACTGTGAGGCAACTTAGTGTTCGCACCGTTCGAGCAGCCCGTTACAACCTTGCATTGAAATATCTCTCATGAAATCACAATAAGTAGAGATATTCCGAAGGCAAGGCTGTAAGGACTGTTGAAACGGGCTTTTGCCCTGATCTGATAGAAGCCGGACTCTGCATGTAGGGCGCGTTCTAGGTAGCATATGTGAATTATTTTTTCTTTATTGCCATCTTCTGCTCACATTTTCCAAAGTCCACACTAGCCGCGATTCAGAAAAGGGAGGGTTGAAATTTAAAACCAACTATGGTCATGCACTCTCAACACATTGCACCGCATCCACGCTACGTGAGCTACTTTGTCAACAAATCCGGCCTCAAATGAATCGTCACAATTAAGGATGCTAGTTCTTCTTTAATACTCTCCCACAAATGGAGAGATCTGCTCTCTCACGAATCACGATTCTTTTGCACGTGTCCATGTTAGGTGGTGTAATTGCAAAAATATCCTCGTATAAAGAAAGACACAAACGCCTGAGCTGCGCTGCCTAAGCACATTTCAAAACTCTGTCTACGTCCACTCACATAATACATTCACATATGGAGAACATTTCATCCTTTTCATATTGCAGTGAAATATACGACGGAATAGTATGTTGTGGGGACTGGCGAGACGGAGTAGGCTTACCTGCATAATCTCATTTATTCTTGTGGCAGAGATCCCGAGTCCTTTTGACGACAAATTGACAATATTTAGATAGATCCAATCGTCGAAATGGCCAAGACATGTGCACCACGTGGCTGCACCGTTGATCGTGATAAATAAATAAATGAACATGATCAGATCATTAACGCAGTCCACCACGGACACCAAAGCACCAAATCAACAATAAATGAGCATCTGCCTACGTAGTTACAAAGACAACCTGAAACGACGGCCTCCCTCATTCCAAGGGGACCTACTTTCATTCCGGGTCCCAGTTTCATAGTAATTTGCGATATCAGATCTTGTTGCATGGGTGTTGGAACATATTCTGATGGCAGGAGATCCCAATTCCTCGGTTGCGATATAACCACAGCCACGTAGATGATTAGAATGCCACATCAATGATCAACTATACGCTTGTGGGGATTGACTATATTATCACAGCAATAATGTACTCTTGGGACCCAAATGCGTTGGACTGATCTGAGTACTGGGATTGGGAGAATATAATCAGGTTCATGAATTCATCGGATGAAGAGCACAAGGGCCCGTTGAAGGAATAAGAATTACTTGATCGTTCTCGCTTTGCATTCAATCCAGCGGTCATAAAATAGCAGATAAATCTACCTTTGTGCTGCACAGATCATCTATTTTTGTCCCACAAGAAAAGAAATGCCTTTTTTTTATCACTAGAAAGAAGGATTAAGTACCAAATTCTCATTAAATTTATAATAATAATAATATAAAATACTGTGTCTCTCTACATGTACAAAAGGAGAAAAGGAGGAAGGTAGTACTAAATTATGTTCCATCATCACCTAAACGGAATCCAAAATCCAGCTTTTTCCACCAAGATAAAAACAAAAGCTAGTGGGAAATGTACCCTAGATGATTCCCCCTCTCGACAATCCAAAGAACCACACATGTCTATCATCTGTCGTGGCAAAATCTCGTCCACACACAACTGAAGCTCCACCGTCTCGTATGTGGCCCCCCAAGTCCAAACCCTATCACTACCACCCACGGCAGCCACCACTTCTCCTGCCGTCGCTTGCCTCAAGCCCACAAGAAAAGCATGCCGGAAACCCAGACGACGGCCGGAAGCAGGGAAAAGAAATTCTTTTGGAGTATGAGACTGAGAGCAGATGCGTCACTGGTGTCGGTAATGCCAGTTCCAGATGGGCCTAAACCTGTAACCCCCCCTCCTATTATTCCAGTTGTAGGAGTCAGAGTTGAAGAAGGTGTGGTTGTAGATGGTGTTGTAGACGGAGTCGTGGTCGAGGGTGTTGTAGACGGAGTTGTGGTCGAGGGTGTTGTAGACGGTGTTCCTGCAACACTGAGTGAAAGAACAAAAAAATGCTGTTAAGATTTAATTCAGGAGATAGAAATCCAGAGCAAATAGTAACACTATAAAAACACAAAAGCATCCACGGCACCAAATTGAAAGACAAAAAATACGTCAACATTGTGAAAATTGTACATAATATGAGTGAGAACTGAGAAAGAACTTAAACAAGCTTAATACTGTGATCCAGCCTATTTTCTTGTATAACCCAGTTCAAATCTGACGTTGTGAACCCGAGTTATTTTCCATGCACAAACCCCCTTCAAATCTAAGCAATCATGTCAGGATTGTGGTATATGTGAAGGGATTCACTTGTGGGGATGTCAGCCCGGAAAATTAATTGCAGAAAGGGTTTCTCTTGTGGATATGCCAGAGGAGAAAGGAGAGCATCAGATTCTACTAAGATGTAAAATTTTGCAAGCAAATAGATGCAGACAGATAGCGTCACAAAAGTTTATGCTTTACATATGATCAAAAAAGCTTTCCGGCAGAAATAAACAAATATTTCTCAACATTGTAAAATTTGTTTTTCCGGGGCATGAACCAAATCCCACAACTACGCCCAATAAATAAAAAAAAAGGAATAGCAGTATCATTACACTCAAGTCCAAGAAATAATTGCAACCAATAATAAAATGTCAACAATTTACAGGTGAGAAATCAATGTCACACCAATCTCATTTTCAACCTACCAGAGAAAAAAAATCAATTGGCAGAGAGAGAGAGAGAGAGAGCGCTAAATACCTTGGAGTTGCAGGAAAAACACAACCATTACCGGTGCCTGAAATCACCCAGGAAACAAAGAAGCACAAAAAATGTTAACAATTTGATCATTTTATTTTATTTTTAAACTATTAAAGTAGGAGGCCTTACTTGGGTCAGTTGTAGAAACTGTGGCTGTGCTTGAAAAGTCACAAGATCCTTGAGCTTGATTTTTTCTCTGGAAATAGCTATTCACAGCATATGAGCAATGAGCCCTGACAGTGTTGGGCTGGTAACAAGCCCCATTTTGAAGGATGGGAGTGCAATCAGCTCCAGATCCACAAGCATAATCTAGGGTCTTCTGAAGGATTGTGTCACTCACATCCGTCCTGCAGACACACCAATTTGCAGCTGCCAAAATTCCACGGGAAAAAAATTAACATAATTCAGACCCATGTACACAACAAGGAAAACAACCTTTCTGAGATCATGTAAAATCTTACACATCCCAAAAATAACTCAAAAGAAAAAAAAAAAAAAAGGAGTGGGAAAGAAAGGGCACATCTAATTTGGAGGTAGGATTAGAAGTTCAGTATTGCTGAAACCCCAAGTTTTTAAAGCAGCGGCAGCAGTACCAGAGGAAGCAAAAAATAAAATAAAATAATAATGACGATAATGGAGGAAAAGAAGGGAAGAACCCAAGTCTTCTTTAGGAGAAAAGAAAGAAGGATTCAAAGTCTAGAAAAAAAAAAAAAAACACAGAAAATGGATAAGTAAGAAAATCTGGCAGTCTTAGTCTCTTTGCATTGCACTGAGTCACAGATTAAAAGTAAAAAAAAAATCTCGACTTAGACCCCTTGCATCATAAACATAATAACAGATGAGATGCCGAAGGAAAAGAAAAATAAGGAAGATCATATAGCTCACCAGAGTGACCAGTCATAGCCAATATAAGCACTAGAACCACTAGAACAGCCATGATTGCAACAAGGATGGCAAGATGTAACTGAGAAAGGAGGAATTAATGGCGACTGAAGAATGCTGGTTGAAACTTAGAAATCAAGATAGGAGCAGCAGAAAAAGAGGAATGCTTAGAGAGAGAGAGAGAGAGAGAAAAGCTTAATGGGCTTGTGGGGAATGGAGATTTCTAGACAATAATAGGAGGATGATGTAGAGTTGTGTAGGCAGTGGGGTTTGTGGTGGGTGTCTGCTACTGAGAGCTTTTTATTTTTTATTCTATTTTGTCAATACTCAACAGCGTAGTAGTGTACTGGCCTACTGGGGTTGTGTTCTAGGGAGACGAGCAGCCTGGCCTGGTGTGTTCTAAACGGTCTAAACTCATGTGCACTGATCAGGATCAAAAGCTTAGCCCAGCCTGGTTGGTAGAGAGAGACTCGGGTCCCAATCGTTTGTTCTCCTTTTTATTGATGTGCTGTCGGTCTGAGCTAGCGTTGTGGTGTCCTTTCCAGTTTCTTGTCTTTGATTGGCGAGTGGCGACATCAGCAGTATTTTGGTATACATTTGCCCATGCCTATTCCGAAAACGAATGGTGCCATCAAAATCTTTGTTTGACTAAAATGCCCATCATTGCTGCATCCGGGTCTAATGAATGATGATTGATTATGGATCTCGTGTCTATATTCAGCCCAAATTGATTGAGGGAATCTGGAATCAGGGGGTGCTCATGGGCTGGGCCGGGCTTTCCACCTTTGAGAAGCGCTATAGCCGAGGATCATCCTGTTCAGGTTTCGGGTTTATAGTTTTTGTGTATAAAAATATGATACCACATAAAATACATATCTATGAATTAAGTATAAATACTACGGGCCTAATGTCTGCCCGGGGCTGGGCTAAACACAAAACCTAACCCAAAACTGAAATTTCTGGGCTGGGCCAGGCAAGAGTCGCGAACTCCAAGATTATGTTTGGTTTGAAGGAAAAGGTAAGGAAAAGAAGGGAAAGATAGGGAAACCAATACAAAGTTTGTAAAGGTTTCTCTACCTTTCCCTACATTTTCCTTCAAACCAAACATGGCCCAAATGTCTTCAAGAGCAATTCTACAAATTTCTTAGTGATGATCATCAGAGATATTCTCCAAGGTGCCAACACTGAAGTGGCCTCGGTCCCCACCTATAGGGGCGGAGCCAAGGAGGATCCAGGGGAGCCATCACCCTCCCCAGTGGTTCAGAAAATCTTCATAGTAATACTGTTTTTTTTTTTTTATGTAAAACTCCCCTCCCCCTCACTGTTCACCTCAATAGTCAATGGTTGGCCCCCCTATGGGTCCATCTATATTTTATTTAGGTTTTGGCTCCCCTTATAAAAATTTCCTGGCTCTGCCCCTGCCCACCTAGTTTGTTTCTCAGAAAATATGAACCCAATGAATGAATTTTCTACTTTCCTCTCATTTTCTTCTTATATCTTTGATGATATTTACCGTGGTCAATGAAGAGTTTGCTTTGCTGTGATAGAATCAATAGTTAGAAGGAAGTCTCCCTCAATACAAAGTTAGCAACCCTACCCACTGTTATTTATATGGTATACAAAGTCACATTTCATGGTTAAGTAGGGCCTTTGCAGCATTGACACATTATGAACCACTGGATTGTTTCAGACTTTCAGTGGATATCATGGTTTTGAAAACAGGACCAGACCGGACCGATTAACCTAGAAAATGGTCAAGCAATTGGTTCCATTGATCCAAACAACAGTGTTTGCCTTTTTATTTTAAATTTTTATATTTCTAAATCCGATCTGCCCATCCATTCAAACCGAATGGTCAGGCCATTTGACCCGGGAGCTGGTCCCCATAATTGGAATTGGAATTGGAATGGTCTATTCCTATAGTCTGTTTGGTTCAGACAAGAATGGGAAAATAAATTAGAATCATCAGGAACGAAATTTCATTCACAAGGGAGGGGCAGGGAATGACCATTCCCTCAAATGGGGGAATGCCATTCCAGCAGGAATGAGAATGTGATTCCGATTCCACCCAACCAAACAATTGGAATCAGAATAGCCCATTCCCATTCTGATTCCAAACCCCTATTCCTGTGAACCAAATGGGGCCTTAAAACCTTAGTGGATATGATCAAAATGTGTTAGTACTCCACCTTATGGGCTGAGTGGGTGAAAGAATATTTTTGTGTCACCCAATCTGGTCAATCAGACTGGTTGTTACTTGTTAGTATGGAGATTTGCTTGTCTATCTGTCTATCTTTCTTTCTTTCTTTTCTAAGCACTAGTAAGCGTGTACATGCTTTGCACGTGGCAATTCTAAAAAATGATAATGATAGGAATAATGAATCCAAATTTTTTCTATAAAAATCATGTATTTTTTATATTTTTTGTTTTTCGCTATTAATCAGATGCATACTATAAAATCTAGATTTGATTACTTAAGCACCCCATATTCGGCTACAAAGTTTTGGGTATCACTGGCAGGCATACCTATTTGGTTGGATTCTTTATCTTCTTAGTGTATACTTTTTTTTTGTTTATTTATCAAAAAAAATGTAAGATTTAAAGAGGAGGAATTGAATGAGGTGAAAATTGTAATTCAAATTATATTTTAAACCTCATAATTAAATAGGGATTAAATTCAAAAAATGGATGTTTAGTCAAAAGAAAGTTTCACAATTTTATTCATATTTTTAATAGTAGTGTAAATATGGAGTTATAGATGCATTCATTTTTTTATAATTTTTTTTTATTTCCATGTGTGAAAAATTATACTATTATTTATACTTATTTTTTGTTTCATATGTTAAATATATGATATTATACATGTTCCCAAATGTTTTTTGTAAAATTTATGTATTTTTATTTTTGTTTGTTTTTCATATTTTATTAATCTTTATTATTTAATTATGACATTCAGGGTTGAAAGATTTGACCCAAAAGTTTAACTATTGATATCTACCAAATAGGAAAATAATTTCATTTTTTGTTAGTTTTAGATTATGTATTTCATTTTCATCATCAATAAAAATAAATCTTGTTTATTACACTTGTTTTTTAATTTGATTAATAAAAAATATCATAAATGTGTTCATTTTTTTACATTTTTATAAATTTTTATATTTATTTCTATTTAAAATTTTTATTATCTAACCATGACTTCACTGGTTGGCCAGTTTTATTTGGATAGTTGAATTGCTTAGTCATCATTTAGATAAAGAATGATTTTATTTTTTAGTAAGTTTTAAAATATATGGGTTTATATTTTTAAAAGTATTGGACATAGATCTAATTAATAGCATTTATTAGTAAAAATTTAACTCAAACATGAGATTTAATAAGAGAGAATGTGAGTTAATACCATAAATACAAGAGTTAATGAGAGGGGATTAAATGAGGTGAAAAGCATTAATTGAAATTATATTTTCGACCTTCATAATTAGAGACGGACTAAATAACAAATGAGGGCGTTTTAGTCAAGAAAAATTTCACACCCTCATTCGTACTTTTTATAATAGTATAGATATAGATTTAAATAATTGTCTATCAAAGATAAGGGAAAGAACCAACCTTTCTACATGGCTATACCCCCGGCTGCCGGGCAATGGAGCTGAGTTAACACATCCTTCCCCTCATCACTAATTTAAGAGACCATTTGGAAGGGTTTCTGTATTGGAGGTGAGGTATGTTGATTCAAACATGGTGATCAAATCCTTTTGGCTCCTTCTGCCTCAGGATCTCTCCCTATAAAAAGAAGCATGAATTATAACAAAAACACAACTATGTCAATAGAAACTCATAAAATATCATTACTCCCAGCCTTCCATCGTCCTTTAAGGAGACCACTACGTTCAGCCTTACTACACTACTCACAATCCACATATTTGGGACCAAAACCATATGAAATCTTGCATTTTAGTGAATACCCTCTTTTCATCATGATTCGTAGACTACGCTTCCCAAACAGAGTTTTAACAAAAATATCCATGTAGGCATTTGCTTTTTTATTTAATAATGCTTAATGGGTCACTTTTTAGCATCCATAAACATACACTTGCCAGATAATAGGCACTGTACACGGCTACCTTCTAAAGTTCTAATAGCGTTTTAAGCCTTTTTACACAGCAAGTAAGCAATTGATAAGCACCGGCTCTCGTGCCGGGCCCTAACATTCTTTACGTTTTAAGCAAATAAATAAGCCTTCCGAGAAAATGTGAGAATATTCTCCTCTAACCCATGTAAATCAATGTTGATTAACTAATTAAGAATGAGTAGTGAGGAATAAGTTCTCATTCTTCAACGACAATTAAAGCAGAACAAAAGGAAAAAGTAAGCCTATGAAACGCCCCTTTTGCTTTGTTTTTGGTCTTCGATGCTATTAGCAGTTGATTGTGGAGCCGAACAGAACACCAGAAAAGACTCTTTTTCAAAGTTCCGTGCCGGTTTTTGCTATTGTTTTTGTATGTACTCGCTGACATGTTGATTACAGTGTTTAAATTCATTTTTATTAAAAAGGAGGTTCTACCACTTTAATCAAAAGCATTTTTCCACCTAAGATGGATTTCAAAAGCAATCCAAATTTCCTACCCACATCTATCTACTCACATGATACCTTCGCTGTATATTGGGAACATTTCCACATGAACAACAAGAAAAATATTTTTAATACATGACTGTAATGTCTTGAGGGGTAGGAATATGGGAACAAATTGTTGGAAGTTGTTGGATTTTAATCTCATAAGAGATTAAATTCAAAAGGTTTGATTAGTCAATTACATGAGAAATTGTATCTACACACTTGGTTGAAAATTCAGTTTTCTCTTACAAAAAAAAACAGTTTTGAACTTGTCCCACATTGGATAATTACAAGGTTTGTTTTCAGTATTTCAATAGGAACTGATTTACACTCCTTAGAATTAGTAGAGGAGAGTATGGGGATTTGATACCGCGCAACGCGCGCGCACGTGTGTGTGGCGCTTTAGAGGTGCACTTTGCTCGCACCAGCGTGGCTCGCGATGGGCAGCTCTAGTTTTGGTGCGTTGATGACCGTCGATGGGATCATTTAGTGACATCTTAGCTTTGTGCCATCGGCCCATAACACTTGAGAGGACCGGCAGCACAAACCTATAATATGCTAACGCCTGTGATTTATAGGATAATTCTTGAGAAATTAAGGCTCATTTTAGGAATACAAATGCAAATATATAGTGTAAAATCTTATATTTTGTATTGTTTTGTATGTATTTGCATTGTATATATTTATATTTATATTCTTTTCAAATTGAGCCTAAATTATTTAAACCTCTCATCCTACTTCAAATAAATATCCAAATGCACCCCTTTCCTAATCATCATATAATAAAAAAAATTATAATACCGGAGAGATATGATACCGAAAAGGTTTTGACCCTACTTTTTTGATTGGTTATAAGTTTTTCGGGTATCATGTCATTCTGACATCATAGTTATACTCCTGTTCTAAGAAATACTAAAATTATGAGTTATGAGTTATGACTATGCCCTTATGATGAATTTGCATAGTAGACACCCTTGTTCACTCTTTAAATTACCTAGCTATTATGGCATTTTTGCTAACAAGGTGGATTCACTTTGTTTCTGATTATATGAAGTTTCAGGAAGAGTTGGCTATCTCTTCATCTTGGGTTATGGCTTTTCATGGAGTTATGAAAACACTTTTGGGGACTTAACGAGTTCACTCTTCGAATCTATATTTTTACTTGGCTCGCACCACTCAAACCCTTCGTGCCTTGCATGCTTTCTCTCTTGCTTAGGTAATAAAGTGGAAAGGACTGCTGGTATTGTAAGGAGGTTGAGGGTTTGGAATACAATCCTTTTTTAGTGCCCAATTATGAAGGCGGTTTGGTTTGAACCTTGTGTAGCGATATGCATCAAGGTTTTTAAAATTGAATCAGACAACGAATCAGTTGGGAGTTCGATTGTTCGAATTGAATGGATAGCCGACAAAAAAAATTAAAAAATTAAAATAATCAAAACCGTTGAATGGTTCAAACAGTTTGAACGTTTCGAACAATCCAACTGCCCGGATCAACGATTTACTGATTAAATCAATTTTTTTTTGACAAAATTACGATTTTAGAAAAAAAAAAAAACTGATCATCTCACCGGTTCCCGACTTTTCCGGTCCAACTATCTGATTCAGTCCGGTTTTTGAAAACCATGATACGCAGAAAGGATCATCCAACTTGGAAGTTAATTGACTGGTTGACTTTATGGTAGAATTTAATGAAGGATTCGCAGAACTTTTCTTTTTCAACGATTGTGCAATCATTGTTTGGTATATTTGGAAAGCTCGTTGCAAACATGTTATGGAAGGTCTCACCCCAAATCCAAGTTCTATAATCAATGCCACCCATTCCCAGATCAACATCTTGATTTTCTATATTTGAAAGGATAGGAGCCCCTCTATTTACAGGTCCTAACTTGCACCAATCTATCACCCATTGGACTCCTACTGCCCCTTTACTAAAAATAAATGTAGACGGATCTCTTGGTGTTTTTCAGTTTGGTGTCGGTATGGTTATTCGTGATCACAACGGGAATTTTTTACTTGCAAGATTTGTCATGAAGCCTTTTGCACGCGAGTTGTCTTTCAGTGATATTTATATTGAAATAGACACGCAGAAGATTGTTAATTACCTGTTGGACATCTCTTAGATTGGCGATTGCACTCAGAAATTGTCGATTGTAGGTGCCTTCTGCAAGGTTTCCCACATTCTATTGTCTCCTACGCCCCTCGTACGTGCAACAAAGTTGTACATCTTGTAGCTAAATTTCCTTCTAATGTCTCTCGTCCAAGTACGTGGTTTCTAGCGCCTGATTTTCTTAGGCTTGTAGATCGGATGTTTTTTTTTTTTTTCTATGAATCAAACTGATGGTGTACGATTTGGTTGCTCTCACGTGTTAGATGATTTGGATGTTGAATCAGATGCTTGCCTTATCGATAGCCGAGTTGAGTTGGGCTGAGTTAGGGCTGGCCGAGTTGAACTGTATTGCAAGAGAAAGAGTTAGAGTGTTCGGTTGTTAGTATTCGGTGGGCACTACGATGCTTAATTCAGCAAAGAGTTTTTATATATGCGTGGTGCTCAGAGAACTCATAACAGGTCTCAAGTTCTCGCAAGGCCGTTTTCATCAAATCGGGAGAGTAATGACATCGGCTATGTAATCTACACAATGGGCTTAGGTTCATCCGATTGACTTTAAGGTGCGTGATGCGGGCAGTCCAGCCTAACGATCAAATTAATTTCCCGGAGAACTCAGTCTGGTAACGGATCCATGTGACAAGTTAGTGAGCATGCTTCATAGGTCACCGGTGATGTTTTCTTACCTCGGCCAGTCCCTGAGGTAGGCCTTTCCTTGTTCGGAGGTCTCTTAGGTCGTTCAAGCCGAGGTACTTTTATGTCAGCCCTATGAGGTGCTTCTAACCAATTTGCTGAGATGATCTACTTACTCAACGCCGAAGTGTCACGGTATCATTCGGAGGACCAAATTACCCCATCACAACATATGGGATTTTCCCCAAAAAAAAAAAAAAAACTTATACTCGAATTTGGTCTTTAAAGCGAACAATTTTGAGGTATATCAATAAATCTTCATTATAGAGTTCCTCATTAACAAGAATAGGATTTGGAAATATTAAGCGCAGCCGTTTTCTTGTTGGGTACATTACTTAACATCTTCTGCAGGACAATTAATTAAGGGGATGTTTGTTTTTTGGATTTTAAGAGGAGGAATATTGATCAATGGAATTTTGCTTCTGACAAAGAATTTCATTTTACTTTTCAGATTGGATAAACTTTATCACACACTTGAATGGAATAAAACTGTTTAAATGACAAAAGAATTATTCTGTAACTTACCATAGTCTTCGTGCTACATGTAGTAAACAAACAAACCTTATTTATTCTCTTTTCTCACTTTGCATGTTATGACGAAAAATATTGCTTTTTTAGTCCCTTTTTGACGGGTCCAAAATAATATATACTCTCTTTCTCCTTTTGATTGTGCAAGACTGCAAGTTGCAACATGCAAAAGTAAATGTGATTGAGAACGTTTTTGGATATGGATTGGGAATACTTCGGCTGTTGGGGGCCAAAAGCCTGGGCGGTTAAGAACGTTTTTGGGCATGACACGTTTACCAGGTAGAGGGTAAAAGAATAATTGCATTGAATATCCCTTTGATGAAAAAGACAAGAACGGACTGAGACACAGAGTACCGTTTGAGAGCAAACGGGATTTCCTATTAATTTTTTCTACCCGCTCTATACCCCACTACCCGTAGTGAATTGCAGCTACACAATTTTCAATTTGGATTTGAGGGCTTTCATAAAGCCATTTATGGGGTTAAATAGAATTAGAAATTCTAAAAGCTGAAAATAGACCTAGATGGACTAAGGTATTTAAAACCGAACCAGACAATGAATTAGTTAGGGGTCTGGTTTTTGGGTCGAATAGTTTGATTGGTCGAACCGAATAAATGACCCGTTTTGACAAAAAAAATAAAAAAAATGACTAAATAGTTGGATGGTTCGAACAGCTTGACCGTGGTTTGCTAATTAAATCAATGGTTTTTGGCAAAATAATGGTTCTGGGGTAAAACGTAACCAGTCACTTGACCAATTCCTGGTGTGGTTTTGAAAACCATGAGATGAACCATAAAATTGACTTTCTAGTGAAACTATTTCAAGTAGTTTATCCAAAGCATCTCATTCAATGTAGCTAAATCAAATCATTTGAATAGTGAAAGTTCTCTCCTCCCTTCTTTCTTGTATGGTTGAATTTTTTCAATCCATTTCAATCAAATAATGAATGTCACAAATTTGTGAGAATATCATGATCTGATCATATGAAACTCAATCCTATTTTATCGAATTTGGATACCCCCACGTGAATTCAAATACCCAACATCCTTAACAGATACAGATTCGAATTCGAATCAATGTTTGTAATATCCAAATAATCTCTAGATCAGATTTACAGTTTATAGTATTGGATCAGATTTAGATATAGTCTGATTCAAATCCGATCCATTTCCATCCCTACATCACCAAATAATAATATAAAATATGTACAAAAATCGGCATTACTTTACCAAAATTCAAAGGCATGACCATTCTATGAAAAAAACACAATGATACTAAGCATCATATATAAACAGGTTCGCCAGAGTCCCTTTGGGAAGCGCCGTAGAGTTGTTTGGTAGGGGTGAATCGTCGAAGGGAGTCACCCCCTTGGCTTTGTTTTTCTCTGTTTCCAGAGAGGTTATCTCTCGAGCTCTCTTGAGGTTTCATTTCTTTTATGTTCTTTGTTGGTTTCCCTCTGTTCGTTTCCTTGTTTTTTTTTTTGTTCTTTTGTTCTCATATGGTTTTCCTTATCTGTTCTCCATTTCTCTGTTTGTTTGTTCTTCTGATCTTCTCCCATCTATTCTTCTCCATCTGTTTTTTGTTCGTTTGTTATCTCCTTTTCCCTAGAATCCTTTATGCGATAACCACCGATGTCCTGAATGGCAGTTTCATTACTCTGGCATTTTGGGCAATTACAGTTTTCCGACAATGGTAGTTCGCAGTTGACAGTTCTCTAGTGTGTTGGATGTCAATTATAATTCTTGGTCATACGTCTTTTGCGGATTGGATTGGAGTTGTTGGAAGTTACAGATCATGGCTTTGGCTTTGTAATCTCCACTGCCATTTTTTTTGTTTTTGTTGGAAACCTTTCATGTCAGTTTCGCTCACCGATTATGGTTGTTTGGAGATGCAATTATCCACTTCTGTTGATGGTTTTAATTCACCTTGTTTTGATTGCAAAAGTTCTTTCGATGCTCCTTCATCCATCTCTTTATTTTGTTCTTCTTGATATTTGTCTCTGAACTTTATTTAGCCTTATTGGCATCTCTTGAGATTTAAAACATTCAACATATATACATATATATATATATATATAAACAGATTCACATTAACAAGCAATAACTTTAACCCACTTATTAGCTAAAGAAAACTTCAATCCACTTATCAGTTCAACCCCCGAAGACAGCTCGAAGTGCTTTCCCTATAACCAGCTTATTAGTATAACAAGGGGCCACGGTTGTAACTTGTAACTAAAGCAATGATATGCTTAGGATCTCTTTTTTTTTGGGGGCGGGGGGGATTTTATACTTAAAATCCAGTTGATGATAAATTGGGTATAGGAGATGGGAAAATCTATAATGTTGAAAATTTATAATACCCGAAAAGTTCTAACCAATGAAAAGCCCATGAATTTTGATAAAGACTACCTTATCATTTTTATGATACTGGTTGATTCATATTTTTTTGGTAAATATATGAAAGCAATTAATTGGTTATACATTTATGATATCATGTCTTTTTGGTATCATAGTCAAACCCACGGAGAAACTTATAATCAATCAATTGGCATCATAAAAGTGATAATCAATTAGGTGGGTTTCTAATAAAATTGGCATGGCATGGGAGTTTTGATTGGTCAAAGCTTATTCATTATCATTTCTTTTCGGTATCAAGAACTGATTTTCATAAATCCTCTATCCCCCATTGATTTTTCAGTAAGATCTTCCTCCTTGCTGAGTAAAAGGCATGAGGGTCCCCTATACTATATGGATGAGAGGATACAAAGGGCCGGTGACATTTTTTTATTAGTTTTGGCATTGAGATGTCCCCAATGTGCCATTGGATGCCATCTATCTTTGTGTTAACACACTTTTTACTAGTGGTTAAGATAATTCCCTATGCTGCTAAGTCAAAATAGTATTTTTTTATAGTAAATATATATTTTCAATTTTTTTATATTTTTATATCTATAAAAAATATTCTTATTTGTCACACTTATGAATATAAATAATATATATTTATAAATAAATAACACATATATATCAGATCGGGTCCTCTTGAACTGGATAGGGGCGATCCGATTTCTGGTTGGGTCCTATTATCCTGATAAAAAATGGGGGATATCCAAATCCAACAAAATAGGATCAGACTTCAGATTGGATCATGATCCAATCTATTTGCATTTTGCATTCTTACATGACATGTTTAAGTAGGGGAGTAAATTGGAGTCCGAATCTGCTCCTCACACCAACTTCACAACATGTCCCAACTGCACATCAGGAACATCTTCTATACTTTGTGCTGTTATTCAAAGGGATATGTTCCCCGATACACAGTGGGATGGGCTATAAGATCGGTGTGAGGTGCAATCTATGAGGAGCAAAACCCAATTTAGTAAATTATATCTTAATGTCTGATTTTGTCCTGAGATTCAATATAACTAAACTGAATTTAAGGTCTATTTGATCGACACTTGTAATCAGAATCAGAATCAGAATGAATCATCCATTTAAATCGAAGATTGTTATTATGCAGAGTTAGATATAGAGCTATGACTTCTTTTCATTCTTTTTAGACCTAAAATTTATCGCAATAATAATTAAGCCGGAACCAATTCTTGCTATTCCAAACAGATTATACAATTAATGATATATAAAGGTCATATAGTTTTCTTATAATTTCTGTTTTATGGTTTATTTCCTCTCAAATTTTTCTTATTGATCGAGGGGGTGACTAGAAATGATGAGTCGATGAGGGTTGGGGATCTATCATAACCAAGAAAATGGTAGATCCATCCAGACATGAAAAGAGACTAGAGATGATGAACGCTAAGCTATAGGGGAAGACCGAATCTGATAAGCATGGCACATCCTTGTAAATACACCAAGTAAAGCGCTCAACAAGTATTCCGATTAGAAATGTAAATGGGTTGGGTTAAATGGTAAATTCACTTGATAGGGTCGGGTTAGGGTCAATATATTTGGCTTTAGGGTCGGGTTAGGGTTTTGATTATTCAATTTAAATTGGGTTCAAGTTTTGACTGACCCGTCCTATCGGGTTATGATACCCTGCATATATATAAAAAATATTCTTTTAACTCTATACCTTTAAAGTTTAAGATTTATTTACATGTTGGTTTTGATTTTTTTCTTTTATTTTAAATGGGAAAAGTGGCATCTTAGATTTTATAAAATAATTTCCTAACTTAAATTAATAGATTTTAGGTCTTCAAAGCATGTTAAAAAATATAATTGAAATGCTACGGGTCAATTTGGGTCGGTATCAGGTTAGACCCTATATGATCTGGTTGGATTTGGAAATTATGTACTTTAAGATGGGTCGGATTCGGGTTGATGTGCTACCCATGCCAAACCTGACCCATTGACATCCCTAATTCTGATTTCTGACAAATGTCTTAGAAATTTGTTAATCAATGTGCTTACTAAATGTGTTTATTGAGTGTGCATACGGCTAACTGATGCTCCTGACTTTTATAGGGTTGCAACTTTTGCGGGGTAAGGTTGGGGTTTTGTCAAAACTTTAATGAATCAATCTGAATCCAGAGCCTAAAACTGTGTAAATTATTGACTCAGGCCAATCTGACCTGCACCTCTAAACTTCTAGGCTCACTTTAAAAAAATTGT
Source organism: Nelumbo lutea (assembly GCF_056320005.1). Classification (NCBI taxonomy): domain Eukaryota; kingdom Viridiplantae; phylum Streptophyta; class Magnoliopsida; order Proteales; family Nelumbonaceae; genus Nelumbo; species Nelumbo lutea. The sequence goes on along the minus strand of NC_142687.1, from coordinate 20,805,597 downwards.
AAATACAAATATATACAGTGTAAATACATATTTAAAAATATAAAATACATGGCTTTACACCTTACATAATTGCATTTGTACTCTTTCCAAAACAGCCGGTAGAAATTAGTGGTTTTTATGGGTTGAAGTTGAAAATTGAGACATAGTTTGAAAGAAATACTGTAAATACAAATAAATATGTAGAATGAAAAACCTTATATTTTGTATTATTTTATATGTATGTATACTTGTACTTGTTCCAAACTGAGCCTGAACTACTAGTCTACAACCCACCCATTTGACACACATATGCATTAAGTAAATGGGTGTTAATACTATCAACCCCAACCCTTGAGAATAGTATTGTTCCTGTGGCAGCGCATTTTACTTTCTAGGTTTTGTTTCGTTGACCCAATAATAATAATACGATTGATTCTTAATTTCTTATGCAAACCATGCATACCAATGTTTTCCCTGACAAACTGATTGGATTGAATTTGGATTGGGATATATCTGTATGACTGTATCTATTTTTCAATATTGTATGACTGTATCTAATATAAGGGAGACCTGGATTTTATTCAATATTTGACCATATATGCAACACGGATTAGATATAGATATCTATTTTTCTCTTTTTTGGGGGGTGTTACTTGAAATTGAATAAATAATTATAAAACAAGTATAAATCATAAAAATTAATTATAAAACATATATATTTGAATGACATAAATGAAACAGGTTCAAAATTGGCTCATAGCAAAATTCAACCCATTTGCGGCTCTACTAAAAATTGTTATTATAACGGTTTCACTTTTCACCTCCATAGATTTTGGTACTTCTCTTTGTTGCTTTTTCCAATATTGGACAGGTGGCGGTGATCAACTCATATTATACTTGAAGAGATACACATGATGCATATATTAGTGGGGAGAGAAAGAGTCCAACTAATGGTGGCTATGGCTCAGATGGTAGGATCTCTCACTTCTCACTCAGGTCGTTGCAACAGAAACCTGTGATCAAATTCCCTCGCGAGCATGTAGTCAAGTTTTTAAGATATCCGAATTCAATTTGATTATATTGAATTTCGATTTTGAAATCAAATCTTTAAATATTGTTGATACCTCTAATTATATAAATGAATTTGTAAATATGATATATGAAAATTGAATTTTATAAAAGCATTAGAACCAGAATGGATCATACATCCAAAATAGGTCAAATCCTGTGTTCACTCATTGATGTCGTAGTTAAAATGTATTAGCAAGTGACTTCATGAAATGCACGTGGTTGAATATAATTCTGATTGCGTTTGGGTTGGTAAATTTGGGCCTATATGTCAACTTGGGTCCAAGCCAAGGTACATGTCTATGGTTAGTTAGTTACTATTGGGTTGGTTCTTGACTTTTGACCTGATCCAATCCATCTAATTATATTACTATTCAATTAAGAGAGAGGGGATGTTAAGAAAAATTAAAACCTAAGAAGTTTTATTGCAACTTGTGATACTTTTAATGATTTAATTTAAGGTAAAATACAAAAACCTCCCATGAAGTTTTTGGCAATCATAAAAACTTTCTCTATAGTTTTATTTTAAAAAATAACTTCTCTAAACTTTTGAGAAATTCAACAAAAACCTCCCTTCTAACACTGTCCCATAGGGAAAACATTAGATTGATGCACCTGTTTTTTCTAAATATCCATTCTACCATTTTATAAATTATTTTACATACAAAATTACTGAAATAATCTCATTTTAACTCAACAAAAAACATATTTCAGTAATTTTATATGTAAAATTACTGAAATGATCGTTAAAAGAGGTTTTTGTTGAGTAAAAATGGGGTTATTTCAGTAATTTTATATGTAGAATGGGTATTTGGAAAAAACTGGTGCATCAATCTAACATTTTCCATCTGGGACAGTGACAAAAATGAGGTTTTTGTTGAATTTCTCAAAAGTTAAAGGGAGGTATTTGTTAAAATGAAACTATATGAGAGATTTCTATGATTGTCAAAAACTTCAAGGGAGGTTTTTGTTAAAATATGAAGCAGGTGACATGTGTGAGAAATGAAGGGAGAAGGAGGTATGTGGTGGTGAGAGTAAGGGTGCATTAGGTTGGTTTAGATCAAGTTGAGGTTGACCATGACCCAACCAAAGTTATTGAACCCCCAATCCTTATGCACCCAACCCAAAGTTTCAGGTTAGGCTATAGTTGGCCCAAGTTCTATAATTCCTTTTAACAAATGTACTTATTTCCTAGGTTCTAAGAGTCATTTTGGGAAATTTGTAAATACAAATATGTAGGGTGCAAATAAAATGTTTAGAAATATATACAAGGTTTTGCACCATGCATATTTGTATTTGTACTCCACCCAAATGGAGCTTTAAGGCTGTGTTTTGGTTGCAATGCAGATTTATTACACTAGTACAAATGCATAAGAGTGCAAATGTAAAAAAAATGCAAAATCTTGTTTAATTTTGTTTTGGATTTTGCTTTGTTATGCTCCATGCATAAATTTACCTCATTTGTACTGCAATCAAACAAAATAATCTAAAATTTGAAACGAAAATAGGTCAGAATTTACACTCAAATTATTTATACTACCATGGTTTTGCATAAATGCAAATTTATTTGCATTGCAACCAAAACACAACCTAGGCTCATGACAAATGACAACATTTGTATTTGCATTGTAATTGTATTTACACACTTCCCAAACAAAGTATAAGGATTCAAGTTAATTCAATTTTCATGTGATTATATGTAAAATAAAACTTAAAACTTTTTGACATACAAGTATACATGATAAATAAATAGATACACATGTATTATACATAAATGCGCATATATACATACGTACTTGAATATAAGTTATTTTCACTTCTTATTTTTCTACATATTGGTCAGATTTGATAGAAGTTAGTTTTAAGTGAGAACAACATTCGGTTCGTTTTGCTCATGATAATGTTTTTGAATCGCCTTTAGCTCGAACGGTCGGGCCATTCGGCCTAGGAGTCGTCCAGACAATCGATTATGTTTTATTCAAAACCCAATTTTGGTAAAAAACCATTGAAAAAATCAACAATTTGTTGATCCAAGCAGTCAAACTGTCAATCCTTTAATTTATTCAATGATTTTAACCATTTTAAAAATTTTAAAATTTATTATCAGAATTCATTTGAACCAGATGGTCGAACTGTTGACCTAAGAACTGGTGGTCAGGACGGTTCCATTTTCGGATCGTTTTTTAAAACGTTGATTCATGATGTACATTATCAAAATAGTTGGTAATCTTTAGTTGTTAGTATATTAACGGTTTTCAATATCCGACTGCAATCCGAATTCGACATATTCGAATAGGATCCGAATATTGGTAACTCAGATCCATGCCTTGGTACATCCGATTCGATCCGATTCGTCTGTAACCCCATATGAACTCCAAATACTTGAAACTTCAACCGTCCGAGGGTTTACCATCACCATTCACCACTTCGTAATTCACATACTGAGGTTTATGCTTGAACTTGAAGCACTGAAAGTTTCGAATTCCGTCTTCGTTTTTCCAGTTGCTGCGACACTTTGCTCATCCGGCAAGTAAAAAGTTTACAGGGTTCTGCGGCCTAACCTAAAAGAAGATGCTCCTTCAGTTGCCTCGCTTGACGAATTCGCTGAGAGACCACTATGATGTCGATCAAGCCTACTTGCAACGCAAAACCATTCTCCAAAATCATAAACCTCAGAAGTACATTTCTCTTCCAGTTTCAACGGTCCTTCAATCTGATTTCAATATCGAAATATTCCATCAGCATTTTGAGCCAATTTTGCAGATAATTTTTATGATACACTTGCGTTGCTAATGTTACTTGAATTCCTGCTTGATTTCCCGTAATTCAGTTGATTCTGATTTCACTCTTCATTTTATAATTTTATGATTAGGTCTGGAAACTCTCTAGATGATTCGGAACTCGCGCGAACGATAGTTTATCGATGGGGAGAAGGTAGGAGAATATGGAATTATATACATGCTTGCGTAATTTCTTCTTCATTCCTGTTTTTACGGCCTTCTAAAAAAATCCGTTTTTTTTATTTATATTTATAATTTGTAATTTATCAATATGCCGTCCTTGGCTCCTAGTGCAGCTTCAACTGAAGTTCGTCAAGCATACCGACAATATCTTGGTGCGGTTGTGGAGTTGATCGATGGCGAAGTGGCACCAGAAGAATTTCGCGAAGTGGCAAAAACCGTTTATGATATTTTTTGCAATCCAGGAGAACAATGCGAAGACAGCAAATGGATTGCAGAGAAGAAGTAAGCATTTAGTAGCATCTGAACTGTTTAAACTTTTATCTTTGATAAAAACCGTTGTTTTACTCGTGCAAAATGCAGTTTTATAGATTTCGCGTTGTTCTAATTTAATACGTTTAATGCAACTGAAACAACATATAGTTAACCTCGAAATGTACATTGGATTTTGCATATTTCAGGGGAGAGCTGCAAAAGCTTATCGGATTTTCTGTCTCAGATGCTAATTTGCGGAAAGCTGCTTTGCTGGCTCAAATGCTTTACGCTATGCAGCCTAGTGACCGTGATGTTGCAGCCGTCCTGGAAAAGAAAACGGAAGGAAGAGGAGATAGTTTAATTGAATTTGGTAATGATCTTCCTTTCCACGAACCGGCTAGGTTTCTGGTGGATGTACCTTTGGAGAACGAGGAATTACTGGATGATGAGATCCCTGGGACTGCTAGTTCACTTCAGGAAGAATGGTATGGCTATGCTGATGCTACACATCAACATTCTGATATTGACAGGGGAACTGTAAATTTGAGATGGTTAAGCGATGCATGTGATCAGATAGTGAAAGAACGAGGTTCTAAACTTTCAGCAGATGAATTAGCAATGGCCCTTTGTAGGGTGCTCGATTCAGACAAACCTGGTGATGAGGTACTTTAGCTCATCTTTTCTGAACTGCATTGTGCATTTCAATACAGTTCCACATATACATATATGCATATTGTATGCATGCTACAGTATCATTGAACATATGATCTTACTGGTTTTGATTACTGTTGTTAAGATAGCTGGAGATCTGTTGGATCTTGTTGGTGATAGTGCATTTGAAACTGTTCAAGATCTTTTATTGGTAAGATTTCTGTTCTGGAAGATCGTATTACTTGCGTTAAACATAATGTTTTGTTTCTTTAGGTTCATTTTTATTATCCATGTTCTAGGATATTTTCCACTTGTTTTTATAGCATATTTTTAAAAAATTTTTGTCAATGTCCCTGTCTTTCTCTTTCTCCCTCTCTCTGGTTAGTGATAAATAAGTTACTTTGTCCTGGAGAAGGAAACAGAAAAGCCCAATTCAAGACATTCCATACCTAACAGCTTGGCAACCAAGCGTTAATGATGAGGGGAAGAAAATGCATCTACTGAAGTAACAGACTTTTCAAATGATAATAGATTCTATGAAAACAATAGAACCCTCTGATGTTTCAAATGCCATTAGGCAGACTAAATTTCCTAAAACACTTAAGGTTCCTAAATTTCCTAAAACACTTAAGGTTCCTAACTCAACAATGTCTCAAAATAGCACCAAATGGAACTCCTTAACCACATTCTCAACTTGGCTCCATGCGATACCCAAACCCCCAGCATACCTTATTTAAATTTGGGAGTGTGATCTTCTTTATTTGCACCATTTGATCATAGATGCCTGGTCTGTGATTGGTTGATAATATGTTCTGAATGGACATAATTTCATATAACTGCTAGCATAGTTTTCAAGGTGACGAGGCGCTCAAGGACGGTCACCTTGCTTATTCACCAAACTAATTTGTAAATGCACTATGAAATACTTTTGTATTCTTAATTTTTTGAAAATGTAATTATAAAATAAACATTCCGAAACTAAAATATTCATTTTGTGGGTTTATATACTAATTTCTTTTTTACTATTTTCTTATTTGTTAGGGTTCAACCAACACACATGTTGTTGTATGCTATTTTGAACCCTCAATGACTTAAAAATCTGAACCAATAAGCTAAAAAGAACTTAAGATTTTGTCCAATAAACACATTCTTCTTCTTCTTCTTCTACCTTTTCTTTTCTTCTTTTCCTAGGACAAGAAGCAGGGGCTAGCCCCTATATTTTCTGAAATTTATCTTCTCATAAATATGTTGGTTTTCTATATTTGAATATGAGGTTTGTACTTTTTTTATGAAAATTATAGATACTTATTAATTGACGATGCTAATTGCAATGGAACTTAGGAAACTATCATAGGATTCATTTTTTTTCATTTGAGAAAATCCACCTAGGTGGATTTTTAGAGAAAAGGAGAGAACAAAAGAGGCCATGATTGAATCAATTCTGATTAGAGCGGCTCAATGGCTGAAATCCTTAGGAAACTTCTCACATATATCCATTGATGATATCATAGAAACTGGAAAATAGTGGCAGATTCAAATGTCAATAAGCATCCTGTTATTCCTATCTGGACCCTCCTGAAATAGGATTTATAAAGCTTAATTTTGACGGCAGTAGCATGGGAAACCCAGGAAGGTCAGGAATTGGAGGTGTATTCAGGGATGAGGAGGGTAAAGTGTGTGCATTATTCTAAGGCCCAGCAGGTGAAGGAGACTCACTAAGAGCGGAAGTAATGGCAGTTATGGAAGGAGTGTAAAGGTTTACAACCATGAATGCTAGAAAGCTAATCATTGAAGGGGATTCCAAACTGGTAGTGGCTTGGCTACTGGATGACGAAAGTAGGATGTGGAAGTATAATAACGAGAAGAAAAAATTCAGATGGATCACAAAGGACATGGAACTGAGAATACAGTAGGTGAAAAGAACAGCTAATTCAATGGCTGATGCACTGGCCAAGCAAGGGGTTGGGAGAATTCAAACATTTTGGGCACTACTGTAATTGTAATTATAACTAAAGTTAAAGGGGAGAGATAAGAGAGCTTGTCTCTCTCTCACTTTCTCTTGTACACTTTCCTTAAAATTCAATGAAGTAATCAATTATTCATCAAAAAAAAAATAAAAATCCACCTAGGTGACAAGGCGCCTCCCTTGTTGCATAGACATGCTTTCATGTATGGAGGAAGTTTTGCTTGTCTTAGAAATTATGTTTAGCTGTATTGTTTTTTTCCAGCACCGGAAGGAACTTGTTGATGCCATCCATCATGGGATGCTTGTACTGAAATCTGAGAAAATGGCTTCAAGTGTCCAATCACGAATGCCCAGCTATGGAACACAGGTACATAGGTTTTACATTAAAGAGAAACTATTTTCATTAGCTTACCGGTTCATTCATCTAAAGGACTTAATGAGTCCTTTAAAATTCACACCCATTCTTCTTCATCCAGGTTACCATCCAAACTGAATCTGAACGACAAATTGATAAACTTCGACGCAAGGAGGAAAAACGGCATAGACGTGGGACTGAACATGAGGCTGAGCATGACTTGTCAGCAGGAAGTTTCTCTTCCTTAATTCAAGCAAGTGAATGGAAGAACCCCATTGATTATCTGATTGGAAATGGCCAAGGGCCCCACTCGTTACCAGTAAGTGCTCTTCCTCAAGGAACTGTGAGGAAGCATTTTAAGGGCTATGAGGAAGTGCGAATTCCACCCACACAAACTTCACAAATGAAACCTGGAGAGAAGCTGGTAATTTCTATTTTTTAGCTGTCCTTTATTAGATTCAGGTTAACATACTTGTTGGCTTCTATGGTTTATGAGCTAAGGTTTGAAAGAAAGTAGCATTTAATTTAGGTTACTTGACTGTGATTTCATTTGGTACAAACTAGGCAAGGTTTAGAAAATTTATAATTTCCTAATAATTCCTAATTAAGTGTTTTCATTTCCGTGGGTTTTGACATATAAAATATACCAAACATATTTCCCAATCTTAGACATAATCCCTATTGTTTTAACCAAACCTTACTTTCTTAGATAGCACAAAAATTGCAATTTTCTGATGTATTCCCTTCTTTTAACTGATTATGGCAAAACCAACTCGTTTTTAGATGCTTTTTTTCATAGTAATCTCATTTTAAATGTTTGGGTTAAGTTCAATGGATCAGAAAACAAGAACTGAGTTTGCGTTGCTTAAATAACAGAACATAACTATAAAGAAAACCTAGATTTTAGGTGAAGCTATGGCCTATAATGTTTTCAGCTGAGGAACTTAGTGGTCAAATTCAAGTGAGAAATGATAAAAAATATTATGGTGCAAAGAGATGATGAGTCTAATATCTACTTGAACAGGAAAGATTAGTTAATTACCTAGCCAATGTGCCTAAAATCTCATGATTCTGATGTGATTTGTGAAAGTTCTGTGGAATTTCTTTATTGATAAATAAGGAAATGAATGTTCTGATGTAAGAAAGGGAAATAATCCTTTGTGCAAGTCCGCTCCAGAATGTGCAATTTTGTACAATTTAATCTTACAAGAAAGGCTAAGGATGATTGTAAATCATCCTGGAAGCTTAAAAGAAAGTTGAAGGATGGAATTTTACATCCTGGAACCTTAAAAAAAAAGGCTAGGATGAAATTTTACATCCTGGAAGCTTCCTAGATTATAGGATCAGAAGAAAAGATGTGCCATACCCTGCCTTTCCCATTTCTGCTCTAAAAATACAAACATTCATTTTCAAGCTCATTTGGTCCTCATTGGTCAATCTTATTCCTTTTGCTGCTTCCTTTTCCATCCTATTGCAGGTTTCCTTTTTCCCACTGAACCAGCATCAAATCTAAATTTGGTTCTGTTAGTTGCAGGTTGCATATTCGAAGTTCCACTGGTGTCGCGTGTTCTTGTAGATTCCTTTAGAAAAAAGTGTTCTAACAACACTTCCTTTAAGCAGTATTATCATTTTACTTTTTGAAGCACAAAATGATTTAAGTTAACTTTAGAGTTATTTGAATAATTACATTGGCTTTCCTCCCAAAACATATAATAATCTTTTTGCAAAATACTGTTGTGGGTTTAATTCTATTATAATCCAATCTGCTCTTGAATTCTGTTAGAATAATGACTGTAGAAGTAAGAGAAAGATGAGAAGAGAAGAAAATAGAGGAGAGAAATCTGGTCCAAACAAGAGAGAAAATCTCTCTCTCTCTAGTCGGCCAGGTCAATTTATATGTTTCTATTAAATAATAAAAAGACTCCTTTGCCCCTACTTAAGTGAGGGACACAACTACTAATAGAACATTACACATCAGCAACTTAAACATAAACATAAAGACTAAAATACCCCTACACAATTGTTAAGTCCTTAAATTTGCTGGGCTGGGAGCAGGTCATTAAGATATTCCCAGTCAGCTTAAAAAAATAATACTAAAGAAGAGAAAAGGGCTTTCTTATAAGCCCAATCAGTCTTATTGGTGGGCTGAAACATTTTATTAAAGAAAGGGGCCTACAGTCTAGTTTAGTGAGCAACAAGCCCCAAGTTATTTGGGCTTATTTATAATGCAATAAGCATTTAATGGGCCTGTAGTAGAGCCCATTTAATGGAACAACAGGCCCTAAAAGAATAAACCCATTTTGATTAATTAATTGTGAGGTGTCCCACTTATTTATGAGGGGATGCCACTTGTCCTATTCTAACAAGATGACTATTTTCCCTCCTTTAACCACTTGAAGTGGGGGGACACATGTCACCGTAGGGGAGAGAGTTATTTTCCCTCCTCTAACCACTTTAAGTGGGGGGACACATGTCACCCTAAGGGAGAGAGAATTATTTTCCCTCCTTTTAACCACTTTAAGTGGGGGGACACTTGTCACCTTAGGAAGGAAGAGTTTTCTTTTCCCTCCTTAACCCATTTTAAGTGGGGCGACACTTGACACTCTAAGAAGAGAGGAGCGGGGAGTTACTTAACCACCTCCCTCCTCCATATAAACCCCTCTACTACAAGGAGAAGGGGCTAATGCCTTTTTATTGGCTATTACTAATTTATCTGTAGGATTTCTAGCATTAAGAAACAAGTGGGAAGGGAAAAGAGAAGAAGATTGGTGTGGAGAGCATAAAAGAAAAAGGAAGAAGGTAGGGAATCTGGTTTCCTTCCTACACCTCTTCAATATAATTTTCCTTGTGCTTCCCACACGAGATGGAAGGCCATACTCTATCTATTCCTCTCACTCCTTTCTTTCTTCCTTTTATTTTTCTTTTTTTCCTTGTTTCATATTGAAATACATGTAAGGAGACAACCATCTACAGCCTTGTTCATGAAACTTGGCTGATTATGGTTCCTCACAACGTCTTAACCTACGTGTGAGGGGAAAAACCATCTACAACCTTGTTCATGAAATTTGGCTGATTATGGTTCCTCACAGCATGATAATGCACACAACCACAATTTAAAGGCCATTTGTAGCCTTATTGATGAAACCTGCTTTTTATGATGCCTATTTACTTGCTATGCATACAATGTTTCTTTATATGCTGGTTTTCTCTCAAATAAAGAGGGAATATATACCAGAATTTTCAAAGGAAAATTCTATAGAAAATTCATACTTAGCAGAGATGTAATTAAGGGAATATCTATGTGATTTCTCGAATTGAGTTTACCCAAATAACAAAAAACCTAGTTATTAGTCTAATTGGGTGAATTATGTTATGTGAGAAATTATACTAAAAAAAAATTTTCCACTAACAACAGTCGACATTAACACTCCCCCTCAAGCTGGTGAGTATATATCATATAGTCCCAACTTGTTACATACGTAGTCCACTCTCCCCCGACTCAACCCTTTGGTGAAGACGCCCATTGGTTTCCTGTGTTAACATTTGTAGTATCTATCACTCCACTCAGCACCTTCTCTCTCAAAGTGACAGTCAACCTCTTTATGCTTGGTTCTCTCATGAAACACCAGATTAGAAGAGATATGGACTGCAACCTGATTGTCACAATAGAGCTTCATTGGAGTGTGAATAGAATATCCCATCTCCTATAGAAGATTTCTCAGCCACACTAATTCACAAGTAGTATGTGCCATAGCTCTATATTCTGCCTCTGCATTGCTTCTTGCCATCTATTTCTTACTTTTCCATGTCACCAGATTACCCCCAAGGAAAGTACATAGCCTGTAGTTGATCTCCTGTCAGATATAGAGCCAACCCAATTAACATCAATATATCCCTTTATTTCAATTTTTCCTCCACTTCTATATATCAAGCCATGACCAAGAGCCCCCTTAATACTTCACAATCCTTAGAACTACATCCCAATGTAGAACCCGAGGTTTTTGCATGAGCTGATTTACCACACTAACCATAAATGAAATATCTGGCTGAGTAACGGTTAGGTAGTTTAGTTTACCTAGCAACCGTCGGTACCTTCCAGGATCTTCAAACTCTTCACCTATATCACTGCTCATCTTGGTATTTACTTCCATAGGTGTTTCAGTTGGTTTGACGCTTAACAATCCTGTTTCTTCCAACAAATCAAGAACATATTTCCTTTGACACAAATTAATACCATGCTTAGACTTTGCTACTTCTATCCCCAAGAAGTACTTTAGTTTACCAAGGTCCTTTGTCTGAAAGTGTTCCTGTAGAAAGATCTTCAACCTATCAATTCCCACTTTATCATTCCCGGTGATGACAATATCATCTACATATACCACCAATAGGATATTTCCAACTTGATAGTCATGACTGAAGATTGAGTGATCAACCTAGCACTGCTTCATACCAAACTTCTTTACCACCTCACTAAATCTACCAAACCACGCACGAGGAGACTGTTTAAGTCCATAAATACCTTCTTTAGTCTGCACACCTTACCACCCTCCCCCTGAGCAACAAACCCCGGTGGTTGCTGTATATAGACTTTCTCAAGTTGATTACCATGTAAGAAAGCATTATTGATGTCAAGATGAAAGAGAGGCCAATCATACATAGTAGCTAGAGATATCACAACACGAATTGAACCAATCTTAGCAACCGGAGAGAAGGTCTCCGTGTAGTCAATGCCATATGTTTGGGAGTACCCTTTGGCAACCAGCCTAGCTTTTAACCGCTCTTCACTACCATCAGGTAAATACTTAACAGTGTATACCCACTTACAACAAACAACCTGCTTACCAGGAGGAAGTGTGGTGAAGTCCCATGTATGCTTATGAGTTAGAGTTGAGAGTTCTTCCGTTACATGGAGCCACCCTAGAGAGGCAAGAGCTTCCTGGACACCCGTAGGAACAACAACAGAGGATAACAATGAGATAAACTGGCGATGGGAAGTAGAAAAGTGAGTGAGAGAAACGTAATTAGAAATAGGATGAAGGGTGCAACTGCGTTTACCCTTCCGTAAGGCAATTGGAAGATCAAGTTTAGAAATCGGGGTTGGGGCTAGTGTGGGAACAACTACTAGATCTGTCGACGATGATGGAGCTGGAGGAGGAGCTGATACATGTTGGCAATGTGTATACACTTGACGAATAGGTGGCCGTTCAACAAGCGGTGGCACCGGAGGCAAAGATTTGGTCACAACTGGAACAAGTGGAATGGGATCCGCAACTGGAAGTGGAAGAGGAGGTGGTGAGGAGGATGAAACATCACCTGACCTCGAAGAAAACGGAGTGGACTCAAAGAAAGTAATATCAACACACATAAAGGAATGCCAAGAACTAGGATTATAACACATACCCTTTTTGGGTCTGGGAATAGCCAAGGAAGATACGCTTAATGGATCGTGCATCTAACTTATCCCTTCCTGGTCCCAGATTATGAACAAAACAGACACACCCAAAAACCTGAGGAGAAAGGGGAAACGAAGACAAGGTAGGAAACAAAGTGGTGAAAGGAGAATGACCATCAAGGATGGACGCGGGCATCCGGTTAATTAGGAAGCAAGAAGTAAGCACAACATCACTCCAAAAAGGTTTGGGTACATTCATATAGGGCATGAGGAATCGAGCAGTTTCCAAAAGGTGATGATTCTTTTTCTCAGCCATCCCATTTTGTTGCGGGGTGTAGGTACATGAAATCTGATGGATAATGGCATGTTGTTCCAAATATTCCTAAAATGGTGTATAAAAATATTCACGACCATTATCGGAACGAAGAATTTTAATGTGTACACCAAATTGGTTGCGAATTTCAGCATAAATTTTTTGGAAAATGGTAAACAATTCATTCCTTTCTTTCATTAGATAAAGCCACGTCATCCTTGATTAATCATCAACAAAAACAACAAAGTATCTATAACCATTGTATGACATTGCTTTATTAGGACCCTAAACATCTTAATGAACTAAAGAAAAAGGACTCAATATACGTTTATCAACCCTAGGACCAAAGGGAACACGGTGATGTTTCCCCAACTGACATGACTCACAATCCAAAACAAAAAGATGACTCAACGAAGGAACAAGAGACTTCAAAACTTTAAGTGACAGATGACCAAATCGATAGTGCCACTGGAGAGGAGAAAGAGATGTCTGGAGAGTTGTTGATGTACTTCCACCACCATCAAGGTAATACAATCCACCGGTTTCATGCCCTCCACCAATCTTCATCCCTGTGTTGAGATCTTGAAAAACACACGAAGAAGGGTAAAATGTGATAGAGCAATTAAGAGACTTTGTCAAAGGTTAAAAGGAAATTTGGGGACATACAAAACTGAGGATAAAGATAAAGGGTCCATGTTAACATTACCAACACCTCAAATGGAGGATGTGGAACCATTGACAAGGGTAACAGATTGTGATGTTGGGCAGTGAGAGAGGGAAGAAAACACACCTGGAGTTCTAGTCATGCGATCGGAGGCCCCAGAGTCAATAATCCAGGATTGGGTTTGGATGCCAGACAAGCCATACTTGAGTGTGCAAGAGTGGTTGTATTCTGTTGAGATGTGGCCTGAATAAACCTCTCATACTCATCACGGGGAACACTCATCATCTCCTTCTCGTGAACATTTGTGGATATAGGGGGCATCTGATCAGCTGAATGGTTCTCCTGTCTGAAGCTGTTATCACTGGTCATGGCATGATTGGCCCAAGTTAAAGGTGGAGCATGCAAATTATAGCAATAATTGATGGTATGTCCATCCATACCACAATGTGTACATCTTCTTGGACTAGAACTGCGTCCTCTACCACGGACTCCCCCTGAATCTCGACCTCCAATACGACTAGTGCCACGATTATACATAGGTCCACCACCACCACTACGGCCATATACCGGTTCACTTCTACCACTACGACCAGATTGAGCTCCCCAAGCTCCACCTCTAACAGCACGACCCCTTGATACTACAAAGGCTGATCTATCAAAGACACTAGAATTCTCAGTAGATCCAATAGAAATCCTCCTAAGTCGAGCAAATACCTCTTCTAAGGAAGGGAGAGCTGATCCTCCTAGTATATGTGTCCGCGCTGGTTCTTATTTAGACTTCAGCCCCACAAAAAATCTGGTCACATCTAGTTGTTCTCTTTACTGTTGCTGAATTTTAACATTAGAGGTGAGGGGGTGATACACATTCAGCTCATTACTGTAGAGAAGATGGGCCGAATGGCCCATAGACTGTCATTTCATGTTATGTTATGTTTCTCTCTGTTGTGGACCTTATTCTGGGCCCATACTCTGCAATGTTCTGTTTTTGTATTTTCCTGCCCACTCAAGGGCCTCTCTGTAATTTGTCAAAGCTTAACTTATTAATAAGATGTTTAGAGTGTTAGAGAGAGGTTATGTTCGAACCTCTTACTCTCTAACACTCATTGCCGCTAGCTCTCTCCTCTCTTCCTCTCTTGTTTGTTTATTTTTTGGTTTGCATCTAATCTCAAACAGTTCCATACATCAAGTGGGCTGTTTTTCAACTATTATGAAGGTTTCTCATGTTAGCATAGAATTCCTCAAGACTTTGATTACCCTGTTGCTTAAAGTATTCCTGATACAACTAATATACTCTAGTTGTGTTGTCTTGTCCCGAATACAACTTCTTAGCATGGTCTCAAACTTCCTTGGCAATATCGAGAAACCTGAGATTCATACTAACCTTGGGTTCTATACTATTCCATAACCATGTAATAATCTATGCGTCTTCTTGTTCCAGTCACCATACTCATGAGATTCAGTAGAGGTTTTTTTCTCCCTTGTGTGCTTCACTTTCTTCTTTGCTTTAAGAAAGACTTCTACAGATTTCGCCCAAGGTACATAATTTTCTCCATTCAACTAGATAGAGGTCATCTGAACATTCAGGTAGTCAGTGGGAACCATCACACTAGTTTTACTTTCACTGTTGTTTCCCATGGCTGAATTTTTTTTTCTTATTTCACCTCTCACCACACTGCACGCTAAACCACACTGTTCTCAGCACCTGTTATTGCTGAATTCTTCACTCTCTACACCACAACCCTACCACACGACTACCTGAAAACTCACCACACTACTCGAAGATCACTCCCTCTTCAAACCACACTGAATTCTGCACAAACCCTAACACACTACAACCTCAATTTTCACCACACGACTTGGAACACATCTACCATTTGATTCACACTAAAAACTGTTAGGTACTGCCTAACTCAGGGACTCTTTCGAGGGAGCCTGCCTCCTGAGAGAGAGAGAGAGAGAGAGAGAGAGAGAGAGAGAGAGAGAGAGAGAGATTGTATTCCCAAATCGATAATCCCCTCCTAACTTCCTTTCCTTATTTATATACTGCTGTTACACTTCTGTTATACCAGCCTTTCCACTTGTCCAGTCCACTTGTCCAGTGTGTTATTTAGTTTGTTCTAGTGGTTGGCTGTTAGTTACATTCTTTAAAGGCTGGCGTGGCCTTTTCTTGTACACTTGTTTTCCCTTTATTTGTGTCTCAACAGTCCCTCCTCCCTTGAAAGCGACCTTGCCCTCAAGGTCAAGATGTGGGAATCTATTCTGTAAATCCAAGTAAGGTTCCCAAGTTGCATCCTCAATTGGGACCTGACCATACCACCAATGCCTTTGGTTTGATGTGATTCCCTTTGCGTATCCATCCAAAATCTGTTATCTGAGTGGGCTCAATTTGAACTTGGCCATCTTCCGAGAATGATGGGAGGGTGGTTGTTGTTATTGCTCCTGTTTTTTGCCATTTCTTCAATAGGGATACATGGAATATAGGGTGTAATTTTGATGTTGCTGGGAGGTCAAGCCTGTATGCCACCGACCCAATGCGTTCCACAATCCGAAATGGACCAAACTACTTAGGGCTCAGTTTGTTCCACTGGTGGCCTGCTACTGAAACTTGCTTGTATGGTTGTAATTTAAGGAAGACTTGCTCCCCAATCTGGTGCTAGACAGGCCTATGCCTTCTTGCCATCCATTGTTGGGCTCAATGGAGTGGGATTTAGATCTTGTAACACCCTATCTCGCTGGAGGAGTTGGTCTCTACTGCTGCTACTGCTGTAGGCATTTTCTCATATGGGAGTAGGGGAGGTAGGTCTCGTCCATATAGAACCCGGAAGGGAGTCATTCCTGTTGCACTATGATACGTGGTATTGTACCACCATTCCGCCCAATGAAGCCACTTGAGCCACTGATGTGGCCTATCCCCTGCATAGCACCTTAGATAGGTTTCCAAACTCCGGTTGACCACCTCAGTCTGCCTATCTGTTTGAGGGTGGTAGCTGGTAGATTTGAAGAGTTTCACTCCCTGTAGTCGAAAAAGTTCTGCTCAGAAACAACTCATAAAAATAGGGTCGCGGTCTGAGACAATAGAGTTAGGGGTACCATGCAGTCGTGCCACCTCCTTAGTAAAAATCTCAACCACCATGGAGGCTGTAAAGGGGTGGGACAGAGGGAGAAAATGGCAGTATTTGGTGAATCTATCAACCACTACGAGAATGACGGACTTGCCATAGGAAAAGGGGAGATCCGTTATAAAGTCCATGGTTATATCTACCCACACTTGTGTAGGAATTGGGAGTGGTTGTGGCAGTCTTGCTGGAGACCGGGTATCCGTTTTATTTTTCTGGCAAATGACGCATTCGGCTATGAATTTTTGGACCGAATTTGGCATGCCTTTCCTGTGGAATTGGGTGGCTAGTCTCTTGTAAGTGCGTAGGATCCCTGAGTGTCCTTCTGCTGGGGATGAGTGGAACACTTCCAGAAGCTGCTGAATATGGGCTGAATCCTATGGTATCACCATTCGGCGTTTATACAGCAGCAAGTTAATCTCCACTGTGTACCCTAGGTGGCTAGTAGGATCCTCTTGGACCTGTGAATGCAGCTTGCTCAGTTGTGGGTGCCTTTCAGCTTCTTCCCTTAGCTAACCCATGATGGAACATGTTGGGCCTGTGAGAAGTAATGGAAATAGTTGTGGCTGGCGTGGCAGTGCATCCGCCACCTTGTTAGTGTGCTCTGCCTTGTATTTAATGACATAATCGTAGCCAAGTAATTTGGGTATCCATCGCTGCTGTTCCGGGGATAGTACGGACTGCTCCAACAGAAATTTCAGGCTCTGGTGGTCAGTTCGTATGATGACCTCCTTCCTAGAAGGTAGGGCCACCACCTCTGAACTGCGAGAACAATTGCTATCAGTTCGCGTTTGTATATTGATTTGGCCCATTTCTGTGCTGTCATTGCTTTGCTGAAAACGCTAGTGGCCTTTCTTCTTGCATGAGGACTGCACCAACTCCTTGGCTTGACGTATCACATTCAATGATGAAGTCCTTTGAGAAGTCTGGAAGTGCGAGCATCGATGGGGACGAGACAGTTGTTTTGAGTGTCTTGAAGGCCTGTTAGGCCTCCCTAGTCCAGTAGAACCCATTCTTCTTAAGTAAACATGTCAAGGGGGCAGCAATCAGTCCATATCCTCTAATGAATCGCCGGTAGTACCTTGTTAAACCCAAGAAGCCTTGTAACTCCTTAACATTTTGAGGTCGGGGCCAATTTATCATGCTTGGGATCTTTTCCGGGTCTGCTGCTACATTGCCGTTTTCGACCACGTGCCCTAAATAGTTTACTTGTGTCTGTCCAAATGCGCATTTTGACTCCTTTGCAAGGAGTTTATGAGTCCTTAGCAGTTCCAAGGTGATTTGTAGATGTACTATGTGTTCGTCCCATGTAACGCTATATACAAGTATATCATAAAAAAAAAGACGAGTATAAATTTGCGCAAATGGGGTCGAAATATGTCATTCATAAGGGCTTGGAACGTTATTGGCGCATTGGTCAACCCAAATGGCATAACCAGAAATTCATAATGCCCTTTGTGTGTACGAAAGGCAGTCTTGTGGATGTCTCCCTCATGGACCCGAATTTGATGATATCCCGATCTCAGGTCTAGTTTAGAGAATATGGTGGCCCTGCCGAGTTCATCTAGTAGTTCATCGATTACCGGTATGGGAAATCGATCCTTCATAGTAATGTTGTTTAGAGCCCTATAGTCTATACAAAACCGCCATGTCCCATCCTTCTTTTTCACAAGTAATATTGGCGAGGAGAATGGGCTTTGGCTGGGTTGTATAATTTTCCTGTCAAGCATATCTTGCACTTGCCTCTCAATCTCTAGTTTCTGAAAATAGGGGTAATGATAGGGCCTTACATTTGTGGGTGCAGTTCTGGGCAGCAATGGAATGCAATGATCATGGGCACGTTTCGGTGGTAGTTCCTTAGGTTCTTGGAAGATCACAGAGAACTTCTGAAGTAGCTGCTGTAATTGTGTGCGGCCTTCTTCGGATCTGCTTCCTTGGGCTAGAATGGGGCCGTTCCCGTGGGAGTCTATCTGCATTAAAACGATGTGGGCTGGGTCTGCTGCCTGTTTCCTTAGGGAGGCGAGACTAATAGGTCCTGGACCCTTGGACAGCTGCCCTTGAATATGCACCTGTGAGCTGCCCACTTGAAAATCCATGGTGAGACGGGCTCAATCACATATCACCGGCCCTAGTTGCCTTAACCATTGGACTCTGAGAACTACATCTGCCCCACTGATTTCTAGGGGGTGCAGATCTACCTCGAACTCATGTCCTTGTATCTTCATCTTTAATTCTGTGCACGTACTGTCGCACACCAGGTTGCTCCCATTAGCTACGTGCACCCAGAAGGCTGTACATGGTTGGACCGGAATCCCTAGTTGTCTAACCAATGTTTGGGTAGTGAAATTGAGGGTGCTGCCACTGTCTATCAAAACCGACACATGGCGCCCTTGTACCAGTCCGGTTACTCTCATAGTTTGAGAAGAAGCAAGACCGGTCAAGGCTTGCTGGGATACTTTTGGGTATTCCTTTGTCCATTGCCCCCATTCTTGGTTGTCCATTGGCTCTTCAATGTCTGTTGATTGCTCAACATATTCGGTTTCAGGTTGAAGGAAGAAAACTTGAGGGATCTTACAGCGATGGCCCGACCTGAATTTGTCTCCACATGCATAACAAAGGCCCTTTTCTCGTCAGGCTTGCATCTCAGCCCAGGTTAACCTCTTGGCTGAGCCGGGGCCTGAACTAGAGTTGGCGTCCTTGCCTGTGATTCCTACTCCTGATCTGGGCTCCGGTTTACCCAAGATACTTGGTTCTGGGTTTGGTATACCTGGTCTGATTGCAGCTCCCAGAGGTCGATTAATCCTTCTTGCCCGATTCAGTTTGTCTTCATGTAGTCGAGCTAATGCTGCTGCTTCAAGAACGGTGGTGGGCTGCATGGATTTTACCTTCAGCCGCAATTCTTCCCTGAGTCCACCAACAAAACTGCCGACAAGCGCGTTTTCTGGACAGCCTTGCACGCGCATAGCTAATCTTTCAAACGCCATCTGATAATCTTGGACGGAGCTGGTCTGTCGTAGCTTAGTGAGGCTTTCATCATAGTTCTCAAAATCCGAGACTCCAAATCACATGGTTAAGGCGTCAGTGAAGTCTGCCCATGTGGCTCTTGGGTGCCGTCGCCGGTACCACTGGTACCAGACGGTCACCTCTCCTTCCAGGTGTGGAGAAGCTAATGGAACACGATCAGGTCCTTGTGTGTCGTGGTAATCGAAGTATCTTTCTGTTCGCAGAAGCCTGGATGTGGGATCTCCCCCTGTGAAGATGGGAAACTCGATTCTTGCTGTTCTTGATCCGCTTCGATGACTGGTGTCACTACGCTCTTCCTGATTCGGTGCAGGTGGTGACTGTGCCAATCGTTCAAGCAAGGATGCGAAGCTTTCTTTGATTTCTTTGATGTCAGCCGATATTCTTTGCATTTCTTCTTCCATGTTGTCGATTTTGTTCTCCATTGCAGATGACCTTGTGCTTGGCATCTTGGCTTTGATATCAACTTGTTAGGTACTGCCTAACTCAGGGACTCTTTCGAGGGAGCCTGCCTTCTGTGAGAGAGAGAGAGAGAGAGAGAGAGAGAGAGAGAGAGAGATTGTATTTCCAAATTGATAATCCCCTCCTAACTTCCTTTCCTTATTTATATACTGCTGTTACAATTCTGTTATACCAGCCTCTCCACTTGTCTAGTTTGTTATTTAGTTTCTTTTAGTGGTTGGCTGTTAGTTACATTCTTTAAAGGCTGGCATGGCCTTTTCTTGTACACTTGTATTCCCTTTATTTGTGTCTCAACAAAAACTGCATAAAAATCACTTACCTAATCACCAGAAAATCAAACTGTACTTGACACTCTACTGCATCACTTGAATCAGCCCTCTTCTCTTCATCAATTAGGGGGGGGGGTCTTCTTACAAACCACAGCAACCACCCACGAACTGCATGGCTGGAGGCATAGAAACCTCCAAGGGAAGAGGGCGATCACTCCTTTTCAGCCCCTTTCCTTATCTCCAACTGATGATGAAGAAAAAAAATAGAAAACTTTAGACTGGATGCGTGAAGATCAGAATTCTGGGCAGATTCGATTTTCTCAACCTAGCTCTGATACCATATTATAATCCAATCTGCTCTTGAATTATGTTAGAATAATGACTGTAGAAGTAAGAGAAAGATGAGAAGGAGAAGGAGAAGAGAAGAAAATAGAGGAGGGAAATCTGGTTCGAACAAGAGAGAAAATCTCTCTCTCTAGTCGGCCAGGTCAATTTATATGTTTCTATTAAATAATAAAAAGACTCCTTTGCCCCTACTTAAGTGAGGGACACAACTACTAATAGAAAATTACACATCAGCAACTTAAACATAAATATAAAGACTAAAATACCCCTACACAGTCGACATTAACAAATTCAATAATTTGTCTACTTGTTGGATAATGACTTACAAATAAGGTAGCATCACAGTACTTTGATATTTGTAGGAATATTTGATTAGGCTTCCTTCATTTCTCACCTTGATTTCTTCTCTGCTTTGTTTTATCAGATTGAGATAAAGGAATTAGATGACTTTGCTCAGGCTGCTTTCCGTGGCTACAAATCCCTCAATCGCATTCAGAGCCGGATATTTCAAACCACTTACCACACCAATGAAAATATACTAGTCAGTCATTACTTTCTTGTCATGTGTCAAATTAAAGCAGTCTGTCAACTATATTATTTCATATCACTCAAGCAATTTAATCAATTCAATTGCAGGTCTGCGCTCCAACAGGTGCAGGCAAAACAAACATAGCTATGATTGCTGTATTACATGAGGTATCCATTAGCTGAGCTCAGATCCTCTCATTACTTCTATAATCAAACACTAATTCTTTGACTTGGAAATCTGGAAAGGAAATGTAGTTGAAAGTACCATTGTAAGAAATAAAACCACAAATGGCATTGTGTTTTTATAACACTGGTCTTGCAGAAAATATTTCTGTTGTTAAAACTGTACTTCCCATTTGGACGTCATATGTTGAACTATCCTGAGTCTTTTGAACAAAAAGTAGTTTTACATCGTGTTAATTAATACATACAGTTATTTTTCTGTGTTGTGACTATTGTCAATTTTGAGCTTAGTTTATGCTCTTAGTCCACCATCTAGACCTTTGATCTAACCTTAGAAGGCCTCTTATATGTTAATATACTGCATCATGTACTTGATGAATTCTTATTTTGAGTGTTAATATTTGCATATTCTCTTCTTTTTTGGTAACCATCCATGTATATGTTCTTCTCTTCCCTTTGTATGATATATTAGTTATTGATAAAAACATTATGATGCAGATTGCACAACACTTCAAGGATGGTTTTTTGCACAAGGATGAGTTTAAAATAGTTTATGTTGCTCCTATGAAGGTATAATTACTTTATATTTTTTTCCATTCAACTCTTTTTCTTTTCCTATTTTTTTTGCAGACTGTTAATTTCTGGTTGCATGCTTTCTAGGCATTAGCTTCAGAGGTGACGTCAACATTTAGCCATAGATTGTCTCCCTTGAACTTGACTGTGAAAGAACTTACTGGGGACATGCAACTTTCTAAGAATGAGCTTGAAGAAACTCAGGTTTATTTCTTTTCTTATTTTGGTTTTATTTTTGTAATCTAATATCTACATGCTAAAACTCATGGCATGTTATTTTAATTTGTGCCATTCAGATGATAGTGACAACACCAGAGAAATGGGACGTCATTACTCGCAAAAGCAGCGATATGTCTCTGTCAATGCTAGTAAAACTCTTAATCATTGATGAGGTACACCTGTTAAATGATGACAGAGGCCCTGTAATAGAGGCATTGGTTGCTCGGACCCTCCGTCAGGTAACTTTTTTTTGTTGTTATTAATGTTGAATCTATTTTTGATAAAAGGTAACTAATGTGTATTAAAAGGGAAAAACGTATGTACATGAGAGGACGTGGAGGGTTGTACAAAAATAATAAGTTAGAAAGCCTCTCTCCAGAAAGGAAACAGATTATGTGGGCATAGCGCTGCTGCTATTATAGAAAATCCCTGTCTACTCCCATTCTAGCTAGTTCATTTGCAATGAAACTTGGTTCTTTTGCTGTTTGAATTCGGATGGATGCCAAATTTTTTGATCATTAATAGAAAACATTATTGAAATAGAAAGAGAAAATACAGTGCAGCCCTGCTCTCCAAGAAACTTAGTGAGGTAGGGAAGAAACAAACATAATAGCCAATGAGTGACAGCATCAGAAAGCCTAAGTATAAAACAAAATTAAAATGTTTCCTTGGACTTATCCAACTCCATTCTAGTTCTTTCTTGTTGACCCTTTATCCTGGATAGACTGTCTGCTAGGCCGTTAGCAGACCTGAAAATCCACCTGAATGAGCAGTCCACATCTGGAAGATAAACCCTTTCCTTCTTTGATTTGGTATCTTAAACACCAAGATCCTTCATCTAGTTTCACTTGTATTGGATTCCCTTCTATTTCTTACTCCATCTAATTTCACATGCCAGATTGATTAAAATAGACAAATAGGAGTTTCTAACCAATTTTCAACCTCATTTGCAGTCATCTAGCATTAAAATTAAACTCTACATGCATGATTTGCATATGAAAATTTACTTGGGTTCAATGCCAATATTGCCATCCTTGGTTTATGTAACCTTTCAGTTCTTTCTGATTCTGGATATTTTTCTTTTATTGTATAGGTGGAATCAACACAAACTATGATACGCATTGTGGGCCTATCAGCTACTCTACCCAATTATTTGGAGGTTTGTTTACAATTTGATGCTCAATATTCCTTTTGGTATTAGCATGTAGTCTTTATTTTTCTTTATTTTTATTTCTTTTTTGATTGGTAACAGTGAAAACAATTTTCTTTCTCGTATTTACTCTGAACTATTCAAAATCTAATAAGCCTCTGTTTGAAAACTCAGGTTGCACACTTTCTGAGGGTGAATCCTGAAACAGGACTCTTCTTTTTTGATTCCAGCTATCGCCCAGTACCTCTTGCACAACAATATATTGGTATCAGTGAGCATAACTTTGCTGCTCGTAACAATCTGTTAAATGAGATATGCTATGATAAGGTTTCTTTTCCCATTTGAATGCTCCTTATTTGTGGTTATTTTAGGCAATAGGCATTGTCATTTTCTTAATGGTGTACATGGTACTTCATATATAATTTAGGTTATTGAATCATTAAAGCAAGGACATCAAGCAATGGTTTTTGTTCATTCACGAAAGGACACAGGAAAAACAGCAAGGATGCTGGTATGACTTAAAATTTATGATATAGAAGTTTTTTTTTGAGTTATTGTATGATTTTATGATAGCTGTTCCTTTTATTGCTACTTATGCTGCTGCTACTTATTCCAATTTTATCATTCTTGGTATTGGTATTGAGTGACTTCTTTGATTGATAATACAAAAATCTACCGAGGACAAAAGCATATACAGCTAATACAATAATAAGGAAAAAGGAGAAATAGAGGGAAAAGTACCTACAACCCTTTGCTTCCAGACTAAACAGTAATTTATATGGATTCTAAGAATAGTTAATTCATTGGATCATATCTTGCTGGGGTGATTTGAGAGGATTGAACTGTATTGGGATACTCTGCTCTGGTAGGTCATGTAATACTTTGGTTCCTTGCTATTTGTATTTGTTTTGGCTTCGTTCTTTTTGGGTCTTTTTTGGTTACTCCTTTCCTTGTAGGGGAAGTTTTAGGATTGTACTATCTCTTTTTTTATCAGTAACAATTCAAGGATTTTAATTATATATGGTTGAAAAATTTAGATTCAGAAAAATACCAAAGTACCCCTTTGTTTTGCGCTAGCCCCAGCTATCTACCCACTAGTATGGCAGTACCAACATTTTTGCTTGCATGTTACAATCTCCCTCCTACTAATGGATTTATCAAGCTGAATTTTGATGGTTGTAGCGAGGGCAATCCTGGACCTTCAGGTATTGGAGGTGTTTTCAAAGATGAGGATGGGTTTATTAGGGCTCTTTTCTCAGGTCCTATTGGAGTGGGTGACATGTTGAGAGCTGAAATCTATGCTGTAAGTCTGTAATGGAAGGATTTCAGAAGGCCAAGGAATTAAATATTTCCAAGCTAATAATTGAAGGGGATTCAAAACTTGTTATTGGATGGTTTCAAGAGGAGGAAGAGATGGGCTGGTGGGATTACATAAATGAATAAAGGAAATTCAGGTTCCTGACTCAAGGCATGGAAATCCAGCTGCATTGGACTAAGAGAGGTGCTAATTGTTTGGCTGATGTTTTGGCCAAGCAAGGGGTGGGAAGAAGCAACTTTTTTTGGGCTATATTGTAACTTTTTTGACCTCTTGGGGGGGGATCTAAAAGAGTTTATCTCCCCTTTCTTTGTAATTTCTTTGAGTTTTGTTTAATGAGTCTCATTCAGTTATTGATAAAAAAAGAAGGATGAGGGGAGATTTGTGAAGGAGAAGATGGTAGAACTCTGGAGAAGAGGTGCCATCTTAAGTTCGATGACAGTGTAGGTTTGAAGTGCAGATTAGAGGGTGGCAAGGGCTTTCTCTAGGTCCGGAGTGATAGTTGAAAAGTTAGGGGTTGATCTGGAAAGGAGAAGGAAGTTGGTAACTAGGGAAGAAGTTGTCGATGATTTGGAGGTCTCGAAGAAAGTCTGAGGTACAAGCTAGACCCATCTTGTCCATGTCACCAAAATTTTCTCAAGATTGAAAGATGGTCTAGCTGGAGCAGGTCCTACAAACAAATATAAAAGAATTAATAAGAGAAAGAGAACAAGATTTAAAGCGATGACTATTGAGGGTAAGGTGTGGTCATGAGTTTCAAGCTTCAGATGGCTTAGAGATTCAGGTGTTGGAAAAGACTTTTGTGGAAAAGAGTTTGGTTGATAGGAATGTGTTTTTTTTTTTTTGATCAATTGGTTGATAGGAATGTTAGGAGGAGGAGGGAGGGAACATTGTGGAAAAGAGTTTTGTTGAGTTTCCTCTAGTTGGTAAGGGGGAAGAGGAGGGAGGAAAAGTGGACATTGCGAATTTGGCTGATAGGAATGTTAGGGTTGACAAAAGTTTAGGTCTGTTTTTTTGGGGTGGATAGGATTTTGCTAGGAAAGCGTTTGAAGTGTTTGAGAGGAATAACAAAGAAGAAAGGATGAAGAAGCATCATGTAGGGGAAGGATGGTGTGGAACGAGGAAGGAGCCAGGTGGGATGAAGTATCTGAAGGGGAAGATTGATGTGTTTCTAATTCAGGAAGGTTCTTGTGTTTTTGCTTTTGTTTCTTCGGGTGTTGTAGCATGGTTGTTTTTCTTGTTGGTTGTGTGGGAGTTGGCTTATGTTGGGGCGGTTTCTCATCACCTTCCTATTGTACTTTCTTTTTGTTTTTAATGAATTTTATTTTATTATAAAAAAGCCATATACTTGTACATACCTAGTGTACTAATGTTGGATTACTACTTCTTGCATATGTTATTGGATATTTTTCTGAAGATAAAATAAAAATTTTATTAAAAGAAAAAGAAATACATCAATCCAAGATGGTGATAAGGAATCACCATCCAATAACAAAAAGGCCACTTATACTTCAAAAACAAAATCAGATCTGCATGCCAGCCCAACTAGGAATGGAAATGGGGCGGGGATCATATTCCTCGTCCCCACCCCTGATTCTGAAATTAACCCCCATCTCTGCCCCCAATCCCCGTCGGGGATAAAATTTATCCTCTATCCCCGATCCCTGACAGGGATGGCTTCCCCGGGGGGACTCGAATCCCTAAATTTTTTAGATAAATAGTATTTTTTTGAAAAATAAATTTACTTAAAATAAATAAAAAATTAAATTATAAATAATGTTTTAAATATTTTTTGATATATAAATAATATATATTTAATATAAATAACATTAAATATATATATATATAATCGGTCGTTGCAGGGCAGGGACCTCAATCCCCATCCCCGACCCTGACTCCGACCTCGATTGGAGATTTCTATTAATCTAATCCCGACCCTGCCCCACCAAAACAATCCCCATCCCTGACTCCATCGGGTTGGGGAAGTCGGGTCCTTGTTGGGGATGGGGAAAATTGCCATCCCTAAGCCCAACCTAGACAAAACCACTACAACAGAAAACTTATTCAAAATAAAACCCTCGACCCAGAACCTCTATGCAAATTTCATTACACAAACCAGGCTTTTAATTTTCTAGAACAGGATAAAGGTTGGCATGAAGTGAAACATTGAAGGCAACAAAAAATGGACCCCCCCTCCTCACACACACACACATCAAACTCAAGTCTTCTACAACTGCTTAAAAGCTTCCCCTCTTACCAACTGCTGCTTTGCAACTCCCCCATCATTCTTCATCCACTATTGCTTCCTCTCTCCCCATTCACCTTCCTCCTAAGCCCTTCTGTTTCTTTCAAATTGTTCAATTGCTTTTCTAACCACCGCTTTCCCCCATCTCCGCCCGCCTGTGAAATACTATAGTCACATGAATCAAGTGCTTGTTTCCCGACCCTTTGGATTTTCTAAGCTCCCCTGTTTTAAATGTGCCATTAACAGGATTCTCCAAAACTCCTCCAACCCTTCTCCTACCTAGATCCACCCCCAGTTTGCCTACTAAAACTGATTTTCTCATGACTTCATGCACAACTGATCCAACTCCACTGCATTTATTTCCCGGACACCAGGTCCAACTCCTTACTAAGTCTTTCTTGGACTTACCTTGCTCTTTGACGCATTGTCTAGAGCACTTGCTCCATCCCCTTTAATCTCGGCTAGATCTGTGGTCTTAATTGTCATTGAGTCCCGATGGTTCTCTACCGCAACCCTATCTTGCACGATACCATTAGATGAATCCAACAAAAGCACTTGAGATTCATTTGGACATGTAGCTTATCCTGATTCAGCCTTCAAGCTTCTCAGACATTTTGGTGAGTTTGTCGCTCCAGAACAAATAAACCTTGTGGCCACCCACTCCCATACGGCCATACCTCTTTCTTCCTCTTTCCTACACTCTAGGGGAGTTCTGAGACTTGATTTTTAAAACCCGCTGATTTTTTCGCCTTCAACTGATTAAACCCACTAGCCTTCCCTCGCCTCCTTCTATACAGACCGCCTTCAACTGATTAAACTCACTACAGCCATCATTTCCTTAACATAAGTGGACTGATTTTGGTGAGTTAATGAGAGAGCCTTACTGAAATAAGCAATGGGCTGCCCCCTTTGCATCAGGATGGCCCCTACCCCTACACCCAAAGCATCACATTCTATTTCAAAGGGCTGAGAGAAGTCTGGGAGAGTGAGGACTGGAGGGCTAGAAACAACTGTTTTCAATTCTTCATAAGCCCGTTGGGTTTCGTCGGACCACTTAAATGAATCTTTCTTCAATAGACATGTTAGTGGAGCAGCCATAAGCCCATACCCCTTAACGAAGTGCCTGTAATATCCTGTAAGCCCAAGAAAGCCCCACAATGCCTTCACAGTAGTAGGCTTGGGTCACTTTTGATGGCCTCCGCCTTCTCTGGATCTGCCATGACCTGACCCGCTGCAACCACATGTCCGAGGTACTGAATTTGTCCTTGCCCAAAAGAGCACTTTGTCATTTTAGCTGTAACTAATTTCTCCTCAAGGTAGTGAGAGTGAGTTTCAGGTGTTCCATATGGGTGTCTCAATCCTTGCTATACACAAGAATATCGTTGAAAAACAACAAAATAAATTGCCTTAAAAATGGTTTGAAGATGTCGTTCATGATGGCCTGAAAGGTTGAGGGGGCATTTGTGAGCCCAAAAGGCATAACCAAGAACTCATAATGGCCATCACGGGTCCTAAAGGCCGTTTTGCGTATGTCAGCCTGGTGGACCCGAATTTGATGATACCCGGAGTGCAGGTCTAACTTGGAGAATACCCGTGCTTCTCCTAACTCATCAAGCAGTTCATCAATGAGGGGTATAGGAAACTTGTCCTTCACGGTAATCTGATTTAAGGTCCGGTAGTCTACACAAAAGTGCCAACTACCATCCTTCTTCACTAAGAGCACAAGAGATGAAAAAGGGCTGGTGCTGGTTTGGATATGTCATTTTTCCAATAACTCTCTTACTACCTTCTCAATTTCCAACTTCTGAAAGTATGGGTATCTATATGGTCTCACATTTTTTGGATTAGAGCCAATTAAGAGGGGTATATGATGATCATGGGTTCGAATGGGGGTAATTGGGTCTGTTCCTCAAGTACATCAATAAACTGATCGAGTATCGATCATAGGGCTTCTTGTTGGACTTCATTGTGGCAGATAGAGCCCTGGTTGTCTAAAACTGGGATTGTGGGCCGAAGGCCCAGGTGCATAAATATGGGTTGGCTAGTAGCTCTGGAGGTCCGTATCATGGAAGTTAAAGTCTCACTTTGAGGGGCTGGAGGCTGCACCCCCTGTAGATGACAAGACTGGCCATTCTGATAGAAATCCATTGTCATTTGGGCCCCATCACATAGTGCAGGGCCCAAACCACGCAACCAATGAACCCCTAGAGTGATATCAGCTCCCGAAAAGTCCAATGGGTGGAGATCCACCACAAAAGTGTGGCCTTGTATGAGAAGTTTCTCTTTCTTGCATACACCGTTACATGACATCTAATTCCCATTAGCCACATGAATTGAAAAGAGAGGAGTGGGTTGTATGGTCATACCTAGCTGCCTAGCCAAACGACAAGTGATGAAATTCAGAGTGGAGCCACTGTCAATTATAATCATCACGGTCTGGCCCATCAACTTCCCTTCTACTCGCATGGAATGGAGAGAGTTGAGGCCCATGAAGGCATGTAAGGAAATCTTGGCCCCATCAGGTTCTGGACCATCTGGAATCAGTTCACATTCAACCGAGCTCTCTGGGCTTAGGTCGTTCGTCTCTTCCTTCGTTTGTAAGAGAAATACCCATTGCACCCTGCATTTATTGCCCGATTCAAATTTGTCATCACAGTTATAACAGAGGCCCTTCTCGCGCTGGGCTTTCATTTCAGCCCAAGAGAGGTGCTTGAAAGGCATAGTGGGTTGGGGTAGTATGGGCTTAGGAGGATCTCCAACTGGTTTCATGGGCAGTTGGTTGACCCATAGTGGAGTCTTCAAGATCGGGTAGGGCTGTTTGTTGGCTCGGCGAAGGTTATCAATCCTCTCTTCTTGCAAGCGAGCCAATCCCACAACAGCCATGGCAGTCGCGTATGAAGTGCTCTCACTTCCAGGCGGATATTGCCTCTAAGCCCTCCCACAAAACATCCCACTAAAGCCTTCTCCGGCCAGCCGTGCACCCTGGTTGCCATCCGTTCAAACTCGAGTTGGTATTCTGATACCGTTTTGGTCTGCTTCAGCCTAGTGATTAACTCGTCATAGCCGACGAATGCCGTCGGTCCAAAGCGTATGCACAGTGCTTCGGTGAACTCCGACCATATGACCTGTGGATGATTCCGATGATACCATTGGAGCCATAGAATCGCATCTCCTTCTAGATGAATGGGGGTGATGGAGACATGTTGGTGGACAGGAGTTTCATGGTACTCGAAGTATCTTTCTACTTTGAAGATCCAAGGAATGGGATCTCCACCGGAATAGTTGGGAAAATTGATCGTAACCCCCATTCTTTGGCTACTAGAAGTAGAGGCTTCTGCTCCTCCTGCTTGGTGACTAGTCTCACCGGTCTACTGCTGAGAGGCGATGCTGGAGACCAGCACTCTGAGTACTTTGAGCTTGTTAACCACTTTGTGAAGTCGTGGCATTTTGAAACCTGGGACCTGTGAGTTATGGGCTTTGATACCAAATGATGTGATGCCGCTCACCTCGGAAGCCCCTCCGAGGGTGGCTTAACCTCTTGAAACAGAAAGGATGGAAGAACGGGGATGTGAGGAAGAAGATAACACAGGGAGAGAGATAATAAGGAGATATTCATTCATTCCACTTATTACATCGGGGCCTTATATAGCTGGCTTACCGACGCAATCATAAAGAAAATATCTTCTTGTTGCAGTGTAGCAACTCTGGGAAAGGCTTTGACAGCGTGGCGTGCTAGCCTTTGTCTTCTAGTGAAATGTTGATCGATGGGGGTCTGCTCCGCACCTGCTGTTGGGTTCGAAGGGGGTGTTTGGGCTCCAACACTACTCTCAATTTAAAATATGATTACAAATTCAAATTACAACCATGCCAATACAAATGATCCTTGTTTACTCCTTGCTTCGCTAAAGCATCTTCCATCACATTAGCCAATCTCCTAACCCAATGTATCCTCAAATTCATATTTCTAGTTAGCCAATCTTCTAACCTGATCTCCTAGCACATTGTTTGTCAGCCTGTGATTTTTTTTGATTGTGCCAAGCAATGACCCCTTGTTACTGATTAAAGATATGGTCATTTACTTGGACATCCCCTATAGTTAGGGCTGTCAATTGGTCGGGCCTGACCTGATGCACCCAAACTGATTGGGCCGGTTCTGGTTCCAGATCTATTGTCCTGATTATTATCGGCTTGGTACCGGTTCTGCCCAGTCCTGAATCGACTTAGACCTGACCTGACCCATATATATATATATATTAAATGTATAATATTTTCAGCAGGTTTATTATAATCGGGTCTATCAGGTCAGACCCAATTGTCCCGAGAACTGATCAGTTCAGTTCTGGGTCTAACATTACGGACCCTATAGGGTCTGGTTCGGTTCCGGTTCTATCCAGATCTGACCTGTTGACAGCCCTACCTATAGTTTCACATATTCGCTAAAATCTACTCTATAGTTTGTGTATTACTAAAAGTTTAAAACATCCCCTTGTAGGACCCAAAGCTGAAAAATTCATTTGAAAACAAAATACAAGGGGCACCCGATCTTAGAAAGCTTCATTGGGTGATTTTGCAAATAAATGAAGAGGAATAGAGGGTCACTCCCAAGACCTGCCACTTTGTGCACTTAAAATTTGGATTCTTCTGCTGACTCTTACTGTATAGGTGCATTTTGTAATTGTTGTAATCTGAAGAGCTATACTCGAAGTAGTAAGGAGGAGAAGAGAACCACAGAACTGAAGAGAATGTCGAACTGTTCTATCCAGTCGACCAGTCCTTTATTTATAGATGAATATGGTACAAGGTACAAGAAATTACTGGGATGCCCCTGATTAGTGATGGGACACCCAGATGACTTAAATCATTAAACAGGATTAGGCCAGGCCCATTAACACAAGCCCAGTTACAAGATAAGTTAAACATAAGAATGGGCTAATAAGAACTCTTATCAGCCGAACATCACTCTAACATTCTAACACTCCCCCTCAATCTAAGCATGAATATCAATAATGTTTAGCTTGCCAAGTATGTCCCTGAACTTCGTTGATGCCAGCCCTTTAGTTAATACATCTGCAATCTGCATCTTTGATGGAGTATAAGGCACACAAAGTTCTCTTGAAATAATTCTCTCTCTGACAAAGTGTCGATCAATTTCAATATGTTTTGTCCTGTCATGCTGCACATGATTGTTGGCAATGTTGATAGCAACTTTATTATCACAATACAGCTTGAGAGGACCCTTAGTCTTGATACCAAGCTCATTAAGGAGAGTCCTGAGCCATAAGAGTTCAGCAACCCCGTGTGCCATAGCCTGGTATTCTGCTTCTGCACTTGATCTAGCCACAACATTCTGCTTCTTACTACGCCTTGTGACTAGGTTTCCTCCCAAGAATGTACAGTAATCTGAGGTTGATTTTCTGTCTCCAACGGACCCAGCCCAATCAACATCAGTATAGGCTTCAATTTCAAGTCTGCTGTTTTTTCTGAATAGATTTCCTTTCCCTGGGCAAGTTTTCAAGTATCTGAGGATTCTTTCCACTGCTCTCATATGAGGGGCCTTTGGTGAGTGCATGAATTGACTGACAACATGCACTGCATAGGCAATATCTGGCCGAGTAAGGGATAAGTATATCAGTTTTCCTACCAACTTTTGGTACCTTTCCTTATCACAGTATTCCTCACCCATTGATTCTTGTAATCCATGGCTTGGTTCTATTGGAGTGTCTGCTGGCCTGCACCCCATCATGCCTGTTTCTTCTAGGAGATCTAGCACATACTTTCTTTGACATATGTAGATTCCTTCTCTTGATCTAGCAACTTCAATTCCAAGAAAGTATCTCAGATTTCCCAGGTCTTTGATCTCAAATTCTGAAGCTAAGAACTCCTTCAGCCTCTTCATCTCTTTCACATCATTTCCAGTAATCACCATATCATCCACATACACAATGAGTGCTGTAAGTTTGTCATTCTGTCTCCTTGTAAACAATGTATGATCTGCACTGCTCTGAGTGTACCCTACTTTCTTCATGGCCAAACAAAGTCTCTCAAACCATGCCCGGGGAGATTGCTTCAAACCATATAATGCTTTCCTTAGTTTACATACCTTCTTTCCAACATCATATCCAGGTGGGGGTTCCATGAATCTTCATGAAGATCACCATTTAGGAAGGCATTCTTCACATCCAGCTGATGAAGTTCCCAAGAGAATTTTGCTGCTAGTGACAGTAGAACCCTGATTGTGTTGAGCTTTGCTACTGGGGCAAAGGTTTCCTTGTAGTCAATTCCTTCCTTTTGTGTAAATCCCTTTGCCACAAGTCTGGCCTTGTATCTCTCAATTGACCCATCTTCCCTGTGCTTTACTGTGAATACCCACTTGCACCCAACAGTGCCTTTCCCTTCTGGCAGGTCCACCAATTCCCATGTCCTTGCTTTCATTAAGGCTTTCATCTCCTCATTCATGGCTTCTTTCCACCTTGGATTAGATGCCGCCTCTGAATACCTGGAAGGGACACATACAGAGGAAAGAGCAGACACAAAGGAATGATAGGCAGGGGATAAGTGTGAGTAAGAAACATAATCGGCTATGGGATGTCGAGTGGTACAAGAACGAACAGGCTTACGGAGAGCAATAGGAAGATCCAAATCTGAATTGAGTGAATCAGAATTACCTTGGATTGCAGAGACAGATTGATCTGAGTTCAATTGGTTGCAATCATGAGGTTGAGGGGCCTTCTTCCTTCTACTGTATGTAAGTATCTCTTTTTCTGGAGAAGCAACTGGCACAGTGGAAGTCTCACTAGGTTGACCCGGAATGTTACACCTAGTAGTAGTGGAAGGTGATGAAATGGGAACAAAAAAGAAGGGAAAATGAGAATCCTCTTCTAACCCACTACTCTCCCCCTGAAGAGGATTCTGAGTAGACTGGAAATAGGGTTGAGACTAAAAAAAGACTACATCCCTAGTGACATATTTTTTCTTGGAGACAGGATCATAACACTTATACCCCTTCTGCGTAGGAGAGTACCCCAAAAATATTCCCTTTGTAGCCTTAGGATCCAACTTGGTCTTCTTTGGATCTTTCACATGTATGAAGCATGTACAACCAAAAACCCGCGGGGGAAGAGGAAATTCTGGAAGAGTGGGACACAAAACAGAGAAAGGGGTCTTCATACCCAGTACCTTAGATGGCATCCGATTTATCAGGTAAGATGCAGTAAGAACAACTTGAGACCAATATTGCTTGGGCACATTGTGCTGGAAAAGAAGGGCTCGAGCTGTCTCCAATAGATGCATGTTCTTGCGCTCAGCAACCCCATTTTGCTGAGGGGTGTAAGCACATGATGATTGATGTAACATGCCTGCATCTTCCATGAATGAGTTCAGGGATCTTTCAAAGTATTCAACTGCATTGTTTGAACGGAATTGCTTGATCTTTTTATCAAATTGTGTTTCAACCATCTTGCAAAACATCATAGTTATCCGGGGAACTTCTTCACGTCCTTTCAACAGATAAATCCAAGTGCACCGAGAATAATGGTCAATAAAACTGATAAAGTAACGGAAGGCATCAATGGAAACAATGGGTGAAGGACCCCAAACATCAGAATGAACCAAATCAAAAGGGGCTTGAATTTCATTACTAGAAATTGGATACATTGATCTACATTGTTTTGACATTTGACACACATCACAAATTAAACTCTGACTCGGAATGCCCTTACATAATTCGGGAAACAACATTGCTAAGGAAGAAAAAGACAAATGACCTAGCCTAGCATGCCACAAGTGCAGCCTATCTATTGACTCCACACTTTCCGGACTAGTAGTAGAAGCTTGCAAGGCTGAGTTGACATTTTCATCAAAATAGTAGAGGCCCCCATACTCATGACCACTCCCAATCGTTCTCCTCGTCAATCTGTTTTGGAAGACACAATGAGAAGGAAAGAAAGTTATACTGCAGTTCAAGTTTTTTGTAAGCTTTGAAACAGACAACAGATTTGAGGTAAGACTAGGAACATGTAGGACTGATTTAAGAGAGAGTTCCTTGCTTAGGTCAACCACCCCCTTTCCAGAGATGGTGGAGAGGGACCCATCAGCTACTCTCATCTTATCCTGGCCAGACAACAGATGATATGTGGAGAATAAGGAGGACATATGTGTCATATGGTCAGTGGCTCCGGAATCAATCACCCAGGAGGTAGAATTAATGGAACTAGATGCACTAAATGCAGAGGTTGTACCTGATTTGGCAAGAGAGGTGGAAGCTAAAGAATTGTTCTTCAGATGGGCTAATGCCCGATTGAGAACCTCTACCTCACTAGCTGTGAAGCCCAAAGTACTTGGTCCAGAGGAGTCGGCAGCCTGCCTTGCGGTGGAAGATGACACTGTCTGAATACTCTGTGAGTTGTCACTACTGTTGTTGGTGGCAAGATTCCCACTTGCTGTGTGGCCCTTATGTTGCCTTTTGTCCTTTCTCAGAGCAGCTGGCTTTAGATGAGGGTACAGGACCCAACATATCTCCTTTGTGTGTTTCTCACCACCACAATGTGTACATTTGAGGGACTTCTTGTCTGAAAATCTATTCCCCTTAGTGGAGACTAAGGCTGAATGTTCTCCAGGTAGTTCTATTGACTGTGTCTGGAAGTCAACTTGCATCTCCTTTCTCCTTACTTCTTCATTCCTCACCAGGTAGTAGACATGGTGAAGCTCAGGTAATTCATCTCTCCCTAGAATCTGTGACCTTATACCTTCATATACAGGGTCAAGACCCGCCAGAAACTTGAAGGTTCTGCCCTCCTCAATCTGCTTATCATGCCTCCCCTTATCATTAGCATTTTCCCAATCCAAAATCAAATGGTGGCCAAGCTCTTCCCAGAGGCCTTCCAGTGTTGCAAAGTAGGTTGCCACGGACATGTCTCCTTGCCTTAGGGCTGCAATGTCTTGGTTCAGCTTGTAGATTCTAGCATTGTTCTTTTTCTGGCCATATGTCTTAGATACTTTCTCCCAAATTTTAGCAGCTGTGGGGAAGTGATGAACAGTTCTGGCCACCCTAGGAGTCATAGAGGCCAGCAACCAAGACATGACTGTGGCATTTTCCTTGCGCCACACGGTGTATTCAGGAGAGGTAATGAACAACATTGCTGAGACAGACCACTCTTTGAAGTTATACTCATCTAGCAGCACACTTGTAATCTGCAAGCTGTGCAGATTAGGGTTTTCCAGGTTTGAGGACCTTGTAACAGGTCTGTTATCTCTAGAGGAAACTTCACCGGATAGTGAGGACATCCTGACTTCAGTCCAAGAGTTGTTCACAGTGCTGTAGGTGGTTCTGTTTAGGCCTGGCCGAAGTGGTCACAGTGTTCACAGTGCTGGTAGAAGTGTTCACAGTTCGGGTACTGTGCAGTGCTGTTTAGGACTGGTCGAAGTAACTGAACCAGTTCACAGTGCTAGTAACTGAAGTTACTTCAGTTAGGGCTTGTTCTGCAACCTGAAGTAACTGTGCAGTGCAGTAACTGAAGTTTACAAGTAGGACTGATAACCAACCTGAAGAGAATCTGTAATTGAAGTTACCACAGTTCTGGCCAAGTCTTGCTGGGGCACGAAGCTGCAACTGTAGAGAAGGCTAAGTCTTTACCACTTGTTCTGCGCAAGTCTTGCTGGAGCACGACGCTGCAACTGTAGAGGAAGCTCTCCCCCTTTCGGCTAGTGCTAGGACTGCTGAAATCAGTCCTCAACTAGGTCTGTCCTATACAGACCTCTCTTAGTAGCCCAATAGCTACTATTTGCTGGAGATAATCTAGTAGGACATCTACTTCTGGGTCTTACTTCTCTTGAGTCCTACAACCAAGAGAAACCCTAGGTTCGAACTTGCTTTACTCTCTTACACTCCTAGGTCTTCACTGTAGCAACCCAGAAAAGGAAGAGAGAAGATTAAAAGACAGCAAGAGAAAAGAGTGCGCTTGCTGAAACCAGGAAGGAGCTAATGCTCTGATACCATGTAATCTGAAGAGCTATACTCGAAGTAGTAAGGAGGAGAAGAGAACCACAGAACTGAAGAGAATGTCGAACTGTTCTATCCAGTCGACCAGTCCTTTATTTATAGATGAATATGGTACAAGGTACAAGAAATTACTGGGATGCCCCTGATTAGTGATGGGACACCCAGATGACTTAAATCATTAAACAGGATTAGGCCCAAGCCCATTAACACAAGCCCAGTTACAAGATAAGTTAAACATAAGAATGGGCTAATAAGAACTCTTATCAGCCGAACATCACTCTAACATTCTAACAATTGTACATAGCTTTTTGGATCTCTGCCACTCAGTAATGAATAGAAACGCTCTACCCTTTTACAAAGAAAGGCACCCTACTTCTGTGCTTTGGTGACTGATACCCTGCCTCCTTTGTTTCCCTCTGAACAATCCCTTTCTGAAGTGATATCATGAACAAGTCAGTAATAGTGAGATCTTTTTTTTTTTTTCTTAATGAAAAATTTCTTTTATTATAAAATAAATGTTCTTCAGTTGTATCACCCTCCTGATGGGACTACTGCTGAAGTCATTTTTGCTTGAGATCAAAGAAAAAAAGTCATGTCTATCAATCATTGAAGGTGTTTCCAAAGATGGCTATGATAATTTCTTCTTGTTTCTCCAATTTGTGGATTTGCCGGACAAACTTGTTACCTCTCATTCAGAGGTTCAGATTTTCATCTCTCTTGGCTATGAAATTCTTGTCATTGGAGAATCCCAGATTGTCATCTATTGGATTAGATAGCATGCAGAGGGTTTTTATGCCAAGCTACCATTATAGGGAGGTGTAGTCATTTTGTTGAACCCTTCATTCAAGTGGTTTCCAAGGTTAGTCACTCAGCCTTAGTTAGACTGGGACTGATGAGATTGTTTTGGGGCTGTAACATGCTGTCAATATACTTTTTGTATTTGTTGTATTTGATGTACAGGGAACCCCTTAGGCTTTAGGTTGTCTTGGTACAATTTTTGTCAATTCATGGGATTGCACTTATTTCAAATTATTGATGTTTAGCACATTCCTTTGATATTGATAAAAGAAGTCATTGGATACTGTTCACAGTCTCTTCAATTGTTGGGAACAGAATATCATCAATTTAAATTAGTTCATGTGGATATACATATTGCAAGATGTTACCCTTTAAAGAGGCAATATCGTTTATCCTCAGATAGAAATTATATTTGAACTTTACAATGCGTACATGAGACAACCATATTTATGATGCCAAATGTAAAAGCAGATTGAAACTGCACAGAGGAAGGAGGGCTTGGAGTTATTGAAGAATGATACACATCCACAGTTTGACTTGATAAAGGTTAGGTGCTCAATTGATTTATTTTATTGTTAACACTTTAATGCAAAAATCCTTTATTTGGATCAATTTTATGAGCTGCAGAAAGAAGTACAGAAGTCAAGAAACAGAGAAGTCATCGAATATTTTGAATCTGGGATTGGCATCCACCATGCTGGTATGTTACGTGCTGATAGAGGCCTGACTGAGCGCCTTTTTTCTGATGGCCTCCTGAAGGTATACCTTCTTACTTATGTGTGTGTGTGTATTGGGTGGGCTGCTGCCTATTTACATGGTGACTTAAGCATTATTTCTGTACTGAAATTGATGTTCAAAAATCCTAAGTGGACGTTGAACCATTTTGGAGGGTGGTTCAGTCAGAACCAGTTCAATCAACAAAAATACTATCTGTGCTAATGGCTGGTGCGAACCATGTAATATTACTAAATCAGTGCTGCACCTTATCACTCATCCTCAATATCTCTTCTTGCAAACCCTTCATGTACTGATGTAAGTTCAATCAACAAAAATACTATCTGTGCTAATGGCTGGTGCGAACCATGTAATATTACTAAATCAGTGCTGCACCTTATCACTCAACCTCAATATCTCTTCTTGCAAATCCTTCATGTACTGATGTAAGTATCCTTAGGATAAATTACTTATACCTGCTCTGGTGCTTCAATCAAAGCTAATATCTCCTGTTAGGTTTATCTACTAATTTATACCCTCTTTGACCAGGGAACTATAGGGGATTTTTTAATGGAAGAAATGGAAATCATGGAATTAAGACAAATAGATATTTTACCAAAATGCCCTATATAATAAATGTTAGTCTTGTCTACAAAATACATATTTTGAAATCCTCATTTGTAAACATTAACCACAGTTTTATCATCTCAAAATTTTAAATTTTTATTTTTCTTGAGCTTGTCTTTGATTTTCTATTTCCACCTTGCTTTATGGCAGAAGAAATTTGTTCCTTCAAGAAATATCACTGTGAGTTATCTTTTCCCATATAATATACAAGGTGTCATGAAAAGTTTTAAATGTCAAGTTACACTTTCCATCCTAAAACTGTGGGCATGCTAGTATGGATGGAATAAGTAACTTAATCCCAAACTACGTGTGGTTAGTAATTTAACAGGTAAATCTGAGGGGAGGTCTTAGTGTTTGACCAAAATGTCAGAGGAGAGGAGGTACAAGTAATTTACCCATATCTTTTTGCATCACTTCCCTATATATATTTCTCCTGCTACCATATTTGTCAAGGCATCTATGCAATTTTGGGTGACAGCGGGGCACCGAGGAAATACGTAGTGAATATGAATTTTGTAAGATAAAAATGTAAAATTTGGTTAGTTCTTTAGTTTATCAATTAGCATGCATATTAATTGAAAGAATAGCATTCACTTTATTAATTGCATCGAATGTCCTCTCAAAAATCAGCATATCTTAAAGACAATAATATTTTAAATATATTAACTTCAATATTTTCAAAAATAAAACCAACATAATAAATATTTAATAAAGTAGTTTCATATCAAATTAGCAATTAAAAGAAGGCTATAGAAATGGGAGTCAGATTCAGGTGGATTAGAGGAGCAGCGAATGTTTTGGCTGATATACTTGCCAAACAAGGGATAAACAGGGCTGTGCTTTTTTGGGCTACTTTATAATAATTGACATATTGTAGGGCAGGAATGTAAGGGAAGTAAGGCACAGTACACTATAACAGACAGTACAGTTGTTGCTGATGAGGTACTCCACACTATGAGGAATAAGAGAGGTAAGAAGGGTGTCTTCCTTCTTGAAGTGGACCTTGCCAAGGTCTATGATAAAGTTGAATTGGAATTCTTTACTTTATTTTGTGCAAATTGTTCGGATTCTTGGGTTCTTTTTTCCATTTGCTTCTGAATTGCATATCTTCTCCTTCCTTTGCCATTTCGATTAATGGACAACTAAGTACTCCCTTCATCCCTAGTAGGGGAGCTGAGGCAAGGATGCCTTGTCTGTGGAGGTATTGTCCTTAGTCCTTACAATTCACAAGGCAACTGGATTCTGGAAATCTAAGGGATTAACTTTGGTGGTGGCCTTCGAAACAACCACTTGATCTTTGCTGACCACCTGTTGGTTATGGTGCAGTGCTCACTAACTGAAAACAAACCCTTGATTTCTTCTGTTCCTGGTCTGGGCAAGATATTAGTTTCAGTAAGTCTTCGCTGATGTTCAGCAACACTTATTGCAGATTCAGAAGTTTCATCTTGGCTGTTTTTGGTCCCAAATGAAAGAAGGTGAAGGTCCCAAATTGTTCATGAATTATAAATAATTTTGTCTTTATCAAACAAAGAAAGAACAATCCACTCTTTCCGTCTCACAAACTTTTACAACCCTTCTAACAGACTTCTAGTCCTCAGATGAGCTCCAAGAACTGAGGTCTGGAGACCTTTAGGAGCCACAATCCAAGAGACCAGCTTACCAAAAATGAAGGAGATTAGACAGTCTGATTCTTTAGCACTCTTCTAGAATATTCTTCTATTCCTTTCTGTCCAGATAGTACTAATTACTGCTGCAGGAATAGCCAACCAAATACTTTAACCAGCTTGGACAAACCATGGAGTTCCCAATTCCATAGCAGATCCAAAACAGATTTTGGCATGACCCAAGATAAGCCGTAGGC
This sequence comes from Nelumbo lutea, assembly GCF_056320005.1. Taxonomy (NCBI): domain Eukaryota; kingdom Viridiplantae; phylum Streptophyta; class Magnoliopsida; order Proteales; family Nelumbonaceae; genus Nelumbo; species Nelumbo lutea. The sequence continues at coordinate 20,764,571 of NC_142687.1, read as the reverse complement.
AGATAAGAAATGTCCCCAAATAGCAGAGATAACAGTGCAATGGATGAATAGGTGATTACTATCCTCTTCATCCTGGCCACACAACTCACACAGCAGGTCTTGAATCTGTAATCATCTTCTTGTCAGGTTCTTTTTGGGTAGGCACCTATCCAGGGCTGCTGCCCAGACCAAGGCATTTACTTTGGAAGGGGATATTAGATTCCAAATTTTAGCAGCAGGAACTCCAAATGATTTCCTTCTGCTAAAATCCTAGCAAAGGACTTGAAGCTGTGCCAAGCTTTATTATTCAAACTTTCCTTTTACCGCAAGGCATTTCTGGTGGGGTGACTTTGAATCTCATAAAAAAAATCATTTGAGAGCATGGAGCTTCTTTTTCAATCTCACAATGAAGAAGGGCTGGGGCTGAGAAGCTTGAAACAGAAAAGTTAGATCTTTGTTATGGACATGCGCGTGCCCATAACAATCTTTCCTTATCAAACTTGGATGGTGGTTTCTCTTGAAGCCTACTGGCGTATGGAGAAACTTGCGAGAGTTAACTCTTAGACGAGTGAGTCTTTTTTTTTGAAGATAAATAAAAAAATGAACCTTATTAATGAAAAAAGAGAGGATACAACAGGGTGATAAGAAATCACCCAGCAAGAACAAACCTGCCCAAAACAAAATTAACCCCTTAGATAGTGAGTCTTATGTTTGAAAAAAATATATTAGTGTTATGAGGATCTCAAAAAAGGTTGTTTTTTTGCCATTGGCAGTGGTTGGAATGTAGGCATAACTGCAGGTCCATGGATACCAGATGGTAATTATCCCAAGAATTTTAACTATGAGACTATTCGAATTTTTAAGGTGGCTGAATTAATGTTGTCAAACTCAAGAATCTGGAATAGACATCTGGTGACCTTATTGTTTGATGCTAAAACAAGTTCGAAGATCCTGCAGATTAAATTGCTGGCTCACGATATATCTGTATCCGACAAGCTTGTGTGGAAGTTTAATCCACATGGTAATTTCTCATCTAGTTCTGCTTATAAAATGCTAAGGGATGTCCTAGTTCCTCAAAGCAGTCATGGTACTCTCTCCAACTTGACTTGGAAGGTTTTCTGGAAGATCAAAGAATTAACTCCAAATCTTCTCATGTTCTTATTGGAGAACCATAAATGATATTATATGGGTAGAAGTATTCTTGTGACAGGGTCTATAACCCTCTTTGCCCCTTGTGTTTGGAGTTTAGTGAGACCAGAGACCACTTATTCTTGCAATGCACCACTGTTCATTCTGTGTGGTTCGGTTCAAGTCTGGCTCTCCTTGTTGAAACCCATCCATTCTAGTACTTTGAATGCATATCTGGAGGAATGGATCGAATTGGATAAGCAGCTCCATGCAGATCACTTGCAGATTCTTGTGGGCGGGTGTTGCATTATGTGGTACATCTGGAAAAGAAGAAACAGAGTTGTTATTGTCTTTGACAACAGTGATTTTAAGCCTCAGTCTGTTCTTGCTACAGCTAATGCTTTGATGGCAGATCTTTCTGGAGCCTCTAGGATTTCTACACCCTATCCTTTGCTGCCTCACTTGCCAAGGAGTGAGAATTTAGAGATTGGAATTATTCCGGTTGGGAGAAACCACCGTCAGGCATGTTAAAGGTCAACTTTGATGCAGCTGTAAAGAAGTCAAAGGGCAGTTCTTGCATAATCATTAGAGAAAATGGAGGATGTTTTGTATATGCCACAGTTGTCCCATTACTTCATGGGACTCCTGCTGAATTGGAGGCTAATGCTGCTTATGTTGGTGTAAGTTCTATTATAGACCTGTTGGTGTCCTCATTTGAGGTGCCCTGGCAAATAAGAAATACCATTGCTGATTGCAAAAGCATCCTTTGTGCATGCCCTGAATTCTTGGTTAACTTCAATCATCATGACAATAATGGGGTAGCTAGTACCTTAGCTAAACATGTTCTCAATTGTTCTAGAATTGTCACATGGTATTCCCTCCCCTATTTGTTGAAAATATTATTTCAAGGGAGATGTTATATCAGAGTTTTCATTGAATTGAATTGATCTTAGAGACCTAAAAAATCTAAAATGAGGATAATTTTATATGATAACAAATTTAGATAGAGTAAAAGATAAAAGGAACGCGGGTGGAGCTACTTTTTTTTTTTTTTTTTTTAATGTAAGACTCTTGGATCTTCCAAATATATAGCAGAATGTATTGACAAAAGTATCAGTAAGATGTAGCCATGGTAATGATATGATATTATAATGAGGTGGCTGCCTTCTGATTTTTGTCGCCTAGGTGGGCAATTGGTTGCTTTATGTCAAGGTGTCCAGCCAAGGTGCTCAACCAAGGGTGCATAGTGTCACCTAGGACTGGTTCGTTCTTTCATTATTTATTTGCCTTTTTTTTTTGTAAATTTGAGCCCTTGGGGTTGTTTGGTAATGACTGAACTGAAGTGGCTGACCTAAATAACTTAATTTTTTCCCTTTCAGTGGATAAAGTAATTAAATACTAAAACATTTGATGGATAGTAATCAACCCAACTTAAGCTTTAGCCATTAAGGAGCTTACAACCTCCTTACAAATTCACTAAAAGAGAAAGCAATAATCTGTTCAGTTTAACCATTTTAGCTGCTATCTAAAGGCTTATCTAACTGGATGGTCCATTAACATTTGGATAGTTCACAGATTCTTTTCAAATTTGGTAGTTTTAAATAGTTATATCTGGGTTTTATGCTACATCAATTCAATCAGTGTATCCAAGTAGAATTGTGTTTGGTCCTGATCCAACCTGTCCAATTGTCCAGTTTTTAAACATCGACTAAAAGTCATGGCATCACTCTGTTTCTTCAGGTCCTTGTTTGCACTGCAACATTGGCGTGGGGAGTAAATCTACCTGCTCACACAGTTGTCATCAAGGTTTGTTTGCCTTCTTATTACTAATCATCTTCTGTTTTTTAGTATTCATCTAGCTCTGCCAAAATTTTGATGATCAAGGGCAAAGTGCATTGCTTATTTTTCTATAGCTGAAATAGATTCTTTTGCATCTATGGCTCAGTTTGGAAGGAGTAAAAATACAAAAATGTACAGTACAAATACATACAAAATAATACAAAATGCAAGGTTTTGCATTCCACATATTTGTATTTGTACTCTTTGCAAATAGAGCCTACGTACCTGGCGAAAAATTTACAAGCATCTGTAAATCTGGGAATAAAGACTTGGTGCTAGTTAGTATTATGAAACTTCCAGTGCCGGAAAAAGCACATACTCTTCTGAGGCTGTACATGTGTATGGATTAGTAAAAGAGGAAGAACAACATGAATAGCTTTCTAAGGAGTGGCCAAAGTAGCCCTAGGAGATATACCAGCATCCTAGCTATTTTCTATCAATCCATGTATGTTAGCTACCACTCTGTGCCATAACTTTTCATTCTCTAATGGCATACCCTACAATCATTTGCTTAGAAAAGCTAGATTTTTAAAGACCTTATCCCCAAACCACCCTGTTCCTTGCTCATACTTACTATTTCCTACTTAAGATGATTTTTCTTTCCTTCCCTTTGATGCTGCAAAAAATCCCTCGTTAGTTTCTAGAAAATGTAAAATGTTTGCAACTTTTTTCGGCACCTTAAAAACTGAGAGGTAATACAGAAGGAGGTTGGCCAACATGGACTTAATCGAATCCGGTGGGTTAAAAGATGTGCTAATTCATTTGCAGATGCTTTGGCCAAACAGGGGGTGGGAAGAAGCCATTTGTTTTGGGCTACTATGTAATCTTTTTGTTTGGGGGGGTGGTAAGAGGGTTTATCTCCCCTCACCTTTGTATTTTAATCTTCTTATAATCTAATGAAAGTTTCCTGTTACTGATAAAAAAAAAACATGGACTTAATCGAAGTTATCCTTCCATCCAAGGAAATATAGTTGCACTTCCAAGCTGTTAATGCTATCATTTTTCCAAACCTTTCTGTGATAGGGGTCCATAAACTACAACTCCTTGGTTTGCTTCCTAAAGGAAGGCCTAAGTACTTCATAGGCCAAGCACTAGTTGAACAACGAAGAGCCTGGACAGTTGCATCTAGTTTGCTAACCTCAAAAATTTCCCCAGCTCCACATCTCTTCTCAAGTTTTATTCTTAAATTTGAAAATTTCTCAAGTAAACTTAATAACAGTCTCAACGTCCTCAAGTTGTTTTAATAAAATCTTGTTACTGATAAAAAAAGTCTCAACCTCACCTGCTGAAGGATACATCCATCACAGAAAATATTTATATCATCAGCAAATTGTAGATGAGTCACCATAATATTATTCCTCCCAACTCTCCACCCTCTTACCAAATCCTCTCTGTCAGCTCTAGAAATCAATCTACTATGCACATCTGCAATTAGAGTGAAAAGGCAAGGGCAAAGTTGGTCTTCTTGTCTATGACCTCTAGGTGCCAGGAAGAAATCCCACAGTACACCATTAACCAACACAAAAATGACAGGTTTGTAGACATCCAGATATCCATACTACAATACTAATATTTCAACATTAGTGAGCTTTAAAACTTTGTTTTCATGGACCTATCCTCTTGCAAGTGAATTCCAAATGCATGAGCTGATCTTGGTACCGAACTGAACAAGGACTGCCAAAGTTCTTCCTCCTTATTCAGTCAAGTTTATTTTTTCCTGTCATTATTTATGAAGGAACATTTCCTCTTTATGAATGAGTTAGTATTGTTGTTTTAAATTTTGTGTTAGGATTTAGGAAATTCTCTTCCCCCTTTCTAAATAGATATGAATTTCTGAATTTCTGAATGGGGCTCTAGTTTAATGTGTCTCATCACTAAATGCTCTTCTCATGTGACTGATAAAAAATTACATTTTTCATTATTATCTTATTTCATTTGATAAGAAAAACATGTTAGAAGAGATCATCAGGTATCTCCTTTTCTTTGGCAGTTTGCTTTCAACTTTCAACTGATAATCCCGTCATATAGGCTGCAGCCTATTAGTATTGATCTAACATTTTCTCTATCGTATAATTCTTGATCCATATCCATGTGCATCACTCCAGGGTACCCAACTGTATGATCCAAAGGCTGGTGGGTGGAGAGACCTGGGCATGCTTGATGTTATGCAGGTGAGGCAAAGATACTGTATTATGAAAAAATTTCCTGTCAAGTTTATAAATATTTATTTCTAATTTTGTTTTTGAGTTTCTTGGTTTGTGGTACTTCTGTTTTAGATTTTTGGGCGTGCTGGAAGACCACAATTTGATAAGAGTGGTGAAGGGATTATCATTACCTCTCATGATAAGCTGGCTTACTATTTATGTTTGTTGACAAATCAACTCCCAATAGAAAGTCAGGTAGCAATTTTTTTTTTCATGGGATTATCTTGTTACCTTCTTTTTTTTTGTTTTTAAAGCAGTGGCATGTTAATTCTTTAATTTTTAACGCTAATGATGAAAAAGTTATGTATTAATAGGTGTTAGGATCTTATTAATGTATAAAAGTACTCTAATATCCTGTTCATAATTAAATGAGGACTAATACAAGTTTACAACCTCATCTATGTCTGGTATTCTCTTTAATTACTTGAATTTACCATTATTACAATTCCACCTGTGGGCCTAGGGCCCTTAAAACCAAGTCTGACCTTAAATTCCTGCTGTCCTGTCCTTGCCAAATTTGTCTCCCTGTTCTTTCTCTATTTTAGAGCTTTAATATTGGATGCAACTTGCAAAAAAGGCTGGAAAAGATCATGTGGAATCTCTTGGGATTTAGGGGAAATCAAGGAAGACATGAGCAGTTGGAATTTTGTCTGTAAAAGATAGGACTCGGTGTAGGCAGACTGGTTATTACTAGGAACTATATTAAAGATAAATAAGTGTGACAAAGAATAATTGTTTTTATTGATGATAGAAATAAAATACAAATTTAAAACCAACACTTGATATCATACTTAAATAATAATAATAATTAAAAAATATGAAAACACACTAAAGTAAAAAAAATACAAAAAAGTTTGTAGAAAACATTTGGACACATCTCTAATATTGTATAATTATCATATTAAACAAAAAGAAGTGTGACAAATCAGTACTTGTAGATTCTTTGGGGAAACTACCTTCCATCTTTCAATCTTCTTCTCTTGTATTTCTAGCATACGGTTTTTTCCCCACTCTATTTGGATACAGGTGGACTCTCTTGTCATGTATCCTGTTTTGCCTTAATGTTCTTCCAAGTGCCATAGTTATTGTTAAATTATGAACCTATGCCCTTTTAGTCTGCCCTTAGCCCTTCTAGTGAAGGTTCAAAAAATCGCAACAGATTGTCCTATATTGGCTCATACGTATCATTCCAGCACTAAACTGATATGTGGAACTCACTGAAACCAGGAATTTCATTTCTTTTCGTCCGTTTCGGACCAATACAGGCCTGTCTCGGGTCGTTTTGGATCTGTATCGACCAATATGGACCCAATACTGATTGATACTCTGTAATGGCTGATATTGTCTGATATTTAATATTTGTAGTCCCCCACACACTCTCTCTCTCTAATAAACTTCAAATTCAAATTTGTCTAGCCTCTATAATTACACCTTCTTTCTCTCAATAACTCCTATATTGAATGCTAACTCTTGCATTTAAGGCAAATTTGAAATTTAAAAACATCATTAAGTATGCCAGTAAATTCAAATTTGGATTTAAAACATGTCCTTAAATTGACTATAAAAACAACAGGTAGAAGCTAAGAAGATTAGAGTCCTAATCACTAAGTTATATAATACCCATAAGCCCATCACTATGCCGTAGCCATAGCCCAAATGCTTGCCATATTTATATGTATTTTGATTCATAAGTAAACCCTTTTGTATTTAGGGGATGTTTCTCAATAAATGTTAAAATCGATTATTAAAATTTAGGAAAAATCTATGATGCCAGAATGACATGATACCGGAAAGACTTTGACGATTAAAACCCCTAATGAATTTTGATGAAAACCCACCTGATTGGTTAGAAAATTTTATGATGCCAGTTGATTGGTTATAAGTTTTCTTCCCCTTTCAGTATCATGTCTTTCGAGCACCATAGTTGAAACCTAAATCAATTTTAATACAAATTATATTGATTTTCTAAAAATTAAGGTATATATGTACATGTCTTAGTCCTTCCATTTAAGGTTCAAAATATCAATACGATATGCCTTGTATTGGGTATACCATATCATATTGGCAGGGCTCTGATACACCTATTTAAAGGTGTTTTCTGGAACCCTTTTGTTTTATTTAATAAATGATATATGTATGTATTATATGTTATGATATTTTGATTATTTTTCAATGGTTATCAATTGTGTCCCAATGCCTCACAATTTATATAAACCATTAAAGTAGGTTTTTTTTTTAAACTCATTTATTGTCATCCAAGACTTATGTTTATAGTTATTAATATATAATTTTCTGGATTTATTTGAATTTCCTAGCGTATCCATGTGTATATTGATTTTTCATCTGTATATGTATGTGGGAAGTACAAAGGTGACTAGGGGAGGGGTAAACTCTCTTAACCCTCCCATAGGAAAAAGAAAAACAACTCAAATTGCAATATAGCCCAAAACAATTGTTCTCTTCCCACCCCTTGTGCTAGCTGGTTAAAAATTCATTTTTCATTAGCAAACTTCCATAGACCATTCTCCTCTATTTCTAGCATCCTATAACTAGTTTTGAATCCCCTTCAACAATGAGCTTGCAGCAGTCCAACTCCTTTGCCTTCTTCATTACTTCTAGCACCGCCAAGATCTCAGCTTGAAGTGAATAACCTACACCAATAGGACTAGAAAATAGAGCAGTGACTTTCACGTCCTCATCTCTGAAAGTTCCTCCAGTTCCAGAAGGCCTTGGATTAGTGTTTTAAAAGGCGTGGGAGGCGTACACCTGGAGGCGTGCCTCTAGGCGAGGCGCCCCCAAAACGCCCTAAGGCGTATGCCAGAGGCGCTGACACCTCTGAGGCATATGCCTCAAGTGAAAGAGGTGTGTGCCTCATGCGCCTCATGCATACCTCATGTAAAAAGACAGGAAAAAAGGAAAAAAGGAGAGGGAAGGGAAGAATAGATAAGGGGAAAGAAAGTGGGTCGGGGGCTTACTCCTTGTGTTCGGGAGGGTTATGCCTCTTACGTTCTGAACTACATCTCACGCCTCTAGGTAGTGGAATGCCTTGCGTCACGCCTCTGTGTTTTAAAACACTGTCTTGGATTACCTTCACTACTTCCATCAAAGTTCAGCTTGATAAAACCAAAGTTCGGAGGAGATATCCTCAAACACTTATAGAGATTAATCTTGGTTTTGGTAGGGGATGAATTAGCCACTTTCTTCCAATTTCTTCTCATCATATTTGTAGAGATATCCTCAAACACTTATGGAGATTTCACCTAATGTACCACTCTAATAGTAATTGCTTCAATAATGACCTCCCTATTCCTCTCATTTTCATTAAAGATTATTGAATTTCTTTCCTCCCATATTGTTCAGCATATGGCAGCTCTGACATATCTCCAAAGAATTCTACCCCTTTTCTTTGGCCACCTGAAAAAGGAGGCAAACGACCTTTGCACATCTGGTTGGGGGTGTCCACCTGCAACCAAACAAAGAGAAAAACCATTCCCAAATTTATGAAGCAAGAGAGCAAGAGATTAGTAAGTGATAGCAGCTCTCACCATTTGCCTTGCACAGGATGCACCAGTTAGGGGATAGACACCAAGTAGGTCTTTTTCTGGGGCAAGTTACTAGTGCTACACCTCTGCAGAAAGGCTTCCCAACAAAAAGCTCCAATCCTTAGAGGAATCAGTTTGCCCTAAACTTCCAAAAGTGGAAAGTCTAGTCCTAGGCTATCAGAGGGTTGTGTTAAGGCATTAAAAAGGGAAGCACAAGAAAACTCACTAGAAGATGTCAAAGTCCAAATCTGGCTCTCTCCTTGGGTCTAGAACCACCCCTCCCAAAATCTGAATTAAGGCAAAAAATAGTTGATTTCAGCATCCCTAAGATCCCTTATAAGACCCAAATCCCAATCTAACCCAAGAATTGATTCTGAGGGTACCAAAAATATAGACGCAAGCTCATTTTTAAGCAAATAAAGGGAAATACAGAGAAGGAAATTGTTCTTTCAAGCGCACAACCTCCACCCTATTGTGTTCCCAAACTTTCACCCGGTTCCCAAAACATAGATCATACCTGATGAATGACAAGAAAGAAGGAAGAATGGCATGTATAGATTTTCAAGGAGAAGCTCGTTAGCCCTAGTCAGAACACCAACATCCCAACCATCAGCCATTTGCCCATGAATACTTACAATCACCTTAGACCATAACTTATCATTTTTTTCGATTAGTAAATAGCAATTTAATTTTTAAAGAACAGAATTTACAGATCAGGGTGATAAGACAACACACGAAAACAAAGAAAACAAAAGAGCCTTCAAACAAACTAGATGACAGGCTCTGCATTACATATTTGATATTCTAGAATGTCTCCTAACCCGCACCCAAAATCCTCCTTTCTATGTCGACTGAATTCAGGAAGAATCAATACCCATTCTACCACTGTTCTGCCCACAACCGCAACCATCTTCTCCATGCTACAAGCCTTGTCTTCAAAAGTCCTTTTGTTCCTTTCCTTACATATGGCATAAACTTCCCTTTTTTTCCCTTTATCTTCCTTGTGTTATTTGGGTCCCACACTACCACCATACCCCCTTACAGACCCACCGCATTCACCTCAGTCCATTCTCCTCTCTTTGACCTCCAAATCTCAATTTTCATCCTTAGATAAAAAGGTTCCAGTTTTGTTTCCTGCAACAAGACAACATCCGGATTATGTTTTCTCAGAAGATTCTTGACCACCTCTCTCCTCTTCCCATCTCTCAAACCCTTTACATTCCAGGATAGCAACTTCATTCCCACTGCTCCCCTCTCCCCCTCTATCTGCCCTTTTATTCCTTTTCCGTCAGCCCTTTGTGTCTCCCTCCCCTCTCTTCCCCTCCCTCTGCGGCACTTCCTCAATTAGCTCTTTCTTCTTGTTTCTCCCTTCTAGATATCTCGTACTGATCAATGGCTTTTCTCATCGCTTCTTCTCCCCCTAGAAAAAACAGGCTCAAATTGCCAGCCTCTACAACCATTTTCCCAAGGCCTCATTCCTCCTTTGAATACTTCCCATACCCAATCCACGCACTTCCTCACTTTTAGTGACCACTTCCCATCCAACTCTATGGTCTCTTTTTTCTTCTCCTGGTTCCCATAAGAAATATCTCATCAAAATTTCCAAAATTTTGCTCACTCCTTTTGGGATCCTAAAAACAGATAAGAAATAAACTGGCAAGTTGGTCAAGATAGACTTAATCAATGTAATCGTACCACCCAAAGACAAGTAATTCCTCTTCTATGAAGCTAGCCTCTTAGTAAACCTATCCATCATTGGGTTCTAAAAACTGTTATTTCTCGGATTATCTCCTCTTACTGGCCTTCAAGTAAACTTTCCTACCCTCTTTGCCATCTCTATCTCCTCCATATTGATCCCCATCACACAACTTTTATCAAATTTCACTCTTAAATTTAACATTTTTCTTTTAAAGTTGCACCACCAGTTTCAAAATCCTAACCCAACTCACTAGGTTTCTAGAATCGACCCTAGTTATTAGTCTACCCAAAACTTCAGCAATTAATGTGAACAAAAAAGGGGAAAGGGGGCCCCCTTGTCTAAGTCCCCTAACTACAGGGAAATGGTTTACTAGTGCTACATACACCATAATAGAGTAGTGGCAAATCTCTATGTATCCTCGTATCCTTTTGCACCATTTTACCACAAAACAAAAGCTCTCCAAGACCTGTAGTAAGATGGACCATTCGACCAAGTCATAGGCCTTCTCCAGATCCAGCTTACACACTACTCCTTTTCTCCCATTTCTTCTCTTGTCCTCCACACTCTCATTGGCAATTAAAATCTGATCCATTATTTGCCTATTACTTACAAAACCACCTTGATTATGGGAAATGATGTGAGGAAGTATAACCCTATTACTTACCAAGCTGATGAGCTGAACTTGTTTGGGTGAATAACACCACTATTCTTTGGAACCCAAGTTCTAAAAGTAGAGTTCAACCTTGGATTTATCACACCTCTCTCAAAACGTTCATTGAAGATCCTTTGAATGTCTTGTTTTAAAATGTCCCAGTAGTCTTGGTAAAAAGCCATTGTAAAGCCATCTGGTCCTGGTGCTTTAGTTTCATCCACGGAGAAAACCACTAAGCCATTGTAAATCCATCTGGTCTTGGTGCTTTAGTTCTATCCATAGAAAAAACTGCTTCCTTTATTAACTCCATGTCAAAGCTCCTTTCAAGCCTACCTTAAGATCCTCAGGTATATTTGAAGTGATCCACAAAAGCCCCTGCTATTTCAGATTGTTTGGTGAGTGTTACATCATCAACCACCAACTTAGAGATGGAATTTTTCTTCCTCCTACCATTTTCCATAGCATGAAAGAATCTTGTATTTCTATCCCCTTCATCCATTTATGTTTGGATTTTTGCCTCCAATTAACTTCTTCCTTGTTTAACAAATCTTCTAGTTGCTTCCTTAATATCTATCTTTCCTCAAAAGTCCCTTCACTCTCCTTGGTGTCCAACTCAATTTTATCAATCACTTCTGTTTTCTCTCTACAAGCCTTCTGAAACATTTTGTAAAATATTTTATATGTATTATTTATATGACCTACAAAATATTTATATGCATATGCCACATCATCACGCTTTGGCTCTGGTTTGACAATGGTTGACCCTCTGACCTGTGAACCTTTTCTGGTTCTATGCCCGGTCCAGTTCTCTAAATATTGTTTGGAACTACTCTTATGCTCCTTTGAATGACTTCATTTCTAACACTTTCTTAAGAAAAGATGAAAGGTTTTGTGGAGATGCACAAAAAGCAGCAGTTTTGTTGATGGTTGGGGAAGAAAGGAATGCTAGAATATTCAGGGAAGTAATCTGCCCCAAGAAAGCAGTATTGGGAACATCTTGGTAATGGTGGAATATTAGAAAAAATCCTCAAGTCTCTTTAGTCCTTTCTCTACAATGACATCCTTAGGAGATAGCATGTTGTTGCATTGCCTTAATCTATAAAGTAAAGATATCATCAATTAGTCTCCTGTTATGGACTTCAGAAAATTAAAACCTCTGACCATTGTAGCTTGGCAACTTAGGCAATTCAAGTGTTGGTGGTGTGCCTTGTGCTTAGAGGCAATCATGGTAACATAATGGGCATGTTCTCGGGATCTATTGACCATTAAAACTCAATTAGAGTTGAATTTTAGCAATTTTTCTAAGATTGAGATTGGGGAAATCCCTAAATTATAGAGATATTATGGTAGAATAGGATTCAGGGGAAATATTTAATCTATCATTCTATCTATACTACTATTAGAGTGGGAACAAGAACTTAGATTTCTGGACTTTTCTTGACTAAAATGCCCCTCATTTTGCATTTGGTCCCACTTTATTGTGAAGATAGAAAACATAATCTGAGTACTAGTTTTCAATTCATTCTATTCCCTCTCATCATTAAGTCCCATATTTAAGGAATTAACTCCTATTCTCCCTATTTGAATAATATATTTAAGGTATTTTTGTTTCTCATTGTTAAATTCGACTAATTTTGGTTTGTGTCCTTGTTTTTCTTTCACATACTTGGATACTTAATGATATCTCCATTGGTTTATGTGCCTATGCTTTTAAGCCAAAGTGAATTGATTATCTGTTATTATTTCTTATTATTCTTTCTGCTCTTATTTTTTTTTTCTGAATACTCTTTTATTGAGTTTTATGTTTTTGCAGTTCATTAACTCATTGAAAGATAATTTGAATGCGGAGGTGGCTTTGGGTACTGTAACAAATGTTAAGGAAGCTTGTGCTTGGCTTGGCTATACTTACCTCTTTATAAGAATGAAGTCAAATCCTTTGGCATATGGAGTAGGATGGGATGAGGTATTGTGTGATGGTGGTTATATCTGTTATTCTAATTTAACAAACTTCTCTTTATCGCTTTAACTTGTAATGTATAAATGTTTTTTAATAATATAATTTTTTTGATGAGTGACATGTAACTTCATTAAAATTTAGAAAAATTTACATACAAGCAGTGAGAGGTAAGCTATCTTAACTCCCTCGCAAACAAACAAATAAACAAGATTATAAATGAGCCCGAAACAAAGAATCTCATTCACCCCTTGCTTTGCTAGTCCATCAGCAAATGAGTTAGCAGATCTCTTCACCCAGTTGCATCTTATCTCAATATCCTTAGCCAGCCATTTGAATTTTTTCCTTTCATTGCTGTACTTCCACATTGCAGTCTTGCCTTTTTTTAATAATAATAATCAAAAGTGGATTTTATAGAAAAAAATAGGATAACAATACAAAGGGTGACGAGGTAGTAATCCGGTCCAGACAAAATGCAAGATACAAAGACATACCCCACTAACAGTAATTGATAACTCATTACATATTCAATCCAATTCAAGAGTAAACCAGAAATTAGAGCTAAAGTTCCAGATGCATCAAAAAAATTATGGCAGAATCAATATCCAATCCACGACCAAGTTACCAATGTCTACAGAGATCCTTTCAGCATTTCTTTTCTTCCCCTTGAATTCTGCCTTCCTGCTTCCTTGTAGATGTGGCCAATCAGATCAGAAGAAGTTTCATTAGGGTGATTCCAAATAAAGAGGAAAAGCCATACTGGGTGATCATTTCTACCCATGTCTGGAAGCCTGGCCTGCAAATGACTCAAAGGCATGGTTTCAGGCATGAGGCATGCTATAGATGTTAAACTATTTGCTCATTGATCATTTTTATTTGTCCCAACTCCCAAACCAAAAGTGGGGGCTTGGACAGCCATCATTACTTTGCCTTTCCTAGTGGGTTTCTGCAGTGGTTGTTCATATAAGAATTTTGCGAGTTCTCATCTTGGTTTGCCTGTTGATGTACTGCTGAAGTCACTCCAACTCCTTTTCTAGCTTTTTCTTCATTATTGATATCTATTTTTGTTTTTTTTTTGGTGAATGAGTAAAATTTTATTAAACTAGCAAATAAGAGTAACAGGCAACCCATGGAAAGGCATGAGGTGCGACCTTTCCTTTAAAACTAGTTACAGAATTATAAGTTCTTAAGAAAGTACACAGAAGTCCAAAATAAAGTAGCCCGGGAAACCCCCTGTTTTGCAAGTGAATCAGCCATTGAGTTTGCTGATCTGCCTACCCACTGAACTCTGATTGTCATACTCCTTATTAGCCATTTAACCTTGTTGAGAAGATCTCTATCACCCCAGATCACAGAGTCCGGATCTTGCAACCAACCCATATCACCTGGGAGTCCCCTTCAATATTCAGATGCTCTATTCCTAGCTGGTTTGCGAGCTGGATTCCTTGCACAACAGCAAGTAATTTGGCCCTTATAGAGTCTCCCACACCCGCAGGACCTGAATACAAAGATACAATACTACTGTCTTTGTTTCTCAGCACTCCTATACCTGAAGGTCCAGGGTTACCTCGGCTACTCCCATCAATGTTTCAGCTTAATAAACTCCTCCCCAGGTGGCATCCATTCAACCACATATCTGTCCTTCCTAGTAGAAGTGTTAGCCACTGCTAACCAGTTTCTCCATAGGTCATCGAAAGAGTATGCATCAAAGAGATTTAGAGTTTTTAGCCACTGAATTGCCCTTGTCAAAATATATTCTTTAACTTCTGAGAAACTCCTTTCTTTTTTACAAAAAAATTCTGGTGTTCTTTTCTTCCCAAACAGTCCACAACAAAGCTGCTCTTATAGATTTCCACATAATTCTCCCTCTTTTTGTATGCCGTACAAAGGTAGACGGACTAAACAACAAGCTATTATCAGATGGCAAGTTCCACCTACACTCAAACAACACAAAAATCCAATTCCATAAAGCTGCAACAAAGGAGCAAGAGATCAGTAAGTGATAACAGTCCTCATTGCGAGTTTTACAAAGCACACCAATTAGGGGATAAGTATCGTTTTGGTCTCCTCTTTTGCAGGTTTTCCAAGGTATTAATCTTACCATAAAAAACTTCCTAACAAAAAAAAAAAAGAAATCTTTGGGGGAACGGGTCTAATCCAAAATTCTTTAACTAGGAAGTTCTGGGGTGCAGAAGTGGAGCAGAGAGGCTTGGAGAAAGAAGAGCAAGTGAAAAAGCCTTTCGGGTTAGGGGTCCAAATTCTTGTGTCAGGTTTGAGGGGATCTAAGCAAAGCAAGTGAAAAATCCTTTCGGGTTAGGGTTCCAAATTCTTGTGTCAGGTTTGAGGGGATCTAAGCAAATAGACTCATGTGAAGGCAACAATTTTGAAACATTAGCACTTTCATCATCACGTAACCCTCTTCGGAACCCATAGTCCTAGTTTAAGGCCAAAGAAAAAGCAGGGAGGTGTTAGAGTGAGCCGAATAGGGGTAGTTTAGTAATCTCATGTCAGTTAAGTACTTTGCTTATGTGGCTGTTTTATTAGAGTACTCTGTCCCACACTTAAGTGAGGGCAGTTTAGTCTTTGTAAGTGTAATTAGAACCTAATAAACATTAGGGGGTCGACTGAATGGTTGACTAATCAGTTTCGACTAAACCCTCCTGTTCTCTCTTTCTCTTGTCTTCTTCCTCATCTTCTTCTTCCTTCTTCACTGGTTCGGGTTACTGTAGCTGCTCCAAAACATGGTATCAGAGCGAGGTTACCTGCTTCTGCTTGTAAAGCATCTCAGCTGTGTTCGTGACACCTTCTTCTTCGTTTCTGGTTAGTTAATGGAAAGAGCTGGTTCACCCTAGGTCTGAGACATCACAGCTTGATGCTCTCTGCTGCGCACAGTTTTCTTTATCAAGGAAGGTGATTTCAGCAGTGAACGGTTGGCTGATACTCTCAAAGGAAGGTTGGTTATTTAGTCCTTTTGTGTTGCTGGTATTTCTGGGTAGGAACCCTTCAAGAATCAGTTAGTACTAATTAGAACCTAGAGAACTAGGTTCATTGTTGCCCTAGGAAGGGCTGTGTGTGCAGTAGCCGAATGGTGTAGGGCTGCTATGAGTTGTTGAGTGGTGTTAGGGCTGCTGTAGGTGGCCGAGTGGTGTAAGGTGGAATGCAGTGACCTTGCCAAGCTCCTTGTGGTTGTGTAATGCCCTCTTAAGTGTGTTAAACAAGTCTGAATTGGGTGTAGCAGTTTGACTGTGTTGTGGTGCTTGGGATGCTTATGTGGGTCGTAGGTGTGTGAAGTCAGCAGTAGTGTGAAGAAGAACAAGTGTGTGCTCCCATTGTTGTGTTTAGGGGCTACAATAGGTGCTGAAGTATCAAACTGTGAACAACATCAATCAGCTTGTAGCTGAGAAGTAAGGTTAGAGGCAACTGTGAAAGAGTACAATGGCAGTGATAGGAGATGGCTACAATGATTAGAAGCCTAATGTGGTAATTTCCTCCGACTACCTAGGGGTACAAATGACCTCACTTAAACTGAATGGGGAGAACTATGTTCCATGGGCCAAATCAGTGGAAGTGTTTCTCAAGGCAAAGAAGAAAGTAAAGCATGTAAGAGATGAGAAGCCACCGGAGGACTCTCCAGGGTTTGATGATTGGGACCATTAAGATGCTCAAATCATGACTTGGCTGTGGAATAGTATGGAACCCAAAATTAGTGCCAACTTCGTGTTCCTTGATATGGCTAAGAATATATGGGAACATGCTAAGAAACTATATTTTGGACAAGATAACACAACAAGAGTGTATCAGCTTTATCAGGAGTATTTTGATTTACAACAAGGAACCAAAACACTAGAAGAGTATTATGCCAGCATGAAGAATATAAGGAATGAACTCAATGTCTATCACCCCCTTACTCCAGATATTAAAGTTCAGCAACAGCAAAGGGAGCAACTAGATGTTACAAGATTTTTAGTGGGGCTGAAGTCGGAATATGAACTAGTTAGAGCCCAAATATTGGGGGGCTCTACTCTTCCTACACTTGAGGAAGTATTCTCAAGGCTTCGTAGAATTTCTTTGGGACAGACAGAGAACTCCACATAGTCTGATGGATCAGCACTTGTGACAGCTAGAGGGGTTGGACATAGTACAAGAGGGGGAGGTCATGCTCCCCGAGGAGGCCGTGGCAGTTCCATGCTTAGTCGGGGTGGTTGTGACTCAGGGGAAGGCCGTGGCAGAGGGAAGAATAACTCTACAAGGAAATCTACTCATTGTGGTAGAGAGGGATGCACAGTGAATTTCTGTTATGATCTAAATGGCCCTCCCTCTAAATGGGCTAATCATGTTGTAGCAGGTGAGGTTGATATCAGTGACAGTACACTGGTAGACCGAACTCATCCCACATCTACATCTACCTCTGGGAGGGAAATGGTGAGCGTACTGCGTGATGAGTATGAACAGTTTTACTTCACAGCATACTACTGCCACACTTGCCCAATCAGGTATTGCTTGCATGTCATCTAAAACCCCTCCCTGGATTATTGACTCTGGAGCCTCAGATTATATGACCAGGACTCCAGGTGTGTTCTCTTCTCTTTCTGAAACCTCCACATCGCAAACTGTTACACTTGCCAATGGGTCATCATCTCCCATATGTGGTGTTGGTAATGTTGACATGGATTCTGTGCCCTTATCATCTGTTTTATATGTCCCTAAGTTTGCATTCAATCATATGTTTGTTAGTAAAATAACCAAAGCTCTTAACTGTTCTGTTACCTTCTTTCCTTCCACTTGTGTTTTTCAGGATCTCAAGACGGGGAAGAAGATTGGTGGGGGGCATGAAGCTGGTGCACTGTATTATCTTGACGGTGGTGAATCTTCAATTGCTCTTCAGACTTCACTTACTCCTCTACAATTGCATTGTCGACTGGGACATCCATCTCTCAAGGCTCTCAAGATTTTGGTCCCGTCATTGAGTCATTTGTTAGTTTTGCAATGTGAGTCATGTCAGTTTGGGAAACATCGTCGTGTGTCCTTCAGTCCAAGAGTTGAGAGTCGTATGTTGAGTCCTTTTTCTTTGGTTCATTCAGATGTTTGGGGTCTAATCAAAATAGATTCTTGTAATGGGTACAAGTATTTTGTCTCCTTTATTGATGATTGTTCAAGAATGACATGGATTTACTTAATGAAAGAAGGAAATGAATTGTTTTCCATTTTTCAAAAATTCCATGCTGAAATACGCACACAATTTGGTGTTCCAATCAAAGTTCTCCGTTCAGATAATGATCGTGAATACTTTCTTACTTCATTTCAATAGTATTTAGAACAACATGGCATTATTCATCAGACATCATGTGCATACACCCCTCAACAAAATGGGGTAACTGAACGGAAGAACCGTCAGCTTCTTGAAACAGCTCGGTCTATTCTTCACCACATGAATGTTCTTAAGCGTTTTTGGAGTGATGCTGTACTCACTGCATGTTTTCTCATTAATCGGATGCCCTCCTTCATCCTTCATGGTCGGTCCCCCTTCTCTGTCTTGTTTCCCACTTTATCTCCATTTCCATTAACTCCTCGTGTCTTTGGTTGTGTGTGCTTTGTCCACAATTTGAGCCCTGGAATAGACAAGGTAGATGCACGCTCAATTAAATGTGTCTTCCTTGGCTACTCACAGACTCAAAAAGGGTACAAGTGTTATAATCCCATTACCCGGAAGTGCTATGTCTGCCATGATGTCACATTTTTTGAGTCAGTCCCCTTCTTCTCAAGTCTTGAAGAGCCTCTGTCTCCACCCTTACTTCCTCTTCTTCTTCCTGTCAGTGGTCCAGTTTCAGATGCTGTTGTTGGAGTAGACTCATCACCTCATCCCGTGCAGATCACCACCGAACGTCCACCAATCCGGCAAGTGTATACACGTCGAATGACACCAGCCCCTCCTCCAGCTTCTACCTCATCTGCGGATCCTCCCATGGCTCCTATTGTTGAACCTTCAGTCCTTGACCTATCCATTGCCTTATGGAAAGGTAAACGCAGTTCTACCCTCCATCCCATTTCCAATTTTGTTTCATTATTTCGTCTTTCTACATCACATCGCAAGTTTGTTTCCCTTTTATCCTCTATTTCCATACCTAACAATGTTCAAGAAGCTCTTAGTTCACCTAATTGGTGGCGGGCAATGGAGGAGGAAGTTTTTGCTCTTCAACATACTCAAACGTGGGAACTTACTACTCCCCCACCTAGTAAGCATGCTGTGGGATGTAAATGGGTGTATACTGTGAAATACTTGCCAGATGGTAGTGTGGAGCGTCTGAAGGCCAGACTTGTTGCTAAAGGTTACTCACAGTTGTATGGAGTGGATTACATGGAGACATTCTCTCCGGTGGCTAAGATTGGTTCTGTTCGTGTACTGATTTCCCTAGCAGTTATGTATGATTGGCCTCTGTTTCAGCTTGATATAAAGAATGCCTTTCTCTATGGTGATCTTGTGGAGGAGGTATATATGGAGCAACCACCTGGGTTTGTTGCTCAGGGGGAGGATGGTAAGGTCTGCAGATTGAAGAAGGCAGTTTATGGGCTGAAACAATCGCTGCGTGCTTGGTTTGGGAAGTTCAGTGAAGTGGTGAAGAGTTGTGGAATGAAGCAGTGCTAGGTAGATCACTCAGTGTTTAGCCATGACTCAGAAGCTAGGAAGATTCTATTAGTGGTCTATGTGGATGATATTGTCATTACTGGCAGTGATAAATTGGGGATTGGCAAATTAAAGGTATTTCTGCAAAATCATTTCCAAACAAAAGATCTTGGAACATTGAAATATTTCTTGGGAATAGAGGTTGCCAGGTCAAAATAAGGTGTAAATCTGTGCCAAAGAAAATATGTTCTTGATCTATTGGAAGAAACAGGACTATTCGGTGCAAAACCGGCTGAGACCCCTATGGAACAAAATGTTAAGTTGAGTAGTGATACAGGAAAAGTATTTGAAGATCCTGCAAGGTATAGACGACTAGTGGGGAAGCTGAACCATCTGACTATCACGAGACCCAACATATCTTTTGCATTCAGTGTGGTGAGCCAATTCATGCAGAACCCTCGTATACCTCACTGGGATGCAATTCTTAGAATTGTGAGGTATCTGAAAGGAGCTCCAGGCCGTGGACTATTGTATAAATCAGGAGGGAAATTTGAAGTAGTGGGGTATACAGATGCAGACTGGGCCGACTTAGTTAATGATAGAAGATCTACTACGGGCTATTGCACATTTGTTGGAGGAAATCTTGTGACGTGGAAGAGTAAAAAGCAAGCGGTTGTGGCCAGAAGTAGTGCTGAAGCTGAGTATTGGGCCATGGCACATGGATAAACCTATGAGACTGTATTGTGACAACCAAGCTGCACTCCATATCTCATCCAATCCTGTATTTCATGAGAGAACAAAGCACATCGAGGTTGATTGCCACTTTGTGAGGGAGAAGGTCTTTGCTGGAGAGATAAACACAGAACATGTGGGCTCGAATGATCAATGGGCAGATTTGTTTACAAAAGCTCTAAACTCAGGGAAAGTGAACTATTTATGTAACAAGCTGGGATTATATGACATATATTCTCCAGCTTTAGGGGGACTGTTAGAGTTAGCCGAATAGGGGTAGTTTAGTAATCTCATGTCAGTTTAGTACTTTGCTTATGTGGCTGTTTTATTAGAGTACTCTGCCCCACACTTAAGTGAGGGCAGTTTAGTCTTTGTAAGTGTAATTAGCACCTACCAAACATTTGGTTGCCTACCCAAATGTCTTTCCAAAAAAGAACATTGTTTCTAGAATTAACATCATACCTGACTAGATTGAGAAAATGGGGAAGGATTCTGTGTATAGCCTTCTAGGATGTTGCAAGAGTCGCCTGTCGAGATACTCCAACATCCCGACTGTTCTGCGAGCAACCATGAATACTATTCACTACCTTGTGCCACAACCTCTCTCTCTCCAACGGCCATCTCCAATGCCACTTTCCTAGTAGAGCTTCATTCTTAAGAACTAGGTTACCTAATCCTAATCCCCCTTATTTTTGTTGACTAATAAGTTGATCCTTCTTCTCTTCCCCTGGCTCCCACA
Source organism: Nelumbo lutea (assembly GCF_056320005.1). Classification (NCBI taxonomy): domain Eukaryota; kingdom Viridiplantae; phylum Streptophyta; class Magnoliopsida; order Proteales; family Nelumbonaceae; genus Nelumbo; species Nelumbo lutea. The sequence continues at coordinate 20,743,481 of NC_142687.1, read as the reverse complement.
AGAAGTCCCTCATCACATTTTCTAGCTTCTTAGCTTCCCTTGAGGATATCTTGAACACTGGCAGAAAATAAACCGGAAGACTGGCAAAAGTCGTTCTAATCAAGGTCACTCTACCCTCTATCGAAATGTAACTTTTCTTCCAAGAAGCCAACATCTTTTCGAACTTTTCCACAATTGGGTACTGAAACCGACTTCCTTTTGGGTTATCTCCTAATAGAAGACCCAAGTAGGTTAAATGCCTATCAGACATAGAACACTCTAGACAACCTGCTACAACTTCTGTCTTCTAACCTTCCAAATTGATTCCAACCACACAACTTTTGTCAAAGTTAACTGTCTGGTTTGAAGCATACTCAAAGGATTTAATAAGGTCTGTTAGGTTTCTCACTCTCCCCATGTCTCCCCCTTCACAAAAAACGATAATATCTTCAGCAAATTGAAGATGAGTTATTGGTTATTCCTACCTATCCTCCACCCACTTATCAGCCCTTCCCTGTCTGCTTTAGAAATCATTCTACTGAACACATCTACCACAAGTGTGAACAAGAAAGGTGAAAGAGGATCTCCTTGCCTGAGCCCTCTACATGTTGGGAAAAAAAAATCCTTAGACCCCTCCAGTAACTGGAATTGAAAAATGACAAGAGGTTATGCATCCACTCACCCCCTTGCACCATCTATCCCCAAATCCCCACATTTTCTTAACACTTCTAATAGAAAATTCCAATCCACCGAGTCGTAGGCCTTCTCAATGTCCATCTTACAAATTGAACCTTGATTGCTCGATCTCTTTATTTCCTCCACACATTCATTGGCTATAAGGATTTGGTCTACAATCTGCCTATCTTGTACAAAGGCTCCTTGGGCTTGAGTAATGAGAGAGGGAAGGACCTTTTTAATCCTTAAAGAAAGCACTATTTCCACAATCTTATAGACGCTAGTCACCAATAGGGGTGGCAACGAGCTGAGCTTTTCACGAGCTATTCGAGCTTGGCTCGGTTTAAACCAAGCTTCGAGTCGAGCTCGAGCCCAATTTATAGGCTCGTTTGCTAATCGAGTCGAGCTTGAGCCTAATAAAGCTCGACTCATGAGGCTTGCGAGCCTATTGAGCTTTTACATACATATATAATATTTTTATTTTTATGCATAATAATAACTAATTATTATAATTATTAATTTTTAAATATCAAATAAAAAATATATATAATTTTTTGACTTTATAAAGCATTTGACTCACAGTTGAGCTCGAGCCGAGCCAAGCTCAAGCTTATGAGTTTTTGACTTGAGCCGAACTCGAGCTCAAGTCTCTAGCTTGAACTGAGCTCGAGCTCAAGCCTCATACTATCTTGGTGAGCCGAGCTCAAATATCTAACTATTGTGCTTAGCTCGGCTTGGCTCGAATCCTCCCCTAGTCACCAAACTAATCGACCTAAAATCTTTAGGGTGTTTGGCATCTAATCTCTTCGGGATGAGAACTAAGAATGTGGCATTAACTCCACGACTAATCACATGGTTGTTTTCAAACTCCCTAAAAACCTCAAACAAATCTTTCGACTTGACCCAATGGTTCATCTTTCTGAAGAGCCGGTTCAGTTTCCTTAGCCAGTCTGGTTTTTCCTTTTGAAACTAACTGGTCTAGCTCATTTGAACTTTTGGTTCCAGAAATTAGAACCTGAGAAAAAGATCTTTTTACTGTCGAGCCGTTGTCTTGTGTCCCACGTAATTGACTTTCCTTACTGCCCATATCTTTTAAGTAGTAGAAATTTTGCTTTCCTATTTTAGCACAACTTTCCGTCTTCTTCTGATTCTCCAATCCTAGCCAGCCATGTAGGGCCTGTTTCATCTACATCTTTTTTTTTTTTTATCAATTACAAATTCATTAATTCAACATAAGGATAAGTACAAAGAGGAAGACAAACTTTCTTATCTTCCAATTACAATTTGAGCCCCCAAGAAAAGAAAAGAAAAAAGAGAAACAATAAAGTTACATCTGAGCCCAAAACATTGATTCCCTTTCCACCCCTTGTTTAGCTAATCCTTCAGCAAAAGAATTAGCTGATCTTTTAACCCAACTAATCTTAACTTCGATCTCTCGCACCAGCCACCTTAATTTCCTCCTCACATTGCTGTAATTCCATAAGCCACTTTTATCATTGTTCAGCCACCCTACCACCACCTCCCAACCCCCTTCAATTATGAGCTTTTTGATATTCATCTCCCTAGCTTTCTGGACTCCTTCCAAAACTGCATAGATCTCAGCTCTGAAGCTGAGTATTGGGCCATGGCACATGGATAAACCTATGAGACTGTATTGTGACAACCAAGCTGCACTCCATATCTCATCCAATCCTGTATTTCATGAGAGAACAAAGCACATCGAGGTTGATTGCCACTTTGTGAGGGAGAAGGTCTTTGCTGGAGAGATAAACACAGAACATGTGGGCTCGAATGATCAATGGGCAGATTTGTTTACAAAAGCTCTAAACTCAGGGAAAGTGAACTATTTATGTAACAAGCTGGGATTATATGACATATATTCTCCAACTTTAGGGGGACTGTTAGAGTTAGCCGAATAGGGGTAGTTTAGTAATCTCATGTCAGTTTAGTACTTTGCTTATGTGGCTGTTTTATTAGAGTACTCTGCCCCACACTTAAGTGAGGGCAGTTTAGTCTTTGTAAGTGTAATTAGCACCTACCAAACATTTGGTTGCCTACCCAAATGTCTTTCCAAAAAAGAACATTGTTTCTAGAATTAACATCATACCTGACTAGATTGAGAAAATGGGGAAGGATTCTGTGTATAGCCTTCTAGGATGTTGCAAGAGTCGCCTGTCGAGATACTCCAACATCCCGACTGTTCTGCGAGCAACCATGAATACTATTCACTACCTTGTGCCACAACCTCTCTCTCTCCAACGGCCATCTCCAATGCCACTTTCCTAGTAGAGCTTCATTCTTAAGAACTAGGTTACCTAATCCTAATCCCCCTTCTTCCTTATTTTTGTTGACTAATAAGTTGATCCTTCTCTTCAACAACACCTCGATTAATTCTGGAACGAACAATAGACTGAGGTTGGGGAATGATTTTGCCCTCCTTCAAAGGTGGTAAGGAGGGAACACTAATAGGAGGAACATCCTTAAATGGCTTGAGCAAGGAAATGTGGAAAACATCATGAATCCTTCTGTGCTTTGGAAGTTCTAGCTTATATGCAACCTCACTAATTCGCTGCAAAACCTTGAAAGGTCCATAGAACTTAGGAGCTAATTTAGGAACAGCCCTGTGACTCATAGAGCACTGACGATTAGGCTGAAGTTTCAACCAAACAAACTACCCAGGTTCAAACGACAATTCCCTATGATGCTGGTCATAGGCATGCTTAATGCGGAGTTGTGCCTGTTGTAAACGAAGAGAAATTTCAGCCAAAAGAGCATCTCGCTCTTGTAGGGAATGATCAATCTCCTCCAAACGAGTAGAACCAGGTTCATAGGACAAAGAATGAGGAGGTTCACGACCATAGACAACCCAGAAGGGTGTCATCCCTAAAGAAGAATGATAGGCAGTGTTATAACAATATTTGGCCCATGGAAGCCAATCAATCCACCATCTCGGTTGATCCCCAACAAAGCAACGGAGATACATTTCGATTGTTCGATTCACCACCTTAGTTTGACCATCTGATTGAGGATGATGTGCCGAAGAAAAGGCTAAGGTGGTACCATTTAACCGAAACAATTCCCTCCAGAAGGTACTAGTAAAAACTGGGTCCCTGTCGCTGACAATAGATTCTGGTAACCCTTGTAAACGATAAATGTGAGTGAAAAAGACATGGGCGACTGAAGTAGTGCTGTACGGATGAGAAAGAGGGATGAAATGGGCGTACTTAGAGAAGCGATCCACTACTACATAAAGAACTGATTTTCCCCCAACATTGGGCACTCCCTCTATGAAATCCATGGAAATATCAGCCCATATCTGCATTGGGATTGAAAGGGGCTGAAGAAGACCAGCTGGATGCAGATGTTCCCATTTGTGTTGTTGACAAGTAGAGCAGTTTTGTATAAAGTTCCTAATAGAGGCCTTCATACCTTGCCAATGGAAATCAGCTTGGACGCGATACAGTGTCTTCTGAATACCTTCATGGGTGGAGTTATGGTTACTGGAGATGATGGAGGGAATCAAAGAGGAATCAACCCGGAGATATATCCGACCTTTATACATTACAAGCCCATCTGTAAGGGTCCAATTGGAGTTTGCAGTTCTAGACTGAATTTTCTGAACAAGAGTTGTCCACTCCATTGATTGTGGCATCTCTTTCTCGATGCCATCCAATAAGGTGACTCGAGGACGGGAAATCCCACAAAGGAGCATAATGCCCTCGTTGTGCCTAGACAATGCATTGGCGATGCGATTTAAAGATCCCACCTTGTAATCCACCCGGAAATCAAACCCAAGCAGCTTGCTAATCCAATGTTGTTGGGGAGAAGTGACAAGTCGCTGCTCCAACAATTACTTGAGGCTATAGTGATCAGTTTTGACAACAAATGATCGTCCCCACAAGTATGGTCTCTAGTGTTGGACTGCTCTAGCTAACCCAATCAATTCGCGTTCATAGGCTGGCAATTTCAAATGATGACCAGCTAGTTTACGGCTGAAGAAAGCAATCGGGTGCCCTTGTTGCAGTAATACGACGCCAATCCCTATTCCGGATGCATCACACTCGTCTGTAAACTCAAGATCAAAGTTTGGTAATTGCAAAACTGGAGTGGTGGAGAGGGTATTCTTTAAATTTGCAAAAGCCGTGTCTGCTGCATTATCCCAATGAAAGGCATCCTTCCTCAACTGGTTGGTTAATGGGGCAGCCATCACGGCATAGTTCTGTACAAATTTGCGGTAATATCCTGTGAAACCGAGGAACCCGCGTAGAGCCTTGGCGGATTTCGGCTTGGGCCATTTTTTGATCGCTAGAATTTTGGAATTGTCCACTGTTACACCTTTGCTGTTAATGACATGACCCAAGTAAAGGACAACTTGGCGTTCTCCAAAGGAGCACTTGGATCGTTTAAGGAAGAGCATGTGTTGGCGCAATAGCTCAAAAACAATCCTCAGATGATGCACATGTTCTATCCATGTTTTACTGTAAACCAAAATGTCATGAAAGAATACTAAAACAAATTTGCAAAGGTGGGACTGAAATACCTCATTCATTAAGGACTGAAATGTGGATGGGGCGTTTGTGAGACTGGGATAACTAAAACCTCGAAGTGGCCATGATGAGTTCGGAAGGCAGTCTTCTCAACATCTTTGGAAGCCATTCGAACCTGAAAGTACCCTGATCTTAGATCTTGTTTTGTGAAATACTGGGCACCATGAAGTTCATCCAACAACTCGTCCACAATGGGAATAGGGAATTTATCCTTGACAATCCGGTTATTAAGCTCTCTATAGTCAACACAAGGTCTCCAAGTACCATCCCGCTTTGCCACCAACAGGACTGACGAAAAAAAAGGTGAACGGCTAAGGCAGATGATCCCCTGCTCCATCATTTCATCACATTGCTTTTCTATCTCATCTTTCTGTAGGTGTGGGTAGTGATAAGGCCTTACTACTACTGGTTCTGAATCCGTCACCAGAGTGATCCGGTGATCACAAGCTCGGGAAGGAGGAAGTCCTTTGGGTTCTTGGAATACATCTGAAAAATCAGCGAGGAGCCTTTCCATGGTCACTGCATGTGTCATTTCATCTTGGAGCACATGAACCTATGGGTATTTAGGCTTCACCACGTTACCTTGCCAAGTGACTTGCTTTCCATTCAAGTGGAAGGTCATTGTTAGGGTGCTGAAATCCCATAGGATTGGGCCTAGAGTGATCAACCATTTCACTCCAAGAACTATATCAAATCCATCCAAGGATAGCACAAACAAATCAGCAAAGAAGGATTCAGAATTGACCTGTATTTGGACTCCCTTACAGATGCCCGGGCTGTGTACTCTTTCAACCTTTGCTACGGCTACCTGTAGTCTCGGTTTGATTTCCATTGGCAGTTTCAACTGGAGGGCAACTTGTTCACTTACAAAATTGTGTGTGCTTTCTGAATCAACAAGGATCAGTATTAGTTTCCCTACTACCTGCGCTTGCAATTGCATAGTTTGAGAGGTTTTTATTCCAATGATTGCGTGGAGAGTGGTTCCAATGAAGAGGGCTCATCCTCATCTTCCTCTTGTTCATCCACTAGGGGGCAGAAAAGTCTCTTGCACTTGTGCCCTGCTGAGTAAAGTTCATCACAATTAAAACACTGTCCCCTCGCCCTGCGTTCTGCCATCTCAGCCCTAGACAAGCGCTTAATAGGGGGTGCAACAATGCTGCTTCCCACACTGGATGCCGATCTGGAATTGTTGCTCGTCTGTGGTTTCTGTTCTCGGCTAGCTGCTGAAGATGGAGCCATTCCGGGTGGTTTTGGGGCTGCCTATGCTGTTTGAGGCCGCCCTATACTGATGCTTCCACGGTTGAGTTGCAATTTGCGTTCAAAAGCGCGAGCCAAATTCATATCAGTAACCAAATTGGGGGGATTTTGCATCTCCACATCCACCCTCAAAGTTTCTGCTAACCCCGCGGTGAACATGTCAACCTGTTGGTCTGGTCGTATCGAAGATGCTCTTGCAAGGAGGGTCTGAAATTGACGCTGATACTCGGCCACGGTTCCAGTCTGTTTGAGGTTGATTAGTTTGCCTAATGGATTGCTTGTTAATGGGGGCCCAAATCTGAGAAGGCAATAGGATTTGAATTGGGTCCAACTGAGCCCAGGTTCCTCCTGCTCCAATTTATAAAACCAGAGCTGCGCCTCCTCTGTCATGTGGAATGTGGCTAAGCCTACTTTGTCCCTGCCCTCTGTCCGTTGGTTGCGGAAGAACTGCTCACATTTGTACAGCCATCCCAAACGATCTCCAGCTCCATTATAAGAAGGAAATTCCAGCCTGCTGTATTTGGGAACGATCGCGGTTCCCTGGGCAATGACTTGCTGCTCGCCGGATGATTCTGCCATGTCTGGTCGGCGACCGTCTGTGGTTGCAGCCCCTTCTGAACTCTTTTCCTTGCTGGAAAAATATAGCTCCATCAAGTGCCTCAATTCTTGGACGTCGTCCTTGATCTCGTGCACCTCCTTGCTGTTTTCCACGAGTTTGTGCTCTAGATCATAAACCTTGGTCTTCAATTGCTCAAAGTCGCCCATGACGCTTTGCTCTGATACCAAATTGTTAAGGGCCCGCGAATAGGATCTTGTCACAGGTCGGTTAACAGGGAAAACCTCTTGTTTTCCCTTGTTTCTCCCTTTCCTCAAGGAACCTATCTTTAGTGCCTTAATGGTGATTTGTTAAAGAGATCACCAACTCTCCTCTGCTCTTTCTTGACTGAAAATTTTGATAATTTCATTGAATCTCATCTGCTCCTTTAAATAGGAGATTACAAGAAGATAAGAGTCCTTCTTTAGGAAGACTTCCTAACAACATTTATCTTTATATAATAATGCTACTGCCTAATTAATAGGAACACTGAATTTAGCTAAGGGATAAGATAGAAACACTGAATTTAGCTAACAGATAAGATTGGAACACTGAATCTTGCGCCCATTACTGCTGCTGTATTTCTTCCCAATAAAAGCATCCACAACATTTATTCCCATCAAAGTTTAGTTATAAGAATCCAATAGGTGGGGGGGGGGTCCAAGACACACTCATTACTGTTTTGATTTGGGTACAGTTTGCAATCTCACCCCACTTCCTCAACATATCATCCACTGTGTAATCTATGAATAGCTCTAGGGACTTCAGCCACTGTACAACCCTTATATGGATTAGAGCTCTCGGTTCTTCAGCACCTCTCTCTATTTCTGAGAAAATCTTGGAATTTCTTTCTTCCCATAATGACTAGCATACTGCAGCCCTTAGTCATCTCTACATAGTCCTTCCCCTTTTCTTATGCCACCTGAAAAAAAGAAGGGGAGAATAGACTTTGCAAGTTTGATGGAGGGTTCCAACTACACCCAAAGAGGGAGAAAGCCCACACCCAATTTGACTTGGAAATTGGCAAGACACCAGTAGGTGAAAACCAGTCTCCCCATCAGCTTTGCAGAGAACACACCAATGAGGTGGCAAACAAGTATTGGGTCTCTTCTTTTGGAGTAGATCACCAGTGTTGAATCTTTCCATATAGGCTTCCCAACAAAACTACCAACCCTAAGAGGAATTGGTCTACACCAAACCTCATTAACAGGGAAAGGGAGGGCTACAGGACTGGTGGACTGGCTTAAAACTTTGAAGAAAGAAGCACAAGAGAATGAGCCAATGGGTGTGGAGGAAGCTAACTACACCTGTACATCTTCCTTTCTAGCCTCTAACCATAGAGAAGCTTCAACGGAGGAAGCTAACCACACCTCTAACGACAGTCTTTCAACCTAAAGAGTGATCTACCTAGGTATCTCCTCTAGTTTGCTCCATCTAACATCAAAGCAGCAGATCTCAAATCTTCCCAAAACTCCCCCACCTGACTAGCTCCACACAACAAAGTAATGGAGGCTGCAACTTCATGTTTCCAAAGATGGAATGACAACTGGTGTGTCTGGAAGCGCGCCGTTAAACACCCCGGAACACTAGTTTAAACATTTAAAATTTTTACCATTTCTCAAACAACTACTAATGTAGTAAATTTGTGAGAACGAGTCGTATCCACAGGGAAGCAAATGAAAAATCAATATATACTTAGATTCAGACAAGAGAGTACAATCGAGAATTGCAGAAAATAAGAAAATAGAATCTATTATTGCTGAATTTAAATGTTTCGAATTTAAACAAGACAATAAATAAAAATCAGAATTTAATAAAGTATGGGAATCAACAAAGGAAATAAAAGAAATAAATAAAAAAAATGATCCGGAATCTGGATCCAGTGGCGGTAGCTGCAGATTGGCCAGAGAGCTTGCAGAAACCCCTCCTGACAAGAACCCAGCGTCTGTCCTTTCTACAACCCTCGAACCCCTCAAGACACCTTAGCCTTGAACCGAACGAATTCAGATCTGCAAAACAGAGAAACGAAAAAGATATGAATCTAAAAGATTGCAGAAATAAACATAACATAAAAGAAAATAAAGAAAAGAAAAGAATGGTTGATCAGATCCAGTGGCGGTAGTTGCAGAATGGTTGAACAGCTTGCAAGAACCCCTCCTGACAAGATCTGGGCGTCCTCCCCTTCTACAACCCTTGAACTCCTCAAGAAACCTTAGCCTTGTAACTGGGTGAATTGACCAACCACTTCTATAGGGCCCTTGGGACCCTTTTTATAGAAAAGGGTGGACACAACTAGAAATAGGGAGAAAGATGGGGGCGAAAGCTAGGATTTAGCAAAGTTAGGGATGCCCTAGGGTTTCTAATGGATGGCTAAGATGGTTTTGGGGTGATCCTATGGCTGAAAATGGAACGAGAGGGCACCCAATATTATGTAGGGCTGAGATTTGGGTGCCCAGAAATGGAGGGTGTAGATTAGAACATCTAGGGTTGAAGGGTTAAGATTAAAAGAATATGTGGTGCTCTAGATTGAATGGTTGGGATATAGGATGGAAGGAGTGGCTGAGATTTAATGGTGAGGATTAGCAGAATAGGTGGCACCATATGGTGTAAAAGCTATAAAGGAGAGCCCTAAAATGAGTGGTTGATATTAAAAGAGGTGGAGGGTGGAGATTAAACACCTAGGGGCGGCTAGGGTTTGCTAAGAGTGAAAAGATTAGGTTAAAAAAGCTCCCTAGGGTTTGCTAAGGAGAGGGGAGCATGGTAATACAATAGGATGGTGCTAAATGGGTTTAGCAGATAGGAGGCGCCCTCCTGTTCTCAATTCATTACAAAAGCACCCCCTCTCTTAGCTGGTCTTCCCACCAGCTTCCCCAAAACTGCACTTCAGCCTAGAAAACTTCCCAGTTTTCTACATAATTTGCACAGAGACCCTCAGAGGTCACATAATTGATTTTAACTTGGAAAAGGGTACACTTTGACTATTCTAAGTGAGTAGGTCCAGGTGAATGCATAAACTGACTTACTACACTTACTGCAAAGGCTATGTCAGGTCTTGTGTGCGACAAATAGATTAGTCTTCCAACTAATCTTTGATAACGTTCTCGATCAACCACCTCATTTACTGTTACTGCTTTTAACTTCATATTTGGGTCCCTTGGAGTTTCTGCGGCTTTAGAACCTGTCATCCCTGTCTCCTTAAGCAAATCAAGAATGTATTTGCGTTGGTTGATAAAGATTCCCTCCTTGGACCTTGCAAACTCCATTCCGAGAAAAGATGTAAGTTTTCCTAGGTCTTTAATGTCAAATTCAGCCTCAAGCTTATTCTTCAACTTGTTGATTTCAAATAAATCATCCCCAGTCATGATAATATCGTCTACATACACTATCAAAATAGCTATTTTACCTTCGGTGGAGTGCTTGAAAAATAAAGTATGATCAGCTTGACTTTGTGAGAAGCCGTGCCGCTTTATTGCATTCCCAAATCATTCAAACCAAGCTCTTGGTGATTGCTTTAGCCCATATAGGGATTTATTTTTTTAATCTGCAAACTTTGCCTCTTCCAAGACTTTCTTCAAAACCTGGTGGTAGGTCCATATATACTTCTTCCTTTAGGTCTCCATTCAAGAATGCATTCTTGACATCGAACTGATGAAGTGGCCAGTTAAAATTAACTGCAAGGGAAAGAAGTATTCTGATAGAGTTAATTTTAGCAACAGGAGCAAAAGTCTCTTGGTAGTCTATACCATGAGTTTGGGTAAATCCTTTTGCTACGAGTCTTGCTTTGTATCTCTCCACACTTCCATCAGCCTTGCACTTTACTGTAAACACCCATTTGCACCCGACTGTCTTCTTGTCATGGGGTAGATCAGTAATACTCCATGTATTACTCTTTCTAAGAGCATTCATCTCTTCCATCACAGCTAACCTCCATTTCGGATCATCTAATGCTTCTTGAACAGTTCTTGGCACATACAGATTAGAAATCCTAGACCCAAATGCTTTATGAGTATGTGATAATTTCTCATATGACAAGTATTTTGCAATAGGATGTTTTGTGCAAGTTCGGGTACCTTTTCTTAATGCAATTGGAATGTCAAGATCTGAAGAATACAGATTAGGAAAATCATTAGATAAAGATGGAATAGGGGTAGAAGAAGGATTACTCTGAGTTGTAGGATCTTCACTCGGCAAATTGGATTGGACTTCTGCTGTAGGAACAACTGGAACAGTAGTACTTTTGTGAAACTTCTTCCTGGTATAAAACTGAAGCTCAGGATGAGGATTATGATCCGTTTGAAGTACTTCTCCCCCTATCTCTGATAACGTAGTATCTAGCAAATTTGGATTAAGAGTACCATCACTAGGTTCCATTCTTTCAACAATTGTTTCCGAACCTTGCTTATCAGAATTAATCAAAGGTATAAATTCTTCTAGAATAGGTAAAGTTTCCCAAAAATTATCTTCCTTACTTATGTTCTCCCCCTGAAGAGAATTTTTTTGAAAGAAAGGTTGGTCCTCAACAAAGTGTACATCCATACTCTCAAAAAATTTCTTTGTAACTGGATTAAAACATTTGTACCCTTTTTTATTAGATGCATAACCAAGAAACACACATTTTTCAGCTTTTGGATGTAGTTTTGATCGAAAAACATTTGGTATATACACATAACAGACACAACCAAACACTTTTAAAGGAAGATCCGTAGTTATTCGAGATGTGGGAAAACAATTTTTTAGATTCTGTAAAGGAGTTTCATATTATAAAACTCGAGATGGCATTCTATTTATCAGATAACATGCAGTTAGGAGAGCATTTCCCCAGAGATATTTAGGTACATTCATAGAAAACATGATGGCTCTAGCTACCTCAAGAAGGTGCCTATTTTTTCTTTTAGCAATTCCATTCTGTTGTGGTGTGTCACGACAAGTTGATTGATGGATAATACCTTTTTCGGTTAGAAATGCTCCCAAGTAGTTGTTAAAGTATTCTGTCCCATTATTTGATCTTAGAATACCAATTTTGGTTTGAAATTGATTTTCAAGCATTAGGAAAAATTCTTTAAATCTTTGTTCAACCTTTGATTTTCTTTCCAACAAGTAAACCCAACATACCCTTGTATGGTCATCAATAAAAGTCACAAACCATTTTTTTCCAGAAAGTGTGTTAACCTTAGATGGGCCCTAAACATCACCATGTAACAAATAAAATGGTTTTGAAGCAGAATAAGGTTTTATTGGAAATAAAGCACGATGATCTTTAGTCAAATGACAAGACTCACAATGAAGTTTTGACCAATCAACTCCTTTAAACACTTTAGGAAACAAATGTTTGAGATATGGAAAACTAGGATGTCCTAATCTTCTATGCCATAACATAACTTGATCACAGACAGGGATTGAACTCGTACTACTTAAACCCTGAACTTTTTTATTACCAGTAGAGGTTTCATCAAAGTAGTAGAGTCCATTTATCTCTCTAGCAGTTCCAATCGTCTTCCCCGAGTTCTGGTCCTGAAAAACACAAGTGGAAGGAAGAAAAAGAATGGAGCAGTTAGTATCTTTCGACATTCTGCTGACTGAAAGAAGATTGCAGGCAAGTTTTGGAACATGTAAAACAGATTTCAGAGTAATTTTTTTCTGAAATTTTAGTGTTTCCTTTGCCTGCAATAGATGAAAGACTACCATCAGCTATTCTCACTTTTTCAAAACCAGAACAAGGATAATAGGAACTAAATAGGTTAGAGCAACTTGTCATATGATCGGAGGCCCCTGAATCTATGATCCAAGGGCTGGATTTTCCTAGAATTGAGAATGCCAAAGAATTGCTACCTGTTTGTGCCATAGACCCGACAGGAGTATTAGGTGACGAATAAGATTTTAGAAGTTTAAGTAGATAATCTATTTGCTCTTTGCTGAATGGGGATGATTCAGCCTCGTTTGCTGTAGGTATATTCTGTCAACCAGGTTTGTTCACCCTCCAACTGGGTGGTCTCCCATGCAGTTTGTAGCAATTCTCTCGGGTATGGCGAGGTTTCCTACAATAGTCACAGCGTAGGTTATTCTTGTCTCCAACCCGCTGATTTTGGGCTGACTTTCGACTGACTTGGGCCTCGAAAATAATCAGGGCTGACTCTTCCACAGGTCCGGTTGTACCTACAGCCTTCTTTCCAAGCATCACTTGTCTCCGGCGTTCTTCTCTACGTACTTCTGAAAATACTTCACCAATTGGGGGCAGAGGGTTTCTTCCAATATTTCGGCCACGAACCTCATCGAATTCAACGTTTAAATCTGCAAGAAACTTGAAGACTTGGCCAACATTCACCATCTTCTTGTGATAATTGCAGTCATCGGGTGACTTCCACTCGTAATCGTTGAATAAGTCCAGGTCCTGCCAAATTCTCTTAAGAGAATTAAAATACTTAGTCACAGAGTTCTCACCTTGGCGAATATCTCCGAGTTGTAGAGATAATTCGTACACTTGGGATTGATTCTCCAAATGAGAGTACATCTGTGAGACATTGTCCCATAATTCCTTGGCTGTAGAATAGCAGAGATAATTTGCACCTATCTCTTCAATCATGGAGTTAACCAACCAAGTCATCACCATGGAATTTTCAGCATCCCAAACAGCATAGGCTGGATCCTTCACATCAGGCTTCTTCGTGTCTCCTGTGATATAGCCAATTTTCCCTCTCCCTCTGAGATACATGCGAACAGATTGTGACCACCGGAGAAAGTTGTCACCATTTAGTCGGATTGTAGTGGTCTGAATAGAGTGATTTTCAGGCAGATTCCGGACAATCTGGGGCTCAGGCTGAGAAGGCTGAGAACTGGACGTGACTTCATACATTTTTAGGGACAGAATTGCAGAAACAAACCCTAGGTCTTTTCTGCTCTGATACCATAAAGAAGAGACAGAAAAATATGAAGAATGGGATATCTCATTATACTTCTGTACATCGAAATTTATAGCTCTCTCTAGGAAACAAACTAGGTAACAGATCTCCCTAATTAAAGGATACAAACTAGGTAACAAATCTCCCTAATTAAAGGATACAATCTAGGTAACAAATCTCCCTAATTAAAGGGAAGATAAAGCTGATTCCTAAAAAATTTGTACAGCTCACAAATCTCTCAACTACTTAAAATAGCACAAAATCAAATATAATACCTAATTACAGAAATCTTCCAACAGCCAGGCTAGAAAATTCTGGTTAGGAGTCTCCCCCTCCATCACTGATGACTTCCCCCCGAGAAAAGCCCTTATCTACTTCTGCAGTTTCCACCATCTTCTTCATCTATGAGTTCCTTTGAGCTATGAAGCTAGTCAAGATCTCAGTCACTTCTCGCCATGACTGTTTTTCCCAGCTGGAAAACAGACCAATTGTTTCCTCCATTTGTCAAAGTACTCTGAAAGAGATGAATGCACCTTTAGCATTCTGTTTACTTTCCACCACATATCTTCTGCCTGATTTTGTGTTATTTTTCCTTCCAGCATATATGTTTTCCTTTTGTTGCTTCTTTGTGCAGAAAGTCCTTCAACCATTCTATCATCTCTTAGCCTTCCACCAAAACTGTAGCCTTTTTCAGCTCCCTTATCTTCAAGCTATAACACCCTTTGATTCTTAGTTCTTCGAAGATAATGTCTTTAGCCTCCACTTTCAAGGATTTCCTCCACCTTGTTGCCTCCACAAAACCTTCCATGACCATTCTTTAATGCACAGAGTGTGTTTACAGTCATCATTCTTCTTTTTTTCTTCCAGTAAATGCTTCAATGGTCATTCTTCAAATTATCTGTTTCATCACCAGTGAGTCCCCAATCACCCCATTCTTGTAATTTCTCCCTTTACTTCCTTTACCAGGAATGGTAATAGATGCAATGGCATAACTTTAATAATCTGGAGTTAGTTATCTCCTGCTCTGGATTTCTATTGCTTTCCTCATTCCGAACAAATGAGTAAACCTCTTATCTGCATCATCAAATTGAGTCATCTTGTTGTGTCTTTTAATTTCCCCCTATATTTCTTTTTCCAAGATATCTGGAGCTGGTCACTGCACCCTCAAACTGAGTCATCTTATTTTGTCAATTGTAAATGGTTAATTATCTGGATCTGGCCGTCTCCTGCATTAGAATTCTATCACTTTTGTCATTCTGGACCAATAAACCTAGCTTAGAGATGGAAGAGCAGGTCGGCATGTATATGAACTTGACTGAAATCATATTCCTGATTCAACCCAAGAAGAAATATTGCCATATTCCACCTGTTTTTACACTGCTCACTAGCCATTTTATATGATGGTTTATACCACTATTTTAAAAGGCCTTGGGCATATGCTTCAAGTCAAGGTGGAACCATAAACACCTACCCTCAGGCACCTTCCCCATATGCTAAGAGGCTACTGCCTCAATTTTCAGGAGGTGTATGCCTCATCGGTTCATCGCTATGCACCTCAAATTGAAAAAAAAAGAGAATTATTATAAATTAGTTATAATACTTCCCAAAATTCAAGAAAACTTGATTATTTAGTTGATTGTAAATAAAACAAAACAATTTAAACTCAAAATCTCTCATAATATCTCCACTCTATTTCTCAATGTGTCACATGTAGAATGGAGGAGATGTACATCACTGAAATTTGTAGAATAACATCTCCATTACAAAGATGGAGAAGATGTATGGAGATGCTTGGTACAAAGGTGGCTCGTAGAATTAAGAATGGAATATGTTATTTTTTTTTGAGAGAATATCACTTAAATTCATTAAATAGGAAGAAGATGTACATCAGGAAAGCAAAGACAGAAAACCAAATAGGCTACAATGATAGAGAGCCGTTACTATATAGTACATCCAGATGTGCACCAGATTTAGCTAAACCATCTGCAATAAAATTTAAGTCCCTTGGAACCCAAGACAGATTTAGAAAGTAAAAATTCAGATTGAGAAACTACAATGAGATTTTTTGTGAGTTGGTGGTGGAGAAAAAAGGTGCCATCTTGTAAGTCGGTAGCAGGTTTGCAAACCAATGGAGGAAGATGGTTTGGGTATTGGGCATGGTAGGGAAAGAAACCTAGCTCTTCTTGGAAAATGGTTGTGGAGGTACCCTCTTGAGTCTAATACACTTTGGACAACTGCCATCAGAAGCAATGGTTGGGATAGCAATGTCCTCTTCATTTGGGAGAGTGCAGCAAACCCTCGGAAAGGTTTCTCCTCTTGATTTACCAAGGTTATTTCTTTTTTTAGAAATAGGGTGGGGGATGGAAACAATATTAAGTTTTGGACTGACCTCTAAGGGACGTGGAGATCCCTGAAATCACAAACCTCCTCCAGTCTTTACATTAGGTCTGCATCTCCCCTTCTTCCTTAGACAGCCGCACTTGGATCCTTCACCCAGCTGGAAAAATCTCGGCCAGGACTTTCTTCAAGGTTCTCGTTTCAGGTGAGCAAAACACCATGTTTCCTTGCAAGAAAATTTGGAGCACCCTTGCTCCCACGAAAGTTTCCTTCTTTGTGTGGGAGGTTTGCCTGGGGACAATAAACACCAGTGATCTAACACAGAGAAAGAACAAAGGCAGGTTATGTATATCCGCTCATATTTGCATCTTGTGACTCAGTGATAGTGAATCTACTAAGAATCTCCTTATTCATTGTGCTGAGACAAGAAAGATCTGGAACCATTTTTTGTATCTAGCTAGATACAGTTGTAACCATTTTTTGTATCTTAGACAATGGCATGGTAGGGGTTTGGGCCAGTGAGGGAGAACCTATTGGTGCACACTGACCCATAGTCATACAGTGTTGTGGGGAGTAGTGTGGGAAGAAAGAAACAAGCGAGTTTTCAAAAACAAGAACAGAACCATTGAATAACTCATTCTCTACATATTCTTTTTATGTAACACTTGGATGGCATGTTCTGAGGTTTTCAACTGTTGTTCTCTATTGGATTTACAAAGGAATTTGGTGGATATTTTTCACTCCTCTCCCTTGACTGCAGCTGTTGTCAGGTTCCCCTGGTTAGGAAGGTGGGAATAAGATTAAAGCTTTGATGAAAGTGCAGTAGGCAATCTGGAGGAGGCTGGAATAGGTGTGATCAGTGCGGATGATAGAAATATTTGATGGGCCTTTATTGGCACAATAGAGGTTGCAGACTCTGCAAAAGCTGACATTGTGGCTGCTTTAATAGGTCTCTGAATTGCTAAGAATTTGGGGTTTTCCATCCTAACCATTGATGGAGACTCTACAAACACCATTAAATGGTTAGGGGAGGACAGTTGCCCTTGGCGTCTAGTACACTATCTGGATGAGGCAAGAGACATTATGAGTTTATGACCCAGATTATTGTAAAGAATAGATAGATCCCTTGGGAACTAAATTCTTTGGTTGATGGTCTAGCAAAATCTGGGGTTCATAGGGATTTTTTGTTTAGTGACTGCACTTTGCTCTTGTAATCTTCTTGGCGGGTCATTGGTTGCTGTTGGAAAGTAGAAGATTGACTCTCTGATTGATTCTCCATAATTTTAGGTCCATCAGTTTAGGAAACATACATAAGTTAGTTTCCTAGAATCATGGGATATTAATTGGAGAATCCCACTGAATTCTATATAAAGCTGTGTATATGCTCCTTCCAAGACAATACGATGAATTCATTTTTTCTCTCAAATTCTCACATGGTATCAGAGCTGGTCACGACTTAATTTACACATAGTATCTCTTTGGTCATCTCTGCTGTTGGTTCAAGAACTCTCTAACAGTATTTGGGAGGTTCTTGCGTGTCCTTGATTCTTCTTCGAGATCGGCTACAGATCTGAGCACTACATTTTTTTTTTCTTCTTCAGGTCTGCTGCACTATCGGATTCATCCTTTTTCTTGGATCTCTTTGTAGAGACATTGGATCAGTCTGAAATCTTAGATCTGGTGTTGCCCAGAGCAGATTTACTGAATCCCTTTGGTTTGGTTTGGATCAGTTTTGATTTTGAGAGGTTTCGATCCACTCTTCAGTTTGGCGGAGCATTACAGTTACCTTTTTTGGACATTGGCTGAAAGATTCTTTAGGCCTTCATCGCCAACCCTTACTAAATTTTTCAGACCTTCATTGTCTGTTTTTTCTCTCTTTCTTGAAGCCCGCCCAATATGTCAGAAGCCACCATATCAAATACCACTGCACAATCGGAAGAAGTTTCCTCACATTAAGCATCTGGCGACCTGCAAAACATTCAGGCAGCATATAGGTTGAACAGGAAAAATTATTTGAAGTGGTCTCAGTTTGTTCGAACATATTTAAAGGGAAAAGGAAAGCTTAGCCATTTCTTAGGGACGAGACCGAAGGAAGGAGATCCAAGATTTGATGCATGGGACGAAGCTGACTCCATGATCATGTCATGGTTATGGAATTCAATGAACCATGAAATCAGCGACACGTGTATGTTTTTATCCACGACTAAAGAGATCTGGGATGCCGTCTGACAAACATATTCAAAGGCACGTGATGTAGCACAAGTGTACGAAATCAAAATCAAGACTGGAGCGACTAAACAAGGCAGCAAGACAGTTACCGAGTATGCAAATTTACTGCAGAACCTGTGGCAAGAACTCGATCATTATCGGTGCATTGAGACTAAATGTGCAGCGGATGCAGCAATCCTAAAGAGTTTTATCGAAAAAGTTCGCGTTTATGACTTTCTTGCAGGACTCAACGCAGAATTTGATCAAGTTAGGGTCCAGATTCTCGGCAAAGAAGAGGTACCATCTCTAAATGAGAATATTTCTCTGATTCGTGTTGAAGAAAGCCGTAGGGGGGGTTATGCTTGAACTCCAAGTACTAGAAGGTTTAGCCATGACTATAAGGATGGAACAACCGAAAATACTGGAAGGAATGAAGACAGATTTATCGTCTGCACGGGACAACAAGGAGTCTCTTTGGTGTACCTATTGCAAGAAACCAAGGCACACCAAAGAGAAGTGTTGGAAGCTGAATGGTAAACCATCGAACAGGGAATGGGGCTACCGAGGAGGACAATAGAGGAGTTGAAGTCAAGCTAACTTCCTCACGAATCAGCCGAGCCAAGAAAAGCCTCTAGACAAGACCGAGTTCAATAAGGAGGAGATCGAAAAGTTAAGGGGGCTTCTGGGATTGTTGGAGAAACCTAGTGGTGCAGGCTCTCTTGCAATCTCAGGTAAGTATTCTATTCCTCACAGACTGAATGTCTCAGATGAACCTATTAGGGATTTATGGGTTATTGACTTAGGAGCCACATATCACATGACTCACTCCTCACTATATTTTAGCACTTATACCCCCTGCCCAAGCAATCGAAAAATAGCCATTGCAGACGGTTCCCTTACTACCGTAGCTGGCCTTGGGGATATCCATATTAATCCATCACTTACACTAAAAAGTGTCCTTCATGTTCCCAAATTGTCTACTAACCTGATATCCATCCAAAATCTCACCCATGACATGAACTGTAATGTGCTTTTCTATCCTTCTTACTGTATATTTCAGGACCAGGATTCAGGGAAGAGGATTGGACTTGCTATGGAGAAGAATGGACTCTACTATCTTGAAGAATCATGCAAATCAAATATTGTCCATGATAAGTTATCTCTGTCATTCCTTTCATCATCCAACAAAGACACCATTTGGCTTCATCACTTTAAACTAGGACATCCATCCTTTGGAATTCTAAAAACTATGTTTCCCTCCTTGTTTAAAGGATTGAGTGTTGAATATTTTAATTGTGATGTGTGTGAATTTGCAAAGCACAAGCGTATGCCCTTTCCAATCAGTAACAAGAGAAGTTCAGTCCCATTCTTTTTGATCCATAGTGATATATGGGGACCCTCCATAGTTCCAAATGTGTCTGGCTCACGATGGTTCGTTTCTTTTATTGATGATTGCACTAGGGTCTCTTGGATCTTTCTTCTTAAATCTAAATGAGATGTAAGTAGTGTACTCCTAAATTTCCATAACATTATCCAAAATCAATTTGAGGTCAAAATCAAAAGATTTAGATCGGATAATGCACGGAATTATTTCAACCAAACTTTATCCCCATATTTTAAAAAAGAAGGGATTATCCATGAATCCTCCTGCATTAATACTCCACAACAAAATGGAGTAGCAGAAAGGAAGAATGGTTATCTACTAGCTGCAACCCGAGCCTTACTTTTCCACCAGCTTGTTCCAAAAACCTATTGGGGGGAAGCTGTGCTTATAGCCGCATACATTATAAATCGATTACCTTCGAGGGGGCTGGGATTTAAAACACCAATGGAAACACTTTCTCAATTTTATTCCGATCTACGTACAAGAAATAATCTCACCCCAAGAATCTTTGGATGCACTGCTTTTGTCCATGTCCATACCCATAATAGAGGGAAGTTAGATCCAAGAGTCGTCAAGTGTATTTTTGTGGGTTATTCGTCCACCCAAAAGGGTTATAAGTGTTACCACTCACCTACTAAAAAATTCTTTGTCTCTATTGATGTCACTTTTGAAGAAAAAACACCATATTTCACTCAATCTTATCTTCAGGGGGAGTCCTTGTCATTCATTGAAGATAAGGACAGAGATTTGTTACCACTCACCTACTAAAAACTTCTTCACCCATTCATACCGGACCCATGACAGAGAATGATAAACTTTGTGACTCTATGAGATTGCAAGTATATTCAAGAAGAAGAGACCAGGATCCTAATCTTGTGCAGGTTCAAGATTCAACTCCTAATCCTGAGAATGAGGTAAATACAGTTCCAGAAATTTCTTCTGAATTAGCATCTGACCAAGATCTTCCTATTGCCCTTAGGAAAGGCACAAGAGAATGCACTAAACACCCCTTATATCCCTTAGCAAATTTTGTGTCCTTTAAAAAATTCTCACCATCACATAGGAGTTTCCTAGTTAGTCTAAACACCATTCATATTCCTAATACTTTATCTGAGGCATTATCTGATGAGAAATGGAAAGATGCTATGAGAGAAGAGATGCAGGCTCTAGATAAGAATCAAACATGGGAACTTGTTGACCTACCACCAGGAAAGAAACCCATGGGCTGCAAGTGGGTTTTCACAGTAAAGTACAAGTCAGATGGCTCTCTAGAAAGATACAAGGCAAAACTCGTGGCAAAGGGATATACACAAACCTATGGTGTTGACTATCAGGAGACATTCGCTCCAGTGGCTAAGATGAAGAAAACACTATATGGTCTCAAGCAATCACCTAGGGTGTGGTTTGGAAGATTTACTAAAGTTATGCTTGCCATCGGATACAAACAAAGTCAGTGAGATCATACACTCTTTATAAAGCATTCAGATGCAGGGGGAGTCACGGTTCTTCTGGTATATGTCGATGACATAATTGTGACAGGAAATGATGAAAAGGAGAAGGAAGCCTTGAGAAGATGCCTAGTCAGAGAATTTGGAATAAAAGAACTTGGGAGATTAAAGTATTTTCTAGGGATTGAAGTAGCTCATTCCAGAGAAGGCATCTTTATCTCACAACAGAAATATGTAACAGATCTTTTAAGAGAGATAGGAAAGTTAGAATGCAAACCATCCTCCTCACCGATTGAGCCAAATCACAAATTGGGAGAAGCAAATGAAGATCCAGCTGTGAATAGGGAAATGTACCAAAGATTAGTAGAAAACATATATATCTTGCCTACACAAGGCCAGACATAGCATGTGCCGTGAGTGTGGTTAGCCAGTTTATGCACAACCCGAAAGAGGTTCACCTATAGGCGGTTTATAGGATACTACATTACCTAAAGGCTAATCCTGGCAAAGGAATATTGTTTAAAAGAAATACTGGATTAGCCCTAGAGGCATACACCGATGCAGATTATGCAGGCTCTCCCATGGATAGGCGGTCCACTACAGGTTACTGTACGTTCCTTGGAGGAAATCTTGTGACATGGAGGAGTAAGAAGCAAAATGTGGTAGCTAGATCAAGTGCGGAGGCAGAATTCACGGCAATGGCTCAGGGAGTATGTGAATTACTATGGCTCAAGATAATTTTGGAAGACCTAAAGATTAGATGGGAAGGTCCAATGAGATTATTATATGACAACAAGTCGGCTATTAACATTGCTCACAATCCCGTCCAACATGACAGGACAAAGCACATTGAGATAGATAAGCATTTCATAAAGGAAAAGCTGGATAGCGGATTAATTTGCACTCCATACGTCTCAACGAATGGTCAACTGGCAGATGTTCTGACAAAAGGGCTTTGTAGTGTGGCATTCCAAGGACTTATCTCCAAGCTGGGAATGAAAGATGCATATTCACCAGCTTGAGGGGTAGTGTTGGAAAGTAGAAGATTGGCTCTCTGATTGATTCTCCATAATTTTAGGTCCATCAGTTTAGGAAACATACATAAGTTAGTTTCCTAGAATCATGGGATATCCTAGAATCATGGGATATTAATTGGAGAATCCCATTGATATAGAAATTAGTTTTTTAGGAAAAGTTAGTTTCTAATTTACCACCCTGTAAGTTAGCTCTGTAATTCTATATAAAGCTGTGTATATGTTCCTTCCAAGACAATACAATCAATTCATTTTTTCTCTCAAATTCTCACAGTTGCAGTGGTACATCTCCTCAGGTACCCTGTGTTTTTTCTTTCTTAATGAAATATTACTTTCTTCAAAAGGAAAAAAGATTGAACTCGGAATGTCTCTTGCCTTGATAAGTAGTAATCCAGTCTCTAAGGACCACTGTACTTTTTTTTTATCAATAACAGAAGCTTTTTATTAAATAACAAAATTACAAGGGAACCAAGGGAGAGGTAATCTCTCTTGACCCTCCCCCAAGGCCCCAACAGAAAATAGAAGCTCAAATTACAACACAGCCCAAAACAGTCTTCATTTCCCATCCCTTGTTTAGCAAGAGTATCTGCAAAGGCATTGCCACTTCTCTTTACCCACTGTAACTGAATCTCCAAACCTTGAGCTAACCGATTGAATGATCGTTTCTCATTAGAAAACTTCCATAGTCCAATCTCCTCCATTTGCAGCCAATCAATAACCAATTTTGAATCTCCTTTAATAATAAGCTTACGAATATTCAGTTCCTTAGCCTTCTTTAGTCCTTCCATTATCGCCAAAACCTCAGCTCTAACTGTCCCACTCTCGTATCTGAAAGCCCCTCCAATACCAGAAGGCCTTGGGCTACCTCCATTGCTCCCATCGAAGTTCAATTTAATATATCCCGAAGCTGGTGGAGACCAAAATGGATCGGTCTTAGTTTTGAGAGGGGCTGAATTTGCTACTTCCTTAATTCCTAATCAGCATGTCTGTAGATATATCCACAAAAAATTCCATAGATTTCACCCAATGCACCACTCTAATAGTTACTGCTTTAATGGTGGCATCCCTATTCCCTTCCTTATCATTAATAGTCCTTGAGTTCCTTTCTGCCCAAATTGTCCAATAAATGGCATCGGGTGGGGGGGGAGATTAATAAGTGATAGGAATTCTCACCATTAGCCTTACAAAGGATACACCAACTCAGGGATAAGCACCAATAACATCTTTTTCTTTGAAGCAAATCACAAGTGTTACACCTTCCCAAAAAACTTTCGATCAAAAAGCACCAATTCTAGGAGGGATTACCCCAAACTTCCAAGATTGGTAAGGCTTGGTCAAGACTATCAAAGGGCTGCACAAGAACTCTAAAAAAAGAGGCACAGGAAAACACAACAGAGGAAGTCAGGTACCAAATCTGACTATCCCTCCTTGGATCCAATACCATCCTTTCCAAGAGCTGAGTCAAGGATAAGGCATTATTGATTTCAGAGCCCCAAGTCCCAATCAAATCCAAATATTGAATTTGAGGGAACTAAAATAGAAGACACATGTTCATTCCAAAGCAAAGAGAGGGCGCACAATGAAGGAAATTGATCTTTCAAATATACCTCCCCCACCCAATTATGCTCCTAAAATTTCACTTGGTTACTGAAACAGAGATAATACCTGATATAAGGCAGGAAAGAAGGGAGAATAGCATGTATTGATTTCCAAGGAGAAGCTCGTGTAGTCCTTGCCAAAACTCCCACATCCTAGCCATTAGTCGCTTGCCCATGAATACTTAAAATCACCTTAGTCCACAACTTATTCTTGTCCAAAGGTATTCTCCACAGCCATTTCCAGTAGTGCCTCATTTCTCTTTTGAATGCTTCCTATGCCTAATCCACCCACATTCTTACTTCTAGTGACCACATCCCTGCCTACTGTAGTGTCTCTTTTTTCTTCCCTTGTTTCCCACAGAAGTTCTCTCATCATCTTTTCTGGCCTCCTGCTTACTCATTCTGAAATCCTAAAGGTAAGATAAACAGTTAGGCAGATTGGTTAATGTAGACTTTATCAATGTGTTCCTACCACCTAGAGACAAATAATTTATCTTCCAAGATGCTAGTCTCTCAGTGAATTTGTCAATCACTTGGTTCCAAAAATTCTCATTTCTTGGATGATCCCCTAGAGGCAACCCAAGTAACTTAACGACCAGTGAAAGATCACACGTCTCATTATATCTGCCCTCTCATTCACCTCCCTCTGAACCATATTAACTCCCACCACACAACTCTTGTCAAGGTTCACTCTCAAATTTGACATTTTCTCAAATAGTTCAACCACCAACTTCAATTTCTAATCCACCTTACATCATCACTCTCCCAAAGTATAGTATCATCAGCAAACTGCAAATGAGTGATTAGTACCCTATTCCCACCAACCCTCCAACCCCTCACCAAGTTCCTAAAATCTGTCCTAGTAATTAACATGCCCAAAACTTCAGCAACTAAGGTGAAGAAGGGAGAGAGGGGGTCCCCTTGCCTAATCTGTCTAACTATAGGAAAATGATCTACTACTACCCCATTCACCAAGATGGAGTAATGGAAAGTCTTGATACAACCTTGTATCCATTTTCACCATTTTTCCCCAAAACCAAAACTCTTCATCACCTGCAGCAAAAAGGACTAGTCCACCACATCATATGCCTTTTCCAAATCCAATTTGCACACTAACCCTTTTCTCCCACATCTTCTCATATCCTCAACACTCTCATTGGCAATTAAAATTTGATTAGTTATTTGCCTAACCTTCACAAAAGCACCTCGATTCTAGGAGATAATAAAAGGAAGCACCACTCTAATTCTTCGCAAGAGCACCTTGACAATAATTTTGTATAGACTATTACCCAAACTGATAGGTCTGAACTCTTTTGGCTGATTTGCATCACACTTTTTTGGAACCAAAGCAATAAAGGTGGAATTTAGCCCTAGATTAATCACACCTTCTCAAAAAATTCAATAATTACTTGTGAACTCATGTTTCAGTATAACCCACATGCCTTTGATAAAAAGCCATTTTAAACTCATCTGCTCCTAGTGCTTTAGATCTTTCCATAGAGAAAACTGCTTCCTTTATTTCCTCCAAATCATAACTTCTTTTATGCTAAGACTTGAGATCCTCAAATAATTTTGGCCAATCCAATCCTTTGAACCAAAGTCTTGCATTTAGGGGTTGCCTGTAAATATATTTGAAATGATCCACAAAGCCCCTGCTATTTCTGCCTATTGGGTGAGTGGTACATCATCAATCACAAGCTTAGATATATAATTTTTCCTCCTTCCATTTGCCATGGCATGAAAGAATTTTGTATTTCTATCTCCCTCTTTTACCCACTTGTGTCTAGATTTCTGTCACTAACTAATTTCTTTTTTAAAAACCAAATTCTCCAGCTTCTTCCTTAGTGTCCATCTTTTCTCCTATCCCTTTCTTCAAATGCGCCTTTTCATTTTTTAGTATTCAACTCCTCAATTCGACCAATCACTTCTTGTTTCCTCTCTTTACGTCTTCCAAAGTGTTGACTATTTCCATTCCTTGATTTTAGGTTTTAAATCCTTTAGTTTCCAATGGAACTTCATACCTTCCCAATTCACCCTTGAATTGCTTTCATTCCACCACTCATTTATTTTCTCTACAAACCGAGGTGGCTTAGCACATAATCTCAAATCTAAAAGGTGTTGGACCCTGTTCCGAGTGCTGCTATAGTAACTCGAACCAGGAAGAGAAGGAAGAAGAAGAGGAAGAAGAAGAGAAGAAGAAGAAAGAAAATAAGGGTTTGTCAAAATCTGATGGACTCCCCATACAGTCGACCCCCTTAATCTTTCTTAGATTCTAATGACCTTTACAAAGACAAAATTACCCTTAAGTGTGGGGCAGAGTGTCTCTAGTAAAATTGCCACATAAGCAAACTACTTAACAAACACAAGATGACTAAACTATCACTATTCGGCTCACTTTAACACTCCCCCTCAAGATGGAGAATATATGTCATATAATCCCAGCTTGTTACATAGATAGTTCACTTTCCTTGAGCTTAGAGCTTTTGTAAACAAATCTGCCCACTGATCATTTGAGCCCACATGTTCTGTATTTATCTCTCCAGCAAGAACCTTCTCCCTCACAAAGTGGCAATCAACCTCTATGTGCTTTGTTCTCTCATGAAAGATAGAGTTGGAAGAGATATGGAGTGCAACTTGATTGTAACAGTACAATCTCATAGGTTTATCCATGTGAAACCCAATTTCTTGTAAGAAATTCCTCAACCACACTAATTCACAAGTAGTGCGTGCCATGGCCCTTCAGCATTGCTTCTGGCCACAACCGTCTGCTTTTTACTCTTCCATGTCACAAGATTTCCACCAAGAAATGTGCAATAGCCTGTAGTAGATCTTCTGTCATTCACTGAGCCTGCCCAGTTTGCATCTGTATACCCAACTACTTCAAGATTTCCACTTGGTTTATACAATAGCCCACGGCCTGGAGCTCCTTTTAGATACCTTACAATTCTAAGAACTGCATCCCAGTGAGGTATACGAGGGTTCTGCATGAATTGGCTCACCACACTGATTGCAAAGGAGATGTCGGGTCTCGTGATAGTTAGATAGTTTAGCTTTCCCACTATTCGTCTATACCTTCCAGGATCTTCAAATACTTCTCCTGTATCACTGCTCAACTTAACATTTGGTTCCATAGGGGTCTCAGCCGGTTTTGCACCTAACAGTCCTGTTTCTTCCAGTAGATCAAGAACATATTTCCTTTGGCACAAATTTAAACCTTGTTTTGACAGGGCAATTTCTATTCCCAAGAAATACTTTAATGTTCCAAGGTCTTTTGTTTGAAAATAATTTTGCAAAAATACATTTAGTTTGCCAATCCCCAATTTATCACTGCCAGTAATGATAATATCATCCACGTAGACCACTAATAAGATCTTCCTAGCTTCTGAGCCATAGCTGAACACTGAGTGATCAACCTGGCATTGCTTCATTCCAAAACTCTTCACCACTTTGCTGAACTTCCCGAACCAAGCACGTGGTGATTGCCTTAACCCATAAATTGCCTTCTTCAGTCTGCACACCTACCATCCTCCCCCTGAGCAACAAACCCAGGTGGTTGCTTCATATATACCTCCTCCACCAGATCACCATGGAGGAAGGCATTTTTTATGTCAAGCTGAAACATAGGCCAATCATACATAACTTCCAGGGAAATTAGTACACGAACAGAACCGATCTTAGCCACTGGAGAGAATGTCTCCATGTAGTTCACTCCATACAACTGTGAGTAACCTTTAGCAACAAGTCTGGCCTTCAGACGCTCCACACTACCATCTGGCAAGTATTTCACAGTATACTCCCATTTACAACCCACAACATACTTACCAAGTGGGAGAGTAGTAAGTTCCCACGTTTGAGTATGTTGAAGAGCAGAAAGTTCCTCCTCCATTGCCCGTTGCCATCCAGGTGAACTAAGAGCTTCTTGAACATTGTTAGGTATGGAAATAGAGGACAAAAGTGAAACTAATCGGCGTTGTGAGGTAGAAAGACGAGATAATGAAACAAAATTGGAAATGGGATGGAGGGTAGAATTGCGTTTACCTTTCCGTAAGGCAATGGGTAGGTCAAGGTCTGAAGGTTCAGCAGTTGGAGCCATGAGAGGATCCGCAGATGAGGTAGAAGCATGAGGAGGGGCCGGTGTCGTTCGACGTGTATACACTTGTCGGATCGGTGGTCGTTCGTTGGTGGTCTACACTGAATGAGGTGATGAGTCTACTCCAACAACAACATTTGGAACTGGATCACTGACAGGAAGAGGAAGAGGAAGTAAGGGTGGAGACGAAGGTGCTTCAGGACTTGAGAAGAAGGGTACAAACTCAAAAAAGGAGACATTAGGGTAGACATAGCACTTTCGAGTAATGGGATTATAACACTTGTACCCTTTTTGAGTCTGAGAGTAGCCAAGGAAGACACACTTAATTGAGTGTGCATATCTAGCTTGTCTATTCCAGGACTCAGATTGTGGACAAAGCACACACAACCAAAGACACGAGGAGTTAATGGAAATTGAGATAAAGTGGGAAACAAGATAGAGAAGGGGGACCGGCCATGAAGAATGAAAGAGGGCATCTGATTAATGAGGAAACATGCAGTGAGTACAGCATCACTCCAAAACCGTTTAGGAACATTCATGTGGTGAAGAATAGACCGAGCAGTTTCAAGAAGATGACGGTTCTTCCGTTCAGCTACCCCATTTTGTTGAGGGGTGAATGCACATCAGGTCTGATGAATAATGCCATGCTGTTCTAAATACTGTTGAAATGAAGTAAGAAAGTATTCATGACCATTATCTGAACGGAGAACTTTGATTGGAACACCAAATTGTGTGCGTATTTCAGCATGGAATTTTTGAAAAATGGAAAATAATTCACTTCTTTCTTTCATTAAGTAAATCCATGTCATTCTTGAACAATCATCAATAAAGGAGACAAAATACTTGTACCCATTATAAGACTCTATTTTGATTGGACCACCCCAAACATCTAAATGACCCAAAGAAAAAGGACTCAGCATACGACTATCAACTCTTGGACTGAAGAACACACGACGATGTTTCCCAAACTGACATGACTCACATTGCAAAACTGACAAATGACTCAATGACGGAACCAATATCTTGAGAGCCTTTGAGAGATGGATGTCCCAGTCGACAATGCCATTGTAGAGGAGTAAGTGAAGTCTGAAGAGCAATTGAAGATCCACCACAGATCGGAGATGAGGACCCATTGGCAAATGTAAGGGTTTGTGATGTGAAGGTTTCAGAAAGAGAAGAGAGCACACTTGGAGTCCCGGTCATATCATCTGAGGCTCCAGAGTCAATAATTCAGGGAGAGGATTTAGATGACATGAAAGCAATACCTGAGTGGGCAAGTGTGGCACTGGTATGCTGTGAAGTAGTTTGAAGGAACTGTTCACACTCATCACGCGGTACACTCACCATCTCCCTCCTAGAAGTAGATGTAGATGTGGGAGGAGTCCGGTCTGCCTGTTTACTGTCACTGATGTCAACCGCCCCTGCTACAGCATGATTTGCCCATTTAGAGGGAGGGCCATGTAGGTCATAATAGAAATTCACTGTGTTCTCTTCCCTGCCACAATGAGTACATTTCCTTGTAGAGTTATTCTTCCCTCTGCCACGGCCTCCCCCTGAGTCACAACCAGCCCGACTAATCATGGAACTGCCACGGCCTCCTCGGGGGGCATGTCCTCCCCCTCTTGTACTGTGTCCACCTCTTCTAGCTGTCACAAGTGCTGATCTATCAGACTGTGTGGGATTCTCTGTCTGTCCCAAGGAAATTCTGCGAAGCCATGAGAATACTTCCTCAAGTGTAGGAAGGGTGGAGCTCTCTAATATTTGGCCTCTAACTGGTTCATACTCTGATTTCAGCCCCACCAAGAATCTTGTAACATCTAGTTGTTCCCTTTATTGTTGTTGAACTTTAATATCTGGAGTGAGGGGATGATAGACATTGAGTTCATTCCTTATATTCTTCATGTAGGCATAGTACTCTTCTAGTGTTTTGTTTCCTTGTTACAAATCAAAGTACTCCTGATAAAGTTGATATACTCTTGTTGTATTATCTTGTCCATAATACAACTTCTTAGCATGTTCCCATATATCCTTAGCCTTATCAAGAAACATGAAGTTGGCACTAATTTTGGGTTCCATACTGTTTCATAGCCAAGTAATGATTTGAGCATCTTCTTGTTCCCAATCATCAAACCTTGGGGAGTCAGTCGGTGGTTTCACATCTTTTATATGCTTCACTTTCCTCTTTGTCTTGAGGAAAACTTCCATTGATTTCCAGTTCTCCCCATTTAGTTTAATTGAGGTCATCTGTACACCTAGGTAGTCTGGGGAAATCACCACACTAGGTTTCTGATCATTAAACCCATCTCCTCTTGCTGCCATTGTACTCTTTCACAGTTGCCTCTTACCTGAACTCTTAGCAACAAGCTGACTGCTGTAATTCAAAATTTGATGTTCCAGCACCTATAGCAACTCCTAAACACAACAGTGGGTACGCATGCCTTGTTCTTATTCACACTACTGCTGATTTCTCAACACCACGAACCACATAAGCATCAATTTAACACTCACTAATCACATGTAAGCCCTCTTACAACCACTCAATAAGGATTGTACAACACAAGCAGCACAACATAGTCAAACCTGTTACACCCAGTTCAGATTAGTTTAACATTTTTAAGAGGGCACTACACAACCACAAAACTCAGCTATGTCACAGCATTACATCTTACACCACTCGGCCCCTTACAGCAGCCCTAACACCAGTCAACAACTTACATTATCCCCTACACCATTCGGCTACTGTACACACAGCTCGTTCTAGGGCAACAATGAACCTAGTTCTCTGGGTTCTGATCAGTACTAACAGCTTCTTGAAGGGTTTCTACCCAGAAATACCAGCAACACAAGAAGAAGAGATAACTGACCTTCCTTTGAGAGTCTCAACCAACCATTCACTGCTGAAGTCACTTTTCTTGATGAAGAAGATTATGCGCAGCAGAGAGAGACGAGCTGTTATGTTTTAGACTTAGGGCGAACCAGTTCTCTCCATTGACTGATCAGAAATGAAGGATGAAGAGTCACGAACACTGCTGAGGCGCTTTACCAACTGAAGTAGGTCAGGAACATGGCTCTGATACCATGTTTCGAATGCTGCTACAGTAACCCGAACCAGGAAGAGAAGGAAGAAGAAGAGAAGAAGAAAGAAAATAAGGGCCTGTCAAAATCTAATGGTCTCCCCATACAGTTGACCCCCTTAATCTTTATTAGATTCTAATGACCTTTACAAAGACAAAACTACCCTTACTTAAGTATGGGGCAGAGTGTCTCTAGTAAAACTGCCACATAAGCAAACTACTTAACAAACATAAGATGACTAAACTACCCCTATTCGGCTCACTTTAACAGACCCCTACTCCCCAACTCTTCTTTAGTAAAGGCCTTGAAGACAAGAGTACCCCAATATTAACTCATAATTAATAGTGATCAAGAATCTATCAAGTTTGGAACACAATGGGGTAGTCTGGAGATTAGACCAAGTGAAATTGTTTTGCACTGGAGGCAACTTTTTTAGCTTAAAATTTTTTATAAAATCATTGAACTTCCTCATACTTGTAGTGGTTCTCTGCCTCGGGTTGTTTGTCTCTCCAGTAAATCTGATTACATTAAAATATCCACCTATGCCCCCCCCCCCCAAGGCCTCTCATATCTCTCATTTCCTCCCACATCTCCTCTCTCTCTCTCTCTTTATATATATATATATATATATATACTCCAAGCCACTTTGTGGAATTAGCAGAATCTCCTACAATGATTAGAATCTGTATGTCCAAATCTCTAGCAATGCGGATACCATTTCCAATCTGCCCTCTATAAGCCCAACAAATATTACTAGTCCTATCTTTGAAAGCTCCTCCAATTCTTGCTAAACTTGGCTTTCTTAAAGCATTTCCATCAAAGTTTAAAGTCATCACCCTCCCCTCTTGTCCCAAGACCTCAGGGAGTAGAAAGTAGAGAACAAGAAGTTTGTTATGTTTATATACAGATTGCTAATAGAAACACCTTTAAACAGCTTAGAACTGGTGACACACAAATTACAGTTTTGAGTGATGTGAGAGATATTCCCGAGTTCTGGTCTTGTTGTCAAAGATCTGATGGTTCCTTCTTCCCAAACACTCCACATCACTGCATGAACAATTATTTTCCAATAAACCTTGAGGTTGAGGAAATGACACCTAATTTTTCTGGTTTCCTGGCATCGGAGAAGTAGATGATCAGCAGATTCACCATCATGAAGGCACAAAGTGCTGTTATGAGGGGAGATACATAATCTGCCAGTATTCTTCTTTTGGAGGAGATTGCAAGTGTTTGTTCTCTTCAGACAAGCTTCCCAAAGAAAAAAAGACACTCTGGGAGGGTTGTGATTAACTACTCACTTGTGATCGAAGTCTTGAAAACAGAATTGGAAGAGAACTTGCTGGCAGGGTGGAGTTTCTGAATGCCAAGTTTGGGGGAACAGGGGAAATGTAGACTTCCCTAAGATCCTAAGATAAGTGGTGGCCAAGGTAGAGTCACCCCACTAAAGGTCAATCCAAAGCAGTGTTTTCAAGGCTTCCCTAAGGCGTGGGAGCAGTTATTTAAAAGGCGCGCCTAGGCACACAGGCGAGGTGCATTTTTGGGGTATGTGCCTCGCCCAGGTCCTAGACGCACCCCTTTCAAAAGGCATACGCTTGGTGTGCCTAGGCGTGCACCTAGCGCCTCAGCTCAGGCATGTGCCTCTTTAAAATTTTGCGCTTTTTGCCTTTTTTTGATTCTAACGGTTGGACTAGGGGCTTCACCCTTGGACCCTGACCACGCCCCTAGAGGCAAGCCCAAACAAGTCTATGTTAGGGTTTGAACTTCTTATTTTTCACATGAAAAATAATTATTTTATAACTTTAATTGCCTTTTAAGAAGATATTTTATTGGAATGAATGAGTGAACAACATTAGCAAATAGGGGATGGTACAAAGGCGACTTGTTTTACATCAAGGGGCGTGGTACAAAGGTGACTCAGAATCAAGAATGCAATTTTTACATCACATTAGCTACTTGAAGCAATGCAATTAAGGAAAACAAAGATTGTGGGTTTTACATGCTTGAAAATGTTTTATATTGTTTGCTTTTATTTTTAAATTTTCATTTGAATACGCTTTACATGCTTTGTTTATGTATTTTAATTTTAGATAATTGATTTTTAAAACATTTATTTTAAAATTTATGTTATATTTTTATTAACATTATGTTTAATATTTTTTGAATTTTTGGCATTTTTAAAATTTTTTTGAATTTTCTGACTTTATTTTTTATTTTTTAGCTTTCTTTTTGTAGTTTTGCACCTTGCTTAAAAAGATGCAAATTGGCCCTTGTGCCTTTTTTTGTGCC
This sequence comes from Nelumbo lutea, assembly GCF_056320005.1. Lineage (NCBI taxonomy): Eukaryota > Viridiplantae > Streptophyta > Magnoliopsida > Proteales > Nelumbonaceae > Nelumbo > Nelumbo lutea. Next base: position 20,710,072 of record NC_142687.1, on the reverse strand, counting down.
TTGCGCTTTTAAAACAAGAGCCCCCCCCCCCCCCCCCCCCATGCATCTTCGTTTTTCTTAATAATAAAAGATTTTTATTAAAAATAAAGAAAAAAATGAAATCCTCCTTCTTCTCCCTCCTCCTTCCTCCTCATCCCCCTCCTCTTAAGTAGGCTTATGCCTCATGTTCTTAACTATGCGTCACGCCTCGCGTCACGCCTCTGCGTTTTAAAACATTGATTCAAAGTTTTACCCTATTTTCATTTCCCACTTTGTATCTAATGAAAGGAATAAAACTATAATATGTGGAGACAATACCTTTCCAAGGATTGTTTGGCTGCACTCAGTTCAATTGGAGATTGCCATCCCAACCATTTGCATTCAACCCATACTTGCTAGTGAATGTTACTTTCTTTTACATTCCCAATGCCCAACCCTCCAGCCTCCTTAGGTTTACACAATTGATCCCAACTCACAAAATGGTTTCTTTTTCCACCTCCACCATCCCATAAGAAGTCCCTTTGAAGCTCCTCAATCTTGTTTTTAATTTTTATTGTAATTTGAAACACTAAGAGATGATAAAAATGAGGGTTAGCAAGGGAGGCCTTTGTTGGATAAAAAGATGGAATTGGAGTTATAGTAATTTGAAGAGAAAATTCAGATGGCCGATTTGAGAAATGGAAGTTAAAATTAGTTGGTTAAAAAGATCAGATAATTCTTTTGCTTATGGGCTAGCTAAACAAGGGGTGGACAGGGATGTCATATTCTGGGAAAGATGTAATTTAACTTTCTTCTTTTTCTGTTCTCTCTTTCTCTCTTGTTTCCTCTCTTGGGGCTCTTGATGGCTGGAAGATAATAAAGTTTGTCTTCCTATCTGTAACTTATTGTGATAGTTAATGAATTGTGTTATTGATCAAAAAAAAAAAAAGTGAGCTTGCCCCACTTCGAGTTCTTTGGCTACATAGCTAATTTCTACATGAAGAGTTGGCTCCTAGAAACCTTGACATCTAGGATTCCCACTTGGAGGCATCCCCGAAAAAGATACAGGAAGACTCTCCTCTTTACATCCCAACATGAATTTGAACCTCACCAATAGATTTCTATCATTCAAATTTATTTTCACAAGTGCTGCTTTTGGAGAAGTTTACATGGAGTTGTGTCACCAATTCAAAGCATTGAACTACTTGTTCAAATTAGCAATATTCTCCAAGGAAGCCTCCATAAACAAAATGATATCATTAGCTATTTGAAGCAATGCGATTGGGAAAGAAATTAAGAGATTTAAAGTTTGGCATGCTTGAATTGTCGACTTGTTAAATGTGTTTTATATGTTTATTCATTTTAATTTGTGCTAATAGGCTTTTTTAAATCATCTAGTTTAAAATTAAAGTTTGCATTTTTAATTAATACTGTTTTTAATATTTTTTGATTTATTTTGTATTTTTTTGCATTTTTTTTTAATTTTTTACCTTGCTTCAAAAATGTGCGTGCCTCACCTTGCGCCTTGTGCCTTGGGTGCGAAAAGCACTTTGCGGTTTTTTGGTACCTTGTGTTTTTAAAACACTAGGGAAAGGAAAGACTAGACAGATGAATCCTTATGATTATACTCCAATTCCAAATTTATATGACTACCATACCCTTGCTGCTCAAAAATACTAAAAAATGCATGAAAAAGGAAAAAAAAATCATAAGCCTGTTTATTGAATGTCTGACCTGTCCTAATCTAGAGGTGCTCAAACTCAATTTTGACAGTTGCAGCCTTGGAAACCCAGGACCCTCAGGGGTGGGAGGAGTTGTTAGAGACCATGAGGGCAGTATCATACTAAGCTTTTCAGGTCTGGTGGGACAAGGAAATTCTTCTAGAGCTGAAATTTTGGGTTTGGGGTTTAAAGTTGTTAGTTATGCAGGAGTTAAGAAATGTAGAAGTTGAGGATGACTGTCAAATGGTTTTAAGCTGGATGACAAGGCAAGACTAAATTCCTTGGAAGTTCGGACATTTAGTCAGAATGGCTCAAGCTTAGGTGCTGATTTGAATGCCTCATTCAAATGGGTGCCTAGGAATGCTAACATGTTGGCTGATTCTCTGGCTAAGGCTGGGGTTGGGAAATCTTGTTTAGATTGGGGATGCCACAACCGGCTGCTAATGTGTAATTTTTCGTGTGTAGCATTATAATTTTTCAGTTGTGGATGGCCTCTTGGGAGGCCCAGCATTGTAAGCTTTTTTGGCTGTATTTTTCATGTGCAGCCTGGTGTTCAATGAATATTTTGTTGCTTATAAAAAAAAAAGAAGTTTGACCTCTCTAAATAGTCATATAACCTTATCCCCTACCCTAACATATTAACTCAATCTTAAACAGAAATTCATGATTTAAAATACACTTCTCAGTGGATGACCATATCCAATCATGTTCATGTTTGTTGTGTAATTTGGTTCTTCTTACTACGTTGGTAGCATTTCCTTTGACTTTCTGAGTTCTGGTTGGGGGATTTTCCTTCCTTTTTTGGCAGGTTATTGGAGATCCTTCTTTGGTTTCCAAACAGAGATCTCTTATAATAGATGCAGCACGTGCCCTTGATAAATCAAAAATGATGCGGTTTGATGAAAAAAGTGGTAATTTTTATTGTACCGAACTTGGTCGCATTGCTAGTCACTTTTATATTCAGTATTCCAGTGTTGAGACGTACAATGAAATGCTGAGGCGCCACATGAATGACAGTGAGGTATTTGATAATGTTTTTTTTTTTCTTTTTTGCATTTTGTTCTTTCTGTCAAGTTCAGTTTCTAATTAGGTTGGAAATATTTGAAGTGGTACCTGTTCGGATGCCAAGGCTTATTTTATGCATCTAGCTGAGGAGATTTTGGTTTTCCATTTATTTGCTACATATATTGTTTAATGTTCTGTTTCCTTCATTGTTTTAACTTTTCCTCCTCTTTTTTTCTATATATTCTTTTTTTTTTCTGGTGCAGCTGATTAATATGGTGGCTCATTCTTCTGAATTTGAAAATATTGTTGTAAGAGAAGAGGAACAAGCTGAGCTAGAAACCTTGGTTCGCAAATGCTGTCCTCTAGAAGTTAAGGGTGGTCCTTCTAATAAACATGGGAAAATTTCAATCCTCATTCAGGTCTTCACGTTATATCTCACTGATGTTTTAGTTTTTCTTACTCCCCCCTTTGGTGAGTAAAAGAAAGGATTATATTTGAGAGATAATTTGTTGTTTTTTTTTGGTAATTTGCAGGTGTACATATCACGTGGATCAATAGATAGCTTTTCTTTAATTTCTGATGCAGCATATATAAGTGCAAGCTTGGCACGTATTATGCGGGCTTTGTTTGAAATTTGTCTTCGCAGAGGGTGGTGTGATTTGTCTTCTTTCTTGTTGGAATATTGCAAAGCTGTGGATCGCCAAATTTGGCCACATCAACATCCTCTCAGACAGTTTGACAAGGACATTTCAGCTGATGTCTGTCTAACACCCCTATTCATAATTTTATGTCATCTTGATTTTCATAGTTGGTTTTGTTTACTGATCCCATCTTTGTAGTGAATTCTATTTATTAATTGTTTATTTTTTCCAGATACTAAGGAAGCTTGAAGAACGGGGAGCTGATTTAGACCGGCTCCAGGAGATGGAGGAAAAGGACATTGGAGCACTTATTCGGTATGCACCTGGGGGAAAGGTAACACTCTATACCATGGAGCTCTCAGAGTTTTCTGTACTTATTATGCTTTGCTTAGGGCATAACTCTCACTTGCTTTTAACTATTGTCTTGCAAGTTGGTTAAACAATACTTAGGGTACTTCCCGTACATTCACTTATCTGCGAATGTAAGTCCAATCACTAGAACTGTTCTAAAGGTAAGTCTATTTATGAAGATAATTATTTGATAGCACAGTGTGTTGTTTTGTTAATGATTTGATGCGCGGCATGAAATTCTTGTATGCTGATACCTAATTAATTCTTTCAGGTTGATTTGCTCATAACACCTGACTTCATTTGGAAGGATCGGTTTCATGGTGCTGCCGAGCGTTGGTTGATTCTTGTTGAGGTTGTAGCTAACCTGGATCCATAATGTAATTCAATAATTTGTTGTAAATGTATCAAACTTATTCACCATTTAACTGAGATTGAGTTGATTTAATACAGTTATACTGAATCTGTCTTCTATGCTTTGTTAATTGTTCATGTAGCATTGAATCAGCATGCAATTTTGTATATATATATATATATATATGCATTTATGCAGGTTGGTTTGTGTGACTCTGCATTTATGACAGTGTCAAATGCAGGTTATTATGTCTGGATGACAGTTTCATAGAACCCAAAGTTGAGACATGTGTGTACATCTTTTCCCACACACTATGGGATTTGATTCTAAAATATTTACTTAATGTATGTGTTCAACATTAGAAAGATTATGCTGCTGCACAACTGTACATAAAAAATTTATACATTTCATACAAATTTTGTTTAAATAAAAATATTATAATTGTTAGAGTGCTTCAGTCAGGGGTATTTTGGTCATTCTGGTTTATCTTCTTGAAAGAGAAAGGTCTATTGTATCTGAGTTAAAGATATGTGTCCCATCTTCTATGAGGGACAAAATAGTCTTTCTTGTAACTCTAAGTTTTTTGAATAAATTCAAGTGGGTTGGCTTGGAGAGGTGTGATTTTACATTCTCTCTTCTAGTTTGGCCGAATACTCTTCTTCTCTCCTTCTTCTTCTCTCTCTTTTCTTTCTTTGTTCTGCTCTACTTTGACCTAGAATCTACTAGGGTTTACTCACATGGTATCAGAGCGATAAGGTCTTGTGTTCTCTCTTCTTGCTGCTGTCCTCTTCCTGGGTTCGCCGCCAGCTTCACCGTAGTTTTCATCCTTCAGCTGACCTGATTGGAGATTCAATAAAGGGCTGAAAAAGGAGTTGCCGTTTTGAGGGCCTAGAGGTGAGAATGCCTCTGGCTGGTGCTGTGGTGGTCGTTGAAGTGGTACACTAGACCCTCTATTCAGTGTACGAAGAGGGCTGAACGTAGACAGGTATGAACACTGCTGTCGTGTGCTCAAATAATGGACTGTGAATGCTACTTTGTGCTTCAAAAGTTAGTTGTTGTGGAGCTTGGTGAGACTGATACGCATATCAGTCATGTTCTTTTTTTTCTTGCTCATATGTGTGCTGAAAGAAGAGTCGTAGACTGCTGAAGTCCATGACAGCAGTGGCATGGTGGTGGTTGTGTCGTGGTGGCTGACATATCTATGATTCTAAATGCTTAAAAGTGAACTCATAGACCTTGCATGTAATCAGTTCTGCAGTATGAAGAACAAGTGTTCGATGAAATGACTGAGTGATTTCAGCCTTGACGTGCTGATGGTAAATGGTCCTGCAGTGTGCAGTCAAGGTGTTTGATGTGTTGACCGAATGATTTCAGCCTTCGTGTGTAGTGTGTAATGTGCAGTTGAAGAAGTTGGAGTTGGTGATATCATAAGTGAGATAAGTCTTGTGAAGTGTGTGAGGTTGTGGTGTATATTTGAAGGTGAAATAATTAAGATGGCTTCATTTGCAGATGGGAATGACAACAAAACAGGCATCATGCCTTCTCCAGATTATCTAAGTGTTCAAATGACATCCATCAAGTTGAATGGTGAGAATTATGTACCATGGGCAAAATCCGTGGAGGTGTTCTTGAAGGCCAAGAGGAAAGTGAAACATGTGAGAGAGGAGAAACCTCCCTCTGATTCCCCTGGGTTCAGTGACTGGGAACAAGAAGATGCACAGATAATGACGTGGCTTTGGAACAGCATGGAACCAAAGATTAGCGTGAACTTCATGTTCCTAGATATAGCCAAAGAAATCTGGGATCATGCTAAGTTGTACTCTGGACAAGACAACACAACTAGGGTATATCAGTTGTACCAAGAGTACTTCAATTTGAAGCAAGGGAGTCAAAGCTTATAATAGTACTATGCAAGTTTGAGGAACATCCGCAATGAGCTCAATGTGTATCACCCTCTAACATCAGATGTCCAGATCCAACAACAGCAACGTGAACAACTTGATGTGACTAGGTTTCTTGTGGGCTTGAAGGCTGAGTATGAGCCTGTCAGAGCACAGATAATGGGGGGATCCATTCTCCCCTCACTTGAAGAAGTTTTTGCCTATCTTAAGAGGACATCCATTGAGCTGGTAGAACATTCTTCCTTCTCTGATAGATCTGGTTTGGTAGTGACTAAAGGGAGTGGTCGTGGAAGTAGAAGTGGTGGTGGCAGCAGTGGACCTCCAAACAACCGTGGTGGACACATGTTTAACTGGGCTAGTGGCCGGACTAGAGGCCAAGAGTTAGGGGGAGGCCGAGGAAAAGGAAGGAGTAATGCTCAGAGAAAGTGTACACATTGTGGCTTAGAGGGGCACACAGTTAATTTCTGCTATGATTTGCATGGTCCACCTAACACTTGGGCTCACCATGCTACGTCTAAGAGTAGTAGCACAATTACTGAAAGCCAACAAACTGACCCAACCCCCTCCACATCTGCTTGTGCTTCTGGGTAGGAAATGGTGAGTGTACCACGTGCAGTATATGAGCAGTTCCTTCAAACATCTCAGTAGAACACCGCTACACTTGCCCATTCAGGTATGGCTTGCTTAGCTTCCAAAGCCTCACCCTGGATCATTGACCCCGGAGCCTCGGACCATATGTCTGGGACTCTTGATGTATTATCTTCCTTTTCTCGCTCCTCCACATCTCAAACAGTTACACTTTCTAATGGTTCTACATCTCCTATTTGTGGGGTTGGTGATGTTGATCTCTCCTCATTGTCTTTAGCATCTATTTTATATGTCTCTAAGTTCCCTTTTAACCTTATGTCTGTTAGCAGATTAACCAAGTCCCTTAATTGTTCTGTAACCTTCTATCCTTCTTCTTGTGTGTTCCAGGATCTCAAGACAAGGAGGAAGATTGGTGGAGGGCATGAAGCAGGTGGTTTGTATTACCTTGATGGTGGTGGCCCCCAGTGGCTTTTCAGTCGTCTCTTACTCCTCTCCAATGGCACTGCAGACTTGGTCATCCCTCTCTCAAGGCTTTGAAGCTGCTGGTTTCTTCCTTAAGTTATCTTTCATCATTAGATTGTGAGTCATGTCAGTTGGGAAAACATCATCGAGTCTCATTTAGTCCAAGAATTGATAGTTGTGTCTCAAGTCCTTTTGCTTTAGTTCATTCTGATGTATGGGGTCCAGTTAAAGTGGTGTCATACAATGGGTATAAGTATTCTGTAATCTTTGTTGATGACTTTTCAAGAATGACATGGATCTATTTTATGAAAGACCGTAGTGAATTGTTCTCTATTTTTCAAAAATTTCATGCTGAAATACACACTCAATTTGGTGTTCATATGAAAATACTTCACTCCGATAATGCAAAAGAATACAACTCCTCACCATTTCAGCAATACCTAGAACATCATGGGATAATTCATCAAACTTCTTGTGCCTATACCCCGCAACAAAACGGTGTAGCTGAATGGAAAAATAAACATCTTCTTGAAACTACTCGGTCCTTGATGATCAATATGAATGTCCCAAAGCATTTTTGGAGTGATGTTGTTCTTACATCCTGTTTTCTGATAAATCGGATGCCCATGTCAATCCTTGGAAGTCAATCCCCTTTCTCCGTGTTGTTTCCCACTTTGTCTCCATTTCCTCTCACCCCAAGAGTCTTTGGCTGTGTTTGTTTTGTTCAACACTTGGGGCCTGGAGTAGACAAGCTAGATGCTCGAGCTACAAAGTGTATCTTTCTTGGCTACTCGATGACTCAGAAAGGGTATGTGTTATAACCCAAAATCTCATAAATCGTTTGTGTGCTCTGATATCACCTTCTTTGAATCAGTTCCATTTTTCTCAGATGTCGGGGTCTCTTCTTCTCCCTCTGTGGTTCCTCTTTCTGTACCGGTTGTGGACACTCTTCCCATAGCTCCCATTCCTATTGCAGAGGCACATCATATGCCTGTTACTACTGAGAGGCCGCCAATTACTCAAGTGTATACCCGCAGAAGTACTTTGGCCACTCCTCCACTTCAGCACCTGTCGACAGATCCTGCTACTGCTCCTTCTCCCTCTGATCTTGATCTCCCTATTGCTCTGCGGAAAGGTAAACGTACTTGTACTTCTCATCCCATTTCAAACTATGTTTTCATTGCTCACCTTTCTGCTTCTCATTGCAAGTTTATATCATTACTCCCATCTGTTCCCATTCCCAAGGCTGTACAGGAAGCCCTTACCTCCCCAGGGTGGCGGCAAGCCATGGAAGAACTCTCTGCTCTACAACATAATCACACATGGGAACTCACCACTCTTCCTCTTGGTAAGCTCACTGTTGGGTGTAAATGGGCCTATACAGTGAAGTATCTTCCTGATGGCAGTGTGGAATGATTGAAGGCAAGGTTAGTGGCCAAGGGCTATTCTCAGTTATATGGTGTGGACTATATGGAGACATTCTCTCCTATAGCTAAAATTGGTTCAGTTCGGGTGTTGATTTCATTAGCTGCTATGTATGATTGGCCTCTCGTACAACTTGACATCAAAAATGCCTTCCTACATGGTGATCTTGTTGAGGAGGTGTATATGGAGCAAGCACCATGGTTTGTTGCTCAGGAGGAGGCTGGTAAGGTGTGTAGGCTCAAAAAGGCAATCTATGGATTGAAACAATCTCCACGTGCATGGTTTGGCAGGTTCAATGGAGTAGTGAAGGCCTTTGGGATGAAACAATGTCAGGTTGATCATTCTGTGTTCAGCTATAACTCAAAGGATGGGAAAATCTTGCTAGTTGTGTATGTGGATGATATTGTCATAACTGGAAGTGATAGCAATGGAATTGACAGGCTGAAGAAATTCTTACAGGACCACTTCAGTACGAAAGATCTGGGGAAGCTGAAGTATTTCCTAGGAATAGAGGTTGCGAGGTCAAAACAGGGGACCAACCTATGTCAGAGAAAATATGTTCTTGATCTACTTGAAAAAACAAGGTTGCTAGGTGCTAAACAAGCAGAGATTCCTATGGAACTCAATGCCAAGTTGAGTGTGGATGCAGGTGAAGAGTTTGATGATCCTGGAAGATACAGAAGGTTGGTGGGAAAGTTGAACTACCTGACCGTTACCCAACCAGATATATCATTTGCTGTGAGTGTGGTGAGTCAATTTATGCAACATCCCTGGGTTCCTCACTAGGAAGCTGTTCTGAGAATTGTTAGGTACCTAAAGGGTGCTCCAGGTCATGGTTTGTTATACCAAAATGGAGGAACTCTTGAGATAGTAGGGTACACAGATGCTGACTGGGCTGGCTCTATATTAGACAGGGTATTGTACCTTCCTGGGTGGCAATCTTGTAACTTGGAAGAGCAAGAAGCAAACAGTGGTGGAAAGAAGTAGTGTAGAAGCAGAGTACAGGGCTATAGCCCATACCACATGTGAACTAGTATGGCTGAAGAACTTACTACAGGAGATGGGATTCTCAATTGACAAACCCATGAAACTATACTGTGATAACCAAGCTGTTGTTCACATCTCATCCAATCCCGTCTTCCATGAAAGAACTAAACATATTGAGGTGGATTGTTACTTTGTGAGAGAGAAAGTGATAAGTGGGGTAATAACTACATCTCATGTGAGCTCAGGAAATCAGTGGGCAGGTCTCTTAACAAAGGGATTGTCTCGGGGAAGAATAGATTACATTTGTAACAAGCTGGGACTATATGATATATACTCTCCAGCTTGAGGGGGAGTGTTAGAATGCTCTAGTCAGGGGTATTTTGGTCATTCTGGTTTATCTTCTTGAAAGAGAAAGGTCTATTGTATCTGAGTTAAAGTTATGTGTCCCATCTTCTATGAGGGGCAAAATAGTCTTTCTTGTAACTAAGTTTTTTGAATAAATTCAAGTGGGTCGGCTAGGAGAGGGGTGATTTTACATTCTCTCTTCTAGACTGGCCGAATACTCTTCTTCTTTCTCTTTTCTTTCTTCTTTCTTCTTCTCTACTTTGACCTAGAATCTACTAGGGTTTACTCACAAGAGTATGCCTAATATTTTTTGTAGTACAAGAAAAGGATTTTTTTTTTTATTTTAAAAAGGAAAGGAGTTCATTAAAGAACCAAAATACACTTTCTTGATGGTACATTTACTTCAATTAGATTTTGTTGCTTGGGCTGCAGGAGTTTATTTCATTATTGAGCTTCTTTATGTTTATTTGTTATTTGAGCTGGCTATTTAGTGAGCCTCTTAGGCCCTTATTTTCATTCTTTTATATTGCTGCCTCCTACAAAAGGTAGATCTGTAATTTATCTTTTTATGTTAGTTATATAAAAATGTTATTAAAAGAAAAAGAAATTACGAGAAATGTGACAAGGGATAATCACCTAAGAGAAGAAATAACAAATAACCCCCTCCAAACAAAACCACACACCCAACCCTCAGAATCACAATAAAGCCATCGGAATCTGTTCATTCAATCAATTGAAAGCTTTGTTTGGCCATCTACCTAGGTTTAGCCATAGAAAGGGGAAGGACAATGTATAGGTGCACTAGTGCAATGGTGATCTGGACCTTATGAGAAGAAAGAAAGCAAGAATCTTTCAAGAGAGAGAGCAGGCAACAAATCAAAGAATGTGTAATGACCAGGGTCATACAAAGGTTAAGAGCATTGGATTTATTTTGCCAATTTTCCTTCAATGATATTTGAAGAAATTTGCATACATTGGCTTCCAACTGAGTGCACATGGATAAGGGTAAACATGGTGTGGACACCTCTTTCTGACGGATTTTAAAGTTAAATTTTGATTGAACAAAACAAGGTAATCCAGGCCCTTTTTGAATTTGAGTGGTTATAAGAGATAAGGTATTGTAATGGCACTATACTTGGGACCATTGGGTGTTGGGGGCTCCATTAGGGTTGAGCTTTAGGCTGTTCTACCAGGGGCTTAGATTGCCGAAGATTTGAACTTGGAAAATTTGGTGATTGAAGGTGATTCAAAGGTGGTAGTGGGCTGGCTGAGAGAACCAAAATCAATTATCTGGCATTATAGGGATGAATTAAAGTAATTCATGTGGTTAACAGGTAACATGAACCTGCTTATACAATGGGTGGTGTGAGAGGCTATTGCATTGACTGACTCATAAGCTAAGCAAGGGGTAAATGAGGATCGGTTGTACTGTCTCATATGTATTTTATTGATGTTTTGTTTATTGCTGTTTTGATTCCCATCTTATTCATTCTCTGCTAATATTTCCTTTTCACGGCAATGTTCTTCTGAAATATGACTATTGATTTTCTTTCTATTTTTGTTTTTTTGTTTTTTTTTTAATTCTGGAGCAGGATTCTGAAAATGACCATATCTATCACTCAGAGCTATTCACACTGACAAAGCGGATGGCAAGAGGAGAACCTCAAAAGCTTTCTTTTACTGTTCCTATATTTGAACCACATCCTCCTCAATACTACATTCGTGCTGTTTCTGATTCTTGGTTGCATGCAGAAGCTTTTTACACTATATCTTTCAAAAATCTTGCCTTGCCAGAGGTGAGAGTAATGAGATAATTTCAGTTGTAGTTTAGTCTATCTGCTTCAGTTTCTCTAATGGAAAATGTTGTTGATGCTTTTTCAGGCTTATACATCCCATACAGAACTGTTGGATTTGAAGCCTCTTCCTGTGACTTCACTTGTTAATAAGGCTTATGAAAATTTGTACAAGTTTTCGCACTTCAATCCAATTCAGACACAGGTACATATCATAGCTCTCTCTCTCTTAATAATTTTGCAGCATTATGGCAATCTTTTATATTTTTTTCTCTCCCCAGTATTAGTTACCACAACACATTCTGTTTCTTATTGGAACTTGGCAGACATTCCATGTTCTGTATCACACAGACAACAGTGTCCTCTTAGGAGCTCCTACGGGAAGTGGAAAAACTATTTCAGCTGAACTTGCAATGTTTCGTCTCTTTAATACTCAACCTGATTTGAAGGTATAAACTTTGTTTTATCATATGCAGTCTGAGAACATTCTTTTTCATTTGTTGGATGTTGAAACCTCCTTTCTAGGTACCCTTTGGTAACTGGTAGTAATCTTGTTCATGCTTTTCTTTTTTTTTTTTTTTTTCAGTTTTCTTTGGGGGGTGGGGGTGGTTGATGTTTTATCAACTACTATATATGTGGTCTTTTATGGAGGTTATTTTTGGTGCTGATGACAGTGTTAACGGTCTGATCTGGAGTAAGTTTGGACTCTGAAAACATTTTGTTAGTGTTGCAAAATCATGCATAAAAACTTTGTTTTCTAATAGCAAGATTGCTATTCAGGGAGTCAACAATCCAGCTACTTTGAAGCAAACTTATTTATTTCACCCTGCTTCCTGGTGCAAGTCCAAAACTCATAGATGACCATAGTTTCCTGACATAAAATTAAATTTTAAATCCTGATGTGTCTTCAAGCATGCCTGTGTGCTATTTTCATATTGAGGTCTCAGGTGCACATTTAACACTGAGGGTCACATATTAACCTACATGAGTTCCTTATTGAGTGATTTTCTTCATTTAGGTTATCTACATTGCACCTTTGAAGGCCCTTGTTCGAGAAAGAATGAATGATTGGAAGAAGCGTCTTGTTACTCAACTTGGGAAAAAGATGGTATTCTTTATTCTTAATCTGTCGTCATGAAGAAACAATTTATACTTAGAGATGACTTCGCTAATATGATGTTGCCATCAGGTTGAAATGACTGGGGATTTTACTCCTGATTTAATGGCACTATTGTCAGCGGATATCATAATTTCTACTCCTGAGAAATGGGATGGTATCAGTCGTAGTTGGCAGAGTCGAAGTTATGTGACAAAGGTCTGTTCTTTCTTGTCTGTTGATTGTTTTGATCTTTGTTTCCTCTTAATCCATCCTTTCTTGTCTTTCTTTCAATTTCTCTAATTTCGTGATCTTTCCATATGGTCATGTTTAATTTCACTTTAAATTGTTCTGCAGGTTGGGCTCATTGTTTTGGATGAAATTCATTTACTTGGAGCTGATCGTGGACCTATTCTTGAGGTATTCACTACTACATCATTCTTTCAAACCTTGCAATTACTTGTCTCAACTCTCAACAATAAAATCTCCATTTGAAAATTGCAATTTCTTGACTTATTTACTAGGGAGTTGCATGAATACCAGCTGTCAGCTTCCTACAAATTTGTTGCTGAATATAGGAACATGCTTTGAATTTCTGAAATTTTTCAACTTGGTTGTTTACCAATATGAGATAAATCATGCAGTTTGAGAATTCATGGATTGAAGTCTGTTTTTCTTATCTTATTATGCAAGTGGACTATTTGCAGATGAGTTGAATATTTATTGGTTATTTATGGCTAACTCTAGATCAGATGTATTAATGCATGTTTAAACTTCTCTAAGTTGCTGGGATTTGAGAATGTGGAGTTCATAAAATGGTAAATTATATCCTATACATTTTTCTTTTTATTGTTTCATGGTCAAGTTCTTCTCCCCCTGATATTGCAAAAAGGGATGGTAAAAAATTATTTCAAAAAAGGGATAAATACCAAGAATCACGATTCTTTAAATGGTTAGTGAGGACAAACAATGTGCAAAAGTACAAATCAGAAAGAACAAGGATGATACTTGACTTGATCCTAAATTCATCCACCTTCAGCACATAAGAATATTTATATGGAGGACCACCACATTAGCTAAGCAACTAGGCACCCCCCTGTCACCTAGCCTCACCTTGGCGCCTTGAAAACTATGATAGCAAAGATGAAGCACAATATCCCCTGATCATTTGCAAAACAAACACCTACTATGCATTTGATAGCCCTTTCTTCATAGATGATCTTGTATGAGAATACTGTCTCCTGAAAATAATTGCATTGTTTGTGCATATAGGTTTATTAGAAAATTTTGACTATACATATATAATGATCCTTATACAAGGATATATTATGATACTAAATTAGTAAATTATAGTTTGATATATGGTTCACTACTTTGGCTGACCCCATATAGTTGGAATAAGGAGAAGATGATGATGATATATGGTTCACTACCTTATTATGGTATTATTTGTTTACTTTCTGGCACCCCACAGATGTAATTCTATTCAGAGTCTCAACTGCAGAAATTTCATTGTTCCAGGTTATTGTCTCTAGGATGAGATACATATCATCACAAACAGAGCGTCCTGTGCGGTTTGTAGGCCTCTCAACAGCACTTGCAAATGCACGGTATGTCGTTTGTTCTTGATTTATATATTTTTGCTTCAGTATCTCTTCCATCGCTGGTTCTTCGTGTAATTTCTGTATCCAACAATGTCTTCAACTATGTCCTTTCCTTATCTAGGTAACATAGCTTGCCACCTATTGACCTTTCGGGCCACTTATTTTGTGATACTTGTATCTGGTTCTTCTGATAACTAGTTTTTCCCCTCTTTTATATATCATAGGATTGAGCAAAATCTACAGCTTTAAAGTTTTTCAGATATTGTTTGCATTCGTTAACAGATATGTTATTCATATTTGATAGAAGCACATTTTTCCTTGTAAAATTTTGTAGTCTTATATAAAAAGCATTAAAACAGTACATCTGTCTCTCATGTTTCATGAACACATTGAAGATACGATTTTGTACATATAATTTTACTTAGGTCATACATATTTGGAACCACAAAATGACTTAAAGTTTTAACTACTATTTACTAAGCATGGGTGAAAGTTAGTTTTTGCTCAAACCATCTAAAACATAAACCTGGTTGATGCAAATAGATTTTTAAGCTGTTCACTGCTTGAAGTTCTGCATCTTATCTGGATTTTATAATTAAAAGTTGCAAGCTGATTTTAAATTTAGTTCCAGCTTGTATTGATGTGTTCTACAACCAAATCTGATTTTGTATTTTCTTCAGTGCTACCATAACACTCTAGCCATGCCAATATAGATAGTAGCAGCTGTTATTAATTCAGTTGCAGACTGGGTTATGATATCTTCAGAATTTAATCAAGTTACTAGGTAGGATCTAGTTATTTAAAAGGCATGCCTAGGCACATAGGTCAGGCGCATTTTAGGGTAGGCACCTCGCCCAGGTCCTAGGCACAACCCTTTCAAAAGGCGCTTGCCTGGTGTGCCTTGTGCCTCAGCCGAGGCGTGCGCCTTTTGAAAATTTGACGCTTTTTTGCTTTTTTTGTGTCAAGCGTCTGAGCAAGGGACTCCGCCCCCGGACCCCCATGCTACGCCCTTTGAGGCAAGCCCAAACAAGCAATTAAAAAGCGGTTAAAACTATAAAATCATTATTTCTTGTGTGAGAACTAAGAATTTAAGACCTAACATGGACTTCTTTGGGCTTGCCTTGAGGGGCGTTGCACAAAGGCGGCTCGTAGAATCAGGAATGTAATATGTTTTACATCACATTAGCTACTTGAAGTAATGCAATTGAGAAGAAAAGAGATTGTGGGTTTTATATGCTTCAAAATGTTTTATGTATTTGATTTTATTTTTAAATTCTCATTTGAATATGCTTTACATGTTATATTTATGTATTTTAATTTTAGATAATAGGCTTTTTAAAACATTTATTTTAAATTTTAAGTTTATATTTTTATTAATATTATGTTTAATAATTTTTTTTCTTTTTTCTTTTTTTTTTTTGAATTTTTGGCATTTTTTACATTGTTTTTGTGCCTTGCCTTGCGCCTTAGGCACAAATTAACCCCTGCGCTTTTAAAACATTGGGAGGATCTAGGGGATATTCTGGGATTTCAACTTTGTAACTTGGAAAATTTATTTTAAGTTTGTTTCCACAGTAGGGAGATTTATAGTCTATGTGTTGTCCCAAACCCCCACCTATGCTACACTAAACACCCCCCCCCCCCCCCCCCAATTGTGATGGATCCCCCCACCTATCACTGTTCCCAAGGGTACAAACTCAAAGATTTATGAGGTGGACTGAACAATAAAATCCCCTTTTTTTCTGTTTGTTCTGATTATGGATGATGCCTTTCACCTTCTAGACTGTATGTTATTTTCTTCTTTAATGAAAACTTGCACCATGTCAGTACTTGTCTTGATGCTTCTTGTAGCACATAATTTTCAAGGTGCCAAGGGGAGGCTAGGTGAATGAGGGCACCTTGTTGCCTAGTTGCCTAGGATATTTTTTTTTCTCTAATAAAAATCTTGAATCCTAGGTAATTTCCTTGGTTTCATAGCAACCAACAACTATCTTTCACTTGT
Organism: Nelumbo lutea; assembly: GCF_056320005.1. NCBI lineage: Eukaryota > Viridiplantae > Streptophyta > Magnoliopsida > Proteales > Nelumbonaceae > Nelumbo > Nelumbo lutea. The sequence goes on along the minus strand of NC_142687.1, from coordinate 20,693,841 downwards.
AATTAAAACATAGAAAATCAACATACTTTTACAGGAATGATAAAGTGTCAATCATCCCAATCACCCCAAAGTGGTGACTTGTGCTCTTTTTCTATCCCCAAAGTGTTTGAAATGATGTTACAATTAAGACACATCACAGAAATTCAATGTATTCATGAGAAGGAAAAGATTAATGAAAAGAAAATTCAGAAAATATAGGGGGCTCAGCCCCTATTTATGTTCTAGCAAAAGGACAAAAAGCAAAAGAGTAGAAGAACGTGTTGGTTGGATAAAATTATAAGTTCTTCCTTGCTTATAGATTCAGGTTTTGAAGTATTCAAGGGTTCAAGTGGCATATACCAACATGTGTTTATTGAACCCACAGATCAAGAATAAGAATCAGTGGCTCTGTAAAGATAAATTTCTTTTTTATTATCCCTAGTTCATAGCTTTAAATTTTTTTTGCATTCTCTTCTATAAGCTGGAATTTTGTCCCCTCTGATTTTTCCCAGTGGTACAGAAAAGGCATTTTCCAATGAGAGAAAACATCAATTTCTGACCTCTATGAAATTAATGACACCAAAGAAATTTGGTCATTGGGATTCCACAATTCTCAGTGATTGAGGAACAGAGAAATGGCTGGTTGTTTGCATACAGTGTATGGTCATTGCCCTTACTTGGCTCAGCTGATCAAGAAATCTGGGTATAGGGCCTATCAAATATTTTTGGTTAATAATTTTTAAACAGATGAGACCATCAAGTAATGGATTCTTTCCTCATAATGAAACATGGGATCCTCCTCAACTATACAAAGTTATCTTTATGGTAGAGGCATGGGGTTTTTTTTATACCACTTATATGTTATAATCCAATTAGCCCAATAGAACAGAAAGAAATGTGACTTTTGGGGCGATTACTCATCCATACTAATTCACAGGTAGTGTGCGCCATGGCCCTTTACTCGGCTTCAACACTGCTTTTGGCCACAACCGCCTGCTTTTTACTCTTCCATGACACAAGATTTCCTCCAAGAAATATGCAATAGCTTGTAGTAGATCTTCTGTCATTCACTAAGCATGCCCAGTCTGCATTTGTATACCCAATTACTTCAAGTTTTTCTCTATACAATAGCCCACGGCCTGGAGCTCCTTTCAGAAACCTCACAATTCTAAGGACTGCTTCTATTCCCAAGAAATACTTTAATGTTCCAAGGTCTTTTGTTTGAAAATGATTTTGCAAAAATACATTTAGTTTGCCAATCCCCAATTTATCACTGCCAGTAATGATAATATCATCCACATAGACCACTAATAAGATCTTCCTAGCTTCTGAGTCATAGCTGAACACTGAGTGATCAACCTAGCATTGCTTCATTCCAAAACTCTTCACCACTTCGCTGAACTTCCTGAACCAAGCACGTGGTGATTGCCTTAACCCATAAATTGCCTTCTTCAGTCTACACACCTTACCATCCTCCCCCTGAGCAACAAACCCATGTGGTTGCTTCATATATACCTCCTCCACCAAATCACCATGGAGGAAGGCATTTTTTATGTCAAGCTGAAACATAGGCCAATCATACATAACTTCCAGGGAAATTAGTACACGAACAGAATCAATCTTAGCCACTGGAGAGAATGTCTCCATGTAGTTCACTCCATACAACTGTGAGTAACCTTTAGCAACAAGTCTGGCCTTGAGACGCTCCACACTACCATCTGGCAAGTATTTCACAGTATACTCCCATTTACAACCCACAACATACTTACCAAGTGGGAGAGTAGTAAGTTCCCACGTTTGAGTAAGTTGAAGAGCAGAAAGTTCCTCCTCCATTGCCCGTTGCCATCCAGGTGAACTAAGAGCTTCTTGAACATTGTTAGGTATGGAAATAGAGGACAAAAGTGAAACTAATCGGCGTTGTGAGGTAGAAAGACGAGATAATGAAACAAAATTGGAAATGGGATGGAGGGTAGAACTGCGTTTACCTTTCCGTAAGGCAATGGGTAGGTCAAGGTCTGAAGGTTCAGCAATTGGAGCCATGAGAGGATTCGTAGATGAGGTAGACGCATGAGGAGGGGCCGGTGTCGTTCGACGTGTATACACTTGTTGGATCGGTGGTCGTTCGTTGGTGGTCTGCACTGAATGAGGTGATGAGTCTACTCCAACAACAACATTTGGAACTGGATCACTGACAGGAAGAGGAAGAGGAAGTAAGGGTGGAGACGAAGGTGCTTCAGGACTTGAGAAGAAGGGTACAAACTCAAAAAAGGAGACATCAGGGTAGACATAGCACTTTCGAGTAATGGGATTATAACACTTGTACCCTTTTTGAGTTCGAGAGTAGCCAAGGAAGACACACTTAATTGAGTGTGCATCTAGCTTGTTTATTCCAGGACTCAGATTGTGGACAAAGCACACACAACCAAAGACACGAGGAGTTAATGGAAATGGAGATAAAGTGGGAAACAAGACAGAGAAGGGGGACCGGCCATGAAGAATGAAAGAGGGCATCTGATTAATGAGGAAACATGCAGTGAGTACAGCATCACTCCAAAAACGCTTAAGAACATTCATGTGGTGAAGAATAGACCGAGCTGTTTCAAGAAGCTGACGGTTCTTCCGTTCAGTTACCCCATTTTGTTGAGGGGTGTATGCACATGATGTCTGATGAATAATGCCATGTTGTTCTAAATACTGTTGAAATGAAGCAAGAAAGTATTCACGACCATTATTTGAAAGGAGAACTTTGATTGGAACACCAAATTGTGTGCGTATTTCAGCATGGAATTTTTGAAAAATGGAAAACAATTCACTTTTTTCTTTCATTAAGTAAATCCATGTCATTCTTGAACAATCATCAATAAAGGAGACAAAATACTTGTACCCATTATAAGATTCTATTTTGATTAGACCCCAAACATCTGAATGAACCAAAGAAAAAGGACTCAACATACGACTCTCAACTCTTGGACTGAAGGACACACGACGATGTTTCCCAAACTGACATGACTCACATTGCAAAACCAACAAATGACTCAATGACGGGACCAAAATCTTGAGAGCCTTGAGTGATGGATGTCCCAGTCGGCAATGCAATTGTAGAGGAGTAAGTGAAGTCTGAAGAGCAATTGAAGATTCACCACCGTCAAGATAATACAGTGCACCAGCTTCATGCCCCCCACCAATCTTCTTCCCCGTCTTGAGATCCTGAAAAACACAAGTGGAAGGAAAGAAGGTAACAGAACAGTTAAGAGCTTTGGTTATTTTACTAACAAACATATGATTGAATGGAAACTTAGGGACATATAAAACAGATGATAAGGGCACAGAAGCCATGTCAACATTACCAACACCACATATGGGAGATGAGGACCCATTGGCAAGTGTAACAGTTTGTGATGTGGAGGTTTCAGAAAGAGAAGAGAACACACCTGGAGTCCTGGTCATATGATCTGAGGGTCTAGAGTCAATAATCCAGGGAGGGGTTTTAGATGACATGCAAGCAATACCTGATTGGGAAAGTGTGGAGTGGTATGCTGTGAAGTAGAACTGTTCATACTCATCACGCAGTACGCTCACCATTTCCCTCCCAGAGGTAGATGTAGATGTGGGAGGAGTTCGGTCTACCAGTTTACTGTCACTGATATCAACCTCACCTGCTACAACATGATTAGCCCATTTAGAGGGAGGGCCATCTAGATCATAATAGAAATTCACTGTGTGTCCCTCTCTACCACAATGAGTACATTTCCTTGTAGAGTTATTCTTGCCTCTGCCACGGCCTCCCCCTGAGTCACGACCACCCCGACTAATCATGGAACTGCCACGGCCTCCTCGGGAGGCATGTCCTCCCCCCTTTGTACTGTGTCCACCTCCTTTAGCAGTCACAAGTGCTGATCTATCATACTGTGTTGGATTCTCTGTCTGTCCCAAAGAAATTCTGCGAAGCCGTGAGAATACTTCCTTAACTGTAGGAAGGGTGGAGCTCCCTAATATTTGGGCTATAACTGGTTCATAGTCTGATTTCAGCCCCACCAAGAATCTTGTAACATCTAGTTGTTCCCTTTGTTGTTGTTGAACTTTAATATCTGAAGTGAGGGGATGATAGACATTGAGTTCATTCCTTATATTCTTCATGCAGGCATAGTACTCTTCTAGCGTTTTGTTTCCTTGTTGCAAATCAAACTACTCCTGATAAAGTTGATATACTCTTGTTGTATTATGTTGTCCAGAATACAATTTCTTAGCATGTTCCCATATATCCTTAGTTGTATCAAGAAACATGAAGTTGGCACTGATTTTGGGTTCCATACCGTTCCATAGCTAAGTCATGATTTGAGCATCTTCTTGTTCCCAATCATCAAACCCTGGGGAGTCAGCCGATGGTTTCTCATCTTTTATGTGCTTCAGTTTCCTCTTTGCCTTGAGAAAAACTTCCACAGATTTAGCCCATAGAACATAGTTCTCCCCATTCAATTTAATTGATGTCATTTGTACACCTAGGTAGTCAGAGGAAACCACCACACTAGGTTTATGATCATTATACCCATCTCCTATTGCTGTCATTGTACTCTTTCATAGTTGCCTTTAACCTGAATTCTCAGCAACAAGCTGACTGTTGTTATTCAAAAAATTGATGTTCCAGCACCTATAGTAACTCCTAAACACAACAGTGGGTACACACGCCTTGTTCTTATTCACACTACTGCTGATTTCACAACACCACTGACCATAGGCATCAATTTAACACTCACTAATCACATGTAAGCCCTCTTACATCCACTCAATAGGGATTGTGCAACATAAGCACCACAACATAGTTAAACCTGTTACACCCAGTTCAGACTAGTAACAGTTTTAAGAGGGCACTACACACCCACAAAAAAACTCGGCTAGGTCACTGCATTACACCTTACACCACTAGCCACTCACAGCAGCCCTAACACCACTCAACAACTTACACCTGCCCCTGCACCATTCGGCTACTGCACACACAGCCCTTTCTAGGGCAACAATGAACCTAGTTCTCTAGGTTTCTGATCGATACTAGCAGCTTTTTGTATGGTTTATACCCAGAAATATCAGTAACATAAGAAGAAGAGATAACCGACCTTCCTTTGAGAATATCAACCAACCATTCACTGTTGAAGTCACTTTTCTTGATGAAGAAGGTTATGCGCAGCAGAGAGAGACGACCTGTGATGTTTCAGACCTAGGGCGAACCAGTTCTCTCCATAGACTGACTAGAAACGAAGGAGGAGAGTCACGAACACTGCTGAGGTGCTTTACCAACTGAAGTTGGTCAGGAGCATGGCTCTGATACCATGCTTCGAATACTGCTACAGTAGTCCGAACCAGGAAGAGAAGTAAGGAGAAGAGGAAGAAGAAGAGAAGAAGAAGAAAGTAAATAAGGGTCTGTCGAAATCTGTTGGGTTACCCCTATAGTTGACCCCCTTAATCTTCATTAGATTCTAATGATCTTTACAAAGACAAAAATGCCCTTACTTAAGTGTGGGGCATAGTGACTCTAATAACACTGCCACATAAGCAAGCTACTTAACAAGCATAAGAAGACTAAACTACCCCTATTCGGCACACTTTAACAGATATAAATCAGAACTGTGGCCTGTTCTGAACCTTTTGCTGTATACGACTTTTTCTTTGAAAGACGAAATTTCACTAAAAGAGAAAGAAAAGTAAAAGAGGGAGAAGTTCCTTCCTTGCTAGAGATACAGCAGGGATATGTAGCCCAAGAAAAAGAAAAAATAAAAGAAGTTACAAGGCAAAATTATCATGCCATTTTATGCTGCCCCAATGATTGTAAAAGTAGCTGAACTTGAGATTAACTTTCTCACAAATTTTTTCAATTGCCATGGACTAGTTCTCAAAAGTTCGGCTATTTCTTTCTCTGCATATGCACCAACAGACAGCCAGGGGAGCCATGTTCCAGAGAAATCCACCCCAGTTGCTGAAAGTCTGCAGATGCCAAATAGAAATCAGTTTATGTCAGGGGCTCAACCCGTATAACTCCAAAAAGCTAAAATATATGAGTCCATATTGCATTTGTGAATCTGTCGCATGACATAGACAATGGTGGTTGATGATTACCATCCCTTTTAACCTCAACACATTAATTGTTAAAATCTTCCCCTTGATTGGTGCCCAAAGGGATGGTGGTTGATGATTACCATCCTTTTTAAGCTCAACACAGTAACGGTGGTTGATGAGTACCGTCCCCTTTAACCTCAATGCTTCAATCATCCACGTGTCTTCTCAAACATGAAACACATACATATTGCTTAGCTATTAAGACATCAATTGTATAGGACCCATTAGTTTCACATCTCTTGTTCGATATCTGTCTGTAATTTTTGTGCATTAATTTTTTTCTCTATATCTTTGATGTCATGTATCTTCTCATAAAATTTTCAAGAATCTTCTTATTCATGCACAGTGATTTGGCTGATTGGCTGGGTGTTGGGGATATTGGACTTTTCAATTTTAAGCCTAGTGTGAGGCCAGTGCCTCTTGAAGTTCACATCCAGGCAAGTTGCTGAAATGTTCATATGGATGACTCATTTTTAATTTCTTGAAGAGTTGCATTTTTTCCAAGGAATCTGAATTTTACATTATGAAAAAAGTGTCAGGAAAAATTAATAGAATTCCAGGGATTCTCTATGTTCATTAAATAAATGGCATCTTACCTTGCAGAGATTTCCAATATAAGAATTTATTAATAACGGAAATGTAATGCAATTAGATAGGTTATGGGTGAAGCTTGCAGGGTTCTAAAGGGTACAAGAAAGGTCGTTGTTGGTTTTAGATGGTTTACAAGGAAAAATGCTATAAGGGAGCAATTTAGGCTGGGTTAGCCTAAACCTGTAGAGAAGATGGGCCGAATGGCCCATAGGCAGTTATTCTTTCTTACTGTTTATGTTCCTTTCTGTAATGGGCCTTATTCTGGGCCCATCCTCTTCTATGTTATGTTCTTGTAATTTCTTGCCCAACCAAGGGCCCCCCCTTGTAGTTATTCAAAACTAACTTAATGAAGTAGTGTTAGGGTGTTAGAGGGAGAGTGAAGTTCGAGCCTCTCATACTCTAACCCTCTTTGCTGCCATCTCCCTCTTCATCTTCTACTCAATAGAAGCAATCTTCTCTGCAGTTTTTGATTCCTTTTGATTTCTACATCTATCCTATACAGTCCCACACTCTCAAGGACTGTTTTTCTTCTAAACCTAACCCAAACCTAGCATGTATTTATGTTTGCATATATAAATATTATATATGCATGTATCATACATAATATTTAACAACGGATATGGCACTAAACAGAATGGAATGGAAGAACCCCATATAGTTGGGACAAGGATTTTGGTGATGATGAAGAATCATCAATTTTAAGTTTAAAGGCAGATTCTTTAGTTTAACAGACATGCATATATCTATACTAGTTAATATTGATTGGATAATTCTAGATCTAAGGATTGGGAACATTTTTTTTTCAGAAATAAAAAAGTGAATAATTTGGGCCAGACCAAACACAATCCAATCTGATGTGATTGGGTTGGGTTAGGGTTAGTATTCAACAACTCATGTTGGATTAGGGTCACCTCAGCCCGATCTAGCCCCGCCCAACTGGAACCCCTAAATGCTGTGGCAGATTAGCCATAAACAAAAGGATTTTTGTATCTCCTGTAAATCATTTTTATCTATTAATGAAGTTTAATGTTATTCCTAAATAATAGGGTTCATTTGATCTATGACTTAAGTTTGGTTTGGTTATTGATAGCTGTATTAACCTTAAGTTTTTCATGCTTTTTTTCCTGATTTGAAAGAGGATAACAATTGATTTAATTTGAAAGGAAAGGAGCTTAATTCAATGGAAACTTGCCTGCAGTTTACCTGGTTGGCTACATGAATCCTATTTTCCATTCAAGGCTATGGAGGACCATATCCATTTTAATTTTGCAGTTGAGAATTTTAAAGATGCAGTTCTGAAGCTGCAGTGTGAGTCTGAAGCATGATTCTGAATATGTGGAAGTTAAGAGTGAAGTTTGAAGTGAGAAGTCTTTTATTTGAAGAGTTAAAGTTGGTGGAAAGGTATCTTTGAAGATTAGAGAGATGAAGAAAGCGTGGGTATTTTTTGTAGGAGATGAGACTATTGTCTGGTTTAAGAACTTTGTTGTTGAACGGCAGAGTTAACTTCATTGCACTGTTTGAGTTTGTGAAACGAAGAAAATAGTTGGTATGTTTTCCTGAGGGAAGGGAAGGTGTTGGGTGGGATTTAATCTCTAACATATTAAAAGGTTTTACTGAGTACTTAGATGAAGCTAATACAAATATTCACATTGTTGAAAAATGAAAAGCTCTTATTGACTTGATTCAAGAAGAGTTGGAGTTGGGAGCAGTAAATCTACAGTTCGAATATGGCAATATCTTGGTCTCAAGCTGGTCCCCTGAGTCCAATGTGAAGATGCTGTGTATAGAAGATGGTGTCACTGTTCAAGTTGCGTCAATTTGTGGAGGACAGCTAGTAGAGTTTTTTTACTTTGATTTGCGCTCAGAAGCTATTCTTCTCAATGTCTTGAAGCCTGAAGGCATAATTAGTAAGGTAGAGGTTTTCACTGATAAGGTTCTTTACTCAGTTTGGTTAGCAACCTCCATTGAAGCAGCTCTCTGGATGGAAGCTCTTGGAGAGGAAGACAAGAGGGTTGAGAAAGATTGGCTTCGTGGTGGAAGAGGATTGAACTCTTTCAAAATTTCTGCAAAGGGGCTGCATCAAAAATGGGGGCTGGGGGGTGGAAGGAGGATCTCATTTTTCTTTATTTTTAATAAAAATATTTTATATTAAGAAGAATGAAGATGCATATCACTAGTTAAAAGGGGGGGGGGTCTTAGTCCCTAGCCCACTTTCTTTCTCCTTATCTTTCCTTTCCTTTCCTTTTCTTTCTTTTTCTTTCCCTTCCCTTTCTTTCTTTTCCTTTCTTTTCCTTTCTTTTTTTTTTCTTTGTTTTTTTCTATCTTCTTATATGGGGTGTGCATGTGGCGCATGAGGCGTACGCCTCATGAAAAAAGCGTATGAGGCATATGCCTCTTGCACCTGAGGCGTATGCTTCAGAGGTGTCGGCGCCTCAGGCATATGCCTTGGGGCATTTTGGGGCACCTTGCCTAGAGGTGTGCCTCTAGGCGTACGCCTCCCACACCTTTTAAAACACTGTGCGATAGTTCACCTTCTCAGACTGTTAGTGACAAAAAAGGAGAAAAGTCAAGTTTGAAAGATAACTAGATTGGTGAGGGGAAGATTAAGAATCGTGGTGAGGATTGTAGCTGACCCAGTTTATTGGTTGCAAATCCAGGTTTGTTGAACTGGCAGGGGGAGTTTTAAGGAGTCACTCGATGTGCTGAGGAGACAGGCCGGACCTTTTTCAGCTTGGGCCCAACCCTGATGGGCCTAATAACTTAGATTTAATTTGCTGGTCATGTGATGTTTCATGTAAGCACATGGGAGGGAGACCAAGTCAAGTAATGATAGACCACTTGATGGATTTATCATCCTCTACCTCAAAAGCAACGATAGTTCCAAGTGTGCCATGACATACATTGAAAAACATAGTTAACTTTTTGTAGGAGCAAATTGCAAAGCTTTTCAAAATAGGGGAAGGTAATACGTATCAAAAAGCGATATTTAAGGAAGGTTGAAGGAGTGAATAAGGACTCAAGGAGAAGTTTAAAATGTGGAATTGGGTAATAACTAGTTTCACTCATGAAGTTTTAAACTCACGAGTGATTGAAGGGGTAATAATGGCAGAAAAGGCTATTGCAAAGGTGTGCTCAGACAAGGTTAGAGTGGTTGTAGTGGGAAAGAGGGCGCTAGAGAGGAAATTGTTTGTCAGCCTGCTGGTGATTGTATTTCGTTAGTAGCAGAAGTTGAAAGGATTGAGTGGTATGGGGAGGTGGAAACTGTAAAGAAGGAAGGTAACATGATTTGGGGAAAAGGACATGGGGTTCCTAGAGTTCCTGAAATCTCTGATGGTAATGAGAAGGTTGATGATGGATTTTTTCCCCAAGTATTAGAGGCCCCTGTGGCAAGTATTAGTGGTACTACAACAGGAGGGGTACAAAGGATATGAAGAGATCTCAGAGCAGTGCGAGAAATAGTTCTAGTTTGGACTTGTTGAAGAAAGGGGTGGAGAAGAAGATACTGGGGGAAAATTGAGGTGCTCAAAAGATTAGAAGCAATAATAAATGAGGGATTGGGGAGACTGAGGACGAACTAGAGGAAGAGAGAGGAGAGGAGGAAAATAAGGAAGTGGTTATTGATCAAGTAAGAAAAAAAGTAAAAAAAAAAAGGATTTGGAATAAATAGTCAAAATTGAAACCCAAGTAAGCAAGATGTAAGGGTTTTATGTTTTTAGGAGGGGAAGAATACGTGAGAAAAATGTTTCAGGATTTGGAAGAGAGATACCTTTTGAACGAAGAATGGCATCGAAGGGGTTGGAGACCTGATTGTTGAATATTGTTAGGATTGTGGTTGATCTAGGGATATTAGGGGGGATGGTTGGGCTTTGTAGTGTCCTTGGTTGTGGGAGTGTGTTTTGCTTCGTTTGTAAGGGTTGTGGAAGACTTGTATGTATGAAAAGAGTTTGGAGGGTTTGGTGATGTGGGTATTGGGCTTTGACTTGTATGTGATCCTATCACCTGATTGGTTAATAAATTTTTTTCTTAAAAATCTAAATAAATCCATTTTAACGGTTTTACTGAAAAGAGGATATATGCAATATTTTACATCTGGAGGAAGTTTATTAATTGATGATTTAATGCTACAATAGAATGGTCGGATTTTTTTATTGGACACCATAGTAGTTAATTTCTACAAAGTTATTTCCCATTGAAACAAATCATCAGGGTGTATCGATAGGTTCAAAGTTTCAATACACCCCTTTTGGCGTATCGGGGTGTATCGATACTTTTAACCTTGGTGTGTAGTTTTGTAGTAGAGTGTCTATACTACAGTTTTAGACATTATCCTAATTTCCATAGAACTTTTGGATATTTTTATTTTACGAACAGGGTTACCCTGGGAAGTTTTACTGCCCAAGAATGAATAGTATGAATAAACCTGCATATGCTGCCATATGTACACATTCACCTACAAAGCCAGTTCTCATTTTCGTTTCATCTCGTCGTCAAACAAGACTTACTGCTTTGGACCTCATTCAGGTTAGATCTTTCATCATGCTGTGATTTTGAATTGTTCAGTGGTATCCACAGTTACTTATGGTTGTACATATGCAGTTTGCAGCTTCAGATGATCATCCAAGGCAGTTTCTTGACATGCCAGAGGATGAGATGCAGATGGTTCTTTCTCAGGTCACAGATCAGAACCTGTGGCACACTTTACAGTTTGGAATCGGATTGCACCATGCAGGGCTAAATGATAAAGACAGATCCCTTGTTGAGGAACTTTTTGTGAACAACAAAATTCAGGTATTCTTTATCTCTTTGTTACCCCCTTATTGAGGAACTTTTTTGTGAACTTTTTGAGAAAGGCATGTTTTCCTCCACACTGTTACAGGTTTTGGTATGTACGAGCACATTAGCATGGGGTGTAAATCTTCCTGCTCATCTAGTTATTATCAAGGTGTGGGCAATCTGCTTTTTTTCCTGTTTTTTATTTCTGTATCTATTTTTCTGATTAAAATATTCTTCTGAAGAACTCCCAATGAGGGAAGTTCATATGGAGGTTTCATATGTTTGACAAAGGGAAATTACAGTACTAAACTCAACTAACCCTTATCCAACTTTTTGAGTGTCTATGTTAACCAAATACATTTTGGGGACAGGTGGACTTGGTGTCGTATATGGAATTTGCACTAAAAATTGAAGTATCTGACACAAGGCAGAAGACTTATAAACGTATCTAGGCATCATAGGTTTGGGTATTCTACATTAATTTCTATTTGCAGTCCCACTTTGGCTCTTCTTATCACTTCTATAAAGGCCTTTAGCCATTGTTGGTTCCTGCTGTCTAGGGTCTTGGGAGTGATTAACCTGCATTCTCATGCTTGTCAGCCCAATATTTTACCATTATACCAAAAAATGGCCCCTTCTCACCACTTCCATCAACATCAACTTTGGTCCTTCCCATGCTTTCTTAGAGTTGAACTTAACCAAACCTTTCTTCGTTGTCATATTTTAATCCATATGACCAATCATCTTGGCTGATTTTCCCTCACTCACCTACTGGAGTCATCTTTAAGATTCATATCAGTGGAGGGGAAAAGGAGTGTGAAAGAAGTTTTACTTTGAAGCCCGTAGCAATTGCTTTCAATTTCTAAAAGAAATCGATCCTTGATAGGATCATCAGATTGCTAGGTGGGATCATAGAATACCTTGACTTGAATGATCTACATGCTGTGAAGGTGAGAATCATGGGGGTGAAACCAGATGACATCCCTTGATCTCTGGTTCTCTTTGCCAATGGCCTTTGGAGGAGGGTTTGGTTACTGACAGGAGTTGAAGAAGCAGCTCTGTGGAAAGGGTGTTCAAAGGAGGAAGAAGATGATGAGGTTGCAACCTGGGGTCTATGTAGAGGGAGGAGAGAGGACAATGGAGGAAGGGGAAAGGCTTCACTGCTGCGGGAAGGTGAATATTCTAATTCCAAAAGACGAGCAGAAGTTTATCTTGAAAATGAATTTTTGAAAAATAAATTGAAAGTAAAGAATAAGGGTTGTGGGCCCTCTTTTAGTGAAGTGGTTAAGAGGGGGGTAGCTTTTGAGCTGGCATGTGGTCCATACTTTGCAAATAAAATGCATACTAAAGCCCTATTAGATCCAGTTGGGGTTAGGGCTTGTTTTGGAGCAGCTACAGTAATCCGAACCAATGAAGAATGAAGAAGAAGATGAGGAAGAAGACAAGAGAAAGAGAGAACAGAAGGGTTTAGTCGAAAACTGATCAGTCTCCCATTCAGTCGACCCCCTTATTTTATTAGGTTCTAATTAAACTTACAAAGACTAAACTGCCCTCACTTAAGTGTGGGGCAGAGTACTCTAATAAAACAGCCACATAAGCAAAGTACTTATCTGACATGAGATTACTAAACCACCCCTATTCGGCTCACTCTAATAATCCCCCTCAAGCTGGAGAATTTATGTCATATAATCCCAGCTTGTTACATAGATGGTTCACTTTCCCTGAGTTTAGAGCTTTTGTAAACAAATCTGCCCATTGATCATTCGAGCCCACATGTTCTGTGTTCATCTCTCCAGCAAGGACCTTCTCCCTCACAAAGTGGCAATCAACCTCTATGTGCTTTGTTCTCTCATAAAATACAGGATTGGATGAGATATGGAGTGCAGCTTGGTTGTCACAATACAGTCTCATAGGTTTATCCATGTGAAACCCAATTTCTTGTAGAAGATTCCTCAACCACACTAACTCACAGGTAGTATGTGCCATGGCCTTATACTCAGCTTCAGCACTACCTCTGGCCACAACCGTCTGCTTTTTACTCTTCCACGTCACAAGATTTCCTCCAACAAATGTGCAATAGCCCGTAGTAGATCTTCTATCATTCACTGAGCTTGCCCAGTCTGCATCTGTATACCCCACTACTTCAAGTTTTCTTCCTGATTTATACAATAGTCCACGGCCTGGAGATCCTTTCAGATACCTCACAATTCTAAGAATTGCATCCCAGTGAGGTTTATGAGGGTTCTGCATGAATTGGCTCGCCACACTGACTACAAAGGATATGTCGGGTCTTGTGATAGTCAGATAGTTCAACTTCTCCACTAGTCTATACCCTCCAAGATCTTCAAATACTTCTCCTATATCACTGCTCAACTTAACATTTGGTTCCATAGGGGTCTCAGCCGGTTTTGCACCTAACATTCTTGTTTCTTCCAATAGATCAAGAACATATTTTCTTTGGCACAGGTTTACACATTGTTTTGACCTGGCAACCTCTATTCCCAAGAAATATTTCAATGTTCCAAGATCTTTTGTTTGGAAATGATTTTGCAGAAATACCTTTAATTTGCCAATCCCCAATTTATCACTGTCAATAATGACAATATCATCCACATAGACCACTAATAGAATCTTCCCAGCTTCTGAGTCATAGCTGAACACTGAGTGATCTACCTGGCACTGTTGAGCAGCAAACAAAGCACGCGGCGATTGTTTCAGCCCATAAATTGCCTTCTTCAATCTGCATACCTTACCATCCTCCCCCTGAGCAGCAAACCCAGGTGGTTGCTCCATATATACCTCCTCCACAAGATCACCATGGAGAAAGGCATTCTTTATATCAAGCTGAAACAGAGGCCAATCATACATAACTGCTAGGGAAATTAGTACATGCACAGAACCAATCTTAGCCACCGGAGAGAATGTCTCCATGTAGTCCATTCCATACAACTGTGAGTAACCTTTAGCAACAAGCCAGGCCTTCAGACGCTCCACACTACCATCTGGGAAGTATTTCACAGTATACACCCATTTACATCCCACAGCATGCTTACCAGGTGGGAGAGTAGTAAGTTCCCACGTTTGAGTATGTTGAAGAGCAAAAACTTCCTCCTCCATTGTCCGCCGCCAATCTGGTGAACTTAGAGCTTCTTGAACATTGTTATGTATGGAAATAGAGGATAAAAGGGAAACAAACTGGTGATGTGATGTAGAAAGACGAGATAATGAAACAAAATTGGAAATGGGATGGAGCGTAGAACTGCGTTTACCTTTCCGTAAGGCAATGGGTAGGTCAAGGTCTGAAGGTTCAACAATAGGAGCCATGAGAGGATCCGCAGATGAGGTAGAAGCTGGAGGGGTCGGTGTCGTCCGACGTCTAAACACTTGCCGGATTGGTGGACGTTCTGTGGTGATCTGCCCGGGATGAGGTGATGAGTCTACTCCAACAACTGCATTTGGAACTGGATCCCTGACAGGGAGAGGAAGAGGAAGTGCGGGTGGAGACGAAGGCGCTTCAGGACTTGAGAAGAAGGGGACTGACTCAAAAAAGGTGACATCAGGGCAGACATAGCACTTCCGGGTAATGGGATTATAACACTTGTACCCTTTTTGAGTCCATTAGTAGCCAAGGAAGACACATTTAATTGAGCGTGCATCTAGCTTGTCTATTCCAAGGCCCAGATTATGGACAAAGCACACACAACCAAAGACACGAGGAGTTAATGGGAATGGAGATAAAGTGGGAAACAAGATAGAGAAGGGGGACCGACCATGAAGGATGAAGGAGGGCATCCGATTAATGAGAAAACATGCAGTGAGTACAGCATCACTCCAAAAACGTTTAAGAACATTCATGTGGTGAAGAATAGACCGAGCTGTTTCAAGAAGCTGACGGTTCTTCCGTTCAGTTACCCCATTTTGTTGAGGGGTGTATGCACATGATGTCTGATGAATAATGCCATGTTGTTCTAAATACTGTTGAAATGAAGTAAGAAAGTATTCACGACCATTATCTGAACGGAGAACTTTGATTGGAATACCAAATTGTGTGCGTATTTCAGCATGGAATTTTTGAAAAATGGAAAACAATTCACTTCTTTCTTTCATTAAGTAAATCCATGTCATATTTGAACAATCATCAAAAAAGGAGACAAAATACTTGTACCCATTATAAGAATCTATTTTGATTGGACCCCAAACATCTGAATGAACCAAAGAAAAAGGACTCAACATACGACTCTCAACTCTTGGACTGAAGGACACACGACGATGTTTCCCAAACTGACATGACTCACATTACAAAACTGACAAATGACTCAATGACGGGACCAAAATCTTGAGAGCCTTGAGAGATGGATGTCCCAGTCGGCAATGCCATTGTAGAGGAGTAAGTGAAGTCTGAAGAGCAATTGAAGATCCACCACCATCAAGATAATACAGTCCACCAGCTTCATGCCCCCCACCAATCTTCTTCCTCGTCTTGAGATCCTGAAAAGCACAAGTGGAAGGAAAGAAGGTAACAGAACAGTTAAGAGCTTTGGTTATTTTTACTAATTGACATAAGATTGGATGGAAACTTAGGGACATATAAAACAGATGATAAGGGCACAGAAGCCATGTCAACATTACCAACACCACATATGGGAGATGATGACCCATTGGCAAGTGTAACAGTTTGTGATGTGGAGGTTTCAGAAAGAGAAGAGAACACACCTGGAGTCCCGGTCATATGATCTGAGGCTCTAGAGTCAATAATCCAGGGCGGGATTTTAGATGACATGCAAGCAATACTTGATTGGGCAAGTGTGGCAGTGGTATGCTGTGAAGTAGTTTGAAGGAACTGTTCATACTCATCACGCGGTACGCTCACCATTTCCCTCCCAGAGGTAGATGTAGATGTGGGAGGAGTTCGGTCTGCCAGTTTACTGTCACTAATATCAACCTCACCTGCTACAGCATGATTAGCCCATTTAGAGGGAGGGCCATGTAGATCATAACATAAATTCATTGTGTATCCCTCTCTACCAGAATGAGTACATTTCCTTGTAGAGTTATTCTTGCCTCTGCCACGGCCTCCCCCTGAGTCACGACCACCCCGACTAATCATGGAACTGCCACGGCCTCCTCAGGGAGCATGACCTCCCCCTCTTGTACTATGTCCAACCCCTCTAGCTGTCACAAGTGCTGATCTATCAAACTGTTTGGAGTTCTCTGTCTGTCCCAAAGAAATTCTACGAAGCTTTGAGAATATTTCCTCAAGTGTAGGAAGAGTAGAGCCCCCCAATATTTGGGCTCCAACTGGTTCATATTCCGACTTTAGCCCCATTAAAAATCTTGTAACATCTAGTTGCTCCCTTTGCTGTTGCTGAACTTTAATATCTGGAGTAAGGGGGTGATAGACATTGAGTTCATTCCTTATATTCTTCATGCTGGCATAATACTCTTCTATTGTTTTGGTTCCTTGTTGTAAATCAAAATACTCCTGATAAAGCTGATACACTCTTGTTGTGTTATTTTGTCCAAAATATAGTTTCTTAGCATGCTCCTATATATCCTTAGCCGTATCAAGGAACATGAAGTTGGCACTAATTTTGGGTTTCATACTATTCCACAGCCAAGTCATGATTTGAGCATCTTCTTGCTCCCAATCATCAAACCCTGGAGAGTCCTCCGGTGGCTTCTCATCTCTTACATGCTTTACTTTCTTCTTTGCCTTGAGAAACACTTCCACTGATTTAGCCCATGGAACATAGTTCTCCCCATTCAGCTTAATTGAGGTCATTTGTACCCCTAGGTAGTCGGAGGAAATTACCACATTAGGTTTCTATTCTTTCACAGTTGCCTCTAACCTTCTCAGCTACAAGCTGATTGATGTTGTTCACAGTTTGATACTTCAGCACCTATTGCAGCCCCTAAACACAACAGTGGGAGCACACACTTGTTCTTCTTCACACTACTGCTGACTTCACACACCTACGACCTACATAAGCATCACAAGCACCACAACACAACAGTAGGCCCTTTTACAACCATTCAATAAAAAAAATTGTGCATCACAAGCACCACAACACAGTCAAACTGCTACACCCAGTTCTGATTTGTTTAACACACTTAAGAGGGCATTACATGACCACAAGGAGCTTGGCAAGGTCACTGCATTCCACCTTCCACTCAGCCAGTTCAGATTTGTTTAGCACACTTAAGAGGGCATTACATGACCACAAGGAGCTTGGCAAGGTCACTGCATTCTACCTTACACCACTCGGCCACCTACAGCAGCCCTAACACCACTCAACAACTCACAGCAGCCCTACACCATTCGGCTACTGCACACACAGCCCTTCTCAGGTCAACAATGAACCTAGTTCTCTAGGTTCTAATCAGTACTAACAGATTCTTGAAGGCTTCCTACCCAGAAATACCAGCAACACAAAAGGACTAAATAACCAACCTTCCTTTGAGAGTATCAGCCAACCATTCACTGCTGAAATCACCTTCCTTGATGAAGAAAAGCTATGCGCAGCAGAGAGCAACGAGCTGTGATGTCTCAGACCTAGGGCGAACCAGCTCTCTCCATTAACTAACTAGAAACGAAGAAGAGGGTGCCTCGAACACAGCTGAGATGCTTTGCAAGCGGAAGCAGGTCAGAAACCTCGTTCTGATACCATGTTTTGGAGCAGCTACAGTAATCCGAACCAGTGAAGAAGGAAGAAGAAGTTGAGGAAGATGACAAGAGAAAGAGAGAACAGGAGGGTTTAGTCGAAAACTGATTAGTCTCTCATTCAGTCGACCCCCTTATGTTTATTAGGTTCTAATTACACTTACAAAGACTAAACTGCCCTCACTTAAATGTGGGGCAGAGTACTCTAATAAAACAGCCACATAAGCAAAGTACTTAACTGACATGAGATTACTAAACTACCCCTATTTGGCTCACTCTAACAGGCTAACCTGTTACCTAAGGTGAACCAACTTGTTGATCAAAGTTTGGAGACCGGATCATGTGACACCTTAAGTAGTCACATGAGTTGGGTCTCTAAGGTTCTGATAGGAGACAATAGTTTGGGTCTATCATCTTCCCCAAAAACAGTTCAGCCGATGGCCAAGGATCACCTGAAACCAAGATATTCAAGGTTCATTTGGCGAAGAAAGAGGAGGAAGATGGAGGTTGAGTTGATTCCAGCATGTCAGAACTCAGAAGAGGAGTGTGATGATTCAAGTAGTGAATCTGATAACGACAACGCAGGGGAGGTTAATGAGATAGAGGAAGAGGGAGAGGAAGTTTTCAATACAGATTTTCTCTTTGATGAAGATCAAAAGAAGGAAGAAACTACCCTTGTTCCTAGTCCTTCTATAGTTGTTGGGAGTTTAGCAAGGTCAGTACATGTTGGGTTAGGGAGGAAAATCGAAGACTAAACAAAGGAGTACCAGACCAGAGATTAATCTCTAGGCAGGGTGTTCGTAAGGAAATAGTGGACAATCACACGAGGACTCACAAGGAGAATCCAAGCGGGGATAAGCTAGAGAACTGTGGAAATGAACATGAGTGTGAAACAAGACTAGGAAATTTCTCTTAACAAATTATCCCTGTGGTAGCCAATAGCTCCTAGAGTTTTGAACAGGAAAAGAGAGTTAAGTCCCTTGGTCTTGTCATTGAGTCTTCCTACTTTCCCAGTCCAGGTTTGTTAATAATTTTGCTTTGGGTACTAACCTATGTTCTATGTTCGATGTTTCTGTTCCAGGGTCTCAAGCAACAATTAAGCCGCTTGCCAGTGATGTTGAAGGAGAAGGAAAAAATAGGGAGTTGGAGCTACAAGAGGAAGAGGAAAGAGGAAGAAGAATTTGGGAATGCTGGAGAAGGAGAGGAAAAATGAAAGTAAAGTTTGTGAAGGTTTTGTGGTTGGGAATGCGATTGAAACATAGGGAGGCTGTGAGGGGTGTAAGGGGAAAGAGGAGGGAGATAGTGGGAGGATAATGAAAATGAAGATTCAGTGGTTGACTTTGTTGAAAAGTTAGGATGTAAAATAATGAGCTGAAAGTCTATTTGAGGACAAAGAAGGAAGAAGGGAAGGTTAGAAAAAGAAAGCTATGTGAAGCAAAGAGATTAAGGCTGGATGTGGAAGGAGATAAAGAGTTTAGTGAAAGAAAGGGGAGGAGAAGAGGGAACAAGTAGGAGGGAGGAGGGAGGGGCAGGTCAAATAGGTGGAAATGAAGATTATAAGTTGGAATGTGAGAGGTTTGGGGAATCCAAGGAAGTGAACCTTGGTAAAGGATGTGTTAAGGAAAGAAAATTCAAACATAGTAATGATTCAGGAATGTAAGTTGGCAGATTTTCATAACAGGTGGACTAGAAGCTTTTAGAGGGCTAGGGGTATTAGTTGGGCAATAAGTCCTTCATAGGGTTCCTAGGGAGGCATAGTGACATTGTGGAGAAATGAGGTCATGAAGGGAATTGTAGAATTTGTGGGTAAATTCATAGTGTCCATTAAGTTCAAACAAGTAGATGGTGGCTTTGAATGGGTGTTAACAAATATTTATTATCCTAATGGATATAGAGAGAGAAACGCGTTGTGGAAAGAGTTGAAAGATATCAGGACGTTGGGAGGGACCGTGGTGTATAGTTGAGGATTTCAATGTAATTAGGTTCACTGAGGAGACAAATAATTCAAGGGAAAGCATCACTAGAAGTATGGGGAAGTTCAATGAATTCATCAATACCTTTTTGTTCATTGCAAACTGGGAGGAACATTGGGAGATCTAGTCTCTAGAGCCTTACCTAGGCTAACTTCTGATCATTGCTAATTTCCATTAGTAAGGAGGAGTTTGGTGGCAAAGGCCCAACCCAACCCCATTTCGATTTGAAAATGTGGTTATGTGGCTTAGGATTTGTAGGGAAAGTAAAGGATTGGTGGAAATGAAAGTAATTCCAAATTGAATTGGGAAGGAATGAAGTTCCATTGGAAGCTAAAAGAATTAAAAGCAAGAATCAAAGAAATGGAACATTCAACAATTGGGGAGATTAGAAGCAAGGAAACAAGAGGTGATTAGACAAATTGAGGGTCTGGATGCAAAGGAAGAAGAGGGAACTTTCAATGAAAGGGATGTGGTAAGATGGGAGTTGAGGAAGAAACTGGAGGATGTCATGTTAAAGAAGAAATCTGTTGGAGGCGAAAATTCAGACACAAATGGGGTGAGAGAAGGGGATGGAAACACAAAGTTATTTCATGCTTTGGAAAAAGGAAGAAGAAAGAAAATTTTCATCTCTAAGCTTGTGATTGATGATGTTACTCTCACTCAACAAAATGAGATTGTAGCGGCCTTTATGAATCATTTCAAATCCATTTATAGAAGACCACTAAATGACAGGACAAGGTTGGAAGGGTTCAATTGGCCTAAATTGCCCGAGGACCTTAAATTATGTCTTGAGAGGAATTTTGAGGTGGAGGAAATAAGGGAAGCAATCTTTTCAATGGATAGGTCCAAAGCTTTTGGACCATAGGGTTTTATAATGGCTTTTTATCAGGATTGTTGAGACATACTCAAACATGATATTCAAAAAGTCTTCTCATTGGATTTTGGGGTAATGTTGCCCAATTTCCCTGGCTTCTCAAGTGAGTGCTCATCAAAATTCAGTTTTATTAGAACCTTGGGGGAGTGGGTGACCCAATGTTTAAAAGTATCATTTGTAGAGGCAGAGGAAGAAGCAACCTAGGCCCACCCTCTGAAAGTGTTATTAGTACTTGAAGTCTGTAAGCTCATCTCTAAATATGCACCTAGTGGACCACAAGGATAGTAATGAGGTCTATCAAAATGTATGGTTCCCTAAATTGTTCTTGTCAGTACATAGATACATATGGCTATTTAGATGTTCCAGACATTATCTGATCTTCTAATAAAGATCTGTTTCTGATGCAGGGAACGGAATATTATGATGGGAAAGCAAAAAGATATGTCGATTTTCCCATTACAGACATTTTGCAGATGATGGGCCGTGCAGGGCGACCACAATTTGACCAACATGGAAAAGCCGTAATTCTTGTTCATGAACCCAAAAAGAGCTTCTACAAGAAGGTAATAAACTTCATCTTCTAGACTTTTAGAAGGAAACTTGTTTGAAATTGTTGAAATAACCTTCATTTTCTATGGGCAGTTTCTTTATGAACCTTTCCCAGTTGAAAGTAATCTGAGGGAGCAGTTGCATGATCACATTAATGCAGAGATCGTTTCTGGTACAATATGCCATAAAGAGGATGCAGTGCATTATCTCACTTGGACTTACCTGTTCCGGCGATTGGTAAAGTTTCACAGCTTGGTGATTACTTGTATATGTTTACATTTGCATAGCTTGTCATAAACATATTCTTCCATTATTTTCTGTTCGCGGAAGACTTTATGGTTTCTATTTACATTTGCATAGCTATCTTGCTGGAAGACCTAGGATCAAATAAATTTTATTAGTAACGAGAATACAAAAGAGTACAAGGAGTACAAATGGAGAATCAAAGAAGATGAGACATAACCCCTCCAGCGTGCTACTTCCCCCCAAGACATCATCCCAAACAGAGCACAAATTACACCAGAGAATTAGGTCCCCAATATAAGACCTATCTTTTAGACTCTTTCCTATCTAGAGAACCTTCTAAGGAATTGGCTGATCTTCACACCTAGTTGATTGAGATGTTTATAGAAGTGGCAAGAGGTCTATCCTCCTTTAAATGATACCTTAGCTGCCATTGTTCTGGATTGCTGTCCCTCACCCAGCCCATGCTTACTTTTGAATTTCCAACTACAAGGTCTCTATAGCCAAATGTGTGACTCAATCATAGTCCCTGAAGTAAGGGGGATACTCTATTGTGTACTTCTTTCTTCACAACCCTAATAGAATTAAACAATTATAGATAAAAAAATTGTAGCTTTTTAAAAGGACAAGGGCTAGGCCTGTCTGAAGTTTCTTCATCAAGGATGGAGAATATGGCCTTTTCATTGAACCGTGTAACTCCAAAAAGGACCACTTGATCAATTAGAAGATGGTCTATATGAGTTTAAAGGAAGGGGGCCTAGGATTGGAATAGGATCATTCTCAGAAACTCTTCACTTCTAGGGAAAGGTTGTGGAGGTTTCCTAAGGATTCTGATAATATGTCATGTAGTCATTAAATGCATCTATGTTGTGGATACGAATGGCTAGGATTCAAGTTTACAAGCATGAGTAACTCCTTTTTCTCCTTGGAAATTCATTTTTTCCCTACTCCCTTCCTTTCTTCAATTCATTAGTATGATGTTCTATTTGGCAAAAAAAATCAGACTATGGTTAGACCTTTGGTTGGGGACTTTCCACTTATTGATAAATACCCCTCTTTATTCTCCTTATCCTCGTGCCCATACAGTAGTAGTATACCTGATTACATGACCTGCCCCCCCCCCCCCCCTCAATGTCTAGCTTGGAATTTGGGTTTGAGATGGGAGCTTAGGAATTGTGAAACCCCAAAGGCCTTAGCCTTAATTGAATCTTTAGAGAAAGCTTTCTTTGACTTCTCTAAGTAAGATTCAAGAGTTTGGACTCTCAACTCCTTCGATTTATTCTTTTGTGCCTCATTCTTTATTAGTCGCTCCTTGGGCCCCTTAAGCTCTGGTTCTCTAGTTAAGGCCATTTAGTGAGGGTTGGGACCACTTAGGATTTGAGCATTTCTGTTGGGAGGTTTTTTCATAAAAATAAAAAAATAAACACGTTGAATACATTGCTATGGAAAATATATTCTTGGTGTTTATTCATTTATGCCCTTTGTGCAAAGCTAATGGTGGCAATTCTTTCAATCCATAACTCTCCTGCAGTTTTGTTAAGAGCACTTTTTCTCATTGTTTGACCTCACAAATCTGTTTGATACCTCATTCTGTTTCCTTCAATAAAGAGAGATAGTCTTGTGGAGATCTGTGTTAGAGATATATACTTCTTAAGTTACAAAAGATGTGAAAGGACAGTTAATGGTGCTCCCAAACAATAGATCAGCCCATAGGCTCGCTACACCCCCTTAAGCTAATGCCAGGGAAGAAGCATCCGTTTGTAAGGAAGAGAGATGTGGCCACAAGGAACTGACATGAAGTGAAGTTTCAATCAACCTCAATATGCTTTGTACATTCATGAAACAAAGGATTCAAGGCTATCTTGATTGAACTTACGTTTGTTATTTCTTACACTTCCATGAAACAAGAGAATCAACCAGGAAAACACACCACCCAGTTGTGGACCTTCTTGTGTCTGGGCATCCCACCCAATCAGCATCAACATAAGCAGTCAAGTCTAAAGATGATGATGATGAGTAAAATAATCCATGAGACAAAGTATCATGAAGATATCTAATAATGAGAAGAACAACCGACATATGTGGTTGTCAAGGAGAAGAAACGAATTGACTAACCTAGTAGAAAACTTTTGAACACCTGAACCAAAGAATCTGTAAAGAAAAAGATAATTCTTGAAGAGAGCCAATTATCTGGCCACCCTCCTCACTAGCATTTATACTTTTAATTAAAAAAGGGTACAATGACTAATATGCCCTTATAGGGCGGATTGTGGGCAATATTGATTGTAGCTTGGTTGTCACAATATAATATCATAGGCTCCTCAGCTTTTATCCCAATCTCACTCAGCAAGGATCTAACCCAAAGTAGATCTGAAACACCATGAGCCATAGATCTATATTTGGCCTCTACACTTGACCTAGCCACTATTTTTTACTCTTCCATGAAACCAAATTTCCTCCTACAAGGGTGCATACCCCTGATGTAAATCTCTTGTCATCTAAACAATTTGCCCAATCTGCATCTATATAGGACTCCAATTTTAAATTCCCGTGGTCTGAGAATAGAATCCCTTTGCCAAGATGCTTCTTTAGGTATGCAAGTACAATTAAAAGAAATAATGAATGAAAGAACAGTTATATGATACATAAGATACAAAATATAATGGTGCTCCCAAACAATAGATCAGCCCATAGACTCTCTACAATGTGCAAGAGTAGCTATCCTATGATGTGTGTTGGAAAAAAGGAATGCCCACATCTTCAATGACAAAGAAAAATGGTTTAAGGAATATCATTGACAATATCTGTATCAAGTTGGCACATTGGGTCAGAACCATGGAGCTCTTTGCACCATACATGACTGATGACATAATAAAAACTTGGAGGGAAGTGGTTGCCTCTGCCCCGACCAGGACAATAGTACATGCTGAATGGTGCCAATATTAAAAAATTGTAATTGATAATGAATCTCACAAGGATGGTTATCCGAGGCTAACCATCCCTTAGATGCTCTGTAAATTAACCTTTATTACAATTAATAAAATTCTTTACGGTTACTGATAAAAAACAAGCATTTAATAATTGACTTGAATTATATATATTGTTGACATCCTGTCAATTTTCTTCAATCAAATTATGTGGTTTCTTTCATGAGAGTAACCACTGCTAGATCTGACAATAGTGCTTTGTGTTTGGTGAATAGTTATGTTGTGCATTTAAAAGTTTTATTGTTTTCAAGATTCTATTCTTTGTAAAATTGTAATTTTCTATATTCTTAAGGGATATTTTCAAGATAATGAAAAGTTATTCAACCATTTAGCAGAGAATCAGCTTCTTGACATGATCACTTTGTGGATTGCTGATAAAGAGCAGCCCAGTGCACAAGGCTCCCACCAATGTGAGGTCTAGGGAGGGACAGATGTATAGAGCCTTACCTACACACACAGAGAGGCTATTTCCAGATTTTGTGGATTTCTGATGTTCTACCAAATATGAGATCCACCAAACCAAAGATTTTTCATGTAAAAGTTTTATTAAGAGTGTTATTATGATTCGGCCTGCCCTTGAGTTCTGTTAGTCTGATAACAGCCAAGAAGAGAGAAGAAGAAAGAAGAAAGAAAGAGAGAGAGAAAGGAGGAGAATAGGAGAGAAGAAAAGTCTGGTTCGAATGAGAGAGAATTACCTCTCCCATTCGGCCAGATATGTTTTATATTACTAACATAATGGAAAAGACACACGTGCCCTTACTTAAGTGAGGGACACTAGTTCTAATATAATATTACAGATCAGCAACCTCAGCATAAGTATAAAGACAGAAATACCCCTACATACTCGATACTAACACTCCCCCTCAAGCTGGTGAGTATATATCATATAATCCTAGCTTGTTACATATGTAGTCCACTCTTCCCCGACTCAACTCTTTGGCAAATAAGTTTGCCCACTGTTTCCCTGTGTTAACATATGCAGTGTTTATCACTCCACTCAGCACCTTCTCTCTCACAAAGTGACAGTCAACCTCGATGTGCTTGGTTCTTTCATGAAACACCGGATTAGAAGAAATATGAACGGCAGCCTAATTGTCATAGTAAAACTTCATTGGTGTGTTAACATTGTATCCTATCTCCTATAGAAGGTTCCTTAGCCACACTAATTTACAAGTAGTATGTGCCATAGCTCTATATTTTTCCTCTGTACTACTTATCGCCACGACTATCTGCTTCTTACTTTTCCACGTCACCAGATTACCCCCAAGAAAAGTGCAATAGCCTATGGTAGATCTCCTATCAGACATAGAACCAGCCCAGTTAGCATCAGTATATCCTTCTATTTCAAGTTTTCCACCACTTTTGTATATCAAACCATGACCAGGAGCCCCTTTTAAATACCTCACAATTCTTAGAACCGCATCCCAATGAGGAACCGGAGTTTCTACATGAACTGACGTACCACATTAACCGCAAATGAAATATCTGGCCGAGTAATGATTAGGTAGTTCAGTTTACCTACAAGTCGCCAGTATCTGCCAGGGTCTTCAAACACTTCACCCATATCACTGCTCAGCTTAGTATTTGTTTCCATAGGTGTTTCAGTTGGTTTAGCACCTAACAAACCTATTTCCTCCAACAAATCAAGCACATATTTCCTCTGACATAAATTAATACCATGCTTAGACCTTGCTACTTCTATCCCCAAGAAATATGTCCATTTACCAAGGTCATTCGTTTGAAACTGTTGCTGTAGAAAAGTCTTCAACCTGTCAATTCCCATTTTATCATTCCCGGTAATAACAATATCATCTACATACACCACCAATAGGATTTTTCCTGCTTGAGAGTCATGATTGAAGACTAAATGATCAACTTGGCACTGTTTCATACCAAACTTCTTTACCACCTTACTGAACCTACCAAACCATGCTCGAGGAGACTGTTTAAGCCCATAAATAGCCTTCTTTAGTCTACATACCTTACCATCCTCCCCCTAAGCAACAAACCCTGGTGGTTGCTCCATATAGACCTCCTCGAGCAAACTACCATGCAAGAATGCATTCTTAATATCAAGCTGATAGAGGGGCCAATCATACATAGCAGCAAGAGAGATCACAACACAAACCGAACTTATCTTAGCAACTGGGGAGAAGGTCTCTTTGTAGTCAATACCATAGGTTTGGGAGTACTCTTTTGCAACCAATCTAGCTTTTAGTCGCTCTACACTACCATCAGGTAAATACTTAATAGTATAAACCCACTTACAACCGATAGCTTGCTTCCCAGGAGGAAGAGTGGTGAGGTCCCAAGTATGATTATGAGTTAGAGCTAAGAGTTCTTCTTCCATTGCACGGCACCATCCTGGAGAGGCAAGGGCTTCCTGGACATCCTTAGGGACAACAACTAAGGATAACAAAGAGATAAACTAGCAATGGGAAGCGAAAAGGTGAGTGAGTGAAACATAATTAGAAATAGGATGAAGGGTACAAGTGCATTTACCTTTCCGCAAGGCAATGGGAAGATCAAGATCAGATACTGGGTTTGGGGCTAGCGTGGAGACAACTGCCGGATCTGTCGACGTTGATGGAGCTGGAGGAGGAGCAGCCAGTACATGTGGGCGATGTGTATACACTTGGCGGATAGGTGGCCGCTCAACAGGTGGTGGCACTGGAGGCAAGGACTTAGTCACAACTGGAACAAGAGGAACAGAATCCGCAACTGGAAGTGGAAGAGGAGGAGGTGATGAGGAGGAAGAAACATCACCGGACCCCAAGAAAAAACGGAGTAGACTCAAAGAAGGTAACATCAGCACACACAAAGGAACGTCGAGAACTAGGATGATAACACTTATACCCTTTCTGGGTCCGGGAATAGCCAAGGAAGATGCACTTAATGGATCATGCATCTAATTTGTCCTTCCCGAGGCCCAGATTATTGACGAAGCAGACACACCCAAAAGCCCGAGGAGAAAGAGGAAACAAAGACAAGGTGGGAAACAAGGCAGTGAATGGGGAATGACCATCAAGGATAGATGTGGGCATCCGATTAATCAAGAAGTAAGAAGTAAGCACCGTCATCCTTGAAATGATGAAGAGAAATATTCACGGCCATTATTGGAACGAAAAAATTTAATGTGAACACCAAATTGGTTGCAAATCTCAGCATAAAATTTTCGGAGGATGGTAAACAATTCACTCCTTTCTTTCATTAAATAGAGCCATGTCATCCTTGAATAATCATCAACAAAAATGACAAAATATCTATATCCATTGTATGACATCACTTTATAAGGACCCCAAACATCTGAATGAACCAAAGAAAAAGGACTCGGCACACGATTATCAACCCTAGGACTAAAGGGAACATGGCGATATTTCCCCAACTGACACGACTCGCAATCTAAAACAGAAAGTTGACTCAATGAAGGAACTAAAGACTTCAAAACTTTTTGCGAAGGATGACCAAATCGATAGTGCCACTAGAGAGGAGAGAGAGATGACTGGAGAGCTATTGATGTTCTTCCACCACCGTCAAGATAATACAATCCATCTTCTTCATCCCCGTCTTGAGATCTTGAAAAACACACGAAGAAGGGTAAAAAGTAATAGAGCAATTGAGTGACTTGTTCAACTTACTAACAGACATAAGGCTAAACAGAAATTTAGGGACATACAAAACTGAGGATAAAGATAAGGGGGTCATCTTAACATTGCCAACACCACAAATGGAGGATGTGGAACCATTAGCAAGGGTAACAGATTGTGATGTTGAGCAATGAGAGAGGGAAGAAAACACACATGGAGTTCCAATCATGTGATCGGAAACTCTAGAGTCAATAATCCAAGGATTGGGTGTTGATGCCAAACAAGCATACCTGGGTGTGCGAGAGTAGTCGTGTTCTGCTGAGATGTGGATTAGACAAACCTCTCATACTCATCACAGGGAACACTCGCCATCTCCTTCTCGGGAACATCTGTGGATGTAGGAGGCATCTGATCAGCTGAACGACTCTCCTGTCTGAAACTGGTGTCACTAGTCATGGCATGATTGGCCCAAGTTGAGGGTGGACCATGCAAGTCATAGCAATAATTAATGGTATGTCCATCCATACCAGAATGAGTACACCTCCTCGGACCCGAACCACGTCCTCTGCCATGGGCTCCCCCTAAATCTCTACCTCTAGTACGACCACCACCATGGTTATACGTAGGTCCACCACCACCACTCCGGCCATATATCAGGCCACTACTACCACTACGGCCAGACTGAGCTCCTCGAGCTCCACCTCTAACACCACAGCCCCTCGATACTGCAAAGGCTGATCTATCAGAAACATTAGAGTTCTCAGTAGATCCAATGGAAATCCTCCGAAGTCGAGTGAACACCTCTTCTAAGGAAGGGATAGTTGACCCTCCTAGTATCTGAGCCCGCATTGGTTCATACTCAGATTCCAGCCCCACCAAAAATCGAGTCACATCAAGTTGTTCTCTCTGTTGTTGCTGAATTTTGACATCAAAAGTGAGGGGGTGATAAACATTCATCTCATTACAGATGTTTTCTACTAGCATAGTACTTCTCAAGACTCTGATTGCCCTGTTGCAGATTAAAGTATTTCTGATACAACTGATATACTCTGGTTGTATTGTCTTGACCAGAATACAACTTCTTAGCATGGTCCCACACATCTTTGGCAATGTCAAAAAACACGAAATTTACACTAATCTTGGGTTCCATACTGTTCTATAACCACGTGATAATCTATGCATCCTCTTGTTCCCAATCATCATACTTATGAGAATCAGTGGAGGGTTTTTCCTCCCTTATGTGTTTCACCTTCTTCCTTGCCTTCAGAAAAACTTATACAGATTTAGCCCAAGGTAAACAATTCTCTCCATTCAATTTAATGGAGGTCATTTGAACATTCAGGTAGTCAGTAGGTATCATCACATTAGATTTTCTATCACTGCTATCTCCCATTGCCGAATTCTGTTATTACTGAATTCGACACACTGCACACTAGACCACACCACACATTGATCACACTGGTTTCAGCACTTGTTATTGCTGAAGATTGCACTCTTTACACCACAAACCCTACCCCACGACTACCTGAAATCTCACCACACTATACGAGGACCACTCCCCCTTCGAATCACACTAAAAACAGCATAAACCCTAGCACAATACAGTCTGAAATCCCACCATACGATCTGAAACATACTTCTTATTTGATTCATAACAAAAATATGCATAGAAATCTCTTACCTCATCACCCGAAAATCAAACCACTCAAAAAAAAAAAAAAAAAAATCAGACCACACAAGACACCCACTGCACCACACGAATCAGCCCTCTTCTCTTCATCGATTAGGGGAGGACTTCTTAGAAATCACAGCAACCGACCACGAACAGCACAACTGGAGGCATAGAGACCTCCAAGGGAAGAGGGCGACCACTCCTTTTCAGCCCTTTCCCTTATCTCCAATAGATGGCAGAGAAATCAAGAGAAAACCCTAGACTAGGTTCGCAGAAAACAGAAATCTGGGCAGATCCGAGTTGCTTAGTTGTACTTTGATACCATATTATGATTCGGCCTGCCCTTGAGTTCTGTTAGTCTGATAACAGCCAAGAAGAGAGAAGAAGAAAGAACAAAGAAAGAGAGAGAGAAAGGAGGAGAAAAGGAGAGAAGAAAAGTCTGGTTCGAATGAGAGAGAATTACCTCTCCCAGTTGGCCAGATATGTTTTATATTACTAACATAATGGAAAAGACACATGTGCCCTTACTTAAATGAAGGACACTAGTTCTAATATAATATTACAGATCAGCAACCTTAAGATAAGTATAAAGACAGAAATTCCCCTACATACTCAACACTAACAAGTATGTATAAGGTGTAAAAAAATAAACTTTAGCCATTGTTGCATAGACTCCCTCAAATGGATGACATGTCTGTATTAGACAGTTTCAGAGTCCAACACCCTGCAGATTTTTGAGGACACTCGGACAGTTTCAGTTCCAAGTGTTTTTCCACCCTCCCCATCTCTTGGTGTGGATGCAATTGGTTGGGATGCAATTGGTGTGAGTTTCTTATTTGAACCAAAGTCTTTTCTTTTCTCTTCCTCTCCTCTCTTAAATGTTCTCTTATTTATTTCTCTTTAGGCTGCATTTTGTTGCATTACAAATGAAAATTTCCACTAGTGTAAATGCATGGGAGTGCAAATACAGAGTGTATATTCTGGTTTGTTTTTGCTTCGGATTTGACCCTATCTTGTTTGTTTGTGAAAAGTAAATTAGGAGGTAAAATGGTGTGGTCCCACCTTATATGAAAGACAATGGGGGTAGGAGGGTTATTTGTTTGGGAGTGCAAATTTTGCATCAGTTTTTGAGATGCAAAATTTACACTGCTAGTGAGTGCAATTGAGACAAAATGTACTAATTATGTATCAGGCAGGAGTACAAATCATGGTTGCAAACAAACAGATGCAAAACTGAACGGGGCAGAAATTTGTATCTGGTTCAATTTGTGTTGCAACCAAATGCAGCCTTTAATAAATTACAAGTCCTTGCGCCTAGGCTTACAGTGGTATTCACTTAGGCCATGGGTACCATGGGTAGTTGTTGGGGCAGCTTTTCTTCATTCCCCATATGGCACTTTGGTGCTTTGTGTCTATTCTGTTAGATCTTTTGTTAACCCTTTTGTTATCAACATAGTTTTCAAGGCGCCAAAGCGAGGCTAGGCAACCATGGGGCGCCTAGCCCTCGCCTAGGCGATGGAATTTAAAAATAAGAAGCCGATGGATTTCTACCCCTTCTGTAGTTTTTTTTGGTTTTATGTGTTCTGCACTTACTTTTGTGCTTGTGATTCATGCAGTGTTGCTTGATGAGAATAATTACTAAAATAAAAGAAGAAAATGAAGAAGAAAAGTAAGGGGTGGAGCCCCTGTTCTAGACCCAGAAAAAGAAGGTGAAAAAATATTAAAATAAAAGAAAAAATATGAAGAAGAAAAGAAGGGGCTCTGCCCCTGTTTCAGACACCAATGATGAGAACAAAAAAAGGGCTGAAAAATGCAAGAAGCTAAGAACAAAAGAAGGGGGCGGAGCCCCTGTTCTAGACCCAGAAAAGCTGGTGAAAAAAAAATATTAATAAAAGAAGACTATGAAGAATTTCAGACACCAATAATGAGGAAAAAAGAGCTGAAAACACGCAAGAAATTTCAGAACAAAAGAAGGGGGTGGAGCCCCTGTTTTAGTCCAATAATATGATTCAAACCAGGAAAGAAGAATGGCTTTAGTCCAACAAGGAAGAGGAGAACAATAGGGTGTAACCACTATTTTAAACCAGTGAAAAAAGAGAACAAAACGGAGGAAACTGATTAACTCACCTTGACTTAGAGGATTGTGTCGGAACGACAGAGGGCTGTTGTTTCTCTTCTTCCTCATTCGATTCTTTTGTCAAAGTGAAACCCTTGAGATTATTTTGTTTTTACTTTCCTCATAACAAAAACATGATAACATGCAAGATGTCCTATTATAAAAACCAAGCCAACCAATAAAATATTATATATTTATATTTATATTTAATAAAATATTGTGTACTATATATGTGTTTCAGTCCCTTCAGCATGCGCCTACTACATTTTTTCTTGGCGTTTGGGCGAGGCGCTCCTTGAAAAGCGCCTAGTCGCCTTGACAACTATGGTTATCAATCAAAAAGATAAAAAAAGGATGACATGCATGCATGCATGCACACATTTTATCTGGTATAGAGCTGGTATATGAGCTACTTTTTTCTTGTGAAAATTCTTTGATGAACAATTGGGAAGAATAATATGCAAGTCCATCCAGCATGATCTGTGATTTAATGTACTTATCATTGATCATATATATATTTGCATGTGACAGGTTGTTAATCCAGCATATTATGGATTAGAAGATACCGAAACAAAAACTTTAAATGCATACTTGTCAAGGTACCAATATACTATATGATTCAATGAACTTTGTTGTTTTTAAACCATGTCCTGGCGGGAGTGTTTTGGTTCCTGATCTTTTCTGTTCAGCAGGTTAGTCCAAAATACATTTGAAGATCTGGAAGACAGTGGATGCATCAGGATAAATGAAGACAGTGTGGAGCCTATGATGCTGGGCTCCATAGCATCTCAGTATTATCTTAGCTACATGACTGTATCAATGTTTGGTTCCAATGTAGGCCCAGATACATCACTTGAAGTAAGTCCAATATTGCACCATGATGTTTGTTCTCTGAGACTTTCTTAAAAAGCTGTTAGATAGTTGATGCACTCCAGGTGAACACTCATAAGTGCATTATTCATATCCAATACTTTTAATCCTAGGTTTTCCTGCACATACTTTCTGGTGCTTCTGAATATGATGAGCTTCCCGTGCGGCATAACGAGGTAAATTTTTTTCTACTATAAGAACTTTATTGGTATTTTCTTTCTTTTCCCCCTCATATTGAAATTTATGAGGAAAGGGGTGACTTTTGGTACTAGGTTCTGTTAGATGGGTAAGGAATTTATAAGTTGATAGTCCATGTATTTTTCATCTTTTGCACATATATATGTTTATAGCCTACATTTTCACTTATCATTCATATTTTATATTCATACATGTTCATCTATATGTCATTGACAGATGATGTAGCATTAATGCATTTGACAAATACATATCGTAAAAATAGTGTATAGTATTGCCTGGAGTCACAAATTTTTTTTTCATCTAATTAAATGATAAGTTGTACTCTGATTCAAATTCTATGAATTCCTTTGTATTTTGTTTCTTCTTTTCTTTCTCCATTCAGCGTGAGCTGTTTATGCTTAGATTGCTAGGACTTGTTAAGACTGTTCAATCCAATAGTCACAACAATTCCTTACAATCATCCAATAAAACACAAGCATGTTGCTATCAGTCAAATAAAAAAACCAAATAACCCAGTGAAGGCATAGGCATGTTTTCTATTGCTACACCAAATGGTACAAGAACAACCCACTATCATATAAAATTAGAACTACCTCTAGGATATACTTCCCAACTTCGACAAATAGGTGATAGTAATACCAAGGTATCTTAACATGTGGATTGACACCTAGGTTATAAGGCACTCATGGATGGTTGCCTCACTTAATAGCCAAGATATTTTTGCACAGTGCTTTGGATATTTTTATATTCTTAAGTTTATGAGATTATAATAGTAAAACAGACATTATTATTAAACTAAATTGTTCAATTTGAGTTAAATACTAGTTTTTTTTTTAGTATTTTTCTTATTTGTTAGGGTTCCATCAAGATGTATAGTGTCTTGAACCCTCAAAGACTTCATTGCCTGAACTAGTAAGCATGGAAGAACTCAAAATTTTGTCCAATCAACACATGCTAGAAGAACTCAAAGACTTCTTCTTCTTCTCGCCTCGGCACCTTGAAAACTATGAACGTACATACACAAATAACATTTTACTATCCAAAAAAATAGTGATTATATTAGATTCCATTACCAAACAAATGGAATTAATTATTGTAGAGGAGATGGGCCGAATGGCCCATAGACTGTCACTTCATGTTATGTTATGTTTCTCTCTATTATGGGCCTTGTTCTGGGCCCATACTCTGTAGTGTTTTGTTTTTGTATTTTTCTGCCCACTCAAGGGCCTCTCTGTAATTTATCAAAGATTAACTTAAATAAAAGAGTATTAGAGTGTTAGAGGGAGGTTAAGTTCGAACTCCTCATCCTCTAACTCTCCTTGCCGCAGTTCTCTCTCTCTCTCTCTTCTTCTCTAATTTTTTCTTGTTAGTTTTTTCTGGTTTTCTAGCACAGTCCCATACTTCTAAGACTATTTTTCAACTTGGTATCAGAGCGGGTTGTTACTTGGTGTGTCCCTCATGTGGTTCTAGTTTAGCCAACTGCATGAAGAGGTTCTAGGGCTGAATGTTTACAATCATTCGCCTGATTCTTGGAGGTCATTGGAGGGTGCCCAAGTTTCTATACACTTGGAGAAGGGTTCGGTGACTAGGAGGAATCAGAGAGCAAGTTTTTTCAGCCTGATTTGAAATCAGAAAAGGGGGATTTCGAAGCTAGCTCAGAGCAAAGAGTTCGGCCTGGTTTGAAGTTCAAACCAGAGATACTGTAAGTTGTTTTCTCAGTTCTTTGCTGAGTTATTTTTTGTTATTTGGGAGGACTGTTAAAGCATTCAAAGCACACCTCCATTCGACCCACTGTTGCTGGACTGATTTCTGGGTTATTCTAGAAGTGTTGTTCGGCTGTTATTGGGCTTCCAAACTGCTGAAAAACTGATTTAAATTAAGTGGTACAAGCCTCTACTTTAGTTCAACTGCTTCTTGGACCTAGACAAAGTGTTCTTGAAGTGATTTCTGCTTGTTAACAGTTAAGTGTTGACTGTTGCATACACAGTGTTTGTAAAAGGTCCTCTTAGGTTCTGTGGATTGTTTTCTTTGTTCTCCTTGGGAAATTATTGTTGGGAACCAAGAATACATATTGTTTGGAGGCTTGCTGATTGTTCCTTGAAGGCTGAACCGGGGTTTCTTCTCTTTAAAAGTGCTGCCATTGAACTTGGTTCTCACGGCTGTCAGTTCTGAACTGAGTTTGTGTGTTGCTGTGTTTGCTATTATTTCAACTCAATCTTAGTTCTTTGAAATTAGATCACTTTTAAAGGCTTGCCGAAACCCTAATTGAAACTGTTACATAATGGACTACTCAGAAATTGAGAACAAGAGCACTGCTGAATATGGACATAATTCGGGAACTACAACCGATTCCTTGTTGGCTGTAACTACAGTTAAATTGGATGGAACCAATAATTTGGCCTGGTCACAATCCGTAAAAATTCATATTTGCAGTAGAGGAAAGTGGGGGTTTATCTCAGGGAGCAAGAAAGCTCCCCCAGAGGAGGATCCCTCCTATGAGAAATGGGTGTAGGAGAATTACACAGTGATTGGGTGGCTTGTGAACTCAATGCAACCACAGATTAGCCAACATTACCTGTGGGTGAACTCAGCTAAAGAAATCTGGGATAGTGTTGCAGAAACTTACTCCCAGAAGTTGAATGTTGCCAAAGCCTACAAATTGAGAAGTGATGTGAAGAATATAAGGCAGGGGGAGAAGTCACTTGCAGCATACTTCTCAACCCTGAAATCTCTATGGCAAGAGATTGATTTGATAGAGGCTGTGACATGGGATACCCCCAAGGATGCTGAAACCTATAGGAAACTGGTTGAAAGGAATAGGGTCTTTGAGTTCTTGACAGGGCTGAACTTTGAATACGACATTACAAAGCAAAACATCTTGTCCAAGGAAGATGTTTCATTGTCACAAGCATACACTTTGGTCAGCAGTGAAGAAAGTATGAGGCAAGTGCAGGTTCAAGGAGTCGGTATCAATGATCATTTTGCAAATATGGGAATTAAACCCAAAGGGGTTACAGGAGCTCACAGTGGCACAGGAAGGAAGGAGGTGGTGTGTGAATATTGTAAGAAGCCGAAACACACAAAGGACAAGTGATGGAAATTGCATCCCAATCTTGTTCCTATCAGATTCCAGAAGAAGAATGATAGTAGAAAGACAGGAAGTGCACATGCAGCCACAAGCACAAATACAGAGATTGAGTCTACCAGTGCACAGTTGGCAGCCATGAAAGCTAAATATGAGAAGTTTGGAAAGATGATCAGCCAATTTGAAGGTGTATCTTCATCATCCATCCCTTCTGGAAGTCCAGCCACCATTGCATTTGCTCACTCAGGTATAAGGGCTTCCGCTAACCATGCATCCACCTCAAGTAATCACAAAACCCCTTGGATCATAGACTCAGGTGCTTCTGATCACATGACCAACCTTTCCACTTTGTTTGTTTCATATGATTTACTTCCTGGTCGTGACAAAATCACCTTAGCTGATGGTTCTCTTGCCCCTATTTCTGGAAAGGGAACTGTCAAGGCTACAGACTCCTTACTCTTATCTTTCACTCTTCATGTGCCTAAATTAAATACCAACTTATTATCTGTAAGTAGCCTGACCAAGTCATTGAATTGTTGTGTAACATTTTTCCCTTCTCACTATGTGTTTTAGGACCTGAAGTCTTAGAAGGTATTGGGAGTGGCCATGAAGTGAATGGAATATACTTGCTCGACATCCCTGGCCAATGCTTTGATTATCCCAAGAATGTTGCTTTTGGTTCTACTTTTTCAGAGTCTGTTAGTCAAATTATGTTGAGTCATTGTTGGTTGGGTCATTTACCTTTTTCTGCTTTAAGCCATTTGTTTCCAAAACTGTTTAAGGGAGTCAGTGTGTCCAGTCTCAATTGTGAGTCCTGTCAGTTGTCAAAGCATTGTAGAAAAAGTTACCCTGTGAGCAATAAAAGATCCTCTTTTCCTTTTCATATTGTGCACTCTGATGTGTGGGGGCCTTACCACTTATCCTCTATGGGGGGTTACAGATATTTTATCTTGTTTATTGATGACTGTTCTAGATTCACTTGGATATACTTAATGAAATCCCGGGATGAAGTCCCAAGATTTGTGAGGCAATTTCATGAGCTTGTTTTAACTCAATTTGATACCAGAATTAAGGTTTTCAGATCTGACAATGCAAAAGAGTATTTTGAGAAGAGTTTATCCTTGTATCTCTCTGACATGGGGGTTATTCATCAAAGCTCCTGTGTTAGAACCCCTGAACAAAATGGAGTTGCTGAGAGAAAAAATAGACATATTGTTGAAGTTGCAAGGAGCCTTTTGTTTGCCTCACATGTTCCCACAAGATTTTGGGGTGATGCTGTATTTACTGCTACCTATCTCATAAACCGTATGCCATCCAGGGTTTTAGGGTTTAAATCCCCCTTCTGTCTTCTTCATCCAGACAATGATCTCTTCCCAATTCCTCTTCATGTGTTTGGCTGTACCTGCCATGTTCACATTCCAAGTGTGCAGAGACATAAGTTTGAACCGAAAGCCCACAAATGCATCTTCCTTGGTTACTCCCCCACACAAAAGGGTTATTGTTGTTTTGGTCCAAAGACTGGCCCCCGACATGTCTCTATGGATGTTACCTTTGATGAACTTTCTCCTTTTTATGGTTCCTCTTAGGAAGGACATTGTCCATAGGGGGAGAGTCTGTCACAAGTTTTTGCCCTTCCTCTTCCTGTCCCAGTTGAGTCTCTTGACAAACCTGTATCCTCACCAAATGAATCAAAGGAGGATCAATCACTTCATACCTCTTGCCCTAGTGCCCCTATTTCTTTACCTTCTCGTCCTATCCATAATCCCAAAGTGTATCAAAGGCAGAGATCCAGGAATGAGCAAGTAGTTTCCCTTATAATAGATGAGGCTCATACATTCCCAATCACAGATGAGATAACAGGTACTGCTTCAGCTCCTTTAGAATCATCCTTCCCAGACCTTGATGTCCCCATTGCTGTTAGGAAAGGGAAGCGGAAGTGTACTGCACACTGCATTTCCTAACACCTTTCTTATGACCTGCTTTCTCCTTCATACTTTGCCTATCTCTCTTCTGTTGCTTCTAACCCCATTCCTAGGTCTGTCTCAGAAGCTCTTGGGATTCCAGAATGGAGAGATGCCATGGAGATCGAAATGGATGCTCTACATGCAAATGGTACTTGGGAGGTAGTGGATTTGCTTGAAGGGAAGGATCCAGCTGGGTGCAAGTGGGTTTTTACCATTAAATACAGGGCTGATGGAACTATTGAGAGGTACAAGGCCAGACTTGTTGCAAAAGGCTACACACAGACATATGGGATTGACTACCTCGAGACTTTTGCCCATGTTGCCAAGATGACATCTGTAAGGGTTCTTTTATCTCTGGCAGTTCACTTTGATTGGCCTCTCTATCAGTTAGATGTAAAGAATGCATTTCTAAATGGTGACTTACATGAGGAGGTCTACATGTGTCTTCCTCCAGGGATGTATGGGAAAGATATGCAAGGAAAGGTATGTAAATTGAATAAATCACTTTATGGTCTCAAGCAATCTCCTAGAGCCTGGTTTGAGAGATTTAGAGTTGCGCTTGTTAAATTCGGCTATGTTCAGACACAATCAGATCATACTCTGTTTGTGAAGAAAAGTAGATCTCTAGCAGTGTATCTCATTGTGTATGTTGATGACATTATAGTGACTGGTGATGATGCCTCAGGCATTCTGGCCCTTAAGTCTTTCCTCCGTATAGAATTTGAGATTAAGGATCTGGGGGAGTTGAGATACTTCCTTGGCATAGAAGTTGCCAGATCCAAGGATGGGATTCTTATTTCCCAAAGAAAATATGTTCTTGATTTGTTGTCTGAAACTGGAAAACTGGGTGCAAGACCAGCTGCAACTCCCATTGATATGAGTCACAAACTTTGAGCTTCGGATGGAACTTTGTTGGAAGACAAAGGGGTTTTTCAGAGACTTCTTGGGAAGCTTCTGTACCTGTGCATGACTAGGCCAGATATTGTGTATGCTATCAGTTGCATTAGCCAGTTCATGCATGCTCCTAGAGATACTCATATGGCAGCAGCAGAACGGATTTTGTGCTATCTGAAAGGCTCTCCAGGGAAAGGAACTCTATTTACCAAGCATGGTCATTTGAAAATTGAAGCCTATATTGATGCTGATTGGGCTGGAAATATTGATGATAGAAGATCTACTTCAGGGTATTGCAGTCTGGTGGTTGGTAATGTTGTCTCTTGGAGGAGTAAGAAACAATCTGTTGTGGCCCGATCCTCCATAGAAGTAGAGTATAGAGCCATGGCACATGGAGTCTCGGAATTGTTGTGGTTAAGGTCCTTAATGGAAGAACTTTGGATTGATCATGACAAACCCATGATGTTGTATTGTGATAATTAGGCTGCCATCAACATTGCTCACAACCCGGTACAACATGATCGAACCAAACATATTGAAGTTGATCGACACTTTATTCGAGAAAGAGTCTCCTCCGGAGAAGTGTGTCTTCCATTCATTACTTCTGAAGGACAATTGGCAGACTTTCTCACCAAGGGCATTTCCAAGGCAAGGCTTCATCATGACACTGGCAAGCTGGGCATGATTAACATCTATGCTCAGCTTGAGGGGGAGTGTAGAGGAGATGGGCTGAATGGCCCATAGACTGTCACTTCATGTTATGTTATGTTTCTCTTTGTTATGAGCCTTATTTTGGGCCCATACTCTGTAGTGTTTTGTTTTTGTATTTTCTTGCCCACTCAAGGGCCTCTCTGTAATTTATCAAAGATTAACTTAAATAAAAGAGTATTAGAGTGTTAGAGGGAGGTTAAGTTCGAACTCCTCATCCTCTAACTCTCCTTGTCGCAGTTCTCTCTCTCTCTCTTATTCTCTAATCTTTTCTTGTTAGTTTTTTCTGGTTTTCTAGCACAGTCCCATACTTCTATGACTGTTTTTCAACTCAATTACCGCATTAATAAAAAATGAGTAATTGTAGATGTGCTTTTCCATGTCAGTTGCTTTATAAGTGCTTTAACATCTTTTTGTATGCATCATCTTATGGTGTAGAAGGGAGGGCTACAAATTTTGTGGAAGTTTTAGAAAAATGGCATGACCAAATAGATAAGAAGAGCTTGTAACATTTATTATGTTCAACGTTTTACATGCTTGTAATTAAAAAGTCACTTCTTTAATGGTTTGTTTTTTATGCTTTCATCTCCATTATTTTGCAGGAAAATTACAATGAAGCATTATCTGAAAAAGTGCCATATCTGGTGGATAAGAATCGCCTAGATGACCCACATGTTAAAGCAAATCTACTTTTTCAGGTCAGGAACATTCATGATTACCTTCCAGCATATTTTTAAGATGCCCCATTTCTGCTTTCTATTTTTCTATTGCCATTTCATGTGTTATTGGTTTCTTCTCGGTTTTCAGGCACATTTCTCACAGTTAGAATTGCCAATCAGTGATTATGTCACAGACCTTAAATCTGTATTGGATCAAAGTATCCGCATTATTCAGGCTATGATAGATATCTGTGCTAACAGTGGATGGCTTTCAAGCACCTTAACATGTATGCATCTTCTGCAAATGGTCATGCAGGTATTACCATCCTTTTAATTGTTCTCCTCCTTGACAATGAAAGAAGAAAGCATAGCTAGACA
Organism: Nelumbo lutea; assembly: GCF_056320005.1. Lineage (NCBI taxonomy): Eukaryota > Viridiplantae > Streptophyta > Magnoliopsida > Proteales > Nelumbonaceae > Nelumbo > Nelumbo lutea. The sequence continues at coordinate 20,652,972 of NC_142687.1, read as the reverse complement.
CTTCTAGCAATATATTTTTGCCAAGATAACATTTTTTAGGAAAGAGAGAAGAGGGCAATAAATCCCCCCCCAAAAAAAAAACATTATCCAACAATGTTTATCCAAGGTGTCCCTCACTCCTGTAATAGAAAAAAAGTCCTAAAAATAATTGAATAAAACAAAGAAAATTTGCCATAGCTCCCTGATGATATAGGACTGTTTGCTTTGATACCAATTGATACAGGACTTGAATGACCGAAGGATGAGTCTAGAAGAGTTAGGATGGGTTTAGGAGTGATTAGGACTAAATACATAAATTGGTTAGGTTAGAAAAGGTCTAGAGAGTTAATTGCAAGAAATAAAATTTATTCCAAATTTTGAAATATGGAAAATAGGTCTAGTATTGGAATTGTTAAGTTGACTGTTTTTATGTATTGTTGGTTCGGCTGATAAGTGTACATGTTAGTAAGTATTGGGTTTTAAGTTGTTAGGTATTGGGCCTTTGTTATTGGACCTAAGTCTGTTTAGTGTTTTAAGCAGTCTAGGTGTCCCATCACTAATCAGGGGCATTCCAGACATTTCATGTAACACTGTATTGTAATCTACTATAAATAATAGTACTGTCGACTGGGTTACTCAGTTCGACATTCTCAGCACTTGTTTGCCTACACCTCTCTTCTACTACTTCAGCTACAACCTTTCAACAAACATGGTATCAGAGCATTGAGCGATCTTCTGGTTACAGCCGATGCCAACTCTTCTCTCTCGCTTTCTTTCTCTCTTTTTTTATCAACTTCAGGATATTGTACATTTGTTGGAGGGAACCTGGTTACATGGCGGAGTAAGAAGCAGAATGTGGTTGCTAGATCAAGTGCGGAGGCTGAATATCGAGCTATGGCTCATGGTGTTGCTGAACTTCTGTGGCTTAGAACCCTTCTTGGTGAGCTTGGCATAAAAGCTGAGGTTCCTCTCAGGCTGTATTGTGACAACAAGGCTGCCATCAACATTGCAAATAACCCAGTGCAACATGACCGGACAAAACATATTGAGATTGATCAACATTTTGTTAGAGAGAGAATAGTCTCGGGAGAACTCTGCATTCCTTATACTCCATCCGAGATGCAGATTGCAGATGTGCTGACTAAAGGGTTGGCTGCAACAAAATTCTTGGACCTTCTTGGCAAGCTAAACATGATTGACATCCATGCTTAGCTTGAGGGGGAGTGTTAAGTTGACTGGTTTTATGTATTGTTGGTTCGGCTGATAAGTGTACATGTTAGTTAGTATTGGGTTTTAAGTTGTTAGGTACTCTGGGCCTTTGTTATTGGGCCTAAGTCTGTTTAGTGTTTTAAGCAGTCCGGGCGTCCCATCACTAATCAGGGGCATTCCAGACATTTCATGTAACACTGTATTGTAATCTACTATAAATAATAGTACTATCGACTGGGTTACTCAGTTCGACGTTCTCAGCACTTGTTTGCCTTCACCTCTCTTCTACTACTTCAGCTACAACCTTTCAGCAAACAGGAATTTTTCAATGAAACTTCATAGGTAGGATTAGAATGAATAGATGATCAAAAAAAATAATAATGAATAGTTGTAGAGGATGACCAAGTTTTGTAAGGTTCAGTTATGTCTTGCATTAAAAGCAAAAATTTTGGGATTGGGAAGAAGACTTGAATACTTTCGAATCTAGTGTTCTTAATGGAATTTTAGGATGATATTTGGAGTGATGAAAGATTGTAAGGATCTATTGGGGCATCTAAATATGGGAACAATCAGAGATGGTTAGGCATGAAAAGATGAATATAGCCAAAATGTAAATATTTCTAGTTTTTGATGAAAGGGAACTCACTTAGATCAGTTTCAATCCTTTTTAGAATGTTGAACCAACATAATTTAATGAAGAACTTGTAGCTATTGATGGATGTAATGGATTCTTGAAAGATTAAAGAGAAAGTAGTGGGAGAAAGACAAGAGAAAACCTAATATCGCTCAACATGCTTCCTAGAATCACTCATGTAGAGAACACTGATGTGGGCCTCACAGCTACGGTCCCATTGTGTTCGTAGGGTAGAAGGTGTTCTAGTCTTCCTAGGGTCAGTTGTTGGTCATTTAGTTGTTTCAGTCTTATTTTGCTCTATTTGTTATGTAAAGACTAAGGGCAGATCTGTCCTTTCCATGTAATGAGCATAACCTATAAATATTAAATAAAGTGGCGGTGGCAGAATATTGAGATTTTGTCCTTCCTTTCAAATCTTGTCTTCTACTGCTCTCTCTCTACTCTTTCTCCCCCTTCATCTATTCTTTCTCCTTTTTCGAACCTGAAATTTATTAGTGCTCAAGACTGATAGCAGTCTTGAACAACTAACTACATGGTATCAGAGCCAAGTTAGGGTTTCTCATGTGAGTCTAGTACCAGCCGACCACATGAGAATCTCCTAGGACTGGAAGCTGAAAAGGTGGAGTTCGCAGACTGATTCTTGGAGATCGCTAGAAGGGCTAGCAGCTGTTGAAAGCTTGTCACAGTTGCAGAGTGTTGGTGGTCAAGAAGGATCAGAGAAGACTAGGGTTTGGGTAACCTTGGAAGGCAGCGAACAATATTTCCTTGTAAGTTATTTATTTTCTAAGAGAAGTTCTATCAGAGAAGATAGGTTGGACCTATCTAGAGAGGGCGACCGAACCATTCTAGGGTTTTCTCCCTTCAATTCTCTAGGGTTTTACAGCAAACCCTACTATTGGGCCGAACTGCCTTAGCCTTGTTTCTCTCTGCTCTAGGGTTTGAAAGTGATCTTGCAGCAAGCCCTAGTGTTAGACTGAACCTTGCGATCTACCTAGAACTGTCCTCAAGTTTGTTGTTAGCATTGATCAGATTCTAGGGTTTCATATTAACCCTATTGCAAGTCTATCTATACGGTACTGATTGGATTGTGCAACTAAATTGTTTACTTTAAGGACTGATTAAAACCCTAATTCTGCCAAGCATATCAAACCTACTTCTAAGCTGTTTTTCAGAGTCTTTTGGGGTTTTCGAACTCTCTTAAGGGGTGAGAACTCTACGGACAGCTGTTGTTGTGTTTGCTAGTTGGTTTCAGATCAGAGTTATCCCATTTTTGTGCACATACACTATGAATACAGATCGGCCCTACACTGTGTTTGGTTGTGATTGATAGTCCAAGTGTTGTTCTTTGACTGTAGTAACCCTATTTTGAGACTACTGGTTCTTGACCAAAATGGAGTTTAAAAATCAGGCCGAAGGCAGGTTTGGGAACAGTAGTTATGTGATATGTGAGCATTGTAAGAAACCCAAACACACGAAAGAAACATGTTGGAAGCTACATCCTCATTTGGTCCCGACAAAGTTGAGAAGCAAGAAGGGTAATGCTCATGTGGCCGTGAATACTGATTCAGCATCCTCGTCTGGCACAAGAGGCACATTCTTAGAGACTTTAGCTGCTGTTCGGGCTGCCCTTATACAATTGGAAAAGGAAGTTGGGAACTCATCTCAGCCACTACAGCCACCATTAGCCCTTGCCACATCTACTTTCGCACATTCAGGTACTCGAGCCTCAGCCTACCATTCCTCAGCTCCAGGTACTATTGAACCCTGTTGGGTAATAGATTCAGGTGCATCCGACCATATGACTAGCTTGCCTTCATTGTTTACCACTTATCATTTATCTTCTGGTAGGGATAAAGTATCTATTGCTGATGGCTCTCTTGTCCCCATTTCTGGCAAGGGTGGCATCAAGCTATCGGATACCATCTCCTTGTCTTTTGTCTTACATGTTCCTAAGCTTGATACTAACCTTCTTTCAGTCAGTAGTATTACCAAACACATGAACTGCTCAGTAACTTTCTTCCCTGACCGGTGTGTTTTTCAGGACCTGAAGACGAAGAAGGTGATTGGGACTGGCCGTGAGACAAATGGGATCTATCTGCTCGAAGAAAGTTATCGTCGGGAAGAGTCAGTGGATAATAAGTCACTTGTTTCCTAGAGTGTGAGTCCGGTTATGCTTTGGCATAACCGATTGGGTCATTTGTCCTTTCGGTCCTTAAAGAGTATGTTTCCTAATTTGTTTAAGTCTGTTGAGTTGTCCTAGTTGCAATGTGAAAGTTGTGAGTTTGCTAAACATTGTAGAAACTCTTATTCATTGAGTAATAAAAGGAGTAATCGTCCTTTTGATCTTGTGCATACGAATGTTTGGGGGCCATATCACATCCCTTCTATGGGTGGGTACAGATATTTTTTGTTATTTGTTGATGACCATACCCGGTTTTCTTGGGTTTATCTTATGCGTTCACGAGATGAGGTTCCCGCCCTGACCCAAACCTTTCACCAAATGGTCCTAACCTAGTTTGATGCCAAGATCAGAGTTCTAAGATCTGATAATGCAAAGGAATACTTTGCTAAGCCATTGGCATCTTACCTTCTTAATCATGGGGTTATCCACCAGAGCACTTGCCCCCATACACCTTAGCAGAATGGGGTTGCAGAAAGGAAGAATAGGCACATCTTGGAGGTGGCTAGAAGTATTATGTTTACCTCCAATGTCCCTATTCGCTTCTGGGGTGATGCTATCCTCATAGCAGTATATCTTATTAATCGGGTTCCTTCTCGGGTTCTTGATATGTCATCTCCTTTTTTTCTTCTATGCCCAGATGAGGAGTTGTTTACTGTTCCCCTTAAAACATTTGGTTGTACCTGTTTTGTTCAGCTTCTCGGACCCCATCACTCCAAGTTCGAACCAAAGGCCTCCAAATGCATTTTTCTTGGTTATGTACAAACTCAAAAGGGTTATTGCTACTATGATCCTGTCTCAGGGAAAAGATTTGTCTCCAAGGATGTCACTTTCTTTGAGGAAACACCCTATTATACTCAGGTTTCTCCTCAGGGGGAGAGCAGTGTGAGTCGGGATTTGGGTCACTTTCTTCAGGGGGAGAGCAGTGCGAGTCGGGATTTGGGTCACTTTCTTTAGGGGGAGCGCAGTGAGGGTAGGGTTCATACTTTTGGGGTTGTTCCCTTACCTATTCCATTGGGTGATGAGGGCTACCATAGTGAGGGTGGTCAGAGGGATCAGGAGTTGAGGGTCTATCACAGGCGATGCAGGCAGGTTGATCCCGGTCATCAGTAGTCCAAGCCAGATCCAATCTCTTCTGTCGCTCCAAGTCCAGGTATTACAGTCCCAGGGCCCACAGAGACTTCTTCCACTGTTGCCACTTCACCTCCTCCAGATGACCTTGACCTTCCCATTATCGTCCGTAAGGGGAAACGGCATTGTACCACATCTACAGCCCATTGTATTTCCCAGTTTTTATCCTATGATCGCCTATCTCCCTCCTACAGTTCCTATCTCACTTCCGTTGCTAATGTCCCTATTCCAAGAACAGTGCAAGAAGCCCTATCAGTCCCAGAGTGGAGAGGTGCAGTGCAAGTTGAAATGGATGCCCTGTTGAAAAATAATACTTGGGAGCTAGTTGATTTGCCCAAAGGAAAGAAACCAGTTGGATGCAATTGGGTATTTACTGTGAAGCACAATGCGGATGGTTCCATTGAGAGGTACAAAGCTCGGCTGGTTGCAAAAGGGTTCACTCAGACTTATGGTATAGATTACTTGGAGACATTTGCCCCGATAGCCAAGATGACCACCATTCGAGTTCTATTATCTCTTGCAACAAGCCACACTTGGCCCTTGTACCAAATGGACGTTAAAAATGCCTTTTCTGAATGGGGACTTGCAGGAAGAGGTTTACATGCAGTTGCCTCCTGGGTTCTATGATACAGAGGCAGGTAAGAAGGTTTGTCGGCTCAATAAGGCATTGTATGGTTTGAAGTAGTCACCTAGAACTTGGTTCGACAAATTCATACTAGCCCTTGGGAAGTTCGGTTATGTATAGGCCTAGTCAGATCATACACTGTTGATCAAGAGGGTGGAGTCCTCTCTGACATTACTTGCAGTATATGTTGATGATATTGTGGTGACAGGAAATGACAGCCATGAGATTGAGTCCCTCAAACAGCTCCTTCATCAAGAGTTTGAGGTGAAAGATCTAGGTGCACTACGGTAATTTTTGGGTATTGAGGTTGCTAGATCTAAACAGGGGATCTTTGTCTCTCAGAGGAAATATGTTCTAGATCTGTTGGCGGAAACTGGAAAGCTAGGTGTCAAACCTGCGGATACACCCATTGAACAAAACCACAGGATTAGTGCAAAGAGTGGGGAGCCTCTTGAAGACAAGGTTATGTTTCAGCAATTAGTGGGAAAGCTCCTATATCTATGCCTCACTCGGCCAGATATCAGTTATGCAGTTAGTTTTGTTAGTCAGTACATGCATTCTCCTAGATCCACGCACCTTCTAGCAACAGAAAGAATATTAGCATACTTGAAGAGATGCTCGGGTAGAGGTATGCTGTTCAAGAACAATGGCCACATGAAGGTGGAGGTCTATACGGATGCCAATTGGGCTGGGAGTGTTGATGACAGAAGGTCTACCTCTAGATATTGTGCTCTTGTGGGAGGTAACTTGGTCTCTTGGAGGAGTAAGAAATAGAATGTTGTCTCCGATCTAGTGCTGAAGTTGAATACAGGTCAATGGCTAACGGAGTGGCTGAAATTCTTTGGCTGAGATCACTACTTGAGGAGTTGGGTATTGAGTATGAGAAGCCCCTGGTGCTGTATTGTGATAATCAAGCGGCTATTAATATAGAACACAACCCAGTACAGCATGATAGAACTAAACATATTGAAGTTGATCGACATTTTGTATGAGAGAGGGTCTCATCACAAGAAGTGTGTCTCCCGTACATCACCTCCAACATGCAGCTGGCAGATATCCTCACCAAAGTTATACCACGGAAGAAGCTAGAGGTGGATCTATTCAAGTTGGGAATGATAAAAATTTATTCCCAACTTGAGGGGGAGTATAGAGAACACTGATGTGGGCCCCACAGCTACGGTCCCACTGTGTTCGTAGGGTAGAAGGTGTTCTAGTCTTCCTAGGGTCAGTTGTTGGTCATTTAGTTGTTTGAATTGTTATTTGTTTCAGTCTTATTTTGCTCTATTTGTTATGTAAAGACTAAGGGCAGATCTGTCCTTTCCATGTAATGAGCATAACCTATAAATATTAAATAAAGTGGTCACGGCAGAATATTGAGATTCTGCCCTTTCAAATCTTGTCTTCTACTGCTCTCTCTACTCTTTCTCCTCCTTCCTTTATTCTTTCTCCTTTTTCGAACCTGAAATTTATTAGTGCTCAAGACTGATAGCAGTCTTGAACAACTACAACTCAGAAATCACTCACCACAAGCATAAGACGCAGATAAATCTGAGTATCATTCCAATATCAGTCTATGCACTTTTGGCTCTGAACGCATAGACACATATACATATAGGAATGGATTATCCTACTAGATCTAGGAAAAATAGAAATTATGAAATGTAAAATGACCAAAAAAGCCCTACTATCTAAAAATACAAAAATCTTAAAAACAATTTCTGTTTTGCTTCGTTTTTTTTTTTTTTTTTGAAGAATAAGATAAAAAATCATTAGAAAAAGGAAAATGGAATACAATATAGGAAGGTGATAAGACCAGAGTGTCTCAATAAGGGAAAGTAAATTATTATGGTGACTTTCTCCAGAAAGTTATAGTACTTAAATTCTCATTGAGAATACACTAACAATGTGATTATATATTGAAAGTCATTAGACCAGAATGTCATGTTCTCAACATGTACTCAGGATCTTAACAGTTTGTTACTGCATGAATCCACATTTGCTCTGAATCTGCAAAACAAACTCATTCCTGCCAATCTGTATCTTAGACAATTTATCTTTTGAAAGGGATGTTTTCGTCTCTTGGATTTCCATATATAACCCATTATTAGAGTCCTCTCAAGGAGGACTGTTGTGCTATAACCCTTCTTGGGAGGAAAATTCACCCAATTGGTTTATCTGTCCTCTCCTAGATACAGAGATTTCAAAGAAACTGGATGGACAAAACTCTTAAGTCTTAATAGATTAGATTGAGATAACTACCTAGCTGGAGAAGCCCAAAGCATACTCATCCTAAAAGGCTAAAAGTTGATATTGTTTCTCTCCATGTACGAGCTCCAATATATCTTCTCATCCAGAAGTTCCAACAGCTACATATGGCAGCATTATTCATGAAACACAACCTTTTAAAGATGAAATGAAGTCCATTAAAATTATTGAAATAATTAAAAATGAAAAATCTATAAAAAATCATTAAAAGTGATATTAATTAAAAAAAGGTGAAGCTCCGTCACATTTTGTTTTGCTTTAAAAATGATTTAATATTTTTGTGTTATGATTTTTTATTTTGTAATGTTGTGTAGATGAGAGAGTTGGGCAATCAAGAAAAAGCATGCTCATAGGATTGAAGTATAGTGGGATAAGAATATGTTGAGAAGGATGAGTTTCTAAAGTAGATGGAATTTTTTTTTTGATAAGTAATGAAAATTTGATTAATATTACAATAAAAGCAACCCAACATAGGCACAAGGCATGGCTCCCATTACAGAAGCAGAATTACAACTGAGCCAGAAACAGTTCAGACTTATGCACCTCCAATTTTGCAAAATAATCAACCATCCCATTTCCTGACCTTTCCCATTGGACAATAATTGTCATGTCTCTAATTAACCATTTAAATCTTTTCATTGATTCCCTGTATTTCCAAATCACTTTTTCTGGTTCCTTCAGCCACCCTACTATCAATTTAGAGTCACCTTCAATTAACAATTTGTCATAGTTTAGGTCTCAAGCAATTTGTACTCCTTGCAGAACTGTTGGATTTCAGCATACACCAAATCCCCTACTCCAACAAGACGTGAAAATACAGCAAGAATATGTCTTTCAATATTTCTGAACACCCCTTTACCAGCCAGCCCTGGGTTTCCTAGACTGCTACCATCAAAATTTAGCTTGATAAAACCTTTTTTTCCTGGGGATTTCCAAGCTACAACCAGTTTGTTGCTCACAGTTGAACTTCTTGCTATAGCTTCCCAATTTTGCCAAATATCATCAAAGAAGATGTCTGAAAATAGGTCTAAATATTTAGCCCAATGTATAGCCCTATTTACTAGACATTCCCATTGCCTCCTCACTCCTTTCCTTACCAATGAAAATTCTGCTATTTTTCTCTTCCCACACCATCTAAATTATGGCAGCCCGAGCACATCTCTACATAACTTTACCTCTTCTCTTCGGCCAACTGAAGGTTGTTGGGTCAAATAGTAGATGGAATTATTAATCAGTGCCCTGGAGAGAATTAGGTGACAAAACAAAAGGTAGATGAAAAATGGTCTAATCATGTCAATTGTCAATAATATAAGTCTACCTATTATGCAGGTAAGGAGTAGCCTAATACAGTTGATGGTTCTAAAAGAACTGGCAAAGGCTGTAAAGGACATGGATTAATAACGATGAATGGAAAGACAGAATTTGTGCATCCAATCCCATATACTTGGGATTAAGCTGGTGGAGTTAATCTATGAATAATAAAGAGCTGTGTTACTAATCAAGAAAAAATAAAGCTAGTGCTTCTAATTTGATTTTAGTCTATTAAATTCCAATATGAAATGTATACACATCAAAAATAATGACTTACCATACAAATATTGAAAAATGAGAGCTCCATGTAAAATTTTCTTTTCTCCTGCCTCAGCAAGCATGACCAATAGGAAATGTTACTCTTTTTTCCATTTCATCTCTGATATTTTGTTTTGTATTTGTCTTTAGGGTTTATGGCGCAATAGGGATTCTTCTTTATGGATGTTGCCATGCATGAATTCTGATCTTGTAAGTTCCCTTGGCAAAAGAGGTATCTCAAGTGTGCTGCAACTATTAAGTCTCCCCAGGGCAACTTTGCAAGCCTTAGTTAAAGATCTCCCTGCTCCACAGTTATATCAGGTATGGCCTCTTTCTCGAGGAGGTCTTCTGGTCCCTTGCCCTCCTCAGAGTCCTCAGGAGGTTCTCCTTGGATGTGCTGGTTTTTGCAAATGCATCTTTAGATTTAAATGACAAACTATGTATTCAATGTTACCTTGGAAAGTATCAACCTCTTCTTAAGCAATTTAGGCACTATTTATCTGGTCGAACTTTATTTTGATCTTTCCTTGGGCTACATAAACTTGTAATGTGATCTTTTTATCTATATTTGTTTTCTCTGAACTACCTTGTCAACTAAGGCTAAAACATTGAATGATTCAAGATAAAACATATGATTGTATAGATATGCACATGCTTTAAAATGTCAACATATTTCTATATTATATTTCTTAATATTTATATATCATATTTCCATTTACACTGGTGCTAACACGAAATATTATTGGAAACATTGTATTTCCTAATCAAGACTACCAATGCCATGTGGAGCACACAAGATGGTATTATAACATTAGCATGATAAGTTGGCAACAGTATTACAGATATGTGGAGAGGCAATATTATTGCTTGCTTGACGGAGATGATTATATACTTTAAACCAGATTGAAATTCTTTTTTGGTTGCGACATGTCTTAGTTTCTGTTTGTGTAATAGACTATTTGATTGATCTATTAGAATCAACTAACTTTTTGTGAGTTCAAAAGTTTCTTGAACTTAATCTATCATGTGGTTTAATTTTTAAAGTCTATTGGACAATTTTGCAGCTTATTGTTTTGTTTGATTTGGAAATACAATAGTATATTTCCACATAATGCACAATGTTTCCACTATGTCTATAATTTTTACAATATTTCCATGCATTGTCTCTGAAATCTCTGTAAACTTTGGACATGCATCAATGAAAAATAGTCTTATGGGCATGGTAGGTTGTGAATTTGTAATCTATATGCTCCCTCTGTCTATAGTCAACTAAGTTATGCTAGATTGCTTCATTCAACACCATTTGATTGTATGGACGCAGCAGCTTGTAGGACTCTGGGTTTTCGGAATCTGGGTCTCTTATGCTTCTTCATGTTTGTATTCTTTGTATATAAGAATTTCTTTCTTCTATCAGCTCTGTCAACTTTCATGGATAAAGGTTGTCCTCTTTGACTCTCAAAATGGTATTGAGCTTGTTTCCATCACATAGGGCATTAGACTGATGATTAGGAACTATAGAGCATAGAAATGGAATTTGCACATCTGCACTATCCCATTTGTCTACTACCCTAAGATGAAGCAATTTAGAGACCTCATGGAACTCAAGGAGTTAATTTTAAGTATATTATCTAGTTAACCAGAGGAAATTTTCAAATCTTGAGAGCTGCAGTCAATATCCTATCACCAAACTTCCCTAGTGCTACATGTAAATGGCATCACTATGCATTTCACAACCCAGATACCTCAGGCTCAGGGTCACAACCCAAAATTATGCTCAATGTTAAATGAACCAATAGAATCGGGAAAGTAGTTTTATCTATCTATGCTTAGTTGCTGAGGGTAAAAGTAGAGCTTATTGTACATATATACAATATTTCTCTAAGAAGTGGATTGGCATGACAAGCCGGGCTGGGAATTTCATGATGTAACAAAAACTTTCCAAATTGATATCTTTTCCATGATGAATCAAAGGCTTACATGATTATCTGTATACACTAGCTTCCATGAATGCTTTTCTCATGACTCTCTCACGTCCTTTTTTTATCAATAACTGAAATTCATTAAATAATTAGAGGGTAGAGAAACAAGGGGGAGATAAACTCTCTTTAACTCCCCCGGATTTATGCAAGAATCTAAATTACAAAACAGCCCAAAAATCATTGCTTCTTCCCACCCCTTATTTAGCTAATGCATCAACCATGCAGTTGGCATCCCTTTTAACCAAATTCACTTGACTTCCATTCCTTCTGTCAAATGTCTAAACTTCCTATTTTTCTTTTACCCAAGTTTATAAAACTTTCTGACTTTTTCACTTTTTATAAAACTAAATCTAGATTCTGGACCTGATGTATTTGTAGGCTTGCTGATTTCAGCTTTTGGGTATCTATTATCTTATATTTCAGGATCTGCAGCATTTTCCACATGTTATAGTTAAATTGAAGCTGCAGAGAAGGGATCCAGAGGGCATGAAAGCCAGTATTCTGAACATTAAGTTGGAAAAAATAAACTCCCAGCATAAAACATCCAGAGCTTTTACCCCTCGATTTCCAAAGGTAAGTTTTATCTGCCTTGGCTTCAAATTTGACTCATAATAATATAACTTCAACTTCTTGCCACAGGTAAAAGAGGAAGCATGGTGGTTGGTTCTTGGGAACATCTCTACATCAGAGTTGTATGCTCTCAAGAGAATTTCTTTCTCTGGTCGCTTGGTTACTCACATGGAAATACCATCCCAGACCAGCCTCCAGGTCAGCATATGTTGCCCTTTCCTAGTTCCACAGCTACCTGTGTCTGGATTTTCCTTGTTTGTCTTAGAAAATACTAGCATGAAATGGCTGCATATGTAAAATAAAGATAATAAATGGATTATTTAGAATATTCTATGCATGAGTTACACCTCTCACTTTTCTACCAAAAAAAAATTACCTCTCATTCATGACCCTGGAAAAGGAATTCTTTTTGTTATCAGTAATTCATTAAAATTAGAAACAAATTACAAAAGTGCAATAAAGAAACAAAAGCAGAGAGAAACCCTCTTATCTCTCCCCAACCTAACATAACTTCTTTTTACAACTGAGCCCAAAACAACTGATCTCTACCCACCCTTGGTTTAGCAGGTGCATCAGCAAAAGAATTTGCATTCCTTTTGACCCATCAAACTCATACTTCCATATTTTGTGTGAACCATTTGAATTTCTTCGTTCATTGTTAAAGCTCCAAAGATTTTCCTCCTAGCTTAGCATCCATCCAACAACCAATTTGGAATCCCTTTCAATAATTAGTTTCCAATGTTCAGAGATTTTGCCCTCACTTAGCAGCCAAAATAAGTAGAAAATTTTAGCTTCTTTTTAATCCTGCCTCCTCTTTGTCACCACTCTGACATTAAGAAATCTTCTCATAAGTCTTTTATATACTTCTTTGGTAAACCTGTTGACAGATGTTGTTGTATACATGTTTAGTACCGCAAGGGTACTTTTGTAATTTCCTCATATTTTATGTTGTACGACCAGCCTAGTATAAATAATAACATACTGCACTCACCTGCAGTATTATTTGGGCTCTCAGTCCTCTCGCCTCTCTTCTCTCTCTCTTCTCTTTCTCTTCCTCTTCTCTTCTCTTGCTCAACATGGTATCAGAGCAAGTCGTCCAGTCCTGAAGGGTGCTGTCAAGCAAATCTGATTTGTTCATCCTCCAATGTCGAGCAATCAGTCTCTTCATCTCCCAGCCGTATTCATCTGTTGTTCGACCTTAAGCAAGAAGATGCCTGCCTGACTTTTCATCTTCCAGTGCAGAAAAAAATTCTGGTTATAGAGAGTTTTCTATCTGATGTTCCAAGAAGTCTGCCAACATTGACTGTTCGGCTGTAAAGAGGCTATCATCTGATGTTCGTAGAGAAAGTTCTGGTTTATAGAGAGGCTATCATCTGATGTTCAAGAAGTAGCTCTTTCCTTTTACTTTGATCTCATTGACTGTTCGGCTGCCCTGAAGTCGGCACTGTACCAGGTCTGCCGATTAGGTGTGTGGTGAACTTTACCTTACACCTTCCATTCTATTGTGGGGTCGTATGATCTCTGTAAAACCGTAGGTGATATAGACCTGTTTATGTACTGCAACAGCAGTGTTTGTCTTTTGGATTCCTATAAAACCGTAGGTCATACAGACCTGTTTACGTGCTGCAACAGCAGTGTTTGTTCTTGGATCCCTGTGAAACCGTAGGTCATAAGGACCTGTTTGTGTGCTGCAATAGCAGTCTTTTTAGTGGACTGAATGTCAGAAAGTGCCTGGTGCCTTCTGTAACAGCTCTGTGAGACGGTGCTCCTTTCTTTGGGTGCTGTTTTTTTTTTAAACCTGAAATCATGAGTGGTGAAGATTCTGCCACATCTGGAGTTTCTTCAATGCTGAATGGAATGAGTGGGGGTGGTGGTAACCTATCCTTTCCTATGGCTGTTGTCCCTCTTGATGGTTTAAATTACCTAGAGTGGTCAAGAGGGATCAAGTTATACATCACTGCAAGGGGGAAGGTAGGCTATATTAATGGGAAAATTAAAGAACCACTCTGGGAATGTCGAATATGATAGATGGAATCAGGAGAATAGTATGGTTATGTCTTGGCTCTTGGTCTCCATGCAACCTCAAATAAGGAAGAATTTCATGTGGGCTGAAACTGCAAATGAGATCTTGGAACAAGCAAAATCTACATATTCAGAACTGCGACACTATGCCAAGATCTATCAACTGCAGGCAGAATCGTCTACTTGTAGACAAGGGGAGAGGTGTTTAATATTATTTCTGACTTGACTTCTGTCTGGAAGGAGTTGGACCATTACCAGAATGTGGATTGGAAGTGTGACGAGGATGCAAAACTGTACAAGAAACTTGTCTCCTAGCAAAGAGTGTTTGCCTTCTTACATGGTCTAAATCCTATGTATGAATCTATTAGAGTACAGATTCTCGATTCTAAGGATCTTCCATCAGTTCAGGAAGTTTATGCTCTTGTACAATCTGAAGAGAGCATAAGGAATTTGATGAACAGCCCTGGTGGGGATGCAGTTGTATTGGCAGCAAAAGGGGGTGTGGGATCTTCTTCCAGGAAAGGAGATCTCTAGAAAAAAACTGAAGATAAGGAAAAATTGTGGTGCACTCATTGCCAGAAACCCCAGCACACCAAAGATACCTATTGGGATCTTCATGGGAAACCAAAATGGGCTCAAGATCTGAATAAGAAGCAAGGTTCAGATGTGAATGAAAGGTCCAAACAGCAAGGTACAAAGAAATACAACATGACCAACATGGCCACTCGAGAGAATCAGCCCTCCATCCCTACTGTGACTCAGACACATCTCTTTGGATCTGACCCGAGGGAGGATATTATGAATTCCTTCCGTGACCATTAAGAGCTCTATGGTAGAGCAATTCGTCAAATGGATGCTCCTCCCTCAACCTCATTTGCATCTATGTCAGGTAACTCTGCCACAGCTTTCCATGTTGCTTCTCACACCCTTGACTTTCCATGGATCATTGATTCTGGAGCATCAAAACACGACCGGTACGTCCTCTTACTTTCAAACCTATCACCTTTCTGGAAGAGACAATGTGAGACTAGCTGACGGATCATACACTTCTATGATGTCCTACATGTTCCAAAATTTCCCATTAATTTGTTCTCTGTTAGTAGTGTTACTAATTCCTTGAATTGCTCAGTGACCTTTTTCCCTTCTCATTGTGTGATTCAGGATTTGGCCTCAGGGAGGACGATTGGTAGGGAGCGTATGGTTGATGGACTTTACATTGCTGGAGAATAAGGCTGGTCTTTATGTTATAGAGTCTATGAGTCAGTCCTGTAAGAGTCAAGTTTATTTATGCCATTGTCGCCTTGGTCATTTGTCTTTTGAGTCTTTAAAAGTTGTATTCCCAGAACTGTTTAAGTCAATGTCCGTTTCAGATTTATCTTGTCAAACGTGTTAGCTGAGTAAACATTGTAGAACTCATTTTCTTCAAAAACATAGTAAATCTGAATTTCCTTTTCACATTGTTCATTCTAATGTATGGGGCCATGTTACTTCACCATCTGAGAGTGGTTAAAGTATTTCATTACCGTCATTGATGATTATTCTAGATATACTTGGGTATATCCTATGCGAACCAGGGAGGAAGTACCAAAAGTTATCCAAGATTTTCAGTAGATGGTCTTTACTCAATTTCATACTGAAATCCAAATTTTCCAGTCAGACAATGCGAAAGAATTTTTTCATAATGATCTCACGGAGTTCTTTGCTTCGCGTGGTTCACTTCACCGTAGTTCTTGTGCCCGAACACCACAACAAAATGGTGTGGCTAAACAAAAGAACCGACATCTCCTTGAAGTGGCTCGGGGTTTACTACTCCATATGAATGTCCCCAAACGTTTTTGGCTTGAGGTTGTTCTTTGTTCTACCTACCTCGTTAACCATATGCCCTCTCGTTGGTTAGAGTACAAAGCCCCACATCAACTTCTCTTTCCTAAGGCCCCCCTTCTTCCCATTCCTCCTCGTGTATTTAAACTGGTTCAGCTCCCTTCTCTTCCTGATCCTCCGCCTTTCTATGTCTTTTTTCATCGTCGCAAAGGCCAACCAAATTCAAGAGCTGTTGAGAATCTAGAAGTTGTACCTCCAGTGCCATCAAACTCCTCAGGGGAGGATCATACCCACTCAGGTAACTTGGCTCCCAATGATGTTCTTGATTCTATTGAAATTGATACATATGTTGCTAATGACCTTGACCTTCCTATTGCTCGCAGGAAAGGTGTTACATTGTGCACCACTAAACATCCCATTTCCAATTTTGTTTCCTATGAGAACATTTCACCCTCATTTCGTGCTTTCCTTACCTTTGTTGACAGTGTCCCTATCCCCAAGAATGTGGCAGAAGCTCTTTCAGTACCTAAATGGACAAATTCCATGAAGGAAGAAATCAATGCCCTTCATAAAAATGGCACATGGGAACTTGTAGATCTTCCTAAGGGAAATGATCCAGTTGGATGTAAATGGGTGTTCACTGTCAAGCATAGGACTGATGGAATGGTAGAGAGGTATAAAACTTGCTTAGTGGAAAAGGGGTTTGCTCAAGTGTACGGAGTTGATTATGCAGAAACTTTTACCCCTGTTGCCAAGATGAACTCCATTAGAGTTCTTTTCTCTCTTACTGCTAATCTGAATTGGGATCTACATCAGCTTGACATCAAGAATGCATTCTTGAATGGTGACATTGAAAAGGAAGTTTACATGATTCAACCCCTTGGTTTTTTGGCTCAAGGCAATGAACAAAAAGTGTGCAAGTTGAAGAAGTCTTTATACGGACTGAAACAATCACCAAGAGCTTGGTTCAGCAGATTCCATGTTGCAGTTCAGCAGAAAGGATACAAGCAATGTCAATCAAATCACACACTGTTTGTGAAAAGAGGAGAAGGTAAAATGGTTTCTCTAATAGTATACGTGGATGACATAATTGTTACTGGTGACTGGAAGGATGAAATCCAAAGGTTGAAGGGTTTCCTTGCCACTCAGTTTGAAGTGAAGGATCCAGGACCTCCTAGATAATTCCTTGGAATTGAAGTTGCCCGATCAAAAAGGGGTATCTTCATTTCCCAAAGGAAATATGTCCTAGATTTACTTCAGGACACTGGAAAGATGGGAGTGAAGCCAGTTGACTCTCCCATTGACCCCAACCATAAATTAGGTGACAGCCAAGGTGAACCTCTCAAAGATGTGAAACAGTTTCAGAGGCTTGTAGGGAGATTGTTATATCTTTCTATGACTCGTCCAGGCATTGCTTATGCTGTTAGTGTCCTCAGTCAGTTCATGCATGCACCTAGGTCCACTCATCTTAAAGCAGCAGAAAGAATCCTTCGATATCTAAAAAAAGTTTTCTGGTGCTGGCTTGTTATTTCAAAGGCACGGGCATTTGAAAGTTGAAGTCTATACAGATGCAAATTGGGCTGGATCTCAAAGTGACAGAAAGTCTACTAGTGGCTACTGCACCTTTATAGGAGGGAACATTGTTACATGGAGGAGTAAAAAGCAAAATGTAGTGGCTAGATCCAGTGCTGAAGTTGAATATCGTGAAATGGCTCACGGAGTAGCTAAAGGTATGTGGATAAAGAATATGTTGAGTGAGTTGGGTTTCCCAGTGGACAAGCCTGTGACTCTATTTTGTGACAACAAAGCAGTTACAAACATTGCTGCTAACCCAATGCTACATGATAGAACAAAACACATCAAAGTTGACAAGCATTTTATCAGAGAGAAGGTCATCACAGGTGAAGTATGTACTCCCTATGTCAGCTCTGAGAACCAACCTGCAGACATCTTTACAGAAGGGCTTCACCATTCCAGACATCATGATCTTTGTGACAAGTTGGGCATGATTGATATCTATGCTCCAACTTGAGGGGGAGTGTTGACAGATGTTGTTGTATACGTGTTTAGTACTGTAAGGGTACTTTTGTAATTTCCTCATATTTTATGTTGCCCGACCAGCCTAGTATAAATAATAACATACTGCACTCGCCTGCAGTATTCTTTGGGCTCTCAATCCTCTCGCCTCTCTTCTCTCTCTTCCTTTTCCTCTTCTCTTCTCTTCTCTTGCTCAACAAAACCCATTGTTTTTTCATCCTTAACATGACAAAAAAATTTATTCAGAAGATTTATTCTAGTAATCAAATTCATCATACCATCTTTATGATTTGCCTTTTCTGAATCTCCTTGTTCTTATTTTGGAATAACAATTGAAGGAAAACCTACTTCAGTAGCCTTAATTTAATTGAGTTCTTAAGATTTTCTCTCTTACCCCCTCTTGAACTGAAAAACTATAAGTCTTGGGTTCCTCGACGTTAAGTCATACACAAGGAGTTTAAATTGGAATTGAATCAGGATTCTTCAGTGAGAATATAACTTGGAAGTGTTTAGCTAACATAATATATATACAAGGGTAAAATACAATATCAAATATATCTTTTATATTTGTATTACTGATAATACATAACAATCCAAGATATACTAGTCACTCCAATTGACCAGAGAGTTTAATCAGAGGCTAACATCATAGTGGGTGTCAGAGACTTGATACACACAGTAACTTAATTAGCAACTAGAAAAAAAAAATAATAGAAGAAACAAGTAATTGAAGACACATCATATATTTATAATCACCTCAAATGGGAGCAGGGACAACTTTTTACTCAATTGAACAGCTCAATTATGTTTTATCCCAATAATATGTGGTCAGCTACTTAAACTAATGGCTAGATTACTAGTTGTTTAATTATATTTTCTTTGAAAATCAATGGTCACCATTGAATTCGAAACTTCACAGTAATATTTAACTCCCCCATTTGGGCGTTTCAGGTTCAGTTCCAAAGTCAAATTTTGCTATTCTCAAAAGATGTCCAAGAGCATTGAATTTTATGATTGACATGAAACCATGACTTAGGTGTTAAGATAACCATATAATCTTTTCTGTTCAAAGCCATAAATTTGACCACGTTTTGGAATTTTGTTTCCTATAATGCCGTTTATTATTACAGAGTCTCAGTTATTTTTTCAGTTTTGTAAATACAGTCATTTCCCCTTTTTAATTCCTGAATGGAATATTCTGCTTCTTCAGGGGATGAAGCTCATTCTGGTTTCAGACTGCTATCTTGGATTTGAGCAAGAACACTCAATTGGAGAATATAGTTGAACGGTTTAAAAATAATGTCAATGGGAGAAAACCTTCATCAAGTCTGCAGGAATCATGTGGTTCAGAAGCCAAAAGTAGCAGAGTAAATGGATGGTCTTTGCAAAATATAATCCAAAACCAGTCATACTGAGATTGCTAAAGCAACAACGGGGTGCTGTCATGGATTTCTAATCAAAACATTATCTTGGGAGATTTTGGCACAGTTTGAACTTTGAAGATTGAAATTACACATTTAACCTTGAGATGATCCTCACTTTTACTTCGGCCGGAGAAATCCATTTGTATGATTATCATACAGAGTTGCGATTGACTTCTTTTTTAGTGGCATGACTCATCAAGTACAGCTTCCTGATCAAGAAAATATATTTTCTGGGCCTCCAAGAGAGTTAGTAATGCAGTATACATCTTCCTTTAATTTTAACTGGCTGCTTGTGTATAAAACCATACATATTGGAAAACACCATCTAAAAATACCATCTTTATCGTCTTCATGTTCTAAGCTTTGTAACTATGAGGGTTTGGTTGTTAATTTATGAATGCTTAAATAATTTCTTACTACTTGGATCCATGTCCCTTTTGGTCTGCCTTTAGCCCTTCTAATCCCATTTAACTTGTAGCAGATTATTTTCAGTTGTAACCCTCTAAATATATTTCTATTATTAAAAACTGACTTGGAGGCTGACCCGTTTTCCCTTTAGGTGACAAGTCGGTGGTTCAACCATTGTGAACAGGTCAACCCATGATGTCATATAAAAAATTCTATAAAACAATTTGGGCCATATCTATGATGCTAGAAGGTATGATAAAGGAAAAACCTTGGCAAAAACAATCAAACTCTGATACTTTTTCCTCAAAGTGGGTTTATATGCAACTTGAGAAAAACTTGCGTGTTTCTTGTGATGTATTTTCTTGTTCAAATTCATATATTTTGGTAAACTTACGTGTTTTTATTCATGTAATGTATAGGTCTACAGCTAATATGCTTCTTATTTAATTTTGAGAAAATAAAAATTCACAAATTTTACATGTTTTGCATTATCCAATCATAAAGAATGATAATGTGGATATATGGATGATCTGTCATACGTATGGATTCATTAAAATTTTATTTATGGTTTCTTAATTTTTCCCAATGTTTAAATAAAATAAAATAGTATGAATTCCATATTTGCATATGATTTGTATCTTGGATTAAGATCAAGTTGACCTTGTGACCCAAGTTTTAGTAATTGCACAAAAAATAAACCTAATGTAAGAATTATTTAAAATTCAATTGTTGGATTTGAAGTTTTAATGATGAATATGATTAATGTATTTAATTCATGGTTGATTATATTTTTTTTTTTTTGGTGATTTATAAAACTGAAAATTAACTAAAATATAGTTGATTATTTGACTTTAATAGTTGCATTTGCATATTTTTGTTTGGACTTTTTGCAAAAAAAAAAAAGACCAAGTTTGGTAGTTACGTTTTAGAAATAATAGCAAATTGAGTGAGCGGAAGAAAACTTGAGGTTTTTAGGACAAAATAACCCTTTTGTTAAAAACAAAATTCACCAAATCCAAAAAGCATTCATATTTCATTCGTCTTATCCAAGTTCAAATTCAATTCCATCCATTCAAATTGCAGTTGGTTAGAGGCATAGACTCCAGCCATTCAAACGACTTCAAATTGGGAAGCATTGACACCATCTAGTTGGGAAACATCAACTTGATCAATTCAAACTACAGTTGGCTAGAAAGTATCGACTCCACCCATTCAAATGGCTTCAGATTGGGAAGTTTCGACTCCACTTGGTTGGGAAGCATCAACTCCATCAATTCAAACTACGGCTGGTTGGGAAGCATGGACTCCATCTTCAAAACAAGTGTACTAGAGGAAGGTGGTGAATGATAATGCCAAATTGGCTAAAATAGCAAGATAGTTGAATAAAGTTCATAATGCTTACCTTTGTGATTAATACCCAAACTACATATCTACTTGTATGATCAACAACAATAATAGATTTTGTGCCTAGACTGTCTGGTATAAAGCAACTTGAGTGGTGTTTAACAAATTTAGACACCATCTAACATGGGGAAGACAAAATGGTTTATTACAAAGTTGGAAGCCATTTGGCATTATACAGGCCGGATAGTTTATTACAGAGTTGAAAACCATTAGGCATCACATAGACCGGATAGTGCTTTATAGAGTTGGAAACCATCTGGCATTACATAGACTGTGTAGTATTTTACAAAGTTGGAAACCATTCGGTATTACATAGACTAGATGGTTTATTGGAGTTTTGAATCTTCAATTACAGTTGTAAATTTCAGCCCCTAAGGTGATAAAATAGTATTTACACCCTCAAAATCATCTAAAGCCCAACACTCCATAAGGTAGTATATGATTCTTACAAGTGTATAAACCATCTGGCATGGAGAAGACTGGATGATTTATTACAGAGTTGGAAACCATCTGGCATTACATAAATCGAATGGTTTATTGCAATTTTGAATCTTCAATTGCAGTTGTAAATGTTAGCCCCTCAGGTGATAAAATAGTATTTACACCATCAAAATCATCTAAAGCCCAACATTCCATAAGCTAGTATATGATTCTACAAGTGTATCCATCTGGCATGGAGAAGACCGGATGGTTTATTACAGAGTTGGAAACCATTCGGCATTACACAAGTCAGATAGTTTTTTATAGAGTTGGATACCATCCGACATTACACAAATCAAATTATTATTTGCAATTTTGAAACATAATTTTTTTAATGCTTTTTGAAACATAAATTATAGTTGCAAGCATCTCCCTTCGCCTCATAGTTACACCATCAAAATCATTTAGAACCCACTTAATATCTTTGTTCTATATGATTCTTATATGTTTATAGACTTATAAACCATCTGGCACTAAATAGACCAGATAATTATTTGCAATTTTGATACATAAATTACAGTTTTGAACACCTATCCCCTTGTAGGTAGTTACAACATCAAAACCATTTAGAACTCAATGAACATCTTGATTTTGTATGATTCTCATATTTATAGACTTGAAAACCCAAATTGCACAGTGCATCTATTGGGCAAGTGTCATTCCACGATGTTAAAACACACAAGCCATGTTTATACATGACCATAAATCTCTACCTCTAGTGCCTTTATTGGGACTTCTTCAGCATTCGAATCATCATATGGTTGTCATTTATATAATTCACATTCTAGAGTCCTATGTATATTAACTCATTTTATGAGCTATTATTATATTCTGATTTTTTTGGTCAAAAGAAATTGTAGCTTCTTTGAAGAAAATGGCTTTAGGTGTATTTAAAGAGGAAATAAATCAGAACTCATAATGTTCTTGGTTAATTGTACTCTTCTAAATTGGGTGTTGTTGGCCACTGTGAATGTTAGCAAGGGGTTGAACCGTTCCCAACAACTTTGGTTGTTGACTTTCAACAACCAAAGTTTTCTCCTTTTAGGTATTTCATCATATAAGTGGGAATTTAACTTTTTATAACACTAAAAATTAGTGACCACAGAAGGAACTAGTTATCCATCAACCAAATGAACGAAGAATACATGAAACAATGTGCTACAAATCAAAAGAAAACAAAGTTAATTGCTTTAACTGATCCCGGACTGCTAGCAACCATTCATTTCCAACTTTCTATTGACTTCTAAGTCTTATTTCTTTTACTTACATTTTGCAAATTTTCAATTAAATCATTATTTACTTACATTTTGAGAGGAATGGATTTCTTTCATTCTTTAAACAAAAGAAAGCACAATCAATTTGACCAATGAATCACATTAATTACTTAAACAATGAAATACAAATACAAAGAAACAATAAACAAAAAATAAAATATGTAAAATCTCCCCAGGCAAGTTAAAAAGAGTTGGAGAAACAAGAAACAAGAAAAAAATAAAGGGAATTGGACCCCAAATCAAGGTTAGAAGAAGAAACCCTTTCCTACTAACTTTGAAGTTTGCGAGAAGACAAACAATCAACCAGTAATTTCAAACTCGAACTTGGACAGAGAATGAGATCCCAAATTGCTTGAACTCGAACTTGGATGAAGAATGGGACTCTCTCTCTCTCTCTCTCTCTCTCTCTTCTTTCAAATTACAAGAATGCCACTCTCTCTTTCTTATAAATTACAAGAATGCCATCTTTCTCTCTCTCTCTTACCATCTCTCTCTCCCCTTATAAATTACAAGAATGCCACTCTCTCTCCAAGGGAGACCTCAGCTCGGCATCTCAATTGCTAGGGGACCTACAATCAAAGGTAGTTGAATTCGAGTCAAATCGAGCTCGAACTTCAAAGTTCAAATTCAAGTTCAAGTCTCTAATTCGAATCGAGCTTAAGCTAGACGACATCTCGACCACTGAGAGAGACCTTGGCTCGGCACCTTAGTTACCAAGGGAGATCTTAGCTCAACACCTCGACAACTAAGAGAGACCTCAGCTTGGCAATTGTCAATTAAGGGAGACCTTAGCTCAACACCTCACCTGCTAGGGAAACCTTAGCTCGTCACTTCAATAGCAAAGGGAGACCTCGGTTTGGCACCTCGGCAATTGAAGGAGACATCGGCTCAGAACCTCAACTGCTTGAGAGACCTACAATCAAAGGTAGCCAAGTTCAAACTTCCAAACTTTTGACTCAAGCTCAAGTCTCTAATTCGAATCGAGCTCAAGCCTGATAGTTTATGAGTGAGCCCCTGCAATACAAGGCCCCCTCCGCTAGTTCTGCCATTATGATGGATCTAAATCTGATATATTTTGAATATAATACTAGAAAAACCTGTAACCAATCAACCAGTATTACAAAAGTGGTAACCAATTAGGTAGGATCGGTAGCTGGTTAAAAAAAAAAAAACAAAAAACAAAAAGATGAGAAGTTAAAAAAAAAAAATCCATTCATCAATCACCACTATAAATTTTTTGCGGTCCTGGCCAGCGAAGAAATACGCTTTGCGATTCATGTCCCTGTTGATATGCGACCAAAGGGATCTTGAAAGCAGTTGGTTGGAGCTTGTTAACATTGGATTTGGACATAGAATTGTTGCACTAACGTTCATTCCCATTCGTGAAAACCATTCAAACCAGTCGTACCCAAATCCAGAGGCCATTCATGATGTTGAAAACCAGCTTCAGACTCTTGGCCTTTTGCTTTAGATGGTGTTTTGAATAAATTTCCCTCGTCACCGGACCTGACTATAATATGAATCGCGAAAAGAATTACAATTACAATATCCTTTTATTCTGCACCTTGAATGGTACTTAAGTGTGAACACGCATTGTATGGCAAATTTTGATGCATGAATTGCACAAACAAAAGATTTGAATTAATGATAAAATGACATTAGAGCTGAATCTTTAATATTGTTAAGTCTTTAACAAAATATACCATATAAAACATGAAAAAAAGATATATATATATATATATGAAACATGTGACAGGAGACTAAAATGATCATTGTTTGAATGGGCGGGGAAGAGGGGGTGGGATATCGATGCCATGCCATCGAAGCTTGTCTTCCAGTTTTGCAATTCGACTGCTCATCCAAGCTGTTGCAATCACATCCCTGGTGGCGTTGACTTGCATGCGCTTGCGGATTTCAACAGCCTCATTCTGAAATTGTTGGGCACGTAACTCGGCTTCATGCTTCTCTTGGAGGGCTTGATCCAGCTTTTCTTCAACTTGCTTCATGGTTGCCTTTGCTTCCGCTAGGCTGGTTTGTGCTCGCAATATCTCTTCTTGCAGGTAGTCTTCTTGTGCCTTGGCCTTGGCTGCTTCCTGCTCTTCATTCTTCTTGTTTTGCAGGTGAAGACTGATAGCAGCTTGCAGGAATAGATCTTCTAGTGGACGCTTAAGTGATGCCTTTGATATAGTACCGTGAGATGGAGGCCTGACTGGTGTGGGGATCTCTGCTGGTGGTGCCCAAGGAGAGGAGATGTTCGGATTCCGTATCCATTCACGGTACATTGGTGCACAAGTGAATAGTGGAATGACGGGGGTGACAGCTAACTCTCTCTTGCTCGATGCCCAATGTTCCTTGAAGCGGCGTTCCATGGCAGCACAGTATTTCTCAAACTCAAAGATTTCACCAGTGGTGTTGTCGCAGGTGGGGACTATTTGCTTGTAGCCAAACTGCCTTAGAACAAGTAGGGGGACATAGGGGGTCGAGCCATATAATCCAGCCAAAACCATGCTATGCCTACCCTCAGCTGCCAAGCGGGGTTGTGTGCAACCTTTCTGGATAGACATTCCTATCTTCCACTGAATCTCCTCTTCTCGGGTCATCTGGAGCCTTCCACTGTATTCTTCAAGTGTGAGATAAGCGGACTGTGGTTGAGTGAGGAGGATGTCAACATCTGGCAACATTGGCTTGGGAGCAAGTGGTTTACCATTACTGATCACTAGGAAGGGCAGATGCTGAATCAACCAAAGCTGGAGTAGCTGCAGAGATCCTTGAAATGGCCAAATCCTAGAAGCTTTTACTGCAGTTAGGCTGCGCAGTATCTCAGCCAACACCATGGGTACAAGGGTGATGTCAGGCTTTTTTGATTCCCGCTCAACTTCCTCCAACTGTCTTAGGACAGTTATCAATCGAGGGTGGACTGATTCTCGATCCTGGGGAAATAGAAGATGTCCTACAATAGCCAAAAGGAGTGCATGCTTCTTCCCTTCAGCGTCTTTGGCAGGATCTTGGGGCGTTCGATTGGTAATGCTTCGTTTTAATAGAAACTCAATGGAAACAGCATTATCATTGATCATCTCAAGCTGATTCTTTCTACACTTCAGGAAGATGCTTATCTCGGCACGAAACCCCTGTTTAGCTACTGGGAATGGTATGTCATCCTCCAACTGCATGTCCATCATATAGGCAATCTCTTCAAGAGTAGGGCACATGTGGTTTTCTCCAAAGTGGAACACTCCTCTTTCGTGGTCCCAGCATTGGAATGCAGCTTTTAACAAGGGCCAATCGAGAATAACTTTGGATAGGCGTATGACATTTCCCCAACTTGCTCCAACCATGGTGATAACATCATCTGCTTCTGATTGGAGCCAATCTAGTAAGGCTGGGTGGCATCCCGGGTACTCAGGTAGATCATGCTCCATCTTGGATTCAAATGGTGGTGTGCTTCAGTTTCCGCTACTCTGTGCCTCCTTCCTCTAGGATTGGTTTTTTTATAGTCACCACTCAAATGAACCAGCATCTTTCATCTCCAAATAGTAAGCATTTTGCAAATGCAAGTCTTCCTCCTGCAAACATCAGATGCATGTCAAAATATGGATTCAGCACCGAGCATAACCTGTATCCACTTCTTGAGAATAAGGCATTAGTCTAACCAAAATATAGAGATACCTCGAACTTACTATCAATCTTTCTTCATTTGAAAGTCATGCAATGGTCATGTGAGCACTTAAACTTGGGGGTAGAAGTTTCGTTTTCTTGTTTAGCGTACCCAGGCTCCGGTCAGAAGTATAGGCAACAGAGTCTTCTTTTAAGATATATTGTCATTCTTTTACAAAAGCAATAAATTTGTTATTGGGCCCATCTAAACCCTACAATACTCGTATTTTGTTCATCAACCCTAGAGTATTTGTTGTAGCTTTGATCATCATCCATTTATTTCCTCTATTATGTTTGCCTCACATTTTCTTATTGAAGACATGTTAATTCCTGATACAAAGCTCTTTGATCAATGTCAAACACAACAAGACAATAAAGGACAGCTTCCAATTGGATCTCACACAGGTATTCAAACATGATGTCCTTAATTTTCTTATTTTTCTTTATTTTTAATCCCAAAAATTACTCAAGGTGGAGCAGAAACTTTCTCTCCTTAAAAACATAAATACAAGTACCCACATCAGATTACCAATCAAGAAAACTAACCATGTTAAACTCGGGAAAGATGCCAAAGCCCAACTCATTTCTGGCATTTTGTTTAATAAGTTTTTCTTCATTATCAAAAAGAGGATACAACAGTTGGAGTGCCTCTGTCTTGACATACATGAATGTGAAAAGGAGCCTAGTCAAGGTTCAAAAGAATGATAACCCTAGAACAACAAAGATAAGAAAATAACAAGAAATGTTGGGTAGAGATTGCCCTTTACAGCTCTTCCCTGGAAGAGAGGCTCTCCAAAACAATTTTTGTCTCCCTACCCCCACCATTAGCAAAGCTGCACTCTGATGAGTAGTTATCTAAGCTGAATATTTATCTAATAAGCAAGGTGTTCACTCTGGATACCAGACAGCTCACCTCCCTTCGGCAATTTCTCACTCTCAAAGGAACAAAAAGAAGGTAGTCTCCCATTCATCTGAAAACAATCATGTATCACCAACAACCCTTGCCATCTAAAAACTCAGAATGCATCAACCTGAGACACTTAAATGAAGCAATCAACCAGATGGATCAATTTTAAAATATAAATATTTTCTAAACCCCCTAAAAATAATCATTTTGTTTCTTAGCACTATGGCAATTTCTACACATAAAAAATTGTCATCCAACATATAACAATATAAAAAGGTAACGTTTAAACAAAACAGGCCACTATTCCAATGATTTTTTTTTTTTTTGGGGGGTGGGGGGGGGGGGGGGGGGGGTGGGAGGGAGGTGGGGGGGTGAGCATGGGATGGGATGGGACACAAAGT